>NC_138189.1:66325252-66925252 GCF_964194105.1 Spermophilus citellus | reverse complement strand
CGGAACCGTTGTGGGTCCCTGAACGCCTGACAAGAAGAGTCTTGACGTCGGCTAACCAGCAACAGGAAATACCACAGCAATCCCGTGATGAGGATCTTCATTCTGCTAAGTGCTCTGGCTCTGGTGCTGATGCCGATGACACAGATGACACCAATGCAGTGGTGGGCAGTGGCACGGGCTTGGCCAATGCCAATGCCGGTTCATGGTAATTCCAGTGTCCTCCCCACTCTTTTCTCTACCTCATGTGAGATGTCTGCTCCCTGTGCCTCTCCTAGAGGGGACGTGGATAGCATTTTTAATCAATCTCAAGTTAATCTCACAGGAGTTTTTTGTTTCAGCCTTGGGAACACTCATTGTATTAGTCTTAAGACCAAGAATTTGACTAACTGGGAGGACCCATTGCGGTCCAGTCAGGTTTCGGGGAGCATTCTCAGTGCTGTGCTGAGCCAAGTAGTCTCAGGGGAACAAACAGGCTCAAGAACCCCCGCAAATAGCTCTGCTTTAAACACAACTACCTTGGCTATTATCTCCGAGGTACTAATCCCAGTGCCTCCTTCTTCTAATAGTCTTTATAATGCCACCCATTTTAAGGCCTCTCCTTACTGTACCCCTAATCTTGGTTTCCCCCCAACATTTACGCCTTGTCAGGATCATTCTTGGGAGCAACGTCAAGTTGCTAAAGGTTTCTCCCTTTCCCCCTCTCTTAAGAGGTATGTTTATAACTTTAACAACAGTGTCAACTCCTCTACAGGAGTGGGTTGGTCCTGGTTTCAATGGCTGATCTCCAATGAAAAGGGGGCTTCAGCTGATATTTCTGCACTGGCTCAATTGCTGGGAGCCAAGAGTTGGCTGGCTAATGTTTCTGGCACTGTTAGGGAGAGTGAACGAGGTAAAAGACTCACATCTGTTTCGTTCAACTCTCTGTTATATAATGCCGCATTGCCCCCTGCAATGGTCTGTGTCCAATCCCCGTTCTTACTCCTTTTGGCTAATGACACCTCGTCAGAAATGCTGGATTGTTCTAATGTTACCTGTCTCTTATCTGAGTGTTGGAATGGTTCTTGGACTGTAGCGGTGGTTATGAAAATTCCAACTTTTGTCCCTATCCCAGTCACTGCGGACCCTGACGAATTCCCCATTGTTGAGCTACTTAGAGTCCGCAGGGATTTTGGAGTCACAGCTGCTATAGTGACAGCCGTGGCGGTATCTGCTGCTGCAGCGGTCACGGCCGGAGTGGCCATGGCCAGTCAAGTGCAGACTGCTGCCACCATTAATCAAGTTGTTCAACAAACTTCCACCATACTTGAATCCCAGAATACAATTAATCAACATATTTTGTCAGGGATTTTAGCTGCCAACCAAAGAATAGATTTACTCCAAGCTCAGGTAGAAGAATTGGCTGATTTGGTGCTTTTGGGCTGTGTTGACCAACGTGCACATTTATGTATAACCTCTGTCAGATTTAATGATTCCAGGAATGCCTCCCGTATCATTGGCGAATACTTGGCCGGAAATTGGTCCATGGCAGCGGAAGACATGATCCAGTCTCAACTAACCCAGATAGCTGTCTTGAACAGTACCCATGTCGATCCCGTAACTTTGGGTCAATTCACCGATTGGATATCCTCTGCCTTTTCCTTTTTTAAAGAGTGGGTGGGGGTAGGCATTTTTGGTGCAATGTGTTGCTTCGGTATGGTTCTCTGCTTGTGGTTTCTCTGTCGCCTCAAGGCCCGCAATGCTCACGATAAAGCTATGATCATACAAGCTCTTGCAGCTTTAGAAAATGGCAACTCACCTCAAGTTTGGCTTGCGCAAATTAAACAGTAAATCTTTGACATGGTCGTCGCACCCCAAGTCTTACGGACATTGCACTGGGATCGACATGTCTTTCCTTGTTATTCTCTTAGTGTTGGAAAGCCCTTGCACTCTGCCGGCTTTCCTACCATTGCACGCAGATGGGTTTCCACACTAGTGCTTTTCTATCGCCTTAAGACCCGTGCCTTTCTTTTAGGGTGTTATCAACTTGCTTATCGTTGTATTTCTATACAGCCACAGTTCAGCCTTAGCTATCCCCCTTCGTCCACCATCGTCACGATACAGGATGCGAGGCAAGGCACTGCACTTGAGTGATCCTTGAAGTGGACCTCAAGGAGAGCATGTCCTATTGTATGCGGGTTAGACGCGTCCACGCCCCGTCCCACGGAGAAAAGCGTCGGCTGATATGGCCTCAGATCTGGGGAAGGCGCCTCCTTGGGGCTGAGCCATACTATGCAGCCACTTCTGCACAGTGGGATAGGACCTCTACTCTCTCCTGTGTTGTTCTTAGAAAACAAAAGGGGGAACTGTGGTGAGCCGTTTCTTCGGACTGTGGTCGCCATTACAAGATGGCGCTGGCTCCGCTGTGGTCTGTGACAAACAACTCCTTATTTGGGAGAGTTGGCACGTGATCTTTTAACACCCTATGAGAAAGCTCCACGTAGCAGCTTCGCATTGGGGCTTGGGATGCTTTATTAAGGCTGGGAGGGGCGTCCGAGAGAGAGAAGAAGAAACATCAGGGGCCTGAATAAACGGCTGAAAGAAGATTCCTGTTGTTGCGTCTTCCTTGCGGGCAAGGGGTCGCGACATAATAGTCTAATTATGATGTTGAATAAATGTGTCTATTTTAAAAATAAAATAAGTAAAAGTTATAAGAATTATTGTTGAGCAAGCTATTACCAATGGTGGATAGTTTTATAAATAAATAAATTCTTACAGTTATTAATGAATATTAAATGTAATGATATTAAAGTTTCCTTAAACTTTAATGGTTCCTCAGGGGAACCATTTGTCTCATGTCAGTGAGACTTTTTTTTTTTTTTTTGTAGTTGTAGATGGACAGCATACCTTTATTTAATTTTTATGTGGTGCTGAGGATTGAACCCAGTGCTTCACACGTGGTAGGCAAGCGCTCTGCCACTGAGCTATAGCCCCAGCCCCCCAGTAAGACTTTTTGAGCCTACACCCTTCTGTTTCTGTTTAACCAATCCTATACATTTATTTTCTGCAAAAATCATATAGGCTCAAAATTATTCTGTCTTTTAGCTCCGTGAAAATGAGAATTCCCAAATCCAGTTATGAAATTTTGTGTGTTTAGAGCTTGTCGATTTTGTAGTTGCACTCATTTTTCTTTTTTAAAAAATTACCTGACCAGTCCTGTCTTTGGATGCTGTCTACACAGTGAGTTACTGGACCTTTGTGTCTATGGTTCACATCCAGCCAGTGTACCCAGCATCTATTTGCTCTGCCAGATTTACCTCTGATTTCATGCTCTGTCAGTTTTTAAAACATCTCTGTGGCTTTCTTATGGCGCTTTGAACTCTTTTACCAAGGCACTATAGTTTAGGGCATTCTTAAAGCTTTTATGAAAGTCAGCCATACAATTGAGTAGAAACAAATATTTGATGCTATATTTAGGAATATAGCCCAAGGCAATAGTGTGATTGGACAGTTACTTATGAAAATAATCAGAGGGAAAAGTTATCTATAGTAGTAAAAGATGAAAATCATCTAAATGCCTGAGTATTAAGGAAAAAAATGGTTAAATAATCATGGTACATTCAAATAAAGGACTATTTTGCAGCCAATAACATCCATTTTTTGGAAGAAAACATAGTGACAGAGAAAATGTTCATAATATATCAAGTGAAGAGAGCTGGGAAAGCTTCCTATATAAAGGCTCTACTCACTAGTCATGGGAAAAATTCAGGTTCATAGAATATGTAATACATATTTACAATGGTGTGGATAACGATTAAAATTCAGATGTTCATAATTCTGGCCTTGTTCTCTCAACTTGAATAAATGAGTCGACTCTTACCTTGTGAAAGGCCCTGTGCCAGCTGCTGCTAGACATCCCAGTGCAGATATGCTCTGTGGTTACTTTTCAATTCTTATCTTTGACACTGTTGACCACTTTCCCTTCTTGAAATCATCTTCTCACTTGGCTTCCTTGATACAGCCTCTCCCAGTTTTCTACTTCTCTCTCTGGCTGTCCCTTCTCTGTATTTCTTTGCCTATCCTTACATGATGGATTTCTTATGAGACACTCGCAATCTTCCTGTGTCTTGCTCCTCAACACTCTTCTTGAAATATACCTGCAGGATGGGCATGGTGGTGCACACCTGTAATCCCAGTGGCTCTGGAGGCAGGAGGATTGTGAGTTCAAAGCCATCCTCAGCAATTTAGCAAGGCCCTAAGCATCTCAGTGAGATCCTATCTCTAAATAAAATATAAAAATGGGCTGGGAATGTGGCTCAGTGGTTAAATGCCCCTGGTTCAATCCCCACTACAAAAAAAAGGAAAAAACATCATTGTGGGAAGCCACCTGTGAATTACTCAAGGGTCTTCTCTTCATGGCAGCCAGGGATATTTTAGGGATAACTTTGGTAATTATTCATGATTCTCCCATGCAAGAGATTGCCAAAGGCACATGATCTTTATCTTCACTTTACTAGGAAGATCCTTCATAGTAGCTCTGGAGATGTTGGGAACTGGACAGCCCATCTTTAACCTTTTTTGGTGAAGAACATTCTATGGGAGGGCTTTGATGTTCCCTGACATATAAATAAAGTAAGCACAGGCTCCATTTTGCCATTTATTCTAGAAGCTCAATTGGTGTGGTCGGCTTCCCTGTCCTGCCCCCACTTTTTGAAAGTATTTTCTGTGTGCTGTGGTTTTTTTATTCCATTTTTCTTATCTTTTATTTCGCAGCCAATCATTCCACTGAGGGGAACCCCATTCTCACCTCCTGCGCAGGACGTGGGCGAGAGATCATAACTATGGGTCTAAGAATAGGCCATGCTTTTGTTCTCTCTTACATTTTAAATATTTATTAATTTTAGCCTGAGTGTAAATATGACATGTTTAGATGAGACAGATTTATTATTTACATTAGAAAGCAAGTACTGCTTGTATGATTCCCCATACCATATTTCTCACTCCTGGAGCAATGCAGTCAAAACCAGGTTGAATGTTATATCTGTACAAATTTGAAAGTCTTTTCCACAGGTGAGGAGAGGAGAAATATGATGTTCTCTGCTTGCATGCAGGAAAAAGAGGTAGCTGTCTTCCCACACCTCACAAAAAGGGAAAGTCCTTTGCTTGTTGGAGATGTGATCCAAAGAATTCTGGGCTCTCAAAGCTAACTTTTTAGGAATAAAAATAAAATCTCTTTAGGGCAAGATAGACTTCCATTTGTGTCCAGCTTTTGTGATCTAGAGATACTTGCATGCTTCTGAGTCTCACCCCTCCTTGAAATATAAATACTTACGGAGCTAGTGCTCCAGTCTTCCTGGTACCTTGGGAGTTGTGGATGAATGAATGAATGGATAGATGGAAATATTCAAAACACACACACATGTATATATATTTGGGGCAGGAGCAGTATTTGTCTCTTATTCCTTGCTTAGAGCTTTATAAATCCTTGGAATATCCCCAGTGATCAGAAAGTCTTTATTATTTATAAGGAGCTCTTTTCTACCATACCTGAGTTTATGTGAATAAGGTTACCAAGATGCATCCTGCTTGGTCATCCTCAAAATTAGAGGCTTAAAAATTTCAATCCCACCCCTCATTTTCAAGGTGGAGATTAGAAATTGAATTCAATCACCAGTGGCTATTGGTTTAATCAAGCATACCTATATAATACAGCGCCAATAAAAAAATGTTTGAATAATGAGGCTAGGAGAACTTCATGGATGGTGACCATATTTATGTACCAGGAAGCTTGTATACTCTGATTTCTTGGGGACAGAAGTTCCTGTGCTTGGGTCCTTCTGAACCTTTCCCTATGTACTTCTTTATCTGTCTGTTAATTTGTATCCTTCATAGTAAACTATAATCATAAATGTACTTGCTACATAAATGTAGTACTTTCTAGAGAATTATCAAACCTTGAGTGAGGGTCACAGGAACCCCAAATTTGTAGTTGGCCAGGCAGAAGTGCAGGTAACATAGGGACCCATTTTGTGGCTGGGGTCTGAAGTAAGGGATGGTCTTGTAGAATTGAAACTTAATAACTCTGGGCAGTTAGTGTCTAAATTAAATTGGAGGACAGCCAGCTGGTAACAGATAATCAAAGAATTGAGAATATTGTTGGCAAAACAATGTTTTCCTCTCTAGTCTTTGTGCTCCTTGAGACTCATTCTCTATATAATAAACACAATGCTTTCATAAAATAAGAATGCTCTGAATATTTTATTATATTTAGTTATTTACAGTCCCTGGCTTTAAGAATTTGACAATCAAAATGAGAAAAGCATATTATAAATTACTAAAATACAAAAGGAAAATTACTTAAAATTCCATTAAATAAAGTTTTATAAGTATTTTGAGAAAAAAATGTTTTATAGTTGAAGGGCTTTATTTACAATCTCAAAGGCCCATGAAGTGGGAATGGGAAGATGCTGCTCTTGCATGTAAATTTCAGTGGTACAGTGTAATCACACAAAATAGCAAACTCAGAAACTCAACCACCACCTCAATCCTCCAAGATCATCCAACTCTAGGGGCTTACCAAACACAGAAGCCACTCTGATGGCAAGTGTAAAGACTGTGCTAAAGATAAGGCAGACTTACTCTCTCTCCCTCTCTCTCTCTCTCTCTCTCTCTCTCTCTCTCTTCTAAGACTGTGCTAAAGATAAGGCAGACTCTCTCTCTCCTCTCTCTCTCTCTCTCTCTCTCTCTCTCACACACACACACACACACACACACAGGTTAGGTCAGTGGTGGCGACTTAGTGTCGATTTAGTGGTGACTTAGAACAAAGCAGCCCACGGGGAAAAGAACGTCAATCAGGTGCCGCGGAAACACCTGTCAATCAGCAGGACCCCCTGGCCAATCCTAACCAACTCCAATGGGACAAAGGACCCTAAAAACACCTTTTCCTGTCCCAAGCCCTTCCCTTCCTGCAGTAAGCCCCATAAAAGTCCAGTCTGGTCGAGCTTCCACCACGGTTTCTCCTCATACCCTTCCCCTGTCCACTCTGTGGGTCTGATCAAGTTCCGCAGGGGAGTGAGTCTCAATAAAGCCTCGTTCAGCTGCCCTTTTAAATCTGCCTCCTTTGGTCGCTGCCCGCCTCGCCTGTTCTGACAACACACACACACACACACACACACACACACACACACACAATAAAGCAGTCACTTAGGCTGGATATGGTGGTACCGCCTATAATCCCAGTGACTCAGGGGGCTGAGGTAGGAGGATTTCAAGTTCAAAGCCAATCTAAGCAATTTAGTGAGGCCCTAAGTAACTCAGTGAGACCCTGTCTCTAAATAAATACAAAAAGGGCTGGGATGTGGCTCAGTAGTTAAGTGCCCCTCAGTTCAACCCCTGGTACCCCACAAAAATAAGATAAAATAAGGCAGTCACCAAGGAAACCAAAGAGGCTTAGCCCCATGTAAGGACATTCCTGTTGACTGGAACTGGGACCAGCATTTCTGCATCAAGCTGAAGGACAAAGCCTAGCCACTCTAGAAGTCCTTATTTCCTCCTATCTTCTCCAGTTTCAACTCACCAGTGACAGGACAACAGACAGCAACCTCATTCCAAATATCAATTGCCTAAAAATGATGAAAAAGAAAGGAAAAGGTGAACCCTTTGCCCTAAATCTGTGAAAATACACAATGGGAGGCTTTGAAGAAGCTTAACTAGAATCACATTACATGGATATTTCCCACATTTGGGGATCATCTAAGTGCTGTTGGACTAACAGAAAGAATATGTTACCAAAGGCCAAGAATTACCAAAGGCAAGAATGTTTCCAAAGGCCAAGGCAACATCTTCATTGAGTTTGAGAAGCCATTTGAAGGGGCTGGGGATGTGGCTCAAGCGGTAGCGCACTTGCCTGGCATGCCCGGGTTCGATCCTCAGCACCACATACAAACAAAGATGTTGTGTCCCTTGAAAACTAAAAAATAAATGTCAATATTTCTTTCTCTTAAAAAAAAGAAATAAAAAAAAAATAGAAGCCATTTGAAGAAGGCACTGGGGATATATCTTAGTTGATAGAATGCTTGTCTTGCATGTACAAGGCCCTGGGTTCAAACCCCAGCACCAAAAGAAAAAAAAAGAGGAGGAGGAGGAGGAGGAATTTAAACACATGGATGAGAGTGGATGGCTAGTCAGGTGGTATCCCCCAGCACTGCTGGTCCTTGTCCCCCAAGCCCACAGGATTCCCCATGAAGACTCAAATCCCCAAAGAATACTCTCATCTCAGGGCCAGTGCAGCCTCAGGAGCTCCAGATATTTCCTAGTAAGATTGGGCTACAGAAACTCCTATGCCTCCATGGCAAAGGCTTCCAGCAAAACACTGATTTTTACGTGGTGCAGGAGAGGTAGAAAAGGCCTACACCCTGCAAGGGCTGACATTTTAGAGCTTTCCTCGTTCCTGGAGTTTGGCATTTTAGCATTGACGGTATTATAAAAATATAACTGTTTTATCACATTTTCCCCCCAAAGATGGAAAGAGCATTCATGACGCTTCTTGAATTTTAAATCAAGAGAGACCCTGGTGCAAATTCCAGACAATGGGAAATTCCAGATAAGTGACTTGACTAGGGTCACTCAATGAGGGATTAAATGGGATCACACGTGAACTGTCTTGCATCCATCAGTGTAGAAGACTACACAATTAAGTGTGCCGACCAGATGTTCTAGCTTCAGAGTCTTGGAATTACACACTTTCGCTACTTCCCCATTATAGGAGCTCTTTTGGACGACTGTCAAATTTAAGGTTTTCGCTATTGGAATGAACGTTCCTTGACCTTGACTACAGTTTCAATTTACATTCTTGGATTTATTTGGCTACTTGCCATTTAGATTTAAAAGGGAAGAACCTGGATGCAAACCAAAATTTCAAGTTTGGTAAGTTTTTTCTCAACTTTTCTCTGGGTGCAACTGTTCCATGTGAATGAACACTTTCCTTTCACATCCATTGAGAAAACTGATAACAGGAATGTACCCCCACACACCCCTTCACAAGGTAAAGCGACCCTGAAGGCCACCCACCTGCCTCAGGCGGGTCGGTCATTTTCCCTGACGCCACCACGCATGCCTGCCCACAAGCCGACGCTGGAAGATGACGTCGCCCGGCGTCGCGGCCTCCCTAGCGCCATGCTGGGCTTTCGGGGAGTAGTACTTGCACGGGGCCTGCGGGCCGTGGCGTCTGCATGGCTGCGGGACTCGAGTTGCCGTGCGCTGGCCGTGGCGCACACAGCAGGCGCGCCCCGCGCAGGGGAATGGCTGTCCCCAGCCCCACCGCAGCTAAACCGGCGCCCGCTCAGCCTTTCGGCCGCGGCGGTCGTGAGCTCGGCGCCCCGCCCTGTGCAGCCCTATCTGCGCCTCATGCGGTTGGACAAGCCCATTGGTGAGTGCGGGCGGGCGGAGCGGCCCGGGGCTCTGCGGGCCTCGGGCCTCCGAGTGTACCCCTTGGAACTATCCGCGGTGGCCCGCCCGGGCGTATTGAAAATGAGCACCAGAAAGCCGGCTTGGCGCCTCTGTGTCGTGTGTTCTAGGAGGGGTCACCTCGTTATAGGATCGGGACGGTCCCCGGAGGGACCGGCCGACTTTCACCCTGAGTCCTGAGTCCCAGAGGCAGGCAAGAAGAAAAAAATCCCACTGGTGTAAATGGTGAATCTCCTGAAGCATTGCCTTCTCGTGGCCCCGCATTTGCAACCTTTCAGTGTTGAAGCACTTCTACAGTTACTAGAGGGATGGATCCTCTCCACAATCCTGTGAGGCAAATACTAAAGACAGGACACTGAAGAAACTAAGGGTCCTCATCAGACCCAGACCAGAACCTAGCGGTTCAGTGCTGAGCTCGCCCCTCCCCCCGCCCAATCATGCGTAACACGAAGATTTAGTACATTTGAAGGCAGTTGGTACATCCCTTCTGGACCTTATAATCGCCCGCTGAGAGGATTTCCCAGACGTCCTATTCAACACCTACCACCTCACTCTCTACCTCTTTTTTTTTTTTCCATAGCATTCACCATTAACTATCTCTATGCACTTTTTTTATTGACTCCTCTAATGCAATGTAAACTCCGTATACCTGGGACTTAACTCTGTCTACTCTCTAGAACATTGTTTGGCAATAGTATTAACTGAATTAATAAGTTCTTATCACATCGCCCTAGCCATAGGGATAGAAAGAGCTATGGAAACTCCCTGCTTTCGAGGATATCTGGTATGTCTGGAAAAGATAGTTGATGAAATGGGAAGAATGGGATCAAATAGGAGTAGTACAGTGCTGCAGAAAAAAATAGAGAAATTACTTTGGGTCTCAAAAAAAAAGAAAAAAAGAAACTTCAAAAGTTTTAAGAAGAAATTGTACTCCAAAGAATATTTTAATTTTTCAGAGAAGGAAAAAGGTCTTGGTGGGGGAAATATTTTTGCGAAGATCCAAGGGTGGAGTGTTGGAGCAGTAAGAGTATGAGCCTCACCTGCAACTCCCAAGAGAGTATAGAAAATTGCAGGAGACAAGGCTGGACTAAAGAAGATGAATAACAAGGAGAAAGGATAAGGCTGTATTCTAGCTAATGTGGATGTTGACATTTGCCATATCAGGGTATGGAAACACATTTGAATGCCTAGATGTATTCACTTGGCCTTTGTCCATTCAAGACCCCCAATTAGGGCTTGTTTTGTCTAGATTTGTACTCCTATTTGGAATCCGAGAACTGAGTCATAACAGTTAGCAATTAAAGTAAAAAATATATTAAATAATAGGTATAGCCTTGTCATTGTTGGAATGACCCCCTTGCATTTGGGGGCCAGATTCAGGTTTATAGGCATAAATTTCTAAGCCCAGTTCTAATCTAAAGCTTCACTGTTAGTTCTGTTCTTGGATTCTACATCACAGAACTATATAAGAGATTTACAGACATTCTAAAAAGACCAATAGCTGCCATTATTACTATTTCCATAATTAAACCTCTGGCTTCTATCTTACTGACTGAACATTTTGCCATGTAACCAGAGGCTATAAACAATTTATAAGCAAGTTTTGGAGCCAGATCTCTTAGATTTGGATCTCTACATCACACATTTGAGGGACCTTAGTTAAACTATTTCACCTCTTTGGGCTTGATTTCTTAACTATAAAGTGAAGATACTAATAACAATTTCATAAGGTTATCAGGAAGTGCCTGGCATATAACAAGGACTCAAGAAATACAAGCCAGAAGTAATTATTAGAGAAAGTTGTGTTTATAGTCATGTACGTTAAGATACCATCCTTAAGATACATCTTTTGAGTCCAAATAAAATGATTACAGAATTTTTCAGGAAACTTAAAAAGAGTTTAGTCAACAAAACATTTTTGAGCCCTTACATATGCAGGGACAATAATTGAAAGAATTCCTGGTTTAATATTTATTTATTTAAGTTATCCTGTAAGGTAATTTTGTATGCATTATTTTACTTTTTAGAGCTACATTTTGATACTGTCATAAAGCAGTAGATTTCATTGTTTTTGAAGACATAATAACTTCTTTAAAATGGGTCAATCAACATTTTTCAGTTGGTGGCGCTCTTTCAACAGAAGTTTCAGTAGGTGGCTCTCTTTCCACTAAATTGGCAGTATAATTTTTTTTTGTTTTACTGCATTTATGGGTGATTAAGTTTTCTTAAAGTTAATCCACAAGTAGTGAATGAATATTAGGCTCACTTTTTACAGGCACTTTGGTCTGCCCATCTCTTCTCAGACCTGATCTCTATTTTTTTTCTTTTTATTAGAAACTTCAGTTCTACTTGCACCAGTAAATAATAGCTGTGAAGTAATTATTTCTTCTCTAGGCTAAGATGATAGTGTCAGCAATCTCTCTATTCCTTGCAAATTCTACTGGTGGCTCCAAGGTAAAGGAAGTAGTCAAACCTATTATCTTTTACTTAACCTCTGTTTTCCTGTTGTATCATCTGTAAGATAGGGTTACTAATAGAACCTATTTTATGAGGATGTTATTGAGGTTTGGATGAGTTTATGTATAAAAAATATTTGAAACACTGCCTGACATTTTGTGAACATTCAGTAAATATTAATGTTATTATTTTAGGTGGGATACACTAAATATGAATCTCTCCAGGACAATCTGAATTCAGGTACTGGACTGGGCATGTCGCAAGATTTAGCTTGAGGCCTCTCCTTGACTTTTCTGCTCTGAGTTTAAGCACCTACTAGAAAAGATTCCCTGATTCTTCTTCACTTCCTCCCCAAATAACTTGGGTAGTTCTATTTTATCCCTTTATAGCACCTTGTTCCTGTATAGTTGTTCAATTAGTCCTTCATTATTATCGCTCATTTAACTAATTTCTTACTTTTGATTTATAAGCATGAAGGTAGAAAGCAGCTCTTTCTTGGTCACCATTGTATTCCTGTTTCCTAACACAAGTGTGTGCTTCATAAATATTTATAAATGAATAAATTTACATTCATAAATGATTATGGGAACATTGGTCATTTGGCCATTTTTTTTTTTTTTTTGCAGGATTTTATCTTCATTTATCCCAGAATCCTTTTTCTCTTGTTCCTGAATAAGGGAAGAAAACTCAGAGTTTTACCTAATTGGCACCATATCCAAACATTAGTTGACAGGCTTTCTTTTTAAAGTAGAATATCTATTGAAGTTCATGTGTAAAGTCTTATCTGTATAATCTATTTGCTTAATTTCTTTTTTTATTCTTTTTAAATAAATGACAGTGGAATGCATTACAATTCTTGTTACACATATACAGCACAATTTTTCATATCTCTGGTTGTATATAAAGTATGTTCACACAAATTCGTGTCTTCATACATGTACTTTGGATAATGATGTCCATCACATTCCACCATCCTTGTTAACCCCCTGCCCTTTCCCTTCCCCTCCCACCCCTCTGCCCTATCTAGAGTTCATCTATTTCTCCCATGCTCCCTCTCCCTACTCCACTATGAGTCAGTCACCTTATATGGAGAAAACATTCAACATTTGTTTTTTTAGGATTGGCTAACTTCACTTAGCATTATCTTCTCCAATGCGATCCATTTACCTGCAAATGCCATGATTTTATTCTCTTTTATTGCTGAGTAATAATCCATTGTGTATATATGCCACATTTTTCTTTATCCGTTCATCAACTGAAGAGTATCTAGGTTGGTTCCACAGTTTAGCTATTGTGAATTATGCCACTACAAACATTGATGTCGCTGTGTCCCTGTAGTATGCGTTTTTTAAGTCCTTTAGGTATAGACCGAGGAGAGGGATAGCTGGGTCAAATGGTGGTTCCATTCCCAGTTTTCCAAGGAATTTCCATACTGCTTTCCATAATGGCTGCACCAATTTGCAGTCTCATTAGCAATGTGTGAGTGTACCTTTTTCCCCACATCTTCACCAACACTTACTGTTGTTTGTCTTCATAATAGCAGCCATTCTGACTGGAGTGAGATGATATCTTAGAGTAGTTGATTTGCATTTCTCTAATTGCTAGAGATGATGAACATTTTTTCATATATTTGTCGATTGACTGTATATCCTCTTCTTCAACAAATAGTGCTGGGGAAACTGGAAATCCATTTGCAACAAAATGAAATTAAACCCCTATCTCTCACCATGCATAAAACTCAACTCCAAGTGGATCAAGGACCTAGGAATTAAACCAGAGACTCCGCATCTAATAGAAGAAAAAGTAGGCCCTAATCTTCATCATGTCAGATTAGGCCCCAACTTCCTTAATAAGACTCCTATAGCATAAGAATTAAAACCAAGAATCAATAAGTGGGATGAATTCAAACTAAAAAGCTTCTTCTCAGCAAAAGAAACAGTGAGGTGAATAGAGAGCCTACATCTCGGAAGCAAATTTTTACCCCTCACACATCAAGTAGAGCACTATCTCTAGGGTATATAAAGAACTCGAAAGCTATACACCAAAAAACAAATGACCCAATCTATTTGCTTAATTTCATCTAGTTTGTGGGTTAAATACTAAGAATTAACTCTGTTTGTACATGTAGTTGTAACATATGTTACAAATAACAAATAGCTGTATGCTAATGACTCCTCTCCTCCAAGACCATCTCAGTGTATTGTACTAACTTTAAAGGAGGTTTCTGTTAACTTTTTTTGAGCAGCTATTATGTGCAAATGATACAGAATTCAGAAGTTGCCAGGCTAGAGTGAAAAATAAGTTTTCTACCCTTCTTATTCATGCAGTTCCCCTTTCCAGAAGCAATTATTATGTTTCTAATGTGCCCCTACTGACATAGTATGTGAACATACTAAAACATACATGTATTTGTTTTATACATAGATGTGTTTTATACAAATTCATAGCATAACAGTTTTTAAGTTATCCTCTATAAGGGTAGGACCATTTTATAACCTCATCAGAAATACATGAGTGTGTAACTCCCAGGGTATGTCATCAGACTTTGGGTTTTGCCAGTCTTACAGGTGGAAAATGTTGTCTCAATGTAGTTTTAATGTGTTTCTCAAAGTTGAGTGTCTCTTCTTGTGAATAAGAGCCATTTGTATATCTTTTTGTGCAAACTTTTATTACATCTTTTATTCATTTTTAGTTGGACTACTGATCTCTTTCTTCTTCATTTCTAGGGGCTCTTTACATATTAGGGAGAACAATCCTTTGTAATATTTGTTTTCCCAGTTCTGTCATGTATTTTTTTACTTTGCTTATAGTGCTCCTTACTTCAGTAGCATGTAGCATTTAAACAAATAAAAACAGTTAACTGATGAGTGTTTGTACCTGTTTTGTCTTTATATTTTTGCTTAGGAACCTGGCTACTGTATTTGCCATGTACCTGGAGCATTGGTTTGGCAGCTGAACCAGGTTGTTTTCCAGATTGGTACATGTTATCCCTCTTTGGCACTGGAGCTATTCTGATGCGTGGAGCAGGCTGTACTATTAATGACATGTGGGACCATGACTACGATAAAAAGGTAGTTTTATCCTGAAAAATAACAGAGTGGCTTCTCTCAATTCTACAGAATAACATGGTAGCATTACTTTTGAATGCCATAAAAAGCAACAGGATCAATTAGTGTCCTCACTAAAAGCCAGCATGAGAAATGTCAGTGTCACTTGAAAAGTTGGTATTGCAAAGTGCAGTTTACTTTCTTCCTCAACACAAGAGTAGCATGGGGCAAACTGTACGTCATTTTACAAAAAAAAAAAAGTTTTTAGTTGTAGGTGGACACAATACTTTTATTTTATTTATTTATTTTGTATATAGTGCTAAGAATTGAACCCAGTGCTTCTCACTTGCTTGACAAGCACTTACCACTAAGCCATAACCCCAGCCCATGCACTTCATTTTGGCAAAGCTAATTCACAAGAATTTGGGAGACTGAGGGTAAAGGAGATAAAGGGTAGGAGTAAAAGTGAAAAATCCCTCCTGAACCTTTTAGTGTCCAAAAGATCTGCTGTCCCTTTCATTGAGATGTATGTGGTGCCCTAACTATGCTTACTTATCAAATGTTAATTTAAATAAACAAAGACAGTCCTGTAAGCATTGGTTATACAGGAGTTCCCTTTATCCTTGGTTTTGCCTTTTGAGGTTTAAATTATCCAACGTCAAGTACAACATTAAATGGAAAATCACAGAAATAAACAATTTGTAAGTTTTATATTGTGCACCATTCTGAGTAGAATGGTGAACTCTCTTTTATTAAGGTGTATTGTTATGATTTTATTTCATTTTTAATTGTTGTAGTTAATGTCCTACTGTGTCTAATCTGTCAATTAACTACCTTCAGTATGTACATAAAGGAATATTATAAGCATAGTATACTTAGGGTTTGGTATTCTCTGCTGTTTCAGGCATCCAATGAAGTTCAAAATTCAGAATCTAGGATCTGAGAACCCAGTATTTGAATTCATCACTTACTGGCTGGGTGAATTTTGGCAAATTACTTAAGCTTTTCTAGTTGGTTACTTAAGCTCTTCATGTTCTGGTTTCATAGAATATATATTTGACCAATGTGTCATATCATCTCTATTCTTGATGGAGTCTTGTTTATTTGAAGCTTTCAAATTTAGTTAGGTAATTCTGTACTACTGTATCTAGTGGTTAGTGATGTGGTTATTAGGATGGACTGACTGCTATCCTTTAGCATCTGTGACCTTGGAAAGTTACAAAGCCTCTTCCTCAGTTTCATTAACATTAGTAGTTTCAAGAACTTGTGAATGACTATGAGGATTGAGTGAAAGGATGCAATTATGGCTCTTGGAATAGTAACACATTGTGAACACTCATTAACTTGTTAGAATAATGATAATATCTTGAAATAAATACAAAAACAAATACTATTTCCAATTTTAAACTTTAGAACCATATCAGGGATAAAGATCCAATTCTGGTACTCTAACTAAGATGTATCTTTACAGTTTTGGATGAGTCGCTTTATTGCATAATGAAACATGATATAAATCTAATTGGCAGACTTTTTCTATAAAGAACCAGTTAGTAAATACTTGAGGCTTTGTAGGCCAAGTTGCCTTGTTGCAAATAATCAATTCTTTGTTAGAGTGTGAAAGCATACATATATAATATATAAAAAAGTATGGCTGTGTTTCTCAATAAAACTTTATTTATAGACATTGAGGTTTGAATTTCATGTTATTTTAATGTTTACATTACTTTTTAAAAAAAAAAATTATTTCCAGCCATTTAAAAAATGTTAAAAACCATTCTTAGCTCATTGGCTGCACAGAGGTAGGTAGTAGACTGTATTTGCCCTACAAAACATAACCTTTGATATCAGTCATTAAAAAATATGTTGTTAACAATAGGTAATATTTATTGCATACTTACATGCCTCAGTGCATTTACTCTATAAGGTGGTGCTATTATTATTTCTTCCTATTTTTCCTTTAATAGATAAGTAAACCTAAGGCTAGAAGAGCTTAAGTCATTTGCCAGAATTCACCCAGCCAGTAAGTGATGGATTCAAATGCTGAGTTCTTAGATCCCGGATTCTGAATTTTTAACTTCTGGCAATTTTGAAATTTTTGGTTACATTCTTTATTTGTGGTTGAATTTAAGATAATCACATTTCCTGAAGGAAAAGAACAGTTAGTATATATAATTTGTCTATTTAACAGCTCTGTCTGTTCACATTCTTCAGAGTGGTTTTGCCCTTAGCATTTGGGTATAGTTGATTGAATGTATAGACACATTCTTAAGTAACCTGCCAAAAGCACCCCCCTTACAAGCCCAGATATATGTCTTCTTTCTCATGTCTGAATTCTGAGGGTAATGCGTCCTGTGCTCAAAACATTCATGTGGTATTAACCTCTCTAATATCTCTTGCCGTTTCCTCTTTCCTGAGAATTCTCATTAGTATTGTGCATCTTTTTTTTTTTAATGGAAATTAAATTTGTGTATTTGTTATGCTGAGTAGCTAAAAAAAATAAAGAAGTTGCTTTGATTGGTTTGGTGAAGATGGAAATGGGAAATAGGGGATGGGAATCTTGAGCTCTTTTCAAAGCTGTTTCAAGTTGCAGTTCTAATTCTTGGCAGTATTTCAAATGTTGTTTTCTTTCTATTTATATTTGTACTTGGTGCCTACCATAGGCCAAACATTTGATTAAGTATTTAAATAAATGAGTCATTAAATGAGGCTAACATATCTATTTTTATGTGTTAAGGTTACAAGAACAGCAAATCGTCCAATAGCTGCTGGAGACATTTCAATTTTTCAATCCTTTGTTTTTCTTGGAGGACAGCTGACCTTGGCACTGGGTATTCTTCTGTGTTTGAATTACTACAGGTATATTAAATGTGTTTTCATAATCATGTATAAAAATCTCTTCTTTGAAATGAAAAAAGTAAGAAAAAAGTAAAATAGAAATAGTTTTATCACAAAGTTGCTTATTGGCTACCTGACAAGCATCTGTAAGTTAGCAAGCATAAATACAGTAAACCACCACACATTTTAAAATCTGCTTCAAGGATGCTCTCAGCCAAAGGAGTTAAGAGATCATCATTTAATTTGTTCTGAACCACCTTCATTGTTTGTACAACGTGTTCCCAGAGGAACACAAGGTACTTTGTTGGGTTTTATAAGTGTGTATACACCCACATGTATATGTAGTTTGATTTATGCTGATAATTTTATCTGAAGTACATGGAAGCAGGAATGATTAGAATCATTTTCAGTAAGAGGAACTGTGTCTTTCCCAGATTCATGTAACTAATGAATGACAGAAGAAATAAGTGGGAGGACTCCTAGATCTCTTAAACTGAGACACAATGTGTGTATAAGAAGACTGTTACAGAATACCTCAAGGCTGTGAGAGAGAGAGAGAGTGTGTGTGTGTGTGTGTGTGTGTGTGTGTGTGTTGGGGTTGGAGAGGTTTCAGCATATAAATATTACTTTATAGAAACTGGACTTAGTTACATGTCTTGCCCTGATAGCATAAAAGCACTTTTAGAAGGTTATTCCTGGAGGGATGGTGTTAGATGAAATTTGGGTTTTTTTTTGTTTGTTTGTTTTGTTCTGTTTTGGGTGTTTTTTGGTACCGGGGATTGAACTCAAGGGCACTCAACCACTGAGCCACATCCCCAGCCCTATGTTGTATTTTCTTTAGAGACGGGGTCTCACTGAATTGCTTAACGCCTCCCTGTTGCTGAGGCTGGCTTTGAACTTGTGGTCCTCCTGCCTCAGCCTCCCGAGCTGCTGGGATTACAGGTGTGTGCCACCATGCCCAGCTGAAATTTGGGTATTTAAGAACATCTTATGGTTCCATAGTTGCCTTCTTTTTCCTGAGAAGTAACAGTTTTCTCATCTGTAAAAAGGAATGAGAATAAAGCCTCCTGCCTCCTGGGGTCATTGTGAAGATTCTCATGACTTAACAAATGTAAAGTACCTAAAATAGTGCCCAGTATAAGAGTACTATGTGTGTTAGTTGTTATTTTGTTGGGGTTTTGTAATAACACTTAAAATATTTTTCCAGTTAGTCCTTTAATAGAAAAAGTCAAAGTTTAGGAAGAAAATTTTACATAGCAGAAAATATTACTTAAGATAAAAATATCTTCCACTTAGTATTACTAATGCGTTAAAATACTTAGTTGTTTCTAATGATTAATCCTGTTTTTCCTGTTTTCAGTATAGCTCTGGGAGCAGCATCCTTACTTCTTGTCATCACCTACCCACTAATGAAGAGAATTACATACTGGCCTCAGTTAGCCTTGGGTGAGCTTGGAATAGCTAAGTATTTCCTTTGATACTCCATCTATATATATATATATATATATATATATATATAGAGAGAGAGAGAGAGAGAGAGAGAGACAGAGATTAAATATCAAGTCAGTTATGAATTTTCCAAACCAAATTAATTTTTATATTATAAAGAGGGCATTTATTCATTCTTATTGACTAAGAAAATCTTGCATATTTATTTAATTATCATCCCCATCCTCATCATCATTATTTTCTGGTATCTTTTTAAAAAGCCTGCCCTTGTTCCAGACCCTGTGACATATACCTGTAATCCCAGCTACACTGGAGGCTGAGGAGGAGGATTGCAAGTTCAAGGTCACTTAGCCAGACCCTGTCTCAAAAAGGGCTGAGGATATAGCTTCATAGTAGAGTGCCCCTGGGTACAGTACTCAGTAACACCACCACCCCACCCCCCACCCCCCCCACCCCCCTGGCAAATCTAGGCTTGTTGTGAAAAGATGATTGATATGGGTACCCTAAAAAATTTGGGGAATGAGATAGGAAGCATTCTAGAAGAACAAGGATTAAAAGTATGTGTGATAGCTTAGATAGTAGCCATTCTGTGAAGCTTTCTTAGACTTCCCAAGAAGGCATTAGTCTCTGGACTTCCATAGCCCTCTACTGTGGCATTTACTCATTTTAACATTAATTCAACAAAAATATATTGACAGCCTCCTATGTTTCCCCATTAATAAATTGTAAGTAACTAAAAGTTAAGGCATTCTTTACATATGGCAACATCTAACATATAGTACTTGGCATAGTGCAGGTTTTCAGTAGATTATTTGTTGGTGAAAAGAGAGAAAGATAGGTATGTTAATAAGTAAGTCAAAATCTATTGCAAAAAAATCTACTCCTAGACTTTTCTATTTTTCTAGAATGTTCTAGACTATTCCAAGAGTGATTCTAGGTTTGGGGACCATTCTTCCAACAAATAAAAGAGCAAAAGGGCACTCCAGCCAATTGATGAAAGCCTGACTTGTGGGAAAGTTGTGATAGAATTATTTATCTTCTTCTAAGATTTCTAATTGAATGCTCTCTTTCTTTTCATTATTAAAAAAAAAAAAAAAAGTAGAAAATTATCTTCTTAACTAACTTGGAGTCTTTTGGTAGAAGGAGCCTAAGCATTTCCTATCCACAAGATAATACTCAAAAGCTGTTGCTTTACTTCTAACATTTATTAAACACTCCTTTTACCTGTGCCAGGAATTATCCTAGGTACTTGGAAGTCAAAAATGATCAAAACACATTTACCATCTTTAAGGAGGTAGAGAAGACGACAAAAGATAAGCAGGTCTTTGTAGTACAGTGTAGCATGTGTGCATACTCTAGGACCACAGTTGAGGACATTTTCTGAATGGAAATAGGCAATAAAAGAGGAGAAAAGGGGTTTCTAAGAAAAAATATTGTTGCATTTAAGGTGTCTGAGAGAGTCACAGGCAGAGGTGTTAAGTAGAATGTTAGTGTCTAGTCTGAAGCTTAGGGAAGTGATCAGACTTACAAATAGAGATTTAGCAGCTGTTATATTCACATTCACCGTGGAGGATGGGCTTGTAGAATAGGTGAGTATTCCCATCTCTACTCTTATTTCTATAATTATGGGAGAAGTTGAGTGGTATTGGAAAGAACTCCGTTTTTCAGGTCTAAGTTCAGACCCCAGTAGTTGCTGCTTACTGACTACACCAGGTTCCTTACTAGGCAGGGTAAATGTTCTCATTAAACCTATTTACCTTATTGGGTGATATTATTCTATTAGCTACGTTATTTTAATTCTTAATTAAATTCTGAGCCTGTTTCCTTTTTGGTAATTTTGAGCTAATAAGTGCCATAGACAGCTGAAAGAATTTAATGAAGGAACACATAGGAGTCTCTTCAGACCCTAAAACAGCAAGCACTTAGTATATACAGATGCCCCTCTCCTTCCATGTGGAATTCTGAAGTACATCTTGACTTTTCCCCCTCTCTGTTTTACCAATCATAGGGCTGACTTTTAATTGGGGAGCATTACTTGGATGGTCTGCTATCAAGGGTTCCTGTGATCCATCTGTGTGCCTGCCTCTTTATTTTTCTGGAGTTATGTGGACACTGATATATGATACTATATATGCTCATCAGGTAACTTTGGTTTATATATTGTTATTTTTAGAGAACCTTAAAATCAGAACCAAATAAGGGAGAAAGTTGGTTTTTTTCCTAAAAAGAAAGGCACAATTCCAAAACTCCAACAAAATACTTGTTTCATATTTATGTATGTTAACCAAAGAGTTTGACTAGTCTATTTTGTTTACAAGAATTTAAGTAATTTTTACTATATTCGAGGACTATTTTCAACACTTTTCAAATACTAGTTTATTGTTCACAATAGCCTGCAAGGAAGGTAATTTTATTATTGTCATTTTACAGATGTAAGAAGTATGTATGAAATAACTTGGCCATGTCACACAGTAGGTGGCAGAGCTGAGATTCAAACTCAGTTTCCAGAATCTGCATTTTTAATGTTATACAATCCTTCTCCTCTATATACCTTTAATCATTGTATTGGTCTTTTTTTTTACTTAGTACAGGTAGTTAGCATTGTCGCACATTTTTATTGATTCTTTGTCATTGTCACTTTAAGACTACATAATATCCATTAACTTGGTATGCCATAGTTATTTTAAATTTAACAGTGTGTCTGTTTTGGCCATTTAAGCTGTTTCTGAGTTTTTACAATTTATAAATAGTATTTATAAATATTATAAATCATTAATAGTTCATGAACATGAGGTCTTCAGGTAAATTTTTATGAATAGTATTACTGAATTATAGGTATACACTTTTATAGCTCTTTTTTATTTTTAAAAATATTTATTTATTTATGTATCTTTAGTTTTAGGTGGACACATTATTTTGTTTTTATGTGGTGCTGAGGATCGAACCCAGTGCTTCATGCATGCCAGGCGAGCACTCTACCACTGAGCCACAACCCCAACCCTTTTTTTATAGCTCTTGATAATGCTTTGTCATAATTTTGATTTTAGAAACTTCTTTTTTTAACATTTTTAATTTATGACCTTGTACATTTATGCTTTTTCTACCTTGAGATGCAGTTGACAAAATATATTTTCAAGATATATAATGTGATAATTTGATATAAATATACATTGTGAAATGATTACCATAATCAAATTAATTGACACACTCATCACTACAATTAATTACCGTTTATGCATGTTGTGAGGGTGTTTATAAACTTAAAAACTTTTTTTTTTTTAAAGAGAGAGTGAGAGAGAGAGAGAGAGAGAATTTTTAATATTTATTTTTTAGTTCTCGGCGGACACAACATCCTTGTTGGTATGTGGTGCTGAGGATCGAACCTGGGCCGCACGCATGCCAGGCGAGCGCGCCACCGCTTGAGCCACATCCCCAGCCCTTAAAAACTTTTTAACAACATTTTTCTTATAAATTATGATTATATATTCTCAATTATTTGCTTAAAGAATATGTCATGATTTAATAAAATTCTTTTTGTAGTATTTCAACCTGGATTTCATCCTTTTTACTTCATTACTGCTACATATGGAGAAGCAGATCTGTAATCAGTCTTATTTCTGAAGTAGTATTTGACTCACAGTTTAGGAGAGATACTAAGCTAGTGATTAGAATAGATTAAATTGACTTCTTTAGTAAAACACCACATACTCATTGAGACTTATGATTCACATAATTAGGCAGTTTTTACCCTGAATGTGATTACAGTATGAAAGAAAAATAAATAGGTTAATCCCATACTTAACTGTAGTTTAGATTTGGTCCCTAAAAGATAGCCTGTCAGGTAGCTGACTGTCTGCAGGTGAGTGTACAGTTCAGCATGCAGCCACTGATACCATGTGACCCTAATTACAACATACAATTACTGGGGGAGACCACACAGCTAGATGTTCGTAAACAGAAAAGACGTGATGGGAAAGGCAAGGAATTGGGCTACAAGTATAGAGGATGGATGTGATTATGTGGTGAGTGAGCATTTCACCCGTATTAAAATACGTAAGAAATTATTGAGATTTGAGAATTTTGAGGTAGAAAGGAGCTATGTGGAGAATTAGAGTTTTAATCGTGATATAGTAATGTGATATAATTTAAATCATTTTATGGTTATAAGAAATAAAATACATGGGAATAGAGCTGGCTGATGATTTTAGTATTGCATGTAACTTTGGTTCAACCTGCGTATTCATTATGATTAGTCTATATTTCTATGTTAGTGTCATCTCTTACAGCTTGTGATATATCAGCATGCTCTTTAAAAGACTTTTCTTCTATAGCTAAAAGGCAGCGATAATTGAATAACCTTGAGAATATATTTTAAACTGCTAAATTATACATTTTGAAATATGAAATTTGTGTATATAGTTAAATCCCCCAAAAAACAATTTCTTATTATTTTCTGATATTAGGACAAAAGAGACGATGCTCTGATTGGTCTTAAGTCCACAGCACTGCGGTTCCAAGAAAACACCAAGCAGTGGCTAACTGGCTTCAGTGTTGCCATGATGGGGGCACTGAGCCTAGTGGGAGTAAATAGTGATCAAACTGTACCATACTATGCTGCTCTGGCCACTGTCGGAGCCCATCTAACTCACCAGGTTTGAACTTTTTCTTTTTCCCTCATTTTTCCTTGGTATAAATTATAAAAATTATTTAAACAAAGTGCCCTCTATGTTTAGCAAGGAACCTTAAACAACCAGTTGATTTGTATTACCTTGAATTGCCCCCTCCCCTGCCCCAAGTTGTCATATTAAATATTTGGCTAAATTATTTTAGAGAAATATTATAAACCTAAGCTTGGATTTTCCCCTTTGATTTTCCTGGAATTACTTCTGATGCATCTGGGAAAATTTCAGCAGTGTGTGAAACTTGTGGATTGAGTTGAATTGCTCTAAAAGCAAACTGATAAACCAAACTTAAAAAAAAAAAAAACAAATCTTAGTTTCTGTTGATGATTAGTAGACTAATCATTCAGAAGTTTGGGTTTCACTGACACTGAGACCAGTGCCAGGTAAGACATGACATGTAAACATGTCTAGGTTCTGCCTAGAAAAAAGGAAATTATAATTTCAAAATATTCACCCAGCACTACACCTCGAGTCCCTACAAGCTTATAGTGAAAGTCTGCATTATTGACTTATAAAATGAATGAACTAAATCTAATTTTAATTTAATAAATTGGCTATTTGTATCAGTGTTCTCTTTTTCTTTCTTTGAATAGAATTAACAAGATGTTGGTGAACCTTTGCTTAGATGATCTATTTTAGGCAGATTGTTATGAGTTACTGGTCAGTGTAGGCAAGACTTGTACAACAAGGAATGGTATGAAGAAAACTGAAATCTAATGTACTGATTTTCCGGCATTGTTTTTCTCATTGTGAAAGCTAAAAGATGTGAATTGGTGATTCTCTAGAATATCACCATTTTCCTCTTTAGAATTTCTCAGCATCCCCTTCTGGCCATAACTCATTTCTATGAGGGCTGTCATCATCAATTGATTATATGGTCTGGATAGTAAATATACATGAATATTTAAGCACCTGGATATTAGATGGAAGAGGAACACAAAAATTACCAGAACAACCACAAATATAAGGAATCTGTGGAACCCACTTTACATTTGCAGCTGCATATGTCTAGTCCTTAATGCAGTGTTCTAAGATGGATATAATCTTCTAGTATTTGAGTAGAAAGGAAACTCATGATGTTAAATCTGTAGACCATATAATAAGGAAGAACTAGTTCCCTATGCCCAGGGAAAACTAAAACAAGAACATGAGACTTTCATGACATATTTGCAGGGCTATCATGGAGGGGAAAGTATGTGTGTTCTAGGTTCTCTATATCCCCTTCTCCATGTAGGGATGGGAAGAATGTTTAGAAATGTATAGGGACATCCCTGGTTCTCTCATACATTTAGTCATTGAGAGCCAAGAGTATTAACTCTTTCAGTGCACCAAACAGCCCTGCACAATAGAATTGTCCTGCCCAAATGTGACTTGTCCTTGGTTGAGAGTAAAGTTTGAACCAGAGGATGGGAGTTGCAAGGAAACCAACTTCAGATCACTCTGTGTAAGGAAGAGCTTTCTGAGTATAGGGAATACTTCTGATCTGAAATGCTTGAGACAAGAAATATTGAGAGTTTTGGAATATTTGCATATCCATATGGGGGATGGGACCCAAATCTAAAAACTAAGTTCATTTTTGTTTCATGTACATCTTATTCACATAACCTGAAGACAATTCTATAAAATGTTTTTAATATGTCTGCATTTTGACTGCAGTCCGTTAAATGAGGCCAAGTGTCGAATTTTCCACTTGTGATGTCAAGTCTGCTGTGGTGTCAGTTTTGGATTTTGGAGCATTTCAGATATTCGGTTTAGGGATGCTCAATCTATAGTCAGAACTAAGAATAATATGAATTACCTCTCAAAGCATTCACACACCCCTTACCAGAAGTTTTTAGGACACAGCTTGGATGATTCTCAGTGAAAAATAATGATAGATTTTTCCACATTGGGAGACAATTTGGGATACAGTATTTCCCATTACTTAAAATTAAGTGACTACTATTTCCTCTGTATTGATTTGTTTCTTTGTTATATTCCAAAGCCCTGACTAGATACCAATGCAGTATTATGTTCTTCTCTTACAGATTTACACCCTAGACATCCACAGACCTGAGGATTGTTGGGATAAATTTACCTCCAACCGAACAATAGGAATAATCATTTTTTTAGGGATTGTCCTTGGGAACTTGTGGAAAGAAAAGAAGATAGATGAAACAAAGACAAATAAAGATAGTAAAATAGAAAATTAGCAAATACAGTTTAGGAATTAGGAAAACAAATTTTGACAAAACACCCTCAGGCCTTGCAAGCACATAATTAGGTAAAATAAGCAATCTGGTGCAATATGTTAAAGAAGTAAGAACCAAAAGATGAAGATTTATATCATATTTACCTGCGTTTTAATTCATCTATTTGCTAGCAGGATTATTCCCCTGTCACAGAAACCAGGGACTCTCTTAAGATTTGAGATGACCTTGATATTTAAGTTGATGCATTCTTCTGCCCATTATAATTCTCATCTGAAGTTATGGAAATCATGAGAGTTTTGGCACTTTAGAAAAACCCTGATGTGTATCTCATCAAAATGAATGTCTCTGTAGGAAAATATAGTTTCTATTTTTTATATTATCTAATTATAATTTATAAAATAGAAACATGTTTGAATGTATCATTCTTCTCAGTACCCCCTTCAGAATGTTTCCAACACAGCAACCAGAGTAATTCTCTTAAGTGACCTAAGTAAGGTCATGTCATTCCTCTGCCCAGAACCCTCCAGGATCTCCCCTGGTCGCTCAGTACAAACTCAGAATCCTGTTACCTGCTAGACTTTCAAGATCTGGCTTCATCTCTCATTACTCTTCATATTCAAACCTGCTCCAGCCATGCTGTGTGCCTTACTGTTCTCAGTCAGTGTAGGCAGACTCCTACCCTAGGGCCTTTTCATATACTATTCATTTTGCTTGAGTGAAAACTAGGTCTTACTCCTTTACTGCAGGTCTTTTTCTCTTCCCCGCTTCCCTCCCCCCTACCCATTCTTTCTTCCTTCTTTTCTCTCACTGAATTGTGATCTTCCTGCATCCACCTCCCAAGTCACTGGAATATAAGCATGCACTACTGCACCTGGCCTCCAGTCTTTTCTTGAACCTCACCTTCTCAAAGAGACTTTTCTTAGTCACTGTTTCTAAAATTTACACAGATATTACCCATACTTCCTGTCTCTAAAAAGCTCTTCATTGCTTTTTTCTTGCAGCACTTATTGTTAACCTAAAATACCTTTTACTTGATTTAAGTGACTATCATGGACAATGAGATGAAGAGGCAATCACTTGTATATGTGGGTTGTGGGCAGCAACAAATGTTAACTTGTATAATATTGATGACAATGACAGTAATGCAACCGACTGAGCACTTACATATTCCCATCACTGATCAATAAGCATAGGAAAAATTGTTTAACTTTTTCCAGCAAATAATGAAACATTGAAAGTGTTAAGACTTAGGACAGAAGTAGCAGCTGTAACTTTGCTATAGTAGCAGTGAATTGAAGGAGGAAGAAGGAGGAACATAGTACCCTACTTTTAATTAAAAGTAGTACCCTACTTTTAATTAAATATGATTGCCTTTAATTTTACCTAATTCTTACACTGATCAAGATAGAATTTAAATCTATTGATTTAATAATATCATGTTATATTTTAAAGTGCTTAACCATCTTAACCCGTTATCATTGACTGAATGGCATTGGTTTCATTTTCCTAAGTTGAAAAAAATTGAAAGAAATTTTGGAATCAATAAAAATCTTGCAGCCTTTTTCGAAGAATCAGGGCAGGAGAAGAGAAAGTTAATTCATAGATTCACTTGCTCTCAAAAGCTGCTAAAACTTAACTGGATCATTTTAGTTCTTTCACATTTCTGCTTTTGTCCTCCAGTAGACAAGCAGTAAAAAAACAATATAAATGGGTAAGGGTAAGATAGGAAAAAAAGATGAAGTAGGATATTAGCCTCTAGAATCAAGGACTCAAAACAATTCAGGCTCAGCAAGAACAACTGTCATCCATCTACAGTGAAGATTGTCTGTACCCTGTATAATTATGAGGGGTATTGCCAGACATAAAATGACAGTGGGAGTCACCAGTCTTGGGAAATCTATTAAATGGATAGAGTCCTTGCTCTAGACATCTACTTTGGATTCTGTGAGTCTGTATAGAGAAATGAGTGAAAGAGTTCTATAAATTGTGGACAATCATCTTGCTTAAATTTATGATATCACATGTGCTGCCTCTCCCTCTTCCTGAATTTCTTTGCTACTTTGCTCAATGCCTAGATTAGAAAGGCCTTCACAATCAGGTCCCACCCTACCATTTCCCAACTCAGCCTCAAACCTCAACCCTCAGGGCCTCTCTTCACTATCTTCAGATCACACCCACACCCTTCTCTGTCATTACAACTGTTCTACCAGCAGATAGTATGGTAAGGCCCCTGGAGTAATAGGCCCAGGTGTGAGTACTCTGGCAGTCTTCAGCTAGAACCCCTCTGGCACCATGTCCTCATCTGCCAAACTGAGCTATCATTAACATTTAACTGATTTGGGATATGTTTGAGTTATGGGCTGATGACTTTTATGCCCCAGAAAACTTCATATATTGAAGTTCTAACCCCTTGTATCTCAAAATACCTCTTGTCTGTATTTGCAGATAAGATCTTTAAAGAAGTGATTGAGTTAAAATGAGATCTTTAGGGTGTATACTAATCCAGTGTGATTGGTGTCCTTGTAAGAAGGAAATCTAGACATAGACACTAGACAAATGAATGCATAGAGGCCATACACACACACACACACACACACACACACACACACACACACGGCAAGAAGGTAGCTGGCATCTGCAAGCAAAGGATAGAGGCCTCAGGAAAAAACAAACCTTCTAGCAACTTTGATCTCAGCCATTTTATATCCAGAACTGTGAGAAAACAAATTTGCTTTTTAAGTCACCTAATCCGTAGTAGTTTGTAATGGCAGTCCTATAAAACTAACAGGAAGCCCTGAGCCTGACATAAGAAAGCCATCTACAAAGGGAATTCACAGAAACACTCTCATTTTCCTGCAGTTCTTCCTTTTTGTCCCAAAGCACAAATTTTGGCCCTTCCAGTGTCCACAACTATATCTGGCTAAATAAAACCCTCCCAAAGATGTCCACATTATAATCACCAGAACTGGCAAATATGTTACATGGTAAAAGGCACTTCACAGATGACTGAGTTAAGGCTCTTGAGATACAGAAATTATCAGTTTGTGCAGGGGTGCAACATAATCACCAGTCCTTAAAAAAGGGCAGGAAAGTCAAAGGTAGTGATAAGCCAGGCATGATCACACACATGTGCCTATAATCCCAGAAACTTTGGAAACTGAGGCAGGAGGATCGCAAATTCAAAGCCAGCCTTAGTAACTTAACAAGGCCTTAAACAACTTAGCAAGACCCTGTCTCACAGAAGAAAAAAAAGGTGTTAGGGATGTGTCCTAGTGGTAGAAAGCCATTGGTTAAATCCTTGCTACCTGCCCCCCCACACACACACACAAAGGCTGTGGTATGAGATGTGATAGCAGAAGCAAGAAATTGGAATGATGAGAGAAAGGCATTATGAGCCAAGGAATGAAGGTGGCCTTTGGAAGCTGAAAAAGGAAACCGGCACATCCTTCATCATACAAGGAGCCAGCCCTGCAGACACCTTGACTTTAGCCCAATGGAGCTGATTTTTGGATTTCTGATCTCCAGAACCATAAGATAATAAGTTTGTGTCCTTTTAAGTCACTACATTTATGGTCATTTATTATAGCAGGCACAAGAAACCAATACAACTATTCCAGCTCTCACTGACCCGTCCTCTGAATTCCCAGAGCACTTAGTACCAGTGGAGCAGTAGCTAAAAATTCAAGTCCTGGTCACAGCTGCTTGGGTTGGAATCTTTGCTTTAATACCTACTAGTGGGATGATCTTGAGCAAATTCTCTGATCTCTGAGGTTCAGATGCTCAAATAGGGGTGATAATATACCTTTTCACATGAGTTTAAAAATTTTGTCTCCCCCTGGTAGAATAAAAATTTTATGACAACTGGGACTTTGTCTTATTTGCTGAAATGTCCCCAATACACCACACCATAAGCACTCAAATATTTATTGTACATCAAATGAGTTAACATTTGAGCCACTTGCCAGACCTGTTGTTAGCTGTAACCATTAGACAGATATGTGTTAGTGTTGCTGGGGATTGAACCCAGAGCCTTGCATATGCTAGACAAGCCCTCTGTCACTGAGCTACATCCCATCCCCTGCTCAACCATTAGAAATCATTAATGTCATCTAAAGTTTATAACAGAGGCACCATAGTAAAAATAATTTCGTGTATACATGATCAAAACTATGTAAAAGTATAGGTAAAGAAGATGAAAGAAGCAAAAAGTTATATCTTAGGTAACAGATTATTAGAATGTAGTTTTATAATAAAATTGGAAAGGTGTTAGTTCTAAATTTCATGTTTAAGGTAATCCAGTATAATTTGTAGTTTTTAATATTTGCAAGATAATCTATGTGTAGTCCTCACAAATACAAAGGCAAGAAAATTATCATTTTCATAAATTCTTCCCAAAATAAAGAATAGGATTGAGGACCAGAGGAAGACATTTAACTAGCCCCAGACTTCCCTATCTTCCTTTGAGCATAATAAATCCTTGGACAACATCTGAAATTACATTTCTAAGAAAAGATAAACCCCAATAGAGCACTAAAGTTAGACCATCCTTGTGCTGCCAAGAAGTCACATTGTAAAACAGTCATAATCCCACCTCACAATAGAAGCAACACATTTTCTTAACCAATGATATCAGAGCTTCCTGTAAGGTTGAATAATAATTGCCACACCTTGCTCATTATCAGAAACATGACCCAAGAATAGCAATATTGCCTTACTTATCTTCAGGACAAGAAGCAGAAAGTTATCTACAACTTTCTTCTCATCTACCTTAAAAAAATAATAATTACTGCATTTTCAATATGTGTGTGTATACATTTTTTACTTAATATTTTCTCATATCTTTAATCATTCTTTAAAAATATCAGTATTTATTGGCTGCCTAGGTTATTACCATATCTATGTAATATAACTTAATCACTCATTTAACAAGTAGGTTTTTATATTTTTTCATCATTTTCAACACTCTTACATGTGTCTTCTCATTTGGAATTATACAGGTAAAAGGTAACAAGCTAGCAAACACGAAGAAATGTTCAAATTAATTTAAAAGACAAAGTTCTGAAAATTAAAGCAACCAACTGAAGGTTTTTTTGGTTGTTCTGTTAGTTCAGGGGATTGAACCCAGGGGTGCTGCACCACTGAGCCACATCCCAAGTCCTTTTTATCTTTTATTTTGAGATAGGGTCTCACTAAGTTGCTCTGACTGATCTTGAATTTGAAGTCCTCCTGCCTCAGCCTCCTGAGTAGCTGGGATTACAGGTGTGCATCACCACATTTGATTCAGGTAAGTTTTTTTAAAAGTTTTCAAATGACAGTACCCAGTGGTGACAAGGATGTAGTAAAGTGGATCTGTCTGTCCTTTAGTATTGGCAATAAATGACAGCATCTTGAAAAGCAGTGTGGCAATGCATAATCAAAACCATAAAACTATAAATTAGAAGGTGACAGGAATGTAATTTCTTGAATTCAAAGAAACCTTAATGAAGTTTGGCAAACAGAAAGCTTTTGTGACTTAGTTGCAAGCTGTTGATAGCACTGATACACAGGTACTGGCTTTGGGGTGGGACAGATCTTGATGTGAAAATCTGCTGAGTGACCACAGCCAAGTTACATTCAAAGCCTTAGTTTCCTTATCTGCTAAATATAGGGAATAATATTTCACTTAATTGTCATGAGGAAAAAGTTAAACAAACTTCTTGACACATAATAAAACCTCAAAAACTGGCCTCCCTGCACTTAGCCTGCAGCAGACAGCTGGGACGACACAGGGGGCTTCTTAAGTCGCAATCCTGCTCATGCACCCAGCCCAGAGAGAATTCAAGATAAACCAGGTGGTATGTAGCTGCGGCTAATCCAAGATTTGATTCCACATTTAGGCAGAGCTTCCATCTGGTCAGGGTGAAGATGCTGCAGGCGCCAGAGAGCATCTACCACCTCTCAATGTTTTCATAAATTAGAATCTAGTTAGGAAATATTGATGGTAGCATAAAACTTAAAAGCATGATATACTAGTCTGTTCTTATATGGCAGATTACCTTTCAAATCATAGTAGTGTGGGGAGAAAGAATAGTTTTTGAGGTGTGTGTGTTTGGCACAGTGAATTTTAATGTTAATTTTGATTTTTAGAGCACTACCAGGGCTTGCATTGTGCCTTGAGGACCACCAGAGGACACATGAACCAGGCTGAAGCCTCCTTGGGACCATCCAGGGAGACCCACATCCCCCTCAGCAGGTACATCATCCAGGCCAGTGACCTCACAGAGGGGACCCAGAGAGATCCAGTTATGGTTTGAGCCGGAAGCTTGTGAATAGGCATATAGAGGCTGCCACAGCAGTGGCTACTCAGCCTGAAGGTGCAGGCTGCTCTTGAGGGCCTTGCTGTCCGGAACCAACTACCTTAGTCATCAAGCGCTTAAACCCATACCCTTACCAGTGGCTCTCAAACATCTTCCCTGTCCACCTTCTGCCCCATCCTCACCCAAAACAATTTGAGGCACCAACAATATATGCCTATCTATATTCTAAGCCAGGACAAAACTGGATCAAATCCTTTCTGTACCTAAGTGCAAGACATCTCTCGGGATATCATCAAAAGTGGGTAGTGCAATGTCTCTTCCCCCTTAGGGGAAACATTAAAATTCACTATGCCAAACCAACACACCTCAAAAACTGTTCTTTCTCCCCACACTCCTATGATTTGAAAGGTAATCAGCCATATAAGAACAAAACAGACTAGTATGTCATGCATTTAAGTTTTATGCTACTATCAATATTTCCTAACTAGATTCAGTTTTATGAATACATTGAGAGGTGGATGGTGAAAATAGATGATAGATGATGAATGGATGCATGGACAGATGCATGGATAAGCAAGCAAACAGTGGCTCCATAGACATACAGCTGCTTCTTGTCTCCTGACATTTTAATCATAAAATGGGAAAAATTCCTATCCCTCCTTCCCTTCTCAACATTGAGTGGAATACTAAGAACAGAGCACAGTGTATAGACAAGCAGAAGCAGGCGCCAGTTGCTTATTGAAGAAAAACATGAAACTGGTAGAGTAATAGAGGTCACAGACCACCTAGTCTAGCAAATTTTTCTAACTTTTGATAAAAAGGTGGAAATTTTTTTCCAAGTACATTCTCATATAAAGTCCAAGCATTGTAAGTACAGGTGAAAGGCAGAGACATTTCCCTTGGGCTGGGTGGAAATGCTGAAACCTGCCTTCTGAGCCTCTCTTTCTTTTAAGATTCACAGAGCCCACTTAGAAGAACAGTGATCTCCTATCCGGGTGTAGTGGTGTATGTCTGTAATCCCAGCGGCTCAGGAGGCTGAGGCAGGGGGACCACAAGGTCAAAGCCAGCCTCAGCAACTTGCTGAGGCCCTAAGCAACTTAGTGAGACCCTGTCTCAAAATAAAAAATAAAAAGGGCTGCGGATCTGAGTCAATAACTAAGTACCCCTGGGTTCAATCCCTGGTACCAAAAGAAAAAGAAAACTGTTTATCTCATGATCTTGCATATAAAAAAAACTAAAGCTAGAGAAATAATTTACTCATAATCAGAAGAAGTTTTTGCCACATGAGAATTATAAAAAGAATGAACATTTAATACACATGGTTACCTATTATACAACTTGGAGCAAACTATTCAAATCTCTCTAGATTCAGTTTGTTTATCTAAATGGGTTAAATAATATCTCTGTCATGGTAGTGATGTAAGAATTACACAAGAAAATTATCTCATCCAGACTCCTGTCATCTGCACATCAGTTACTGCCAAATGTGTACCTCCAGCCTAAACCTCCTCCTTGAACCTGACCTACTTTACTGCCAAATAGGCACCTCCAGCTTCATATGTCCAAAACTGAACTCCTGATCTTATTCCTCAAACTTTCTTATCCCCGTCTCCTTGCTATCTTAGCAGTGGCATCATCCATTTTTCCTTTCTCTGGCCAAAATCTTGCAGTCAACCATGACTCTCTCCTTCTCTCACTCCCTATCCAAAACATTAGAAAAGCTCTACCTTCAAAATCTATGCAGAATCCCCTTTCTTCCCTTCTCTATGGTTGTCATCCTGGTCCAAGTCATCATCTTCCATCCAGAATGCAGGCTATAGCTTCCTAATTGGACTCCCTCCTCCTCCTTGCCCCCTTTCACTGTGTTCTCACACAGGAACCAGACTGATCCTGCTCTAACCTAAGCCAGTGCATGTCATGCCTCTGCTCAGCACCTCCCAGCAGCTTCCTGTGTGAGCCCAAGTCCTCAGCATGGCCAACAGTCCTGTTACCTGCTGGCTCATCCCTCACTCTCCCCTCCACCAGCACTGCTGTGGCCAGACCCCTGGCCTCTTGCAGTTCCAGGAGCACTTCCTCAGATACTGCCATGGTTGCTCCCTCTTCTCTTGCAGTCTTTACGCAAAGGTCACTATCTCAGTGAAACCTCTGTCTTCATTTTCTGAAACTTCACACACACCAGGCATGAACTTATTTCTTCTGTTCCTGCTGTATTTTTCTCCATATTAATACATAGAATTTGTTTACCTCATTTTCTTTTTTATCTACCCTCACCAACTAGAATTTAAGCTCCATTATGGCACAGATGTTTTCTATTTTGATCAATACTTTATCTCCAATGCCTGGAATAATGCCTAGCACATAATCTTTCAATAAATATTTGTTGAGTGAATCATGTATATAAAACTTAACAGCACAATCTGTGCCCAGTAAATACTGTCATTGTTTATAGACATTTTCAGCATTTTTCCCCTCTCTGAACAATTTCCTTTGCCATAAGCAATGTATGAAGAATTATTTGCTTAAGAGAGAGCTGATTTTTTAGGGTTTATTTTAGGAAAACAATTTTAACATTCACTTTTGGAGCCTGAGTTTCTTAAATTGTTTTAATTTAGTAAGGTTTGGGAAACATAGAACAGAAAATGAAGAACTTGCCAAAATTAGGTTGAACTTTAAAAGGGTTGCCCTACCTATTAATAAAGCATAAATTTAATGTAAATAAATAGAAAGTAATGCAGGCAAATATTAACTAGATTTCTATTTGTTTATTTGCTAATTTAAAACTTGAACTTGTTCTTTTAAAAATTAAATTTAACAATTAAGTTTCCTTAAGCACCACTGTAACAAAGTAAATTATCATGACTCTCACTTTGTTTATATTTCACTGTATCTATAAAGAGAACTACTGGCTCTAGAGGTCAGGTTCTATTGTGGAACTGCTTCATAAACAAATTGCTTTCAGTTTACACTATTTTCTCAAAGAGAGATAAAGACAATGTTAAAATTTCAAAATCCAGAGTACATTTATGTATCTGGTAAGTATTTTTTTTCTCATCTTTTGTGTTTATTTCTTTTTATTTATTTTTTAATTATTTTTTTATTTATATATGACATTGGAATGCATTACAATTCTTATTGCACATATAGAGCTATTTATTTATTTTTAATTTGTTCTAATTAGTTATACATGATAGCAGAATGCATTTTGATTCATTATACACAAATGGAGCACAACTTTACATTTCTCTGGTTATACATGATGGTTTCTGATAAGTAAAAATACACTGAATATCTTAAACAAAGCCACTTAGATTACAAATAAGAAAATCTTTAGCACAGATCAATTAGTTAATAATAGAAAACTAAGATCTTAGGATACATGGAAGAATGCAGGGGAAAGGTATACAATTTTATAATTTCTCTTTCATTCATTCTGTTTTTAGCAGATCTTCATATGTGTGTAGATAAGTGTTCCTTTAAAATGAAATGCTGTGGAGGCTATACTACCCCATGTAAGTTCCAAGGAAGAAGGAACAGCAAGGACATAAGGCTGAAAGAGGGATGGACTGAGTAGATTCAAGGAACAACAAGAAGACCAGATTTCTGATCTTGTTTTCATAGTCTATAGCCATACTACATTATAATAAGAGATGGGAAAGATGTAGAGAAATTCGAAATCTTATGCATTGATGGTGAGCATGCAAAATGGTATTCACTTTAGAGAAAAGTTTGGCACTTTCCTTTAGTTAACTATGTACTGGCTATGTGACTCAGGATATCACACTTAAATATTCACCCAAGAGAGAAGAAAACTTATATTCACACAAAGCCTGTCCACGAATATTGATAGTAGTTTGAATCATAATCACTCTAAACTGGAAAGCACAAATATCTTTCAATAGATAAACAATAAATACACTGTGATACATATAGTTATACATAAATAAAAGATGGAATACTACTCAGAAATAAAAAAGGAACAAACCTTGGATGATACATGGAGCGACATGCAAAACATGCAAGAATCTCAAATACATTAAGCCAGGTGAAAAAAGCAAGACTCAAAAAACTATGTACTATATGATTTCACTTGTATGACATTCCAGAAGAGGTAAAAGTATAGGAATAGGAAAGAGATCAGTGACTGCCGAAGAGTGGTGACTAACTACAAAAGGGTGTGAGGAAATCTGGTATATGATGTTTTATATCTTGATTGCAGTAGTTTTACATAATCGTATGTGTTCGTTTCTCAAAACTCATAGAATTATACATACACACGCATATGTGAAGGCAGTGGGTAAAAAAGGCCAACTAGCAGACTAGGAAAGAGACCCTCCGAGGAAACTGATCCTGCCAACACTTGATATGAGACTTCCAGCCTCCAGATTGTAAGGAAGGAAATTTCTGTTGTTCAGGCCACTCGGTCTGTACTACTTTGTTATGGCAGCCCTAGGAGGCTAATGCACCGGCTATGCACATAGAAGGCAATCCCTTGGCCAGCTCTCAGCCCCAGCCTAGCCCATTAACTACTTTTTTCTCGTAACACCCAGCTTCATGGCACCCAGTTAGCAAATGAGCCCTTGATATCTGAGTCCCTACACAGTCCCACCCACCAGTCTTGTTCCTCTTATACTATGGAAGATTTGCCAGCCTTGCCTGTGTGCCCTGGAAGGGTGTTTCCTATTTACTAGTCTTGATCATGGTTTCCTGGCCAGTGTCAGCCCTCTTGGTCTCTAAGAGGGTGTTTCCTGCTCATTCAGTAACTATAGATAAGCTCTGGGCTGGGTCAATTCCCCAAATTGTTTACCATCCAGTGGGTACAACTATATCTCCAAGAAGTTTTGAATCCCAGCTTGAGGAGACCCTTCCTAGTATCTTTCTTCCTTGGGTTCTTTTATTAGCCCTACAATATTCTTAAGAGTTCCCTCTCCTTATAGGCATTCCTTTATTATAGTTAATTCTTTATATTAAATTCACTGTTCAAATTATGCTTGGACTCTGGTCTAGTACCAAGTCTGACTGATACAGAACTGGCAGGGAGAAACTCCAGGAGATACACTTACAAGATGGGATTTGTTGGTCATATCCTTGGATTTGAGCACAGTGCTAAGGTCCTTGCCGAGGGGAAATGGAATGCAAGGACAGCACAATCAAAACTATCACGTGCTTAATTATAATAGAGTGCCAACCCAATAAACGGTCTTAAGGCTGTTATACTGTCAATGTTATTAAATGAGGACTATAAAGAAAGTAGAATGAGATTTTTCTGAGCACACTTGAGTACTTATAGAAAAGAAATAACAAACTCAAATCTAACTTTCAGCTCAAGTCATTGTTGGAGAACCAGAGAGCTTCCATGACAGTCTTCCAAACATCTGTTATTTCTTGTAACCAAAAGACTGATATTGCTAAAAATTAAACCTACAATTTAACAGTACACGTTTCTGGATTACAACAATATTGAATTTATAGTTTTGGAGCTTCCCTGTCCTGTGGAGCAGCTGCGCTTTGTGGAAGACTAGCCTTTCTTTGCTTAAATACCTCTGATAATCTCATCAGAAGCATAGGCCTAGAAAGGGGTTACTCATTTTGAAAATCTACCACAGTCACCCTAATTGCCAAACAGATCCATAACTAGTGCTACACTTTTAGATTACATATAGCCCCATAAATCAGGGGAACATGCAGGCATACATTCTAAAAATGTTAGGGAACAAAGAGTGGAATATAACACTAGATCAGGCCAAGTTCATTCACTGGGGTGTACTTACTAGAGAGCTTCCCTATCGCCATATGGAAGGATGCCAAAGTCTTTGGGAGACAGGAATATTGGACTAGATTAATCACATGCAACCTGCACGCTTCTCCTGAACCATGTTTCAGGAGAAGACCCAGAAGACAAGTCCCTTCACCAAGGCACTTTCAGTCTTGAAACTGTGGTTGTCACCTTTGTAAGCTAGGTATGATTATAAAAGATGTCACCATTGAGAAGGGTTACCTGATTTGCATGGGGGTTACAGAATCCCAGAGCAGCGGAAGCAAAGTTAAATTTTTTTAAATATTTTTTTGTTGTAGTTGGACACAATACCTTTATTTTATTTATTTTTTATGTGGTGCTTAAGATCGAACCCAGGGCCTTGCACGTGCTATGTGAGCACTCTACTGTGGAACCACAACCCCAGCCCCAAAGTTGCAATATGTAACCACCAAGACTAGATGTGTGGGCACACCTGCAGTACAGGGTGGCAGGGTCATATTGCCAATCTTTTCCCTTGGCTCACAAAGATCTTTGGCAGTGGCTAATTGATCATGATGTCCCTGGGAACAAAGTAGTCAGGCAGTCTAGTATATTGCTTGAGCTATATTATGGAAAAACTCTTAGGACTGGTAGCCAAAAACCTGCTTGAATCATCATAATGAAAAGTCATAGCCTTTTACCCAGTTTTCAGACCTAAGTGAATTTACAGACACAGAGGTCCTTGATTAAAGAATGTGTCTGTTGGCCTCCCTACCTAGAGCCACACAGGCAGGATAACCCCAGAAAACATTCATTCTAGCCAAGTTGACTCATTATAAAGTTGTCACACCTAGGAAGGGGCAGAGCAGGGATGTGATTATAGGCAGTGTGAAGTCTCAACCTTCTTACCCCATCTTAACTATTACTATATTTTATCTCCTTAAGGGGACAAGGTGATACACTCCTCAACCATGGTCTGGATGGCATTGAGGAATACACAAGATAATCTAGATGCTAAACACTAGATTTGGTGTGTTTGGGGGATGGGAAGTGGAATGATTATGGCTTCTCTCTTTTCCTCTGAAAGAAGAGGTTCCTAGGAAGCCATAGAACATGGTAGATGGTGCCTGGTGTCCTTCTTTTCGTGGGGCTGCTATGTCAATGAGCCTTTCTAGTTTGGCGTGTAAGGCCTCCTTTCCTCCTAGCTAGGACAACCAAACCTCCTAGTTTGCCCAGGACTGAGGTGTTTCCTGGGACATGGGACTTTTTATAATACCACTAGGAAAATTTCAGGCAAACCAGGACCCCCAGAATCTAACAATCTAGTCACTATCTCAGCAACTACATTGTCTGGAAGGATAAGGAAATAGTTTTCTCAGATTTAATTTTTACTATTTGAATCTATTTTAAACCTACTAATGAGAGTTTTTACTTTAGGATACAATCAGTTATATTAATGTATATGTAATTTTTGTTGATAAATTATACTTTGATTTTACATATCTTTTAGCCATTACTATCAGTTCCCATCAGATGATGATAGAATATTTACCATAAGCTCAATGGATGGATAGTTAATGTGACACAACCTCACAGCCAGAATTACATAAGGTCTGTCATACATTGTTTTCCCCCATTCTGGAGATAGAACCAGGGCCTTGTGTCCAACCACTGAGCTACATCCCCAGTCTCATTTTTTTTTTAATAAACAAGCTTAAAATATTTTCTCTGAATTTTCAGAACATTTTAAAACCAGCAAAAAAATCTATAGTTATTAAGGGGAACAGATAGTAGGCAGATAAATTTAAGGCAGGAAGATGGGGAACTCTCAAACTTTCAACAGCTGCCCACTGAACTTTTGTTCTTTAAAAAGAAATTATTTCAGTTCTCCTTTTCTAACCCATTTATTACTTCATGTAAAAGTCAATTTCATGTCTAAAAAGCAGACAACAGATAAAGGGCAAGAGAAAAGTAATGTTTCTGATCCTGGAATCACAGGTTCACTAATGTCAAGATTCAAAACAATCCCAGCAGCCATATGACCTTGCCCTGGCAGTTACCTAAAGGAAGGCAGCACATGCAATGTGCCCAGAGTGATCTTTAAAGTATAGAAGTATTTGCTAGTGGTTTAGTTATAATAGCAAAATAAAGTGGAGACGATTCAAAGTACCAGTCTATGGATCTGACGATACCCATAGAGTGTTACTGAGTGCCAGGTGCTGTTCTAAGCACTTGGTATCTATCAACTCAATTTTCAGATGAGGAAACTAAAAGTGTTTGTCACTCTCAGTTTTATTGCCCTTTCACAAAGAACAATGCAATCAGATATAAAGGAATTTATAGGGACTCAGTAGTTCAGAATGATATTTTGAACCAGGGTCAAGATAAAAAAGAACTTTCTCATTTATAATACAAGAACCAGGGTCAAGATAAAAAAGAACTTTCTCATTTATAATACAAACCCAGACACAGAAGTAGACATCCCTAAATAGCGTGGGATAAGAGCAGTGTAAGAATCTGAAACAGGATCCAGGCCATCTGGGAAACAGTCCTTAGGCCACAGAGGTTAACCTTGATTGCCAGTTCCTTAGTGAGGAGAAATGGAAATTGATGTCAGGACCCAGAATTGTAAGATACAGGATGGGTTCAGTCATTCTTCATTTCTTTTGTTTTCTTCACAAAATCCTAAATTATAGAAGCCCTTAAGAATATTTATATGGTGATAGCTGCATGTTACCAGGTTGCATGGACCCCCATCCAATGCTGGTGCCACATCTTCTGTATTTCCAATGTATGTGCTCGTGTGTGTGTGTGTGTGTGTGTGTGTGTGTGTGTGTGTGTATGTGTGTGTGTGTGTGTTTTCAATGTTCTATCAGTGGTACAATGTGATATATGTATGTTAATTTTAATCTAGAGATGGTAAATTAGCATTTAAAGTCCCCTAATTAGGAATATACTCTTCAGGGTGCAGCTGAAATGTTTTTCTTAAGTCTCTATGTTCCAGAGGACCTATTATAAGTGGTTCAACTACTGCTACCTCATTATGCTAGTTGTTAATATGCCTAAGAATGGTGGAAATAATTTTTAACTGGAAAACCATGTGGTGTTCAAGCTACATGGATTAATTAGAAATACTGTAGAGGCTTTGTACCCGTATGTGTATAGAAGTATATGAGTGTATGAGCCCAGCAGCCTGTATATATCTTTCAGAGTGGTTTTCTTAGCTCGGGCTCTAACTTGAATATGAAGATTCTGTTACCTGGGCTGGGCATGTGGCTCAAAGATAAAACATTTGCCTAGCATATGTGAGGTCCTGAGTTCAATCCCTAGCATAGGGGAAGGGGTGGATTTTTCTTCCTGGGTACATAGCTATGAAACATTTCCAGGGTTAGGGTTATAGTTCATGGTAGAGCACTTGCCTAGAACATGTGAGGCACTGGGTTCCATCCTCAGCACCACATAAAAACAAATAAGTAAAATAAAGGTATTGTGTCAAAAAAAAAGTAAAGAAAAGAAATTCCAACCCACCTAATAGAGAGTTGTGGTCATGTTAGTTTCATCTAAGACTATGTTAGTAATAGAATGTGTCCTTTGGCTGGAGGTATAACTCAGTGGTAGAATACTTGCCTAGCATGCGTGAAACCCTGGTTCAATCCCTAGTACTGCAAAAACATAAAGAGTATATACCTATATTTCTGGGCCCTGCATCTTAAAATCAGGAGAATGTGTTCTCTTTGCCTTCTCATCACCTGAATTACAAGAATCCTTAATGTGCGGACAGCAAAAGACCCAGGGTTTAGGGTGGAAAATCATGTCAGAAAGAACCTAGTCCTTGAGTATTTGAAGCATAGTTACCTGCCAACTTGAGATATTAACTTTGGACTTTTACTTTAAACCAATGTAGTATTGTTGGGTCTCTTTGTTACAGCAGATTTGACTTATCTTGATTGATCCAGTATTTAATGGATTGAGCTGGGCTTGTAAGAGTAGGATGCCTGCTTGCTAATAAGGACAGGCACAGCAGAATTCAGGCTGAGGCCATATACCAGAGTAACATGCCAACTTTTAGCAAATGTTGGGGCAACAACATAAAGCCCTTACCTACCTTTAGCTTTTGGAGGCCTTCAACATCATTCAGAAAGAACCTAACAATTGTTCTTACGTCCAGGTTGTATTACCCAAGTGTGGTGAGGCAAACAGAAGAGGAGACTCTGGCCATTGAGAGGATGGTTTGTAATTTACTGTTTCCAAGAGGAGCAGACACATCGCACCATGCAGAGCCATAGGAGGAAGCAGCCTGGTCAGGCAGGACTCAGGTGAGTGCCCAGATTTTCTCCCTCCCAGATGCCACCTTTGCTAGAGTAGGAGGAAGAATAGGAAAATGCCTGAAAGATTGAACATTTACCCAAAAGAGATTGGCTTAGCCCGAAAGAAGTCTCTCAACCCTTTTAGTGAACTGAGCTGGGATATTTCCCACCTTGAGATTAAACTCAGGGCCTCATGCATTCTGAGTACAAAATCTACTCCTGACCTATACACCCGCCCCAGCATTTTTTTAAAATTAGTAGGTTCATATTGACATTTTAAAGTCAAATTTAAATCCAAAGAATTTTTTTCTTGACTGATTTTATTTAATGTTTATATTTATTTTTCTCTTATATTAATTTTTTTCCTAAAAACATTAATATATTTATTCTTTATTTTATATAAGTAACAATATTATTTTATAATGTCCATAAAATAAGTCCAAAATTATAATATCATTATTACTAATAACACACATATACAGCAAAAGACATATAAGATTTTTTGTAGTTCTTTTAATCCTAAGACTATATTCCACTAAGTATATAGACAATTAGAATATTATATTAAAAAGTTGCTTGAAATAATACTATGTTCTCATTAAATACAACAAATACAGCTAGGGTTCATGTATTTGTTGTATTTAATGTTAGGGTTTGATCTTTATCTCTTTTTATTTAATTGTATTTATAGAATATGTAAAACATTTACACAGTTCAAAAATCACAACTATACAAAAAGATATACTTTGAGCCATCTCCCTCCCATTCCCCTTCTCTCATCCCCATAAGTAACCATTTTTATTAGTTTGTGGTTTATCCTTTCTTCATTTATTTTTGCAAAGGTGTGTGTGTGTGTGTGTGTGTGTGTGTGTGTGTATTACATAATTTCCCCTTCTTTCTTACAGATGATATAGCATACTAGACACACTCTTCTGAACTTGCTTTTTTCACTTAACTGTGCAATCTGGAAAGCATTCCGTATTATTTTCCATTCTATTTCACATACTGCAGTCAGTATGTTGAATAGGGCTGCAGTCATCTGAAGGCTTTCCTGGGCCTGTTGACCTGCAGGGAATCTGGGATGATGATTTATTCCCATACCCAGCTCACTAGCGCTGGCTGTTGAGAGCAGCATCTCCCCATGGGCATTTCCACAGGCTGCTGGAGTGCCCTTATAACAGGGCAACTCAATCACCCCAGAGAACACATTCAGGACAGCAAGATGGAAGAAGCAATGACTGAGCTTGGTCACTCACTATCCCTTTAAATTTTTGTTGTTGTTGTTGTTATCTTGTTTCGTTTGTATTACTGGGGATAGAACTCAGGGTGCATGCTAGGCAGGTGTTACCCTGCTGAGCTACATCTCCAGCTCTCTTTAAAAATGTTTACTTTGAAACAGGGTCTCGCTAAGTTGCTCAGGCTGGCCTTGAACTTGAGATCCTCCTGTCTTATTCTCCCAAATAGCTGGGATCACAGGCAAGCACCACCTTAGCCAACTTCACTATCCAGTTTAGAACATTCTATAAGGGGGCTGGGGTGGTGGCTCAGTGGTAGAGTGCTCACCTACCATGCATGAGGCACTGGGTTCAATCCTCGGCACCACATAAAAACAAACTAATGTATACACCTAAAACTAACGCCAGTCACCAAATTTGATTTGCATTTAAAGGGAAATGAACTAGGCTTACTTTTGAAGAGAAGAATATCAGAATATTTGTAGACATATCTTCAAACCACCTTTAGAAAACATCCTGTGCAGGGCACTGCTTCCCTTGTATGGATGTAAAACTCTTCATTGTAATTATCAATCATTTGTGCCCAGCTCTGGAATCTATGTAATCTTATAATGTAAAAAGATGGGGGTGGGGCAGAGAGAGAGAGAGAGAGATGGACTGTATATTTGTATCACTCCAAAATTGATATGTTAAAATACCTTATATAATCAGAGATATGATAAATTATGATATAATGGTATATTAAGAATTGTAATGTAAAAATAAATAAATATTACAAAAAAAAGAAATCCTAATCCTCAATATTATGGTAAACCAAAGTGGGAGGTGATGAGGTCATCAGAGTAGAGCCCTCATGAATGGGATTAGTGTGCTTAGCAAAGGGACCCCCAGCCATGTGCAGTGGCATATGCCTATAATCCCAGTTACACAGGAGACTGAGGCAGGAGGATGTCAAGTTTGAGGCCAACTCAGCAATTTAGTAAGAACCTGTCTTAAAATTAAAATGTAAATATTTAAAATTTAAAAATATATATTTAATATATATAAATATATGTACCTTTAATATATATTATATATTAAGTATATGTATTTTAATTTATTAAAAGTATATATATTTATATATGTGTGTGTGAGTATATATACGTGTGTGTGTGTGTGTATGTGTGTGTAGCTCAGTGGTAAAGCACCCCTGGGTTCAATTTCCAGTATCAAAAAGAAAACAGAAAAGAAAAGGGACCCCAGAGAACTCTCCTGCCCTCTTTCTAACATGTGAAGAAAAAGAAAAAAGAATTTGTCAGTCTACAACTAAGGAGAAGGCCCTTAACAGAACCCTACCTGCTGGCCCCTGATCTCATACTTCCAGCAACCACAACTGAGAAACAAATTTCTGTTGCTTGTAAATCACCCAATCTGCATTACTTTTATAGCACCCAAACCAAGATAGACAAATCCTAGAGATCTTCAGTTTTTTCTTTTTTTCTTCTCTTTTGTAAAAAGATTGTCATTATTTTATTTTTATTTTTTAAATATTTTTTAAAATAAATTTAATATTATTTTGATATATTTTTATTTGTTCTTATTAGTTATACATGATAGTAGAATGTATTTTGACATATTACACATACTAAGGAGTATAACTTCTCATTCTTCTGGTTGTACATAATGTAGAATTACATTGGCCATGTAATCATATATGCACCCAAGATAGTAAAGTTTGGTTGCTTTCTTTCTTTTCTTTTCTTATTCCTTTTTTTTTTCTTGATATTTTGAGACAGTCTTGCTAAGTTGCTAAGGCTGACATCAGCCTCTGGCATCAGTGGGATTACAAGCATACAGGGCTCTGCCCAGCTAGTTTTTTATGAAAATAACAAAAGGATTTGTTGAGAATTTCTAAATGTATATATAATTTATATATAAATATATACATTGTATTTACATATCAATACATATAGGTATATCTCAATCATTAATATAAATGATATATAAATACCTCAAGGTCCTGCTTCTCAAACTGGGGTAAATACTCCCCTGAGGCAAGCAGTCGGAGGCCAAGGTGGGTAAAGTGCACATCTATCTTATAGAAATGACTACATGGTAGTGCACAATATAAAAACATTTTTATACTGAAACAAATGTGGTTATATAGTGGAGAAAAATGGAAAATACACATATATTTTAAAAATCAAGCATGTCACTTCGAAGAAATTTTGAATTTAGGGAGTTCAAAATAGGCAGCTTTGAACCTGCCCTCCCAGAGGGGCTTTCCACTTCTCTGTCCTTAGGATATGTCAGTGGAAATGTGTGAGGAGCACAGGCTGGAGAATTTACATCTACATTCTGTCCATGAGGAACCAGTGGGAGCCTTTCATCTAGAGCATCTGAAAGAATCACCCTGTTCTTGTGTACACACAATTCTAATTCTGGGTCCCCTCCCCATGCCCACTTATGAGGAGAGCATTTGTCAAGCTATTCTGGGCTCCTGCCAAATGCACTGGGATGGGATTCCTTGTTCACAGTCCTTATTACTACTTGCACATTATTCTTGGCCTTTCTTAATGCAGTTCTTCAATCTTTGATGTAAGTACCATTTATCAGTTTCTATGATTTTTCCTCTCTTTGATATCCACTAGATGATGCAGGCATCTGTTGTCCTTGTTATTTCACAAATGCCACCTCACTCTGTGTGCTGGGCCTGGATCAGCCCTCCTTCTCCTGGAAACCTAACAGATCATGGACTCACAATGAGTACATATTCTAGCAAGGTACCCGTCCTAAGGGCCATCTGCACTTTTGGGCGGGGGAGTTTCATTTGGTTCCAAGATGAACACGTGTTGCCTTCACTTAGGATGCCTTAACCATTGCCAAATTATCTGAGTCAGACAAAGTATGCATTCTGACCACTTTTAAAAGGCAAACCGAGGCACAAAATGTTAGAGTTTACAGGCACATACCTGTAATCCCAGTAACCCAGGAGGCTAAGGCAGGAGGATTGCAAGTTTGAGGCCAGCCTCATTAATTAGCAAGGCCCTAAGCAACTTAGCAAGACCCTGTCTCGAAATTTAAAAAATTAAAAAACGGTTGGGGATGTGGCTCAGTGGTTAAGCACCCCTGGATTCAATCCCTAATACCCACCCCACCAAAAAAGAGTATTTGTTTGAGCAAAGAGCAATTCATGCATGAGTCAGGGAGCACCAAACTAAAGACAGTTTGGCAGTCCCCTGAGGGAATGCAAGTAGAAGGCTTTCACAGGGTGAACATGGGAAAAAAGCAAAGAAAATATTTGGGTACAGTTTATACAGTACCTTATTTGATTTACCCTGCTGGGAAATCTCCTAGTTATGTAACCATCATTAGTTGGTGGCTTCTGATTGGATGAATTTAAGTTTCTTTTTACCTTAAAATAGGCATTTATAAGAAATAGCCCAAGTTTCACTTCTATTTGTGAATTAAGCAAGGCAAAGTTGCCTCCATGACTTAACTAGCTTTGTCTGCTCAGGGATTCTTCAGTCCTATTCTTTATTTTCATTTACTTTAACACCAGTAATAATGCAGGAGCATCTGAAAATTATTTTTGTAATGCAACTAAATAGTTTTCTAAAGTATCAAATTTGGCACCTTAGGGGGGAAAAAATCAAAGCTTCATTTCACCACCATACACTTATTTGATGATTTGGTATATTTTTATATTTAATTAAACAATAAGGGAAGAGGAGGAAATATTAAATAAGGTCTTTGGTGTTCGAGGTCTCCCTGGTCTTAATGGGGCACTGGCCATGAGTGACCCTCTATCACCACCAAGCATCTTCCTTTTGCTGGCCCCAGCTCAGGTTCAGCCTGGTATGACCTCCCTGTGTGCTCTGAAACTATTGGAGAAGCCACCAGTCTAGGAGAATATCTAATTTCCCTTCATTGCAGCCTTTGTCGGAAGTAGACTTGTATATTTCCCTTGGTGTTGCCATGGTTAGGTCCTTCTGTGAGAATGAAGCTCACAGGTGAGTTTGCTGTTGTCTTAGTTCCTAGCCATGGAAAAGGGAGGAAGGGCAGTGGCTGAACACAGCTCCAGGATAGGGCTCCAATCTGGTCCAGGAACTTGGATGGGAAAAATCTATCTTTATTTTCACTAACTTTAAAATAAAATTTAGCATTACTTTCAGTTATGAATGTAAGCAAGAAACCCTGGTGATGCCATCAAAACCCATGAGATTTTTTTTAACCAGTAAAAATCACAGATATTTTTATACCCAATTAAGTTACTGGCAATATCTTGAAGTATCTTGTCACTTGTTACTTATACTTACTGAGGATTTTAGACCCCTGAGAGACCATATGCAGTCTTCTGTGCACTGATGCTACAGAGCAACATATACATGCACATCATATCTATACTTGGGAGCCTGTACAGCCCATGCTCCACATTGCTCACCCAGAGATACATATTGTTTCTCTGTTATTCCATGCCGCAGTCCGCAGTCCGGCTGCAGCAAAATAACCGGGGGGTGACGAACAACTTGTGTACGTTGATACAGCAGGAGTAGGAGCCGTTTATTGTAGGACAGGAGTGGTATTTATACATTCCACACAGCTTATCTTAATTGGCATAAACTAGATACATCAGTCAACCAATAAGAAATCTCCACACTTAATGGCTCACTGGCCTTACTTCACAAACCACTCCCTCTGGCATTTTGCCAGGCGCCATCCAGACTTGTTTACAGACTCTAACATTCCCCTGGCAAAATGCCAGGTGCCATCCTGACTTGTTTACAGACTAACAATTATATATCTACAAAAATCTCTGTCCATTTATTTGAAAAGAGAAAACTGCAAACACTTAGAATTCATTTCTATTGTAATAGTATCAAAGTTGAACCTAAAGTGGGGGTGGGGGTAGGTACTGGGGATTGAACCAGAGTTCCTTTAACTGAGCTAGTCCTTAGTCCTTTTTGTCTTTTATTTTGAGACAGGGTCTTACTAAGTTGTTGAGGCTGGCTTTGAACTTGGGATTCTCCTGCCTCGGCCTTCTACGTGACTGGAAGTTTGCTACCATACCTGGACAAATTTACAATTTTTTTTTATACTGGGGATTGAACCTAGGGGTACTTAGGCATTGAGACATCCTTTTTGTTTATTATTTTGAGACAAAGTCTCACGAAGTAGCTTAACACCTCCCTAAATTGCTGAGGCTGCCTTTGAACTTGCGATCCTCCTGCCTCAGGCTTCCAAATCACTGGGATTACAAAGTGTGCACCACATGACCAGCCAAATTGGCAATTTTTTAATATGTTATACTGAAGAAATCGCTTTATTGTTATTTGGATAAAAATACATATTTCAATTGGAGCTGAATTTTTAAAGTCTTGGATAATTCTGGCATTTATTGAGAGAAGCCTGTGTTTACCTGGTAAAATGAGTATGTGTCATCATCCCTAAAGAAAAGGAGAACAATAAAACATATGTCCCTGAATGCCCCTTTTCTGTTCCCCAAAACCTAACCTTAAGGGAACAATGAGAGCAAGCATGGGCCAGAAGGTCCATGTAACATATTATCTCAAAGGACACTGACTTTCTCCTATGAACTCCGGGATTTAGGGAAAGTTGGTATTTTCTGTAGAAATTGACAGTACTCCTTGGGATGCTAGTCATACAAGCAAACTGAGCATGCTAATGCTGATGACATCACTGCTTCTGCAGACTAACAGCTGTCACTGGACAAATACCTTGAGGAACAGGAGGCACTGCTTGGAAGAACACAGTGAGGGACGTGGGTGCTATCTGCTCAGCCTAGCACTACTGAACTCTTCTTGGAACAGCCTCTGATCTCTTGTAAGCTTTCCCCCAATAAGTCACACATCTCACATGCCATCTCCAGGCACTTTCTTTGGCTTTTCTGCAATTGGGCTGTTGACATGACATGTATGGATGGAAATTGTCATTTCTTTTGCAACAATACCTCTTTGTGAAATCAGATTCTTAACCCTTGTTTCAAATCAGAAAATAAAACATCAAAATAAATTGAAAGTCTATTATGATGTGCAGATTGCCTTGTTTTAAAATGTAGGTTTTAGCCAGGAGCAATAATGCAGACTTGCAATCCTAGTTACTCAGGAGACTGAGGCAGGAAAATAACAAGTCTGAGATCAGCATAAGCAACTTAGTGAGACCCTGTTTTAAAATAAGATTTTAAAAAATGGCTGAGGATGCAGCTCAGAAGTACAGCACTCCTAAATTCTGTCCCCAATACCACAAAAATAAATCAGTAAAATAAATAAAACAATAAAATATAGATCTTAATATTATTTAGACCAACAGAGCAGATGATTGTCATTGATAAGTTAGTTGGTTACACTCACAGATCCCAAGAGAAGGGAAACACCATGCCATGGGTTAGGGGGTAAAGGGATGACACGTGGAAGTTCTGGAGTGTGTGTGACATGCAGAAGCACTGGATTAGTTCAGAAGGCAGAGGGAGCCAGGTGGAAATGTAGGCAAGAGGTTTTTGTTTCCATGGTTGGACGGGGGCGGCCGCAACACAAGACAGAGAAGGCAGAATAAGCAAGCTCAGGATTAGCCAGTTTGTTTAATTCTAGCAGGCTCTGGGAAGAAGGGGCTGTCCCTTGTTATCTGATAACACATCCTGGAGTGATTTGGACAGATAGTGGCCCAATGTATAAAACCAATAAAGGAGGTAGTTGGGGTATGTGCTCTGGATAGGTTGGTTTCTATATGACAGTCACACTCCCAGGTGATCAGGTGACTCATTTATTATTTCTATGTAACTGGCAAGGCCAGGGAGGGACAGTCTCTCTCACATGGCCCCAATATCAAAGCATCAAATACTGAGACCAGAAAGTATGGGTCTCACTTTGACATCGCATGTGCTAAAATTAGAATGATACAGAGAATATCTGCAAAAGAATGGCATGCAAATTTGTGAAGCAATCTAATATTTTAAGTGCACCATTAAAAAAAAAAACTAAAAAGTGTGGTTATTTTACTTGTCCAAATTTTCCCCATTTTTAAATGTTCTATACAAATTAAAGAACAAAAGCCCTCATACCAACATGTCTTAAGATATAAACTCAAACTTTAATTTGCCTATATTTTAAACATACTTTCTCACTACTAAGTACCATGTGTATATACCAAACTTGTTTTATTTTAATATGTTTTAGTATTTATGTATTTTTTTACTGCTGCATAACAAATAACCCAAAACTAGTGATTGAAAACAACATTTTTATGTGTAGGTCAAGAATCCAGATGCAGTTTAGCCAAGTAGTTCAGGGTCAAGTTCTCTTGTGCAGCTGTAATCGAGATGTCATCTGCACAGGGAGAGGATCTACTTCTGAGTTCACTCTTGTGGTTGTCAACAGCCTCAGTTTTTTACCACGTGGACCTCTCCATAGACCTGCCTTGGGACATGGCAGCTGGTCTTGCCCAATGTGACCAACCCAAAAGACAGCAAGAGAGAGAACCCAAGAATTCAGGGTTTTTGTAACCTAATCTCAGAAGTGACATCCTATTATTTCTGCTATATTCTGTCCCTCAGAAAGGAGTCACCATGTCCAGCACAAACTCAAAATTTGAACACAGGTACCCAGGGAAAAGTCCATTGGGGCCCACCTTCAAAATGACCTGCCACAATTGATAAATGGATTTCTGTAGAATTGCTTTGGAGGAGGGTAGTTCCCTTTGTTTTGTTTTAATTTAAAAACATTATTCTGGGGTTGAAGATATAGCTCAGTAGTGCAGCACACGCCCGCATGCATGATTCCCTGAGTTGGATCCCTAGTACCACAAAAATAAAAATATTATTCTGAAGAGTCCAAAGTTTCCACAATTATACATAGCACAGATAGCTAGAGTCACTCAGTGCCATACAGATCTGAATCCAAACTTTGTCTCACCCACCAGCCATGTAGACCTTATGCAAGAACTTCACCTTTAGAAACACCAGTTACTCCAACAATAAAGTGGGGACAATAATACATGTGTCACAGATGTGACTGTACATACACAACATTAACATTCTGCCCAGGGCTGGGGATGTGGCTCAAGCCGTAGCGTGCTCGCCTGGCATGCGTGAGGCCCGGGTTCGATCCTCAGCACCACATACAAACAAAGATGTTGTGTCCGCCAAAAATTTAATTAAATATTAAAATTCTCTCAAAAAAAAAATAAAAAAAAAACATTCTGCCCAGATTAAATTAATAAAAAGTAATTATTATTAATAGAGAAAATAATGTGCCTGAATCTCACTCATATTGCAGTTTTCTGTTTCATGTAATTATAGAGCTCTGGAATCATCTTTATCAATAGTTGGGTTTTATTCTTTCTTTCCTGGTGAATGCCTTAAATACCTTAAATCACATACATGATGAAGCCCAATGTGTCTGTCTCCACGCCCCCGCCAAAACCCCCAAGTTTTAATATACTATGTATTAATGTATCTAGATGTATTGATACAAATAACATTAGCATTAGAAGCAGATGCTAGACTAAAATTGTCCACAGGGAGGGAGAAAACTAGAAAACTTCTCAGAGAGAACTCAAGCCTGGTGGTTTGCATTTTCAATCAGCAGGACACCTGTCAGGCCGTTCATAGGTAAATAGTGGGAGATGAATTTCATTGGAGAAAGATTAAGGTCCCTTTCCAGCCACCTGCTTCTGACCAGGTGTTCCTTTCTGCCAACACAGTACCAAAATTAATAAGCAGGGAAGAAATAAGTTTACAGTTACAGCGTTATCAAGTGATCTGTTTGTGAAACCCTTTTACAGAGGCGCATGCTGTTGAGGAATCCAGGAACAATTCAGAGGCAGCTGGAAACCTGCTGCCTCCGTTTGTTTGTTCTGTGAGTGGGGAGGCCAGGAAGGCAGGCTTTGGAGTGGGCAGGACCGCCACTCATTTTTCAACCTGGAGACACAGGTAGAAACTTTGGGTTCAACCCACTAGAGAAAGTCCCTCCCCCAGATGGTCTCCCTTGCTTGTCCTCCCCAGCACAGAGAGGGAGAAGTATCCAGGGAGGAGACCACAGAGAAATAAGACCCAGCTGGAACTGTGCCACCGCCACAGGAGGATTTAAGTTTCGATTTCCCAGAAACCATGAGGGAAACTAAAAGTATTTCTTCCTCCACAGCCCCACTCCCATGCCATTTCACTCTCAATTTCAGGGTAGTAGTTTTTCAAACCGATACTTTTGATTTCAAGTATCTATATTAGCACTAAAATTTAAATGAATTTCCTCTGGCAAAAGTCACATGGGACCTCCTGTTATTATTTCTTAGAACTACATGTGACTCTATGATGATCTCAAAATTAAAAGGTTTAATTTTTTTAAATGCTCAGAATTTACTGTAACAAGAACTAATAATAAGAAAAGAGAGAGAGAGAGAAGTCCTATCCTCAAAGTCTACTTTTTGCTTTTTTTTTTTCCTTAGGTAGAATTTATCTCCTATGCTAAACCTGTGTAGATTCTGTACTTTGTGGAAGCTCATGGTACAGAAATAATACCTGCTCCTTTCTTGTTTTGTCCCCTGACCAATCTGAGAAGATCCTTGGTAGCAATTGCCTTAGTCCATTTTCTATTGCTATAACTAAATAGCACGAGTAGGGTGACTTAGGAAGAATAGAGATTTGTTTTCTCTGTAGCACTGGAGATGGCAAGGTCATTATCAAGGTACAGGCATCTGGTGAAGACCTTCTTGCATCATAACATGGCAGAGGGCATCACATGGTGAAACAACAAGCAGATTGGCTCAGGTCTTTTCCTCCTCTTATAAAGTCATGAATGTCACCACTAGGGATGCACTTCATGTCTCTAATTCAAATCACCTCCCCAAGGTGGCACCTCCAAATATCACTAACGTAGGTATGTGTGGATTAAGCTTCCCACACGTGAACATTTGGGAAACACATTTAAACTACAGCAGCACCTGGAAGGTTCTATAAACAAGAACTGGCAAGAGTCTGCTGGTATAAACAAGAACTGATAATAGATGTTGCTTCCAGAGAGATCAAGGGAGGGAGCCAGGAAAAAGAGGAAGATATATTTTTCATGGTAAATCCTTTTTGACTTCTGAATTTTATACATATTATCTAGTTAAAAAATAGTGTAGGGGCTGGGGTTGTGGTTCAGAGGTAGAGCATTTGCCTGGCATGCGTGAGGCACTGGGTTCGATCCTCAGCACCTCAAAAATAAAAGATTGTGTCCACCTATAACTAAAAAATAAATATTAAAAAAATAAAAATAGTATATGCATATTACCTAGTTCAAAAATATTATTTTCCATGTCCTACAAGTCCTTCAAAGGTCTAGTTCACACAAGATCTTCTCGATGAAGCCTCTCCCATCCTACCATGTAAAATTTACATTCGTCAGGTAGTTAGAAACCTTGGCTACCAGTTGAAAACCCTGAGAGCTTTTCTTAAAATGCTTGTCTGCCCAGACCATCTGACTGAGAATCTCCTCAGGGAGAGGGTCAGTGTGTATATTTTAAAAAATCTTCCCAGGTAATAATGTTCATGTGTCTTCAGGGATGTAAACTTTTGCCCTGATACTTTATAGAGTGCAGTGACTTCCAGTGTAACTGCTGTGCCTGATGTAGTTTTCTCTCTGGAATAAATCAGTACATCAGCTGATTTCTGCTGAAGAGTAAAAGTCATTTTCATTTAAAAAAGTTAAAAACACCTCTTTTATCTTACTTTGTCTCCACAACAGCTCTGTGAGCTGGGCATCATGATCCTCTGCACAGGGGAGGAAATGAAAAATTGAACTACTAGAAGTTACTAAGAGCCCCTATGCTTCTTTGTGTTGACATCTCCTATGAGATTATAACCAGCATTTGCATCCCCACCCAGAGCCCAGCACAGCACCTTTTGTCCCAAGTGACCCAACCGCAGAAATCAACCAAGTGGCCAATGAATAGCCTAGCAGGGCACCAGGAAGTTTCCCTCAGTCACCTAGGATTCCACAAGGTGATTTGACTTCCTGAGAGCATTCCCAAAGTACGGGTAACAGTTTAATCTACCTATTTCTCTAATTTCTCATTTATCCCTTTCAAAATCACCTTAATTGTATGACAAAATGCAGATTCCCAGGTCCCAGATTTACAGAATTGAGATCCCTAGGGGTGGCGTTCAGGAATTTTGTGTGTGACCATGCATGTGCACACACGTGTGTGTTAAAATATGTATGACATATTTTCACTTCTTCTTTGGAAGCTGAAGCCACAAATTTATTTCGCCACAGTTCTGGAGGCTAGAAGTCTGTGATCCAGGTGCCAGCTTGGTCAGGTTCTGGTGAAGATCCTCTTCTGTATAGCAAAGGAAACAAAAGAGTGTGAAGAGAGCCTGGCGAAGATTTTCTCTACTCTACCCATCTTCCCTATATCCTTATGATATCTGAACCCCTCTTCTTTTCCCCTTATTTTTCTCTAGCTCCTACATATGAGAGAAAACATTTGACTCTTGATTTTCTGAGTTTGACTTATTTCACTTAGCATGATGATCTTTACATCCAATTATGCAGATGCGATAATTTCAGCATATTGGTGCAGTCACCAACTTCCTTAACAAGATTCCTGAAGCTGAAGAAATAAAACCAAGAATTAATAAGTTTCTGTGTAGCAAAGGAAACAATTAAGAACATGAAGAGAGCCTACAGAATGAGAGAAAATATTCACCAGCCAATCCTCTGACAGGGAATTAATATACAAACTATATAAAGAATTCAAAAAGCTTAACTCCTCAAAATAATAGTAACCTAATCAATAAGTGGGCAAAAGAACTAAGCAAACATTTCTCAAAGGAAGAAATACAAATGTCCAACAAATATATGAAAAGTGTTCAACATCCCTAGCAATCAGGGAAATGCAAATCAAAACTACATTGAAGCCAGGCGCAGTGGTGCATGCCTGCAATTTCAGTGGCTTGAGAGGCTGAGGCAGGAGGATTGCAAGTTCAAAACCAGCCTTACTAACTTAGCAAGGCCCTAAGCAACTCAGTGAGACCTTGTCTCTAAATATAATATTAAAAAGGACTGGGGATATGGCTTAGTGGCTGAGTGCCCCTGAGTTCAATCCCTGGTACAAAACAAAACAAACAAACTAAATTCATTTTGCTTTAATGGAGAGATGGGTTTATTTCCCTGTTGGTTTTAATTTTTGCAATTGTGTCTTCTTAGTACTTTCTTGTTATTTTTTTTCATTATTGTGTCAATTTAGGGGGAAAGAACAAATTAAAAGTCATTTTTCATAATATTTGCTTCCTGTCAAACATTTTTTTTTTATCACAAAGATGACAATACTTTCCTTTTCTTTAAGTAGCCCCAACAGAATAAGTTATAGGTCAAGTATTGCTTCTCTGCTCAGGTGTTAATTCTATTTTTTTCTCCAAACAGACTATATTTAAACAGAAACTGCATAGAGTGTGTATTTCACAGGTTGTGCAAATATCAAAACCGGTTTTAGCTGGTCTGGGTGGGGATCAGAATTTCTACCCACAATTCAGTTGAACCCATCTGTGAAGTAACCAAACCCTCCCACAGAACAAAGCAAACTTGAACAGTGTCTGGCTACAGCAATTAAGTCAAGGTCCTGAGGCTTTGTTTTTCAGAAAGGAAATGCTTGTCTGTCACACCCCCTGACCCCTACCCACAATGGCAGCCTGTGAAGGATTCTTGTGTCTTAATCTCCCAAAGCACCCCTTTGCCAAACAGCACATTTGCAGTTGTGTGGTTGTTTGTGATATGTGTCTTCCCTACTATAGTGTCAGTTCTGGAAGGGACTGATTTTCTTGGAATACACTCCGGTGGCCCAACTGCCTTGTACACTGAGTGCTCAATGAAAGTGTGCCTTAGTGACTGACAACCTTTCAGCCCATGATTAACATACAGCCAAGTAAAAAGGACTCCTGAATTTACCCAGAACATTTGAGTCCCCTCCTGACTTTGGAAAAGTTGCTCACTCTTTCTGAGCTTCTACTTTGTCATCTACAAAATGAAGAGGATAAAGTTCTCCTCAGAGGAAATGAGAGTAGGGGCTCATAAGTGCTCAATAGACATTGTGTCCATCAACCAAATTCCTTACACAGTAAATGTTTTGTAATTAATAATATGAAAGAACCCTATGGTAGAAAATGAGTCATTCAACAATTGAAGATACAGTCACCACATCTTTGCCTTCCAAAGTCATTATATCTGAGGACATCCTCAAGTAGGAAAAAGGACCTCCCTAAGCATGCAGGAAATCAAGGGTGTTTCAGTGAATAAACGTGTTGATTATCAGCTTCATCTTGCTAGATACCTTGACTACAAAGTGCCTTAAAGCCTGGAATTCTGGTCTATTTTTCTCAATTGCCAAATCTGAGCCAGGGTTGGCTCAGCATATTTAATACATATTTTCCTGAACAAATGACTGCCTGACATAAATCATCTTTATATTTCCTCTGACTTCTGAACTTCTATACATAGGCAAGTAACTAATGTCTGAGAATTCAATTGTTTTACTGTCTTTTGATGTTTATGAATACACTCCTGAATTTTGTTTCTTCTTTGATTAAGATTATATCATATCACTGATTCTGTGGTTTAGCCAAATGATCACCCCAATTTCTATGAGTATGTAGAGGTATGTAGTGACAATGGATTTGGACTTCCTAGAAATGTGTTAAGGTCACCTACCCAGGTGGAGTTTCTAGAACCTAGTCGAATAAAAATATGAAACTGATACCGCTGTTGACCGGTGACGAGTCCTTGCTTCCCCGATGTTGAAGAATAACACCAAAGAAGCACGCCGAGGCAAGGTCAGAGTAGAAATTAGAAGTTTATTAAAGGACAGCAGAAAAGACTTCTCCCGGAGGAAGAAAGGGACCCAAGAGGTGGAATCCGAGGAAGTGCAGTTGTCTCCCCTTTTTATAGTTTTGCTGATGAAGGGGGAAGGGTTGGGACACAGGTGGGCCAAACAAGTAATCTGGGCAGGAAGGACTTCATTATCACTTCTTTGGGATGGGCTATCTCCAAATCTGTTGGGGGCTGTTATAGGGTGGACTTTGGCCTAGGGCCTTTCCGGGACTTCATTAACATTTCATGAGTTGTCCTGGGTTTCCCCGGAATCATTCTCAGCATGGCCTCCATTTTAGATTTCACTCGGTGTTAGACCCGATTTACCTAACTACACTGACTACCTAACTTTAAATCTGGCTTCAAAACCAAGCCTGGCACTATGGCACACATCTTTAATCATAGAGACTAGGGAGGCTGAGGCAGGAGGACCTCAAGTTCAAGGCCAGTCTCAGCAACTTAGCAAGACCCTGTCTCAAACTGAAAATGGCTAGGGATGTAGCTCAGTGATAGAGTGCTCACCTAGTATGTGCACAGACCTGGGTTCAATCTCCATTACCACCACGAGAAAAACAAGTAACCATCAACCATCAGAAATTTCGACGGAGGTTAGAAGGAGGAAGAAATGGGAGTTGTTGCTTAATGGGTATAGCCTTTCAGTTTTGTAAGATAGGAAAGGTCTGGAGATCAGTGACACAATAAAATGTTAAAAATACTTGATGCTACTGAACTGCCTTAAAATGTTCAAGAAGTAGGTTTTATGTTATGATCACAATTTTAAAAAATATAATCTTGAAAGTCTCTACCATACACTGAAGAAAGAGGGTGAAAACACCATGGGATAAAAATACTGCACTGTAATCTGGGAATGGTGACACACACCTGTAATCCCAGCAATTTGGGAGGCTGAGACAGGAGGATCATAAATTCGAGGCTGGCCTGAACAACTTCATGAGACTCTCTCTCAAAATAAAAATAAAAAGGGAAAAAAGGTCTGGGAGGTAGCTTAGTGGTAGAGCACCCCTGTACCACCAAAAAAAAAAAAAAAATACACAACAGTACTACCAATAAATAAAATCCCGCATTTTATTTTTAACAGATTGTATAGAAGGTTTCGAGGTTTTGTTTGTTTGTTTGTTTTGTTTTTGTTTTTAAATCACATACAGAATTCTTACAAATGTAAGCACAGATCTGTGGGATCAAATGGGAACAAAATATCTTCCAAATACTCCATATAGCAAAGTTGAAAACTGAGCTTAGAAAATGAATGCCTGTACTATAAAATAGTGCATGAACATTACCAAATGTTTGCACAAAGTACACAGACCTCGATTAAATCTGACTTTTTCTCTGGGGGCAGGTGAAACTAATTGAACTGAGATTCATTGCAGCGCTTGGGCTTCAAACAAAGGCAGAGCAGTCATAAACTTTAGCTGGGGCTCCACGACTCCATTCAGGTTTCTCTGCTAGATTTGCAGCCTTTTGTACTCTCCTTCTCAGAGCAAGGTGACTCAGGGTTCAACCCCAACAGAGATAGGATGGGTTTCAAGATATTTATCTTCTGTAGAAACCCAGAGACTATTTTCATTCAACAGCTTTGCCACTTGTGGGTATTTAAGCCATTGTTTTAGGCAGCCACCTTCTAGATGCAGTTAATCTGGGGTGCTTTCAAAATTTCTCATTCACTTCACTTCTCCAAGCATTTGACATTGCTGACCTTTTTTGAAAAGGGTTCCAAGGCTTCCTCACCCACTGTGGTTTTGTTTTCCTTCCTAGGAGTCTAACTCAGCCCTTGCTGTGCCTGTGCTCACTTCTGGGTTCACTCAGTGAGCACCAAGGCAGGCATGGAGAGCGCCGCCAAGTGTGGATCAAATCGCCACTGTAGCAAGTAGAAACTTGCAGGGACAGCACACCCAAGAGGCATGGGTCCATGGGGAGGTCAGGGAAGGCTGCTGGGTGAGATCTGAAGGATGAGTAGGAGTCCCTTGATGTGGTGAAGAGGCCAGGCCATGATCCCCATGTTCAATCCTCAGGCACCTCCAGTTCAGCACCGCGATCCTTACTTTGCATAGTGTTTGCTGATTTACAAACCACCTACACACGCATCATGTCATGTGGGGGAGGACAGGCATTATTAGCCCTTCAGAACATTTGAGGACACAAGGTTCAGACCCATTGTGTAGTATACCCAGAGATACATGGTCAGTAAAGAAGGACACTGGATGGGCCTACGTTTCCAGCCCCAAACCCTGGGAGTATCATTCTCTTTCCACTAGTGACTCGTCCACTCCCTGTGATGACTTCAACTTTCACCTCAAAAGAAAACCCTCAGATCTACCCCTCTGGACTTAACATCTTCTCTTCAGCCATGCATTTCATATTAGCTGCCAGATATTTCTACTGGCAGCTGAAGAAAATATCTGAAACTACTAGTCTTTACGAAAATCCATTTGCTCTTAAGTTTTCTGCTCACAGTTTCGGAGGTTTCAGTTCATGTCATCTGGTTCTATTGCTCTGGGCCTGGGATGAAGCCAAATATCCTGGCAAAATAATGTGGCAGAAGAAAGCCGCTCTGTTTGCTGGCAGCCAGGGTAGGGGATGGGGGAGGCCAACCGGGACCAGATATAGTCACCAAGGGCATTTCTCCACTGACTACTTCCTCCAGCCACGCCCCACCTGCCACCTCCTCCCGGCAGTTCAGTTGAATTATTAATTCATCAAATGGATTAAGCCACTGATAAGATTCAGTTCTCATGATCCAATCACTTCCCAAAAGCCCTACTTTGTGGACATTGCTACATTTGGGACCAAATCTTCAACATAGGAGTCTTTGGAAACAGTCGGATCCAAACAATAAACCATAACATTCTGCGTCAATGTTTCATTACACCTTTGGGCAACAAACTGTTGCTACCACTATGCCTAAGATACCATCTAACCGTCAAGGAGTTAACAGCCAAAAAAGAAGATGAGATATATCTACAAACATCTTCAGATTGGGATATAAAGCTAAAAGCACTATGCTGTTACATAAATATGTATTAAATATGTCAATGTGTGTGAGGTATTTGCCTAGGCATTGGAATTTTAAAAAAGACACACTTTTGGTGCATAAAGAAGATGGCAGAGGACCATAGTATTAGCTCCATGAAGGCAGGGATATTGGTTTGGTTCCCTGCTGTATCCCTAATCTTTGGAATAGTACTGATTCCTGAGAATGGAAATTTTGAGTCAACAGTGATGATTTTATTTTTTAGAGAAATCTCACTTATTACACAAAAATGTACAGATGGACTTGGTGGTGCACACCTGTAATTCCAGTGATTTAGGGTAGGGTTAGGCTGGAGGATTGCAAGTTTGAAGCCAGTCTGGGCAATCTAGACAAAATAAAAAATAAAAAGGTCTAGAGATGTAGCTCAGTGGTAAAGTGCTACTGGATTCAATCCTCAGCAAAAAAAAAAAAAAAAAAAAAAAAAAAACAAATTAACAAAAATGTGCATAGCATTTCTTATGTGACAGACACTGCTTTAAGCATTTCATAAATATTAACTTATTTTTAGTGCCTCGTTGCCTTTTTCAAAGACTCTGACACATCATGTTTTCACCAATAGGCATGACAACACTTTTCTTATATCCCACCCACTAGCAAGTGACTACATGACTTAAATTTTTACTTATTGTTATTTTAGCTTACATCTCTTTGACTCTACATGAACTTAAGTGTCTTTTTACGTTTGTGGCTCTTAGGATTTGTTCTTCTCTTTAGTGTCAATTCATGTCCATTGCCCATTTTCTGTAGGATTTGATCATTTTTTTAATCAATTTGTAAGAGTTTCTTGTATATTAAAAATTAACATTTTCCTATCATATACTTTATTAATATTTTTAATCTATTCTTGACTTTATTTATGATAGGCTTTATCTTATATTTTAAGATTTGTATACAAATTTGTCTGTCATTACTTTTACAGCATTTAAGTTTCCATTGTCAATCTACTTGCCTAGATTTTAAAATCTAAGTCTTTAATTCATCTGTAGTTTATTTTCATATATGGTATATGATAGTGTCATTTTAATTTTTTTCCAGAAAGAAGTCAACTCTTTATTAAATGACCCATCTCTTTCCCCCTGAAATAAGCTACTGCATTTGTACTATATAACTGTCCCTTTGGAACCTAACTCTGTGTCTATACCACATTGATTTGTTTACTGCAGCTTTAGTTTCTGACTATCTGGTAGGAAAAACCTCCTTTTTTTCTTTTTCATATTTTTATTAACTAATGTTGAGCATTTAGATTTCCTAATAATGTTTAATCATTCTATCCAGTTCCAAGAAAAAAAAAAAACCACTTATTTTCATTGTAATGAAAACTACTTGATCTCAATCTTAGGAGGATTATTATTATTATATTATTATTATTGTTATATAATATCTCAGAACATGGAGGCCTCTTGGCTATTCAGATCTTCTATCACCTAACAAGGTAGAATCAGTTCCCTATATTTTGTTAGTTTCTTATTAAACCTCTACCTCAGCAATTTACACTTTTTATGAATATTACATATGGAACAGTATAGTCCCATTTTTATTTTTACTTGATTCTTATTAAAATAGAAAAGCTATTGTTTTCTGCATAGTTATCTAGCTTCCATTTATATTCTCTCTCTCTCTCTCTCTCTCTCTCTCTCTCTCTCTCTCTCTCACACACACACACACACACACACACACACACACACACACACACACACGGTACTAGGGATTAAACTCAGCAGCACTCTATCATTGAGCTACATCCCCAGCCATTTTTCCTTTTTATTTTGAGACAAGATCTCTTCTAAATTGACCAGGTTGGCCTCAAGTTTGTGATCCTCTTCCCTCAGCCTCCCGTGTCCTGGGGATTAGATTGTACTGGCTTTTCTCATTCTTTTAATATGTCTTATTGCTTTTCCTTCTGAATTATCTTGGGTTTTCTTAAATGTATATCCCTATCAAAATGCATGTTTTTGTTTATTTTCTAATGTTTATGCTCATTATTTCAGCTTTTTGTCTTGTTTCATTTGCTAAAATAATGTTAAATTATAACAGTAGTACAGGAATCAGTCTGATTTTTTACTAAAATTGAAAGGCTTTTACTGTTTCCCTACTTAAGATAATACTTGTGGGCTGGGGTTGTAGCTCAGTGGTAGAGCACTTGCCTCCCATGGGTGAGGCACTGTGTTTGATCCTCAGCACTACATTAAAAATAAACAAATAAAGATATTGGGTCTAAAAATCTACAACTAAAACAGTTTTTAAAAAAGATAATACTTGTATTGGTTTTGGTAAATAGTCTTTTCTTCTTCTGTCCCTAATTCTATTAAATTTAAAAAAATACATCACAGCAGTAATTAAATATGTACAAAGATTTCACTTGCCTCCATCAGTTCTGGTATGTAGCCTTTTGTCTGTCTAAATATTTCCTTCTATACTTGGAGTTTTTATTTAAAATGGCTGCTGAATGTTAGCAGTTATCATTTGAATACCTAATGAGATTTTCCTCTTCCTTAGGTTGGTGATGTAATGGATTGTGATCACCTTAGTGGAATTTAGATACTGAACCATTCTTGCTGTCGTGAAATAAATCTTGCTTGTTCTTTGTCTTTTGTCCTTTTGATATAATAAAGATTTTTATAAATTAATATTGTATTTTTCATTTTGACCACTAAATTGTGAGATTCTTCTATATAGTATTAATTAGTAATTATTAATCTGTGCTTTTTGCTTCTTGGGTTTCGTATTAAAATTATATTGGCTTTTAAACATGAATCTAAAGGGTTTTTCTATGGCTCAAAGTAGATAAATATGCATGTTCTAACTAGATCCCAGGTAATGCTGCTGTATCAGCCCCTGGACACAATTTGAGCAGCAGACATTTCAGTAATCACACGTTAGAATCATCAGAACTTTAGAAGCAAATTAACACTCAGCTGTGAAGTCATCTGGCTCTAAGATCTTTCCAGAAGTAAACTCCAATCATCTTACCATTCTTCTGTATAATTGTCATTCCTGTTTTCATTCTTTTCTTGGGTCCATTTTACTAGTTTATATTCTGACGTAAAATTGTATGTTTTCTGCAGCTTTCACATATATGGCCACAAGATTGCCCACAGTGAGTCTCTTAATTTCTCAGGTCCCTGTGCGTATGACTCTTTTCTCATTCTTTTTTTTTTTAAGAGAGAGAGAGAGAGAGAGAGAGAGAGAATTTAATATTTATTTTTTAGTTTTCGTCGGACACAACATCTTTGTTGGTATGTGGTGCTGAGGATCGAACCCGGGCTGCACGCATGCCAGGCGAGCGCGCTAACGCTTGAGCCATATCCCCAGCCCCTCTTTTCTCATTCTTAATCTCTTCTATTTTCTTTTCTTTCTTAAACCTATATGTTGTCTATTTTATTATTCTATTCAATAAACTTTTATTTTCAGTATACTTGACATAATTATCCCTCTTAATGTTCTATTATTTTTTTCTATTTCATAATTTCCAACTTTTACCTTTGAATTCCAACTTTCTAGTTTTTCTAAATTTTTGAGATGATTACTTAGTTCTCTTACTTTTGGGTTTTATTTTTAACTTGTAAAATCATTTGAGGGCTCTAAATATTCCTCTAAGCACAACTTCCAGGATTCTGTCAGTCTTAATAAGAAGTGGTTTTTCTCTTTATTGGTTTCTAGATAGTAAGTTCCCTTTTATGTCCTTTTTTTTTTTTTAATGAATTTTTTTAATATTTGTTTTTTTAGTTTTCGGCGGACACAACATCTTTGTTTGTATGTGGTGCTGAGGATCGAACCCGGGCCGCACATATGCCAGGCGAGCGCGCTACCGCTTGAGCCACATCCCCAGACCCTTTTTTATGTCCTTTTTGATTCACAACTCATCTAAAAGTTTAGTTTGTTCCTTAATTTTTAACTATTTAAGTTTTATGTAATTATTTATCATGAATCAATGATTTTTCAGCTTTTGATCAAAGAATGTGACCTATATAGTCTGTTGTCAAAGCTATCTTTGCAACCATGCATATGGAAAATTTTTATATAACTTTTATATAAGTATTTTTAGTGAAAAAATATTTCTCTTCCTGTGGGATATAAGAAGTGCTTATATGTACTATATAAAATCATGTGCTTCTAGCTGGGCTTGGTGGCACACACCTGTAATCCCAGAGATTCAGGAGGCTTGGGCAGGAGGATCACAAGTTCAAAGCCAGCCTCAGCAACTTAAGATAGGCACTAAGCAACTTAGAAAGACCCTGTCTCAAAATTAAAAAATAAAAGGGCTGGGGATATGGCTCAGTGGTTAAGCATCCCTAGGTTCAATGCTAGGTACCAAAAAAAAAAATTATCTGCTTCTATTATTAAGCTCATCTAAGTAATTTTTGGACTAGCATTTCTATTATTTTATTGGTCTGAATGCTTTTTTGATTATTAATTCTAGCTAATAATAAGAAATATATTTTTAAATTTCCCATTATAATTCTGTATTTATAAAATTCTCCTTATTTTTACATATTTAGCTGCTAAGTTTTTTGATGTCTGTAGCACTGTGTCACCTTTGTCATCTGTGTCCTTTATCACAGCATTAAGGGTGCTCCTTATATTATAAGTGCTTTCATCCTGAATTCCACTCCATTGATGCAAATGTTGCCATTTCTGCTTTCATTTCTCATTTGCCTAACCTTCATTTGCCTATTATTTTATTTTTAGCCTTTTATTATCATTTTGTTTCATATTTGATATCAAATATGAATCATATCTTTGCCTTAATATTTTTCTAGCCCTTCAAACTTCAGCTTTTTAATAGAGTTCATCATTTCCTCCCTAAATCCCTTTTATTTTCTATTATATTTTCTAGAAAATAGAATGTAAAATAGAATAGAATAGAAAATTGTGTTTTCTATTATAGCTGTCTATCTTAATTGTGTTGGAAAGGTCTTGTTTTGCTGTGGAGCTTCCAATCCCCCTTGCTCTGACAAGGGACCAGATCTTCTTCTGTTGGGTGTTCCCTTCCCCACTCTCAGCCCAGGATATGAGGATATACCATTCAGAGCATATCCTCATGCCCACTTCAGGAGAGGGCTTATGACTGCAGCCTGGCCACTTGAGCAGCACCTTCCTCTAGCCTCAGGGACCCGAATGAAAGGACAACAGTGCAACTGGACCCAAACAAGATGGCCACTTCAGAGGTACTACAGAGCACAGGCCTGTAGAAACCAGACCTTTTGGGCTCAAATCCTGGTTCTGTCTTTTATTTGAAACTTTGGCCCTAGTTGCTTACTTTTTCTCAGTTTTTCTACCTGTAAAATAGTATGTATCTCATAGCATTGTTGTAAAAATTCTGTGTCAATATGTATAAAATACAGAACAATGCCTATGGAGTAATAAGCAAATAGTTGTGATAACTCTTGTCATTGCATATTTTCTTACACCAGGATATGGGAGCCGTTGACATTAAGGTGCACATGGAGTTGAAGAGGAATGAAGTCAGCATGAAGGACAGTAGAGCCAAGAGTAGAAACCTCGTTTGAGGAAACAAAGGGTTCCAAAACTGGTTATGCCTGCAATTCTTCAACTGTGTGAGCCCCCCAAATCCCCTATTTGCTTAATATTCTGTGACTTGCGTCCAAAAAAAAAGTCCTATCTTACACAACTGTTAACCTAGTGACCCAGGTTAGAAACTTGGAGCCATTTTTAATTCTTCCCTGTCCCTCACTGTCCACATCCAACATGACACATCCACTCATTGTACTTCCCCAAATTACTTTCACTTTGATTCTTTGTTTCCACTCTTACAACAAAGGGGGATGGGGAGAAGGAAAATGAATGTTTCTGAATACTTGTTCAATACTAACAGCTGAGCTAGGACCTGTGGATTTTTTTAATCCTATCAACAATCCCTTGAGGACCCTGAAGTGCAGAGACTGTGAATAACTAGTTTAAGGTCCCACAGTGAGCCACTGGTGAGGCCACACTGGGCACCACTGTGGATATCATCTAGATAAATGCCTGCTGAATGTCTAACCCCAAGAACAACACCTACAGAACTCACTCCTGTCAGTACCCCACTCGGCATTGACATGCATGTCTACTCAGTCTTTTTTGAAAATGGCAATGACCCTCAATCAGTCTACTTGTTGTGGAACAGATGAGGCAGGACACCGAGGAAATAACAGGAAGCAGGTTTATTCGCTGCAGCCAGGTCCAAAGGGGGAAAAGGCTTTCACCACAGTGGATCAATCCCCAGAACCCCGACTTTAGAAAGTTTCAGAACTTTTTACCCAGTGTGTAGGAAGAGGGGCTCGGAGGCTCACCATCTACAGAAGTCTACACAAAAGCAGCTTTTTTCACTGTTCTGGGCTTTGAGCCCAGGCCTGGAATTCAAGCCTCTATGGAGGCCTCAGGTTAGCCTTTCTTATCACATCCTGCTTCTGCAACACACCTCCCGCCTGAAAACTTTTTCAGAAATTCTTGCTGACTGTCTAAGAACAGTTATGATGAGGGTCTCTGGAGAAGCTTAATTCAGATTTTCTGTGGAGGAGGGGTGCACTACATACTCAATGTCGGGGTCACACATAACTGTTCCCTTGTTTTTCTCAGGGCTTCAGTCATCAGCCACAAAGTCTACCTATTCTCAATCCTAAAGCTTGCTGAGTCTATTTTCAAAGAAAGGAGTAACTCCAGCCAAGTTGTGATCGTGTCACGTTCTTTAATTATAGAAAGAAACAAATGCCTAGCGATTATCTTGGCATAAATTCACACATGTATGTACGCACACACAAGCACTGCCAGTCTGTCTCCTTAAAAATAAAGCTCTTTCCAGAACAGGCCTGTAAAGATACTTGACTTCCTCCACTCCTGGGCTCTTCACATTGTCCATTAGAAAATGCTTATTCCTGGGCTGGAGTTGTGGCTCAGTGGTAGAACGTTTGCCTCACCCGTGTGAGATTCTGGGTTCGATCCTCAGCACCACATAAAAACCAATAAAAATAAAGATATTGTTTCTATCTACAACTAAAACAATATTCTTAAAAAAGAAAGAAAATTCTTATTGCTAAGTGAAATTAGCCAATTCCCCAAACCCAAAAGTCAAATGTTTTCTCTGACATGGAATGCTAACCCCGGGGTGGGGGACAAAAAAAAAGAATAGAAGTTCAGTAAAGTAGACAAAGGGAAGGGAGTGGAACTAGGAAAAGAAAAGACAGCAGAATGAATCTGACATAACTTTGCTATGTACATGAATACACCACGGTGAACCTCACCATCACGCACATCCACAAAAAATTAATTTAAAAAAAATAATTATGGGTAAATGGCAGAAAGGTCAGTAGAGGGAAGGAAGCTGAGGGTGGGGGAGGGAAGGGGAAGGCGAGGTACTAGGGACTGAATTAGAACAATATATACTCCATGCTTGTATAATTATGTCAAAATGGATTCTACTGTCATGGATAACTGAAAAGAACCAATAATTTTAAAAAGAAAGAAAGAAAAAGAAAATGCTTATTGCTCATCAGGCAAGGCAGGGGAGTCCCCTCTCAGTTCCTTTAATCTGCTGAGCTCACGCTGGGTTTTGCCCTCTATCCAGTGCTCTCCCCCACACACCTGCAGCCAGCACTTGCTCTTCCTTTGAGTCTCTCTTTTGAGTCTCCTTTGGGTCTGTCCTTTGGGTCTCTCCTTCATGGGGGGCCTTTCCTGCCCACCTGAAGGTAGAGTTCAAATGTCAACCCTTGATGGCTTCCTTTGAAGCCTTTAGAACAACATGCAGCCATTTACCCACTTGTATGTTTAGTTGGGTTTTATGTCCAGATGGGTTTTCTTTTGTCTTTCTCCTTTATCAGAATGAATGGGATGGGTGTCTTCAGAGCAGGAAACATGCTTGTTACCATTGTATTCCTCCTGCCTCACACAGGCCTGATGTGCAGCACCTGCTCAATGTTTATCTGGTAAATGAATGAACAAAATAATCATCGACTAGAACATGAAGTCTTCGGGTTGATTTTATTCTAATTACAGATGACCTGATGGATCCCTTTCATGCAGCTAGATGAGGTAAATGATAAAATGGGTAAATCCCCAAACCTAGAACCTCTTTTTTGATAGAATTCAGTTGTTCCCTAAATGATTACTGCATTATTTTCCTCTTGTGTGGATGGCTTAGACTACAACTCCAAAGGTACTTTAATGCCATCCCATGGGATCCTGAATTCTTCTCATGCCTTGGTCTGGGCCCCAACACTAGAGTTATCTGAACTCCATAATGGCAAAATTTCATGTCTTTACCTTGCCCCGCTGGGGAGGCAGGCAAGTGAGATATACTACTGTGGAGAAGAGGGATGCCCAAGACACTCTGGAAAACCTAAAATCAGACACATATTCTGAGGGGGGCCTGAGGTGTGACAGCAGAGGGAGAAAACATGACTAGCACATCGCTTCTTCGTTTCCAGGCTCTGTGTCCTGGTACTCACTCTGTCCTCAGGGCAGACCCATGAGGTTGAAGCTGTGACCACCATTTTGTATTTGAGAATAGGGTAAAAGAATGGGCTTTTATGTCAGATAGGACTGGCTCAAATTTCCCCCTTCCTAAATTACCCACTTAGGGCCGATGGGCACTGGCCGCTCAATACACAAGTCATCACAACACTTCAGCACCAGTTGTATGGGGCTTTTTCTCCATACATCAAGCAGTCAATCAATCCTGGCACCAGATTCTGCAGCAGATACCAGCTGCATGTCCCCTTAACCGGTCCAGTTCTGATACTGTCTACATAACAGTAGCATTGGATCCCACAGGTTGAGGGCTTGGTCCCAAGGCTCTCTCTCCATTTCAGAGGCCAGTTGTAGGTGCAGGCATGGCTTGTGCTGTTGACTAATCAGCTATCACTTGGGACTTTCTTGGACCCCCCCCTTGAGTTTGATTCATTTCCTAGGAAGAGTCATAGCACTCAAGGAAACACTTATGTTTATTAGCCTATTATAAAGGGTATTCCAAAGGACACTGAGGAACAATAAAGAGATGCATAGGGCAAGGTATGTGGGCAGGGGTATGTGGGCAGGAGTATGGAGCTTTGTGCTTTCCCTGGGGCACACCACTGTTCAGACATTCAGCTATCTGAAAGCTGTCTGGATCCAGTCCCTTTTTTTTTTATACAAGCTTCATTAGATAGGCATAATTGGCTAAATTATTGATGTTTGGTGATCAATTTAACCTTCAGACTCTCTCCCCTTCCTAGAAATTGGGCTGGTTGGGGAGAACTAAAAGATTCCAACTTGCTGATCATGCCTTGGTCTATCTTGTGACCAGATCCTATCCTGAAGCTACCTAGAGGCTGTTGGCCACCATTCATCTTATTAGTTCACACAAAAACATACTTATCATTCTGGAGATTCTGAGGACTTCAGGATACCAGCAAATAGGGTAAATACTAAATACGTGTTTCACAATATCACAGGTAAGTTACTTAACTTCTCTGGGCTCAATTTCTTGATCTTTATCATAATAATCATAATAAACACTGATTTTTTCTGTGTCAATTGGTAAAGCTACATATACATACATTTATCAAAATGAACTTATTTGTGCACAGCACATACTGGGTACTCAATAATCAAAGTTATTTATTAAAAGAACTATCAAAGATCCACACAGGAAGAGGCCTAGAATGTGAAGGCCTCTTGCTTCATAAGATCCAGGCTTTGTGGTTTGTCTTGCCTCCAAGGTTGTCAGCTCTTCCAGGACAGAAATGGGGCCTCATATCTTTTTGATTTAGTGACCTAGATATGGAGTGATTATTATTTATACACTAGCCTACACATAGCATTTATTATGCTGATACTGACTTTTCTGTCCAATGATACGTGTGAATGGTAGTAGATGGCGCAAATGCCTCTCTGAATAAGTCAGCACCAGGATATCCCTTCCCACTTCATCTGCCAAGTCCAGGAACAAGCCTCTCAGCACACTTCTGGCCAGGAAGAACATAAAGCAGGGTTTTAGTCAAGTGAGTCATTCAATTTTTATATTCAGGCATCATGAAAGGAAATATGACTCCTAAGACTCACACCTATAGAATGAAGGACATTTTAACCTCTGCTAAACTAATAGATTTTTAGTCAGCAGTGCTGGAAACAATCAAGGTATTTAAATACAGTATAATCAAGGTATTTAAATACAGTATAATGTGTGTGTGCGCCTACCTAATGATTCATTATGTGATTCATTTCCCATCTCACCCCTCCACCTGATTCCTTAGAACTTCCAATTTTACCTACTGCGATTTTCTGTTATTCCATCCCCCTGCCTTCCATCTGGCCTCAGGCCCTCTGCAACCTTCACTTGCTATGAAATTGCTCCTTCAGGCCTCCATGATGTCAGTTTTACCTTCTAGAATGCAGGCTCTGCACTGACCCCAGACCAATGGTTCCAAAATGCCATGACCATGTGCCTGCTTTGCCCCCAATCCTTGAGTATCTCCCCTTGTCTAGCCTTCCAGCTCTTTAGCTTGGAATAGCCAAATAACCAGGCTTTAGGGTTTAGGACGTGAAATCCTAAAACATCCCAAGTACTCTGAACTGAAAGAATCTGGAAAGCCTCAGAAGCAAGGTCTCTCTGACTTTGTCTTGCCTTCCTATCTCTTGCCCTCCTTCTTCCCTGAAGCAACTGATAGAAACCAGAATTTCTCTCTCCCATGGCAAGTCATTAAAACTAAACCTCTCTGCTCCAGAGCAAGCCATAAAACCTAGGAAAGTCACTCTCTCCCTTCTGCCTTCTCTCCTAAAGACTCATTCCAGAGGGGGTCCTGTCCTGTCCTATATATCCAGCAGGAAGGATGCTGCACAGAGCCCAGGAAGAATCTGGACAGATGACCATTGCCTCATTTCCCCCTCTGTCCATTTCCATTCGGTCATATCCTTTGTCCCATCACATTTCCACACAGCCCTCATTCTTCCTCAACCCTAAGCATGAAAATAGTGTTCCCAGGATCTTTAGGTCTTCATTTCTGAAGCCCCCATCCTGCATAAGGCTTTATTAAACAAATTCATTATGCTTTTCTTGTGTGGCCTGTCTTTTGTTAGAGCTGAGTGTCAGCTGTGACCCTTAGGATGAGTAAGGAAATGCATCACACATTTCTACCCTGCAGTGGCAAGAAGGAATATTGAATGTCTCAAAATTTTTTGAGATTTAAGGCTGGCTGCCCAATTCTTATTTCTAAACAAGTTTCCAGAAGCTTTTTAAAAATTGTTATTATTTTTAATGAACCTCAAGCTGGGCTAGTTTAGGCCTCACTAGCCCACATGGAAATCATATGCTGCTTTTTAATTTTATGTTTTGCAGTGCTGGGAATCAAACCCAAGGCCCAGCATATGCTAGGCAAGCAGTCTATCATTAGAGTACTTTATTAGGGAGTAATGAAATTTTAAGAATCTGAAAAAAATAAACAAGCCTTGGACCTTCATCCAATGTGAGTTTTCCAATCTGTCCTAGTGAAGAATGTTATCTGGAAAATGTCACAAAAAAATAAATGCAATGAGATTGAATGCTGAGTCTACTTTCTTAAATATAAAAACATTGGCACCCCTCCCCCAAGTCAGTGAAGAAAAGGCAAGATGTTTTTTCTCCACTCTTCCTCATTCCTCCACCCCCAATCTCCTTGCAAGAACAGTGTTCTGTGTTCTGCTAAGCTTCTGATTGTCATAGGCTGTGGTCCACTGTAGTTAGCCCAGGGGTGGTAGGTATTTTTGCAACACAGAATATCTTTCAGTGTTGCAACCCTGTTGTCTTTCTCTTTTATCTTCTTTCAACAGAAAGGAAAAAAAATTCTTGCTGGAGGTGTAGCTCAGTGGTAGAGTATGTACTTAGCATACTTGAGGCCCTGGATCCAATCTGTAGCACCAAACCCAAATCAAAATCTAAACCAAAACAAAAAATGTAAAGTCTGTAAAATCTTACTATACAACTAAGACAGCCAGGAGGAAATGAGTGGTAAATGTTAACTATTTGCATAGGTTACTCTTAAAAACCTACATCTGCAATATAAAATTGTCTTTTAAATTAAATTTGGTGGTAGTGATTCCTAAGACCTTGTAGTATCATACTTTTTTCTCTTGCTACTAAGAGCTGAGGGTGTAACCCAGTGTCAGATCACTTGCCTAGCATGAGTGAAGCCCTAGATTCCATCCCCAGCATGACAAAAAAGAAAGAAAGAAAGAAAGAAAGAAAGAAAGAAAGAAAGAAAGAAAGAAAGAAAGAAAGAAAGAACATTACTACTAGAAGATCATTTATTTTTTTCCTGTGATTCATAATTTTTTTCTTAATCAGTAAAGAAGAGATCATTGTATCACCAGTAAAACTGATGGGTCTAAACAGAATGTTCCAAATTTCTTCTAAAAGTTTTATTTCTTCTTTTGTAATTGGGTTCAAGATTTGCTGGTTTTGCTTAGGGTGGAGACACAATGTCTATTGCAGTCATGTTGAGGTTCATCATTATTTGATTGTCAGAAGGTAACTCTAAATGTCAAAAACAATTTTTGAAATTGTTATTTTCCTGAGTTGTTGCTTTCTTTTTGTGGCAATATAACTGAAGTGGCTCTCCGTGTTTTTACAGCAGAGGGAATGATTGTCCCTTCTCTCTTGGATGATTTAAAGAAAGGACAAAAGAGAAGCTGTGTTTTCTCCCTCTTCTAGGCCATTTGGGCAAATGACAACTCTTCAGATGGTTGGTTAAAGGCTTGGGGGCAGGATGGAGAAAGGGTGGGGTGGTATTTCTGATGTCCAGGTGTTCACTCTTTAGATACCAAAATTGTGGATGTGAGACTTACAGTTCTGTTTTCATACATTTGTATATTCCCCTGATTGTTTAAAAACACAGATTGAGTATCTACTCTGCTTCGAGCACTACGACACTATGGTAGGAGAAAAAGATGAATGGCCTCACGCTCAGTAAAAACTAGAGACCTGAAACTAGCTGACCTTAAAAGATGACCAGTACCAGACAGACACCTTTAGAGCCCTGGAACGTGTTGAAAACTGTATGGCCAGCTACCCACTTATGCCCCTCCTTGTGTAAATAATTTTAAAGAAGTCCAATACAATTTAATTCTTTCTCCTAAGGATGATATTTGAGAACAAATAAACTAAACTGTTTCCCTATATTCTATTTGACTTTGCCCCAGCTTTATTGGCACTCTAAGGATGAGCTTAATTTGCTTCCTGGGAAATCCAATCCTAAGGACACCCTTGAGAGCTGGTGGCTGCAGTGGCAAAGTTCAGAGGAGGCCAGAGGACAAGGCAGGCCTGAGGGTGTAGCCATCATCCTATTAAACTAGTCCTTAACGCTGCATGGAAACTCACCTGGGTTTTCCTTCCAGAAGTGAAGACAAAGACAAATGTACGTGCACTTAATAGTTGTCCCGTTTAGCCCATGGGTCTTGTTTTGGAAGGACACACCTGGAGGCTTTTAGAAAAAAGAACTATTTCATAATCAAGTATTCATAAGCTGATGCCTTCTTCCTGAATTCAATTTATCCACATTTAAGAATTTCATAACCACAAGGAAATCACATTTTTATTTAAGTTTTGAGACCCATTTATATTGACTAGAGGAGTCAATGAAATGGTTTTGTTGTCTTCTTATAAAATATTGAATGGGACTTGTTCAAGTTACTCATTACAGGCACTCCTCAAATTCAACATTCTGTAAGTTTTTAACCACTAGTTTTATGTCTAAGGACCAGCATTATCTTAGACCTCTTTCATGGACCCCCTTATAAATTATGACATTTTGACAGAAACCTTTCACTTTCCCATTACCAAACTAAATTTTAAGTCATTTACCAAAGTTGGCTGCTCACTAAAAAAGTTAAAAACAAAAACACATGGCCCAAATCTAGTTGAGATATTTTGTACTAAAGTAGCTATTATTAGTTAAATGGACTGACCAAGTAAACTTCAGCCCACCTGGGACAGACAATGTCAATTCAAATTTGAGTCATAGCAAGATTTAAGGCACAGTGCTACATTTCATGATTCTTCTGATTCTTTTAGCCAAGATGTTAGATCTGAGACAGTTAAACTACTGATCTTCTGTAAACATGACCCGATAGCAGATACATTAAGCATGGCTGGAGCTGAGTTCTCTGCAAATGCAGAAGCTGGGCATTCCCTCTTTGCCTTTTGGGATTTCTCCCTGCTGATCTCCTACTAGAGATCAGCAAATAATTGAAATAAGTGAAGAGAGAAATAGAATATAAAAAGGCAAGACAGGAGTCTGATGGAAATAAAGAGTTGCTTAAGCAAGGAATTTGATTTTAGTTGAGAGCTTTCGGGATATCTGCATGGAAGTTGTAGAAGTTGAAACTTTTAAGATATGCCAAAAATTCATTCACTCAACTACCAGTATTTCAGCCCTTGATTCTGCAGAAAGGATTAAGTTGTAGGATTATTGTAGAACCCAAGCAGCCACGGGGGTCCCATGATCCTGCAGGAAGACTTTCAAGTGAGTCATACAGAATATAGTTGGGGTTTATGAGAAAATTGAGAAATTAGGGTAAGGTTCAATAAGGCACCCCATAGACTGCTTCAGGAGAGAAAGGCTTGGCTCTTAGAGTCTGGGATTTCTAAGGGTTTGGGGTTCCTTTGTTCTTGCCTTAGTTTCACATATCCCCCATTAAGAGGTTTATTATCTTTCATATAGCCCTCAGCAGATTTCCTTTGTGAGGGTCCTGATGACCTAGACACCAGGGGAGGGTTGTGATGACCTGGTCACAAGAGGTGGGTGTGACATGATCTTGAAACAATCATTTCTTTAAGAGTTTATAATTAACTACATACAGCTGGGGGAATTTTGGCATACTAGTTTTCAGTTCCAGACGTCCCTCTGTTTTGATAAGATTCCCGCTGGTTCCCTGCCCTGTGACCTTGGATTCTCTTTTATACATGTCTGATGTCCTCCCCCTTCATTTCCTTCCCCACCCACCTGGCTGACTGCTATACAGCAGAGTGATCTATATGAACTCAGATCAGGCTCTTGATGTTCTTAGATGCTGCCTTTTCACACCTCCACAAGAGTCATGGTAGAGACATGTCAAATAATTCAATAATGATTCTGAGCTCTAGATACCAAAAGAGAAGTGGTTAACCCCTCCCCACCCTGGGTTCAATCTCTGGTTTAAAAAAAAGACGAAAAGAAATCTAAACTGGTGAAAATTCTATTCAAGCAGGAATGTCAAAGAATATGCATCCTCTCTATTCAAGCTAATTTTTGTTTTTACTTATAGTTTTGAAGCATCCCATATCATCAGAGTTAAATACTTGCATGGGATCATTTTGGCTTCTCATAGATCATTTATGATCTGATAAGTATTTAAAATTTATTTTTTCTTTCTTTCTTTTTTAAGAGACAAGGTCTCACTGTGTTGCCTGGCCTGGCCCTGAACTCATGGAGTCAAGTGACCCTCTGCCTCAGCCTCCCAAGTAGCTGGGACTACAGGAGTGTGCCACAGTGCCTGCTTTAGTGACTGTAAAATCACTGCTTGGTCTTCAAGGCTTTATTAGGAAATGTCTGTTCTACTTATTGCAGAGATACTGTTAAGTACTTTGACCACTCTATGTCATAAATTGTCTCCTTTTTGATGAGATATTTCCAAAGGTTTCAATTTTTTTTCCTATTTTATAAACATGGCCAATCTTCTAAACCTTTGTGTTCCCTCTTTGCTTTGCCTGATAGGAAGCCGAGAGTCTAATTTGCAACCTGCTTTGGAACCTTAAAGCAATTCATTAAACTTACTCCAGGCTTTATTTTCCCTGTGCCTGGTTTCTTCATTTTTTATTTTGTATTTTATTATATACATTAGACTATAAACTGCTCAAAACTTAAGAACAAAATGAGGGTATGAATTAGAGTTTTTCAGCCTCTACACTATTGGACCAAACATTCCCTGTTGGGAATTGGAGAAGGCCAGCTGTCCCAGACAGTATGGGATGCTTAGCAGCATTCCTGGCCTCTGCTCACTAGATGTCAACAGCAGTTCTACCCCATCCCACTACCCCACATTGTGTTAACTAAACCTATCACCAGACATTGCCAAATATTTCCTTGGGGGCAACACCAACTCTAGTTGAAAATCACTCCTGTTTAAAAACTTGTATGAGTGAATAAATAAGCTGGTACTGAGCACTTAATATTTTTTAGGCTATCTGCAGGACACTGTCCTTACAAGACATGACAATGACTGAGGTTCAGTTATTTGCCCTCTGACAATCCTACAAATGAGTCAAGGAGAAAAGCATCTAAGTGCTTAGAATACATCTATCTAAATTTCATATAGATGTTCTCACAGCTTCCTGTTGTTCTTTTAATGACCCTGGGAAGAAGGAAGTGAAGATGCTCTCCACTGAGAGCTAGCCAAGCATCAGTGCCATAATTAGAGCCCCGTGACTTCCCCTGCAATCTAGTGGATGCTCCACCACGCCTGGAAAATTTTCAGCAAGGGAGAGGCAAATCCAGCTTGGAGGATTAGAAAAGGCTTCATGGAGGAGGTAGTTTTTGAGAAAGGTAAAGAAGGAGACAGGAGGGCTGGGGCCGTAGCTCAGAGGTAGAACACTGCCTCGCATGTCTGAGGCACTGGGTTCAATCCTCAGCACCACATAGAAATGAATAAAGATATTGTGTCCAACTACAACTAAAAAATAAATAAATAAATAAATAAAAGCCTCTTAAAAAGAAGGAGGAGGAGGAGGAGGAGGAGGAGGAGACAGGAAGCAGGGACAGACAGCAGTTGCAACAAAAAAGGAATGCTTTCAGAGTGATGGCCAGATAGTATAAAGAAGCGGAAATCAAAAGGACTGAGAAAATAGAGCAAGTCATGTTGTGAGGAGCTTCAGAGGACAGACCTGAATGGTTTGAGGTGAAATTGCATCTTCCCCCAGGACCATGTATACCTTCCACCCATCTCACAAATTATGGAATAATTTAGATAATAATAAAGGTAGATAAGAAGCTTAATAAGTTAGGTCATGAGAGAGGGGAGCTATGGTGAAATGACCCTGGAGGCTTCCAAGGACCCAGCTTGTCATCTGCTCTTTATCTCTTCTCCCACAAACCCAGATTACATGATTTACTGAGCCAAGTTCCTTTTACTTTCTTTTTTAAAAATTGGCTCTTTTTTAGTTATACATGACAGTAGAATCCATTTTGATATAATTTTATACAAACATGTAATAGATCTTATTCTAGTTAGGACCCCATTTTCTGGAGGTACACAATGGTGGGATTCACTATGGTTCTCCTCTCCCCCTTTATTATGGGTTAGCTTCCACATAACAGCAAAACCATTCAACTTTCAGCTTTTGGGGACTGGCTTATTTCACTTAGCATGATAGTCTCCAGATCTATCCATTTACTCAGCCATAAAGAAGAAAGTCATTCTTCTTTATGGCTGAGTAAAACTGCACTGTGTATATAATACTCCATCCCTTTTACTTTCTTTTTTTAAATTTTATTTTATTTTTTGATACCAGGGATTGAACTCAGGGGCACTCAACCACTAAACCACTGAGCCACATCCTCAGCCCTATTTTGTATTTTATTTAGAGACAGGGTTGCTTAGCATCTCACTTTTGCTGAGGCTGGCTTTGAACTCATGATCTTCCTGCTTCAGCCTCCCAACCTTTTACTTTCTTGATGAAAAAAGAATAACTGAACTTTGCTGGTGTCAGAAAAATATCCAGTCTTGTACTCTCAAAAAGACATATTCCTGAGAAGCCTCCTAATTTAAGCATTATCAGACCTGAACACCATTTTTAATATGAAGCAAAATGGTTTATAGTAGATTTTATTTATAGAAATGTTGAGCTTAAATTAGGAATTACCATACCTACCACTATGCATAAGTCTCCCTATAACAGGAAATAATGAATAATGCATTGTTTTGATTAAGATTTCAGAAATGGCGTCATTGGTACTTTAGGCAGAATCCTACTGCTGGACTCTGAGACCCATAGGTTCTGGGGGAGTGAAGGAGAGAACTAGACTTAGATAGGACTCAATCCCAGGATCAAAATCCCAGCTAGTGGTTCCAGCTTCAGAGAAGCTCGAGGTGGGGAGCAATCATTGAAAGAAGCAGAGTCTGATGGGACCTGGGGGAACTTGAGGCTACAGAGGTGCGGGAGCCTGAACCCAAATAGGGCAGGTGACTACTCTCCTTTCTCCATTCCCACTGTACAAACAGAAGGGGCCCTTTCCTCAGCGATGGCCTAACAGATGACAAAGCACAGGCCCTTCTCCATTGACTTGACTTGAGTTTCTTGTTCTAGAAATTAGATTAAGAGCCCTAATGAGAATAGAATGGGTTAATGTGACTCATGAAATTATCTGGTAGGACACTGAATGCCTGAAAGAGAGGAACAAGAAGGAAAAGAGGAGATGGGAACAGGAGAAATTCAGCGTCTTCAGAATCCGAAAGTGAAGAGTTACTTGTCTGTTTTTACCTGAACCAATCAGGACAACTCAGACTGGTTAAGAGAAAGAGACTTCAGTTCAAGGACTGGGTAGTTAATAAATACCACATTCACCCCTCACTATCTGTGTGGATTGGTCCCAGGATCTCCATGGATATAAAACAAACAAACTGAAGATCCTTATCTAAATTATATTCGAATGGGCTGGGGATGTGGCTCAAGTGGTAGCGCGCTCGCCTGGCATGCGTGCAGCCCGGGTTCGATCCTCAGCACCACATACCAACAAAGATGTTGTGTCGGCCGAGAACTAAAAAATAAATATTAAAAATTCTCTCTCTCTCTCCTCTCTCACTCTCTTTAAAAAAAATAAATTATATTCGCACACACTCTCCTAGATTATTTTATTGTCTAATACAATGTAAATGCTAGGTACATAGTTGTGGTGTCTAGGAAATTATGTCAAGAAAAAAAATCTGTACAAGTCCAGTTCAGATGCAGTTTTTTTAACAGAATATTTTTGATCCATACTTGGCTGAATCTTTGGATGCAAATTGAGGATAAAACAACTTCCAAAAGACAGAGGACTTGGTAGAATGTAAGAGCGGAGACTTTGGCTTTAGTTCACCTGAAATGAATTAGTGCTAAACCCAGTGTGGCTGAATCTCACAATCAAAATTTCAAGCAGAAGAAGCCAGAAACAAAAGCATAAACAATCTAGAATTAATCCGGAATTCAATAAACACAAGGTTCAAACAGGCAAACCAGCCTCCTGTGTTAGAAGACAGGGTAGCAGTCACTTTTGGTGGAGGGTTATGACGATGGCTCTGTCAGTGGGGGAAGCTCCTGGAGTGCTAGCCAGGTCCTCGCTCTTGAATCAGGTCATGGTCAAGTCACAAGAAGTGCTCCCTTTGAGAAACTTGGGGTATCATATGATCTCTGTACTTCACTGTTTGTATGTTACACTTCAACTGAAATAGAAAAAAGTGGGCCCGGGCTGCACCTCAGCGGTAGAATACTATTTGCCTGACATGTGAGGCCCTGGGTTCAATCCCAGCAAGAAATGAAGTGGGGGGGGAGAGGGAGAGAGAGAGAGAAAGAAAGAAAGAGAAAAGAGAGAAGGAAAGGAAAAGAAAGGAAGGGGAGGGGCTAGGAGAAGAAAGGTACAGAACTGGTCAGGTTAGACTGTGCACACAGGAGCAATAAGCAGAGGGAAGAGAAAAAAGGAAGGGGTGGGGGGGGGGGTGGACCTTGCAGGAACTTACATACACACGAGAGGAAGTTCAGAACTGAATGTGAACAAATCTATGGGGACCCTGGTCTCACATGTGGGTCCTGAGTTCCTGGACTTGCATTGTGAACATTTTAGAACTAAGAAGTAATGTGTTCAGTTTCATTCCTCATGGAGACTGCTGGTCAGGCCTACTGGAGTCAGGGTTTATATATCTGGTAGGAAACTGGATTAGAATCTCTCCCAGTTTGAATCCCAGCCCTGTTGTTCTGTCACTCTAGACATGTAACTTATTTTCTGATTCGTTCCCTGTCTTCCAAGGGCTAAAATCCAAGCCTTCTGATACCTAACCCATTGGTCATCTGTCCCCCACCACTTGGCCTTGTTCTGGGCACTGGGTTTCCAGGCAATTGTCCATTTGATTAAAGCAAGCCTATGCCCTGCTATTTAGCAACATTTAGTTTAGCATAGGCACGGTGGCATTAGGTCACTGAGAAAACATTATGCTTAATAGATGTAGTTCATTGACATAGTCTTATCATTAATTCAATAACTCAGTGAGACACGGTGTATTAGCCTTATTTTAAAGTGTCAAAACTGAGGCTCAGAGAAGTCAGTTTTCTTGTCCAAGAAAACACAGAATGTAAAAGTAGATTTGAAGCCAGGTTCATTTGTCTCCACTGTTTCTAACCATGATCTCATCCTTGGCTAGTCAAAAGGTAGACAGGGATCAGCATCATAGATACTGATAATTGGAAGGCAAAACCCAGGTCCCAGTATGGATCTACTAAGCTGGAACCTACATTTTAAAAGGATATGTAGATGAGTCCTGTGCTTGTTATAATTTAAGAACCACTGATCTAATCAGAGAAATGAAAAGTTGTGAGGCAAAAAAAAAAAAAAGACCACTGATCTATATCATTGTTTAGTGTAAATCTATATGTAGAAGTGCGAAAATCTATAAACAAACACACATATATATCCACATACACATATACCCCAGTGTGTTTTCAAAATATACTTCTAAACATTTTATTTGAAGTAAGGGAATTTAGGGATTTAAATGTAGGTAAGCCAGGCCTGGTGGTGCATATCTGTAATCCAAAAGAGTCAGGAGGCTGAGACATAAGAATCTCAAGTTCAAGGCCAGCCACAGCAACTTAGTGAGGACTTAAGCAGTTTACTGAAATCCTGTCTCGAAATAAAAAATAAAAAGGGCTGGGGATGTAGCTCAGTAAAGCACCCCTGGATTCAATCCTAGTTTAAAAAAAAAAAAAGTAGATGATTTGAATCCCTGTGTTAGATTAGGAATCGAGTTAATTGAATTAGCAGATAAATGATACATGCTACAATAGATGGAGTTTTCATATATAGCAGTTGCAGTCACTGACCAGGCCCTTTTTTCCCATTGTTCAGTATACAATCCACTGAAATGAATTTTCCAAATAGAAAGTGTTTATACAGGAGGTGGACAAACATGAGGAACAAGAGACCCAAGTCTCAAATCTGCCTCCAGGAGGTTAGGGCTTAGGGGTATCTGTGGAGTAGAGAAACAGGATGTTCTGAGGCATGGGGAAAGGTGAATGAAAGGTAAGGAAAGTGAAGTGTTCAGTGGTCCTTACATGCATAGTCAAACTTCATGGCTCTTCACAGGACACATGTTCAGAAAATGGCAGCCTTAGAGGGATCTGAAGGTGAAGTTTCTGGCCGTCTGATATCAAAAATCACCCACTGGACAGCTACACAAGCCCAAGTGAAGGATTAGTGGTTTCAAACAGTGTGGGATGATGAATGTGGCCTCCAAATTCTTGAAAAATGACATAGGCAGCCAATACCATCATGACCCATATCAGCAGCGTTATCTATTGCAAAGCCAAAAGATAGTTTGCTTAGATATGTGGCTTCTAAAATTGCTGATAGAAGCAAGTGAAGCTAGTGAGTTTATTCAGGTTTTCTCTCCGTTTCATTAAGCATATGCCCATTCCAGGATTTATATCTCAAATTTGTATTCTCAAAATTTACTTAGTGGTACTTTTTTTTTATCTACATCAAACATAGTAAATTTTATCTTTATTCCAAACTATTCAACACAACAAACATGCATCCAGTGCTGGGCAAAGTTATAAAGCACTGGAAGAATTCATAAGATACAGTCTAGGCCCTGGAAGAGCTTTTACTTTGGGGGTCTCTTAAACTTTAGTGTAGTTTTCCATTTTGATAGATTCACTAAACTGAGTTTGATTGGGTATACTGATTTATTTACTTTTTCTCCAAAGCATTGTTTTTCATTTAAAAAGTAATTTTCTGTAAAGAATATCTTCTTACTTGTGTAGTTTTCTATCTTCAATGATACACACACACACACACATACACACACACATTTCAATGGCAGCAGCAGCAGCAGTTCTATGTATATTTTGATACATATATATGCATTTATGTATTTGTGTATATTGATTTTTACCATTGTATTTTTAAAAGGTAATGACCTCAGTGCATCTCTAAGCCCAGAGATATATACATAACATTCAGATTTGGAACACCTGCTACCTATGCAATTTATTTTTATTTAGTCAGTAGATTGAGATCACATACTATGTCAACTTTCATCAAATGGTAGAAGCATTTTGTATACTCTTGTGGAGGATTCTAAGCAGAAGGAATGCTCTGGAATCAATTAGCAACATCTGCTGTGGATGTGAACAGAGACATTGGGGTGTATGCCTGTTTACTTCAACTCACCTTTAATTCCTAAAAGCTCACATTTTTACTGTTCCTCATTCCACATATTCTTTGCCCTAGGCATTTCCTCAAGCTATTTACACTGTCTGGAAGGTTCTACTTTTCTATATTCTGGAGAAGAATCTCATGTCCTCTAATCAGCCTTCCACAATTTCTCTAAAATCCAGTGATAATTTTATCTCTACTAACTTTAAAATAAACAAATAAACAAACCAATAAAACCCCAAACTTGTACCCAGGTCATGTGTTTGGACTTCTTCAGCTCAGAGTCCTGAGTCCAATGTTTATCTTATGTACTTCCAAGGGACCAACAAGATTGTGGACAAGTTTGTTTTGATTAAAATTAAATATCATCAGTTCTGCCAGCAATGCCCTGCCTTCCAGGGCAGTGAAAGTTTTTTTGTGTTTTTAGAGGTTTTGTTTCACCCTAGATTTCCACCTAATGAGTTCCCTTCTTAATTACTTTCTCCTCTTTATTCAAATTTTTCTTCAACTCCCTCTGGCTTAGAAACTATGTATAATCTCAAAATGAAGCCAAGCTACTGGATAAAAAAAAATCTGAGTGAATTACACTTTCCTTTTCCTGTCCTTTTTTTTAAAAATGGATTCTCAGAGGAATCACTGTGGAGGAAAGGAGTTAGAAAAAATGTATTTAGATTTAAAAGCAATCATACTGAGATTGAGATACACAGAGACCAGCAAATCTCTAAAGGAAAAACATCCCTATGAAAATACAGAATGAACAATTTGTCAACGACCTATAAGCTAGACAAAAGAGACTAGGGCACAGAAAAGTAAGGATGCACTAAACAACCCATGAATTACTATGTAACTTTCCAGTTCCCAATAAGTTTTTTGACATGTAGCAAGACAAAATCAAGACCTCGATGGAAAGAGACCACCAACCTTCCTCATAAGGCTAGAGGCCAACATTTGATTAGACCCTGACCCTCAGCCCAATCACCCAGTTGATCACTAATCACCTTCCTGCCATTGATGTTAAGCTAAAATCTACACACCAGAGCAGACCCCTTAATGGGGAAACACGATCTTCCTCAATATTTCCCAATGCTAGGGGAAGTCCAGCCCCTTTGGATCACACATATTCTACCTAATTATGTACCCTAATAAAAACCCAACCTTAAGCCCTGGGAGGGAGTTTGACCCTTGAGATTGCCCTGCTCCGAGTGTGTTCCTTTACCTTTTGCTTTCTAATAAAGCTTTCTCTCTCATTGGTAAACCCTGACTCACCCTTAAATTCTTTTCTGCTCAGAGTTAAGAACCTGGGAGGTCCAAGTTAAGGTCTCCTCCAGATCCCCTCCACCCTCTCATGGTGACAATATTAGACAACATTGCTATGGTGGAGCCCTGTACCACTCCCCTTTTGCAAACATCAGACTACTGCCACGTAAGCACTTGAGGTGCCATTAAACATTCCTGTTCCTCAGTCCATTGTCAGGCCTGTTGGATGCAAATTCTGGGGATATAACTTTTTTTGCAGTACTGGGGATTAAACCCAAGGGTGCTCTACCAATGAGCTACACTCCCAGCCCTTTTTATTTTTATTTTTTAATTTTGAGGCACAGACTTGCTAAATTGCCCAGCTTGGTCTTGGATTTGCAAGCCTCCTGCCTCAGCCTCTGGAATAGCCAGGATTACAGGTGTGTGCCACCGTGCCTGGCTGGATGTGACATTTTTAAAACAAGTCCTTTAGGTGATTCCTACTGTACTAAAGTTTGAAAAGAAAAAAGGAAATTTGCATATTATAAGCAAGCTTCCTGCTGCAATTTAAATAGGTTGCAATTTAAACAGTTAGCAATAGAATAGTGGTTCTCTGAGACAAAGGCTCTATAGACAGAAAGCAGTATGTAGAATATTTTAATAAATAAGACTCCATTAAAATAGAACAACAGAACACTCTTACGATACAAAAACTAAAAAATATAACCCAACCCCACTATGTAATGCTCTCTATTCTCATGATTTTAACTACAGCCTCTCCACTGATTTATTCTTTCTAAGAGGCCATGGTCAACCCAGGCATTGTGGTACCCACCTGTAATCCCAGTTGCTCAAGAGAATAAGTTGGGAGGACCACAAGTTCAAAGCCAGCCTCAGTAATTTATCGAGACCCTAAGCAACTCAGTGAGACTCTGTTCAAAATTTTAAAAATGAAAAAAAAAAAAGTGGGAGGGAGGCGGCTAGGCATGTGGCTCAGTGGTAAGAACCCCTGGGTTAAATCTCCAACATCAAAGTTAAGGGGGAGACTCCATGGTGAGTCCTTCCTTGGTCTAGCATGCCAGTTAGTAGTCTTTTTATCACTAGATAGTAATTGTAATCTGTGATATTACTACAAACGTCATTACCCTCTCACTCAGAGAAAAGAAAGACCTTTGGATTCCAATTAAACATTCATCTCCACCTTGTAGTTTCAAACATAATTCCCAACTGTGACCATTATATAGCTTTTTCAGTCTGGGTTATTTTTCGTTTGGGTCATAAAGCAATTTTCTGATAATAAATATTCGAGGTACATTTTGAAGACAGTTCAAAGTTCTTTGGGTTTTGATTTCCCGTAAAACTTCCAGCTTTGTGGGGGACCAAATGATAACCGCCACAGATGTCAGAGTACACTAGATAAATCAGGACTGAGAGCAGGAGGGCAAGGTGAGGAGCTAAGAAGACTGATTAGGGACTGAGAGAGGGAAGTGATGTAACATAGTGGTCTCCAGAGCTGACTGTATCAATGTCATCTCTTAACACTTTTACACACCAAGGTCCATCCTGGGTAACTGAATCAGAGTGATGTATCTGTATTTTAACCAAGCACTGCAGCCAAACCTAGTGCACATCCAGGTGTGGGAAGCACTTTGTTAGAACCTTCAGTTGAGGCCTTCCTTAGCTGCATGGTTGAGGAAAATTGGAGGCAGCAAAGCAAGGAATAAGGGGAGTTCTTGCCACTGGTCAGGGGAAGTGTTAGAAGAAAGCAGGGACCAAGACTAACAGCCAGCCAGGGTATGGTGGCACACATCTGTAATCCCAGCTACTCAAGAGGCTGAGGCAGGAGGCTCCCAAATTCAAGGCCAGCCTGGGCAATTTAGCAAGAGTCTGTCTCAAAATAGAAAGTTAAAGGGGGGCGGGGGTATGTGGCTCAGTGGTATAGCTCTTGCTTAATATGTGGGAGGCCCTGGGTTACTCCCTAGCTCTGAAAAATAAAAATAAAATAAAAAAAAAGACTGCCAACCAAACAGCATAGTATAGCATTGTCCTTAGATCTGAAATTGTAAAGGAGACAGTTTTAATTTTGGTCATGAAACCAAGCACATTTTCTCCTGAGGGTTCTGATTGGGTAAGATCCCATGAGACCTAAATTGATTGCTGGGTGAAATATGAAAAACATAGGCATCTTTTTTGGGGGGGAGGGGGGCTACTGGGGATTGAATTCAGGGAACCTCAACCACTGAACTACATCCCCAGCCCTATTTTGCATTCTATTTAGAGACAGGGTCTCACTGAGTTGCTTAGCACCTCACTGCTGCTGAGGCTGACTTTGAACTCACAATCCTCCTGCCTCAGCCTCCTGAGCTGCTGGGATTATAGGCGTCTGCCACCGCACCCGGCATACGCACGCATCCTTTTGAGACACACTATTTCCTAGTGGTTTTGCAAAGCTGGGTTTCTCTGTTAGGCCTTGAAACTTCTTTCTTCATATTCTGTCTGGACTGACATTTTCACAAAAGAAAGATAGTAAAAGTGAATAGTTCTATCAAGAAACCCATTTCTTCCATTAAAATATTAGCTATCAGAATACCACTAATAATTAACGTGATGAATGCTGACATTAGCAGGACCTGCTTATTACAATGATAGCAATTTTATGGAGAAGTAAAGGTCAACATTATTTCTGGAAGTTTTCTTTTTGTTAAGGATTTGCTATACTTTTCTGAAAGCCTAGAGGGGTAAGAGTGGGATTCGGTGTCACAGCACCTGGCTTTGTTTTCCAACCCATGCACTAATCAGTTCAACTAAGTACTCTATTTCAATTAATTATTCTACTTAGATTCCTAATTCTGAATTTCAGTTTTATCATCTGCAAAATGGGCACCATCACCATCAACATCATCATTGTCACAGGACAGTGGGGAACTGAAACTCCAAACTTGGTTCTTGTGTTCTGATGAAAGAAAATTTAAAGTCAGACACCAAAAGCCATGCAAGAGAAAGTCAAGTAAGCCTCCCCCACTTGGAGTGAAAGCAAAGTATGGCTCAAGCAGAGAGGTCTCTTAAGAAAGTGAGTTATCTCCAAGCAGAGAAAGTAAACAGTGCTGTCTCCACATTTACCACTGTTTGATGTTTGCCTGGAGAACTGGGGACCACCTTCTGCACTCTTTGCCAATCAGGTGTTCAACTCCTGCTTCACGTTGAGTGGTGAAGTTTTTGACCCTAATTGGTCCTCTCCACAACTGTCATGGTGGCCGTCCTATTCAGGGGGCTTCATCTACAAGTTGATCCCATGTTAATGTGGACACTGGGGTCAGTTGCGGATCAGAGATTACCTTCGGGCACCTATGCCATTAAAGGAATCTTCTTTCCCTTCCAAGACTTATGGAGACAGCTATAGTCATAACTCTTAGCCTCACATCAACCTCAATGGACTCTGTCAAGAGTTGGTCCCATTAATCCTTTTTTGACATATTTCCCCATATTTCCTACAAATATACTACCACCATTGGTTTTCTCATCCACTTTGAAAGAGTTTACAGAAGACTCTAAATCATGCTTGCATAGGAAGTTTGTGGCATCCGGACATCTGAGAAGAACAATGAATGGGTTTGGGTGTTGAGTATTAGAAAATACCTAGTAGAGAAATTCTCAGAACTGAAAGTGAAAAAAAACGTAAGGACAGATTGTGGATGGTCATTTGGGAAAAGGGTAGAGACCTGTTAATGTTATAAGGTGGAAGCAGGTAGAGTTTAAGGGGTGTTAGCATCCCAAGCTTAAAGATCTTACCGCAATTTGATTTCAAAGAATCTGCACAAAACAAAAAGGGCCGAAGACAGCTATTAAGAATACAAACAGGGCTGGGGATGTGGCTCAAGCGGTAGCGCGCTCGCCTGGCATGCGTGCGGCCCGGGTTCGATCCTCAGCACCACATACCAACAAAGATGTTGTGTCCGCCGAGAACTAAAAAATAAATATTAAAAATTAAAAAAAAAAAAAGAATACAAACAACAATAAGTGTTCGTGAGAATACGGGAAAAAGGCACATTCATACATTACTGGTGGGACTGCAAATTGGTGCAATCACTATGGAAAGCAGGATGGAGATTCCTCAGAAGACATGAAATGGAACCACCATTTAACCCAGCTGTCCCACTCCTTGGTTTATACCCAAAGGACTTTTTTTTTTTTTTTAAGATACCTCCTCTCCCAAGTTTACTGCAGCATTATTTATTGAGAATTTTCTTTTTAATATTTATTTCTTAGTTCTCGGCGGACACAACATCTTTGTTGGTATGTGGTGCTGAGGATCGAACCCGGGCCGCACGCATGCCCGGCGAGCACGCTACCGCTTGAGCCACATCCCCAGCCCAAGGACTTAAAAACAATGTTTATAGCAGCACAGTTCACAATAGCTAAACTGTGGAACCAACTAGATGCCCTTTCAGTAGATTAATGGGTAGGGAAACTTTGATATATATACACAATGGAACATTACTCAGCATTAAAGAGTATAAAATCAGCATTTGCAGGTAAATGGATGGAGTTGGAGAAGATAATGTTAAGGGAAGCAAGCCAATCCCAAAAAACCAAATGCTGAATGTTTTCTTCCATATGAGGATGCTGACTCATAATGTCAATGGGGGAGAACATGGGAGGAATGGAGGAACTTTAAATAGGGAAAAGGGGAGGGAGGAAAAGGGAGGGGGCAAAGGGGGTAGCAATAATGGTGGAATGAGTTAGACATCATTACCCTAAGTACATGTATGGAGACCTGAATGGTGTGAAGATACTCTGTGTATAATCAGTGACTTGAAAAATTGTGCTCTATATGTGTAATATGAAATGAATTGCATTCTGCTATGTATAAGAAATTAGAATAAATAAATAATTTAATTTTTTAAAAAGGGCCTAAGAAAATAGAAACAAACAAAAAACGGTTCTCAAATATACTCTGAGTACTAGATTCTTTTGAGAAGCTCTGGGGTGGAGTCTTGTTATGGCTGTACCCTAGATAGGAAAAGAAATTCACCCCCCTTTTATTGATTTAAGCAGAAGATGCTTTCCAAAGAACTTGGAGATTCCATCATGACCTAAAATGCAGGCCAGTTCTCAAAAACGGTAGAAGGAAGAGCCACACAAAGTGTCTTCAATTTATATGAGAATAGGCTCTGAAATAAGGAAAATTTTCTCCACAGAAAAATTGTATAAAAAGTACTAATATAAGTTATAATCCATGTATGTATAATATGTCCAAATACACTCTACTGTCGTGTATAACTGAAAAGAACAAATAAAAAAAAATTCAAAAAGAATAATCCATCTTTTTTTTTTAAAAAAAAGGACTATTTTCTAAAGGAGCACCTTTCTGAAAATGTTTTGATCCTAGTCAAGGTCATGATGATTAATTCTTTCCTATGGTTTTGCCTTGTCCTGAGGCCTCTTTGGGGCTTGCCTTCCCCTGGGCCTTTCACGTGGAATTGCTTCTGACTTGAAGGAATACTCCTTGTGAGGAATGAATGCAACCATCATTCCTGGATGAGACTTGCTTGCTATGACATCCTGGTGAGTCTCCGGAGTGTCCGCTGGGCAATAGATCTTAACACAGACACCCTGAGGACTTCCCTTCCATCTGCCCGGATAGCCATGATTGCCCTGCTAGCTGTCTTGGCTTGACCCTAGTCTGTTTACTACCATCATCCTAAATTTTGATAGTGATGTACAGGAACCAGGCAGCTATCTAGACTTCAGAATATCTTAACAATTAATAAAATATTTCATTGGCCCAATAGATGTGTCTCTGGAAAAGCTGCTCAAGATAGGCAGGTGAGTGGGGGCCAACAGGGGGCCTTTCAGCTCTCCAGGATTCTTCCAGAATCAGACCAATGTCACTACAAATCTGCAGGGTGGTAACAGTTTTTCAGAAAACTTTGGTAAAAATGGCTGTGTGTGGTAGATCCCCTCAGAGCTGACACATTTGCCTCTTTGGTAAACCCTGAATCGGTGTTTATTCATTCAACAAAGATGAAGGAACACCTAGAATCTCAAGTTATAAGTCTGTGTTCATTCATTCAATAAGTGCTATTGAGCACATGGAATAGCACATCATAAATTAGTTGTATTAGTTTCCTGTTACTGTAACAAAATTCCTGAGATAATTCACTTATAAAGAGAAAAGGGTTGTTTTAGTCTACCATTTGGGAGGTTCCAGCACAAGGCTGATTAACCCTGTTGTTTGGGGGCCTGTGGTGAAGCAGCCCAGCGTGGCAGGAGTGTATGGCAGCAAAACTGTGCACCTCACAGCAGGAAGCAAAAGAGAGAGGAAAGGCTAGAGTCCCACAGTCCCCTTCAAGGGCACTCCCTCAATAACCTAAGGACTGTCCCCAAGGCCCCACTCTTGAGGGTTCCACCACCTCCCAATAACACTGGCAGGTAGAAGTTAGTAGTGAGCAGTGGAATGCATGGCATGGTCACAGGTTTTCTGTAAGTTTCTTTTAGGGCCTTCTTTAAACTACTTCCAAGCAGATGAATAAATAATTTGTAGCAGATAACCTGTAGAAAAACATTGGTACACAGACCCCGAGAGTAAGCAAATAGAAACAAAAGAAGCTAATAGGGGGAGTGGGACTAATTGGGGAAATGCCTCAAGAAAGAAGGATTAAAAGGTCTAACCCTTGACAGTGTCCACTGAGGTCAGGGTAAACCTAAGAGTTATGGCCATAGGTGCCTTTCTTTAGTGACACGGGCTCACTAAGATACCTTCTGACCAGTAACCCCAGTAACATATGATTGACTTGTAGATGAAGCCCCCTGAATAGGATGGCCACCATGACAGTTACAGAAAGGACCAGTTAGGGTCCAAAACTCCACCACCCAATGTGAAGCAGGAGTTGAATAGTGATTGGCAATGAGTACAGAAGGTGGGCCTCAGCTCTCAAGGCAAACATCAGGCAGTAATAAATGCAGAGACGGCACTGTCTCCTTTGTTGTTCTCTTCTCAGAGATAACCTGCTTTCTCTTTTTAGAAAGCTCTTTGCTTGAGTCTTACTTTACTTTCACTTATAATAAAGTTCTCTTGGATGGCTTTTGGTGTCTGACTGTAAATTTTCTTTCATTGGAACACAGAATAGAGGTTGAGAGTTCCAGCTCCTCACTGGCCTGTGACAACACCATGCCTGGGGACTAGGCCTTTAACACATTGCCCTGTAGGGAACTTTCACAATCCAAACTAAAGTACTCATGTTCATTTACTCAATGAGGAGTTGCTGAGCAGGTAGAATACGCCAAATGGTATTCCACATGTCAGAGAAATATCAATGAACAAAACAATCAAAATCCCTGTCTTCACGGAGCTTACATCCTTCTATCTCTTAGTAAACCTTTATTTTAACTTGCATTCAGACTTAAAGAATAAGCTGCAAAATCTTACAAATAATTTCTGAACACTCTTAACCCAGATTCCCAAATATTGAAATTTTGCTACATCTGCTTTATTTTCTCTGTCTCCTCTATAGACCTTTTTTTCCCCCCTGAGTCATTTAAGAATAAACTATAGCACAGCAAAGAAAACAATTAGAAGAGAGAAGCCACAGAATTAGAAAAAAAAAAAATCTTTACTAAATACTCTTCTGACAGAAGAATAATATCTAGAATATATAAAAACCTCAAAAAACTTTACACCAAAAAAATCAAATAACCTAATTAATAAATGGGCAAATTAACTAAACAGACACTTCTCAAAAGAAGAAATACAAATGGCCAACAAGTACATGAAAAAATATTCAACATCATTAGCAATTAGAGAAGTACAAATAAAAACTACACTGAGATTTCATCTTATACCAGTCAGAATGGCAATCATCAAGAATACAAATAATAGGGGCTGGTGTTGTGGCTCAGTGGTAGAGCACTTGCCACTGGGTTTGATTCTCAGCACCGCATATAAATAAATGAATAAAATAAAGGTTCATCAACATCTAAAAAATATATTTTAAACAAAAATACAAATAATAACAAATGCTAGAGAGGATGTGTAGAAAAATGAACACTTTTACACTCTTGGTGGGACCGGAAATTAGTCCAACCACTATGGAAAACAGTATGGAGATTCCTCAAAAGACTAGGCATGAAATCACCATATGACCTAGCTATACCACTTTTTCGTATTTACCCTGAAAAATTAAAGGCATCTTACTACAGTGATACATGCATGCCCATGCTTATAGCAGCACAATTCACAATAGTCAAAGTATGGAACCAGCCTAGGTGTCCATCGAGGGATGAATGGAGTAAGAAATTGTAGTAATATACTCAAAGGAGTTTTATTCATCCATAAAGAAAAATGAAATTGTGGCATTTTCAGGAAAATGGATGGAACTAGAGACCATCATGTTAAGGAAAGTAAGTCAAACTCCAAAGGTAAAGGGTCATAAAGTTTTCCCTCATAAGCAGAAGCTAGAGGGGAAAAAGAAAAAGAAAGGTGGGGGTGGATATCCTAAAAAAATCAAAGGGAAATCCATAGAGGAAAGGAACCAAGGAGTGTGAGGTAGGGGGAGACGGGAAAAATGCTGGGGTATAACATTAGCCAAATTACAGTGTTATACCACGTGCATGCATGAAGATGTAACAACAAATCCCACCAATATGTACAACTATAATGCACCAACAAAAAAATAAGGAAATAAAAAGACTAAACTACAAACCTGATGATCTATTACACATAATTCAGTATATATTTCCTAAAAACAAAGAGATCCTCGTATAATCACAATAATAATATCAAAATTAGGAAATTAACATTATTTAATACTATTATTAGCTTATATATGGACCCTAGTTAAAATTGATAAAGTATCCCAATAAACTTATTTATATAAAAATCAATTTGTGATTACATGTTGTGTTCAGTTTTTATCCCCTCGAGTCCCCTATAGCATGGATCACTCTTCATGACCTTGTCTTTCATGACCTCAACAATTTTTACAAATACAGATCAATTATTTTACAGAGTATTTGTCAATTTGATTTGTCAAATGTTTCCTTATATTTAGAGTTAGATTATGCATTTTTAAAAATGTTTATTTTTTAGTTGTAGTTGAACATAATACCTTTTTTATTGATTATTTAAAGCATTACATAGCTCATGATATATCATCTTTCATACATTTGACTCAAATTGTGTTTTGAACTCCCATTTTCACCCCAAATACAGATTGCAGAATCACATCTGTTACATATTCACATTTTTACATAATGCCATATTAGTGACTGTTGTATTCTGCTACCTTTCCTATCCCCTACTATCCCCCCTCCCCTCCCCTCCCCTCCCATCTACCTCCCCTGCTGTTGTTCAATTCTCTCTCTTTTTTTTCCCTCCCCCTTGCCCCTCATAACCTCTTATAATTTTATGTATCATTGAAGGTCTCCTACTATTTCCATGAACATAATACCTTTATTTATTTATTTTTATGTGGTGCCAAGGATCAAACCCAGGGCTCACACATGCTAGGTGAGTGTTCTACCACTGAGCCACAACTCCAGCCCCTGAGATTATGCATGTTTTTGGCAACAACTCCACGAAAGTGATGCTATAATTATAGTGCATGATATTAGCAGGCACTTGATGTCAATTTATCCTATTAAGGGTGAATTGCTATTGGTTAACTTTGATCATTCAGTTAAGATCATTCAGTCTACCACAATTCTCCACTATAAAGTTGCTAGTTTACCCATTAGAATGAATAAGAATCTCACAGGAAGTTGTCAATATCCTATTCCTCATTAGACCTTCACCAAATTCTAACATCCATTGATACTAGGATAAATCAGTGACTACTATGATGTTTGTCAATGGCAGGGTTTACATCCTAATAGGAGAAGAAAACCACACTATAACTTAAGTCAAAGTCTAACACATGGAATGATGGTAAGTACTAGAGAGAAAAATAAAGTAGGGAAAAGGCAGGAAAAGAGTCAAGGGGTTTTCATATTAATTAGGGTTATCAGGAAAACCCTCAGTGAAAAAATAAAGATTTAAAAAGATAAGTGGATGACTCACCCGGGGAAAGACCAAGTAGAGCAAAGAGCTAGAGCCAAGGCCTTGAAGTAGGGCTTATCTGGAGTGTTCCAGAAACAACAAGTAGCCAGAGAGGTGAGAGTAGATTGTGGGGAGGTGTTGGTAATAGGAGAAGATGACTTCCGAGTATTAGCAAAGGTCAGAAACTCTAGATCATCATATGGACGTCTTAGCTTTGAGTAAGCTGGAGAGCTATTGCAAAGTTTTAAACAAAAAGTAACATGGTGGATTCTTGTTCCTGAAATCTTAGCCTCTGCCCCATGTAACAGAGAGCAAGTTATTGACCTACCTAAGCCTGGCTCCCTTACTAATAAAATGGTAATCATATAGCCTCCTCCCTCGGGTTGAGGTAAGAATTACATGAGATAAAATATGGAAAGTGCTTATCACAAAGCTTGGTAAGTAAATAATTGCTCCATAAACAACTATTATTATTTTTGTTCTTCCCCATAAAATGACTCACTTGTTCCCCAGGGTACTGAAGTGTTCGGGGGCCTGGCTGCATTTCTCCTGTGTGTTTGCTTAGTGGCTTGATGCTCAGCTTTCCCTGCTACTCTCATTAATAGGGCCCCTCGCTCATAAAGCAGCATAACACACAGAGGTGCTCAACTTTATGGCTGGACCACGAACCTCCTGAAACCATGTGTGCAGTGGCATGTATGTATAGGTATGCGCATGGGATAGGGTGAGAGTCTCAAAGTGGCCCATAACCCCAAAATGCCAAAGAGGAAGGGGTGCTTACCTAGATTCTGGAGACAAAAGTTTGGGAAACACCTCAGTAAGTAACTAAAAAGTCCAAGAGACGAAATCATCTTCAGTCTGAAATCCATTCCTCCATTGGATGAGGGTCACAGCATTAGAATTTTAACATTATTATTATTTATTTGTCCACTTTTTGTCCCCCATGTTTTCTCTGTTATATCAGAAACAAAATCACTGTAGCAACAGAAAAAAATTCATAAAAATAAGTAATTTATAATCTTACCATTTAAGAACTTTTAGCTTCTTATTAACTGAATCTAATATGGATTTTTTTTTTTTTTTTTTTTTTGTACCAGGGATTGAACCCAGGGGCACTTAACCACTGAGCCACATCCCCAGCCCTTTTTATGTTTTATTTTGAGACGGAGTTTGACTAAGTTTCTTAGGGCCTTGCTAAGTTGCTGAGGCTGGCTTTAAACTCACAATCCTCCTACCTTAGCTTTCGGAGCCCCTGGGATTACAGGTGTGTGCCACTGTGCCCAGCTAATATAGATATCTTATTCTTGTCTCTCTTGTATTCATTCTCTCTCTCTCTCTCTCTCTCTCTCTCTCTCTCTCTCTCTCTCTCCTCTCTCTAACACACACACAGTGAATTTGGAATTAAGCTCAACATTTTAAAAAACTGGAGTTCAGAGTTATTTCAGTGGATCAAAGATGCACACTTATAGAACCTGTTTTTCATCCTGGACCTCTTGGGATCACCCAGTGATTCTTACACAAAGCAGGGGTCCTTTCAGAAGTATCTGCCAGAGGTCAATAAAGACCCACATGGACCCTTCCAGGAAGAGGTTACTGGCCAAGTAGCCCATTTCATGGCTTTCCCAAACATTATTAGTTTTCTTCCTTTTTCTCTGCTGTGAAGATAACAAAGATCCTCTTTCAGACCACATCAGGGTAACTCGTGTTTCTTTATCTTTGGACTGAGAATAACAAGTTGCTTATTCTAAGTTGTAACATATCCTATTGACTTTAGGCAGAGCAGGGCTGAAGGCCTTGGGCAAATTACTTCTTACAAACAACAACAAATGTGGGTGAGGATGTGGGGAAAAAGGTACACTCATACATTGCTGGTGGGACTGCAAATGGGTGAAATCACTGTTGAAATCAGCGTGGAGATTCCTCAGAAAACTTGGAATGGAACCACCATTTGACCCAGCTATCCCACACCTCAGTTTATACCCAAAGGACTTAAAAATTCGCATATTATAATGACATGGTCACATCAATGTTTATAGAGCTCAACTCACAATAGTTACACTATGGAACCAACCTAGGTGTCCAACAAGAGATGAATGGATGAAAAAAAATGTAGTCTATATACACAATGGAGTATTACTCAGCCTTAAAGAAGAATGAAAGTATGACATTTGCTAGTAAATGCATGGAGCTAGAGAATATCATGCTAAGCAAAATAAGCCAATCCCAAAGGCTGAACATTTTCTCTGACATGCCCACGCTAATTCACAATAAGGGGGTGGGGTGTTAAGGAAGAACAGAGTTACTTTCAATTAGGTAGAGGGTAGTAAAGAGAGGGGAGGGGATATGGGGGTAGAAAGGATAGTAGAATGAGTCAGACTACCTATATACATATATACTACCCTATATACATATATGACTACATGACCAGTGTGATTCTACATCATGTACAACCAGAAGAATGAGAAATTTTCCATTTATGTAAGATGTGTCAAAATGCATTCCACTGTCATATATAACTAATTAGAATAAAAATTTTTTAAAGGCCTATGAAAAGATTCAGGGGCTGCTGCCACCTCTGAATAAAGCATATCCAACTGTGCCTTGCATCTTATTTCACCTGCTGGGATCTTAAATCTGTTTCCCAGGGCCTGAGCCCCTGCAGGACAAAGGGATCTCATGAAAATCAAAGGGGAATCGGTAGAGAAAAAAGGATTAGGGGGAAGGAAGAGGGGAAGGAGGGGGAAGTACAGGGAAGTGATATTGGTCAAATTATATTCTTATATCGTGTGTGTATAAATATGTAATAACAAATCCTATCACTATGTTCAATTATCATTCACAAATAAAAAATGTGGAAAAAAAGAAAAATATTTATGTATGAATAAATTAATGAGGTCTTCGAGGAAGGAAGCACAATGAGATCCTAACCTGAATTTTGACCTTTTTTTGGATGTGACTTTTCCTAATAGATTGTACTGAGTGAGTCATGGGCCATATTTTTTCCTTCTCTTAAAAAAAATTAATCAATTTAAAACTGATACATAACACAAAACATACCTATTTATAGGGTATCATATTATATTTATGTACTTGTATACATTGTCCACAGACCATATTTAACCTAAATTTTAAATGTACGTAGCAATTTGGCAGTTAGGCAAGGGAGAAACTAAAGTTTTGATATTTGGAACAAGGCAATATTAAAAAAAAAAGTAAGTTTTAAAACTAATAAAGTCTAAAGTGTTCATTCATATATTTTTCTACCAACACAACACATGCAGCTTTTTAACTTCCAAAGGTCTTGGTATAAAAAAAAATGGAATTAATTCCTTCATCTACTAAGTGCTATCTCACCCCAATTTTCAGAAATGAATTTAAGTTAGTCAAATGGCTTTAAAACATTTTTAATTTCTAGGTTTTTTTAATCACTTAGGTAGGGGCTGGGGATGTGGCTCAAGCGGTAGCGCGCTCGCCTGGCATGCGTGTGGCCCGGGTTCGATCCTCAGCATCACATACAAACAAAGATGTTGAGTCCGCCGAGAACTAAAAATTCTCTCTCTCTCTCTCTCTCTCTCTCTCTCTCTCTCTCTCTCTCTCTCTCTCTCTCTCAAAAAAAAAAAAAAAAAAAAGTAATGTCCTTTGGGCTGGGGATATAGCTCAGTTGCTAGAATGCTTGCCTCGCATGCACAAAGCCCTGGGTTCAATCCCCAGCACCATTAAAAAAAAATCACTTAGGAAGACTTATTAATACTCCACGAATATTAATATTTATAAGTAACAACCAATGACACCTCCATTTTTTATGCAATGAAATCGATAAATTTTCTATACACTGGAAAAATGCATTTTTAAGTGATAAACTTATTTCGCTATAAATAAATAACAGATGATAAAAACCAAACCATAATTATACAAACTGAGATTATTTAGAAACTTTTCAGAACATGTTTCATATCTTCCAGTAAATGTAGGCGTGGTTATGCTGCACTAAAATATCAACCCCAAAATATTAGGTGCTTTAAAGCAATTAAAGTTTCTGCCATGAGCCTAGGAAATGGTCCAGGGCAGCTGTCTTCTCAGTTGTGGTTCAGCAGCTCAGACTCAATAATCATCAAACGTAAGGTAGAGTATTCTAGAGAATTCACACCAATAATTTAAGGCCTTAGCCTACAAGTAATAGAATTTACTTCCCTTGGAAAGTCATTACCCAGAATAATTCAGAGGTTTTCACCTAAGTGAAAGTCAAAAAGGTGGAGGCAGGGGAGAGTAATTACCTTCAGTAACTGCACAAATAAAGAATCAGATATAGATGATGACTAAAAATTTCTACCACTTCTATCTTGGTGCTAAAACACACCAGTTCTGTTTCACTCCATGACTGCATTAGTCAGTTTTATGTTGCTACAATCAAATACCTGGGGCAATTAACTAATAAAGAAAAAAGGTTTATGTAGTTCACAGATCCAAGAGCAGACAGCCCATTGATTTGATTTTCTGATGAGGGTAGCAGATGGTGCTGGAGAACATGTCAGGGTAAACTACTTACAACATGAGCCAGGTTGCTTACAGAGACAGAGAGACCCGAGTCCCACAGTCTCTTGAGGTTATGTTCCCAGTGTCTTAAGGATCTCTTATAAGAGGGTTAGATGAGTTCCACCTCCTAAAAGTGCACCGCCTAGTATCACCACCCTGAGGGTGAAGCTTTTGTATGGACCTTTGGGTGACATTCATCCAAACCATAGCAATGACTACAACTTCAGGAGAAAGATGAGTGATCAGCAAATAAGAAAGGAAGAAGGAGAGATCATTTCTTAAAGATGATACAGCCCAGGCTTAATGACTACAAAAGTGCCAGGTTTCTGTTCTTGCAATTAAAAGGCTCAGGGGTCACTCCAGGTAAACTGGGCTGACTGGGCTGCACAAAATAACCACACAAAAGACACAAATACCTTTTCCTTTGGGGTTGCTGTGATGGCTCCTCTGACCTTAAGGGTCCTCAGGAAGAGAGAGAGAGAGAGCACACACTGGCCCCTTTTATTGAGGAGAAGCTATTCAAATGAGGCAAGGGGTCAGGTTTCAGGGGGCTGAGTATCTTCATGATGTCCAGGTTGACTGACACCTGGGTAGGCCACACCCAAGGGCAGAGTAAGAGAAGGGGACACACACAAGGCACTTCCATGGAAGATTCTATCCTAAACAGGGCAAGGGGTTATATTACAAAGGAACAGGTGAGCATAGCTTCACCCATGGGGCTGTAGCAAGACACGCCCATGCACGAGACACTGACCCTCAGACCCAAGAAAGGTGGGGAAAGCTCTGCCACATTTCTGTGACTGAGCGCCTCAGCACTCATCTGGGGAGTATGACTCATTCACGTGTAAGGTTGGTCTCCCACACAAAAGTATCTGGTATTAGAATAAATAATGCAAATACAAGGTAAGATAAAGAGGGTGTAGAAACTAAAGGGCAGGAATCATTTTAAAAGCATTTTGGAGATAAGCATGGCAAGAAGAGAGAGAAAAAAATTAGCAGAGAGGGGAAATTACATGCAGGCTGTGAGGAAAGATTATTTAAAATGCCAAAAAGATAGCATCTAAATATTCTCCTATTCGGTCATGTTCACAGATCAAAAGAACTTAGCTGGAGCAGAAAGAAGAAATGGGCTGTGGACGTGTATGGGAAAAGACCACTAGTACCTGCATAAAGTGAAAAACAGGTTGAGTACATACCAAATAGGAATCTGAAATTAATAGTCAGAAAACTAGCTCAAGTTCCACAGGTACATTGTGGAATCTGAGTGAATATAAAGAGATGTCGAAGAGGAGCATCATTCTAAGGTCCTAGCAGAACCACACAGTGAAAATACATGCTTCTGCACACTTGCTCAGAGTTTTATCTGGCGTTTCCTGTTTATAATCAATTAAATTCCAGGCATCGGCATGATTCACAAGATAGCCACCCTCGGTTCCCTTTTAGAGTCCCCAGGGGGGAAGTGGTTGAGCCTGACACCCATTGATATCAACCTCCCACAGAGAACTTCCACAAACTCTTGCTTCTGTGGCTTTCTGATCCATCTAGATCTGCCTTACACCATGCATCATCTCTAAAGAGAAGTATGACAGTAGAAGTCCATGTTCCTGAATGCACTATATCTCTATATCTGGGACACTATATCTCTGTCCCCAAAAACCTAGCTAAGTTAAGGGAACAATGAGAGAAAGCCTGGGCCCCCAAGGTCCAGATACATATTATCTTGAAGGACACTGGCTTTCTCTTGTGCACATTGGGAACTAGGGCACATTAGTGTTGTCTGTAGAAATCTACTTTCACGAACATACTCCATGACAGTTGCTCCTTGGGATGTGGTCAGGTAAGCAAACTGCGCAAGCTAATTTTGATGATATCCCTGCTTTTGCAGCCTAAACAAACAAAACACTCTTTGAATGGGCACAAAACAGAAGGTAACTGTAGAAAGCATACGGGTCACTCATTCGACCAGTGACCACAGACAACATGCAATGGGAGAGAAGAGCCTGCTTGGAGAAGCACCTTGAGGGACAGAGGTGCTGTGTGCTCAGCCCACTGCACTGAACTCTTCTTGGAGCAGTCACTGATCTCCTGTAAACCTTTCCCAGGACATCATGTCTCCCATGCTGTCTCCGGGCATTTTCTTTGGCCCTCTCTGAAACCTACCCATCTGCCCTGGTACAACGGGACTGTGGACATGAAGCATCAGTTTGGGATGTTTAATAGTTACTCAGATGTATTACCACCAAGGAATCATTTGGGGCAGAGGTTATGGTAGTCAGAATCAGTTTCTCTTGCTTAAAAACAAAGAATTTCATTGTTTAGTGAGGGCTTGAATTTTCGTTCATAAATGGTACCCTCTTGCTGTGTCTTCACATGGTGGAAGGACCAAGTTATCTCCCCAGGGTCTCTCTTATAAGGGTACCGACCCCATTCCAAATCATCTAATCACCTCCCACAGACTCTCTCTCCAAATACAATCACCTTGAGGGTGAGGTGTTCAACATATGAATTTGGGAGATACAAACACTCAGACTGAGCAATGAAGATTTTATTGAGGAGAACATAGACCAAAAAGAGAGAGAGGGAGAGAGAGAGAAAGAGAGTGTTTATATCATAAGTCTAATTAAAATTCCTGTTAAACATTTCTATCCTCCGCAACGTCAGCCTCCAACAGCATGCCAGCCACGGGATCTTCACATATTTCTTATGCAGAACATTTTAGCTCCATCTCAGCTTTCTAATCCTAGGAACTACATCCCTCAAAGGGGTTGACACCCTGACTCTAAAGCTGAATTCACTGGGAAGAAGGAATGGGGAGAAGGAAGGGGTGGGACTCAGCTATATATTTTCAACATAGCTTCATTGGAAATTACCTTGGGGATCAGGAAACAGTCACAATATTCTTTCTTTATAAATGTTTGTGAATAAAAGTTACCATAAATAAAGTTTAAACTTTCACATTAGAAGTAGCTAGAGCCAAGAAAGAGTTAGCAACTTCTCTGAGGAATTTGGGAATGAGGAAAGAAGACATGAAGAAGATTTCCAAAGCAAAGAACAGGAGAAGAGAATTCATCCTGTCTTCAGAATATGGAATAATTGTCCATACATAACACCTCCAGTGGAAGATGTTACAGAGTTTATTATTGCTACTTAGTGTCTTATATAATAATAATAATGTATTTGGTTCAAGCATGTAGAGTTTGAATAGGACCAAACTTGTTTCAGCATATACAGTGTGAACTGGGAGACTCACATGTGGCAGGAGGACATCATTTTGACATGACTCACTCACTCACACAGCTAGTTGATCCTGGCTATTGGCTGGGCACTCAGCCAGGGATTGTGTTCGGGAACCTAGGGTCCTCTCCAAATGAGCCTCTCCTCAGGCTGCTTGAACTTCTTCACAGTATGATCACTGGGTTTCCAGAGCAAGCATCTCAAGAAGACAACATGGAAGTCTACGACATTTTCATGATCTAGCCTCATCTCTATCTTCTCTTCTGAACTTCGTTGGTTGAAGCAGTTGCAAAAATCCACCCAGGTTGGGGGCTCAGGGACTTCCACAGAGAAGACCTAAAAATTCAGAGCAAAAAGCAGCTAACTCTAACTCTTGATTGGGTATGGCAAGGTTCTACAAGTGTGCACAGGACAGGGGATATTGTTGCAACCATCTTTGAAAAGGATAACCTGCCACAGATGCCATGAGGCTCTTGGTGTCTTGTAGGATCACAACTATACCCGTCTGTTCCCGGTGAAATATCTTGGCGGGTTGTAGCAGTGGTCACCAGATCTTCAACTTGGGCTATCAGATATGGTGGCATCAGTTCCATCATATCGGCCAAAATCTTTTTTAAATGGTTTTCAGAGCATTAAGTATGGTTGGAGCTTACAGCAGAAGTTGATTTCTCCAGAGATTCTGATTCAGGTGTGTGGTGAGATCCGAGAAGTTTGAATTTTAACAATAGCCACAATTACTCCTAAAGCAGGTGGTCCTCCATTATAAACTGTACTTTTCCTCGTAGGTGGTCATTGAGAGAGCTCTAGTCCAATATCTCATATATGGATTGTGCTTACAATGTTGGGGTAAGCTTCTGAACTAATGGGAAAAGATCTGAAGTTCTGGCCTAAAGTACCTTGTTTTTCCTTTCTTCCCCTTTCTCCTTCCTTTCTACTTTATTTTTTTACTTTTCCTCTTGCCTTTCTGCTCTCATTCCCACATACTGGTACTGTTTATAGTCTCTGCTGTACCTTGGGTACAGAGCATGTCACATCATAACAATCCTTGGCATCTCCTGCAATCCCAATCTGCTCCATCCCCTGCAGAATGTTCTGTAGGTTATTTCTATTACAGTAGCTGCTTTTTGCTCTGAATTTTTAGGTCTTCCCTGGGGAAGATGTTCATGCCCATCTTCCAGGTGAAGAACACCCTTCCAGTGACTTCTGAACCTGAATAACAGTCATAGTACTCTTAAAGCCTGGTACAAATCTCCCCCAAATCTTTCATTGTCTCCATTTCTCCTCTGGTTCTTATGTAATGTCTACTCCAGTAGTGGCAGAAAAGTTCCATTCTTCTACAAGTGTTCACAAGCAGCAAGTCCTGACAGCATGCCTATGATTTAATATTTGTTTTCATTTTTGTTTTTTTTTTTTTTTTCTAATCCAACCTGCTTCTTAAACTAGTTCAGTTCCTCCTCTGTTGTGTGAAAAATTAAACCACTGGCTGAATCACAACATTTCTCAGTAGTTTTTTTTTTTTTTTCCTACAGTTTTTTCATTGAGGAAAAGCAAGATGGCGACTAAGATCCTCTGGTGATCACTCCCCATGTAAGGGTCCGGCGAAAAGTCGGAGGAAGAGACCACCAAGAGACTGACTCATGCAATTGCAGAAGGGGATTTATTGAGGATCCAATTCAGCGCGCTGAGGCTCTAGGCTCACTCAAGAAGCAAGAGCAGCCCAGAGCCCAGAGCAGAGGCTAAGCAGTGCTTAAGTACACTTTTTGGGGAGGGAGGGGGCTTTGCATACATCAGAGCAAATCATCATGAGGCACGGGAAAATTGAACAACAACTCTCAGACATGATTAGCACATTCATTGGCGGGAACAGGTTGGGCGGGAGTGATTGGTCACTCCTAAGCAGGGTACACATTCAAACTGATTGGTTCGGGCCCTGTATGCTGCATAGGGCCCTAGGCTAAATGGCCAGTAGGGCGTTGTCTTAACTGCCTCAGGAATTTCAGGTTCTGGGTGTAGCAGAGGAATTTAACAATACCTGGTCCTTCACTTTTTAATTCAGGCTTTGCAGCTTAGAAACTTTACAATGCCCGGTCTTTTACATTTTAATTCAGGCTTTGCAGCTTAGAAATTTTACCCTTTCACCCACAAATACACCAAGCTTAACAGCCATTCATGCTCTGAATTACCTTCACAAGAGCTAAGAAAATCGAGAGCAACACTATAAACTCATGCATTGATTACAAGAACAAAATATATTATAAAGCTGAAAATTAGTCCAGGCATGGTGGTACATACCTATAATCCCAGCAGCTTGGGAGGCTGAGGCAGGAGGATCATAAATTCAAGGACAGACTCTGGAACTTAGAGAGAACTTAGCAACTTAGCAAGACCTGAAAGGGTAAAGTTTCTAAGCTGCAAAGCCTGAATTAAAATGTAAAAGACTTTGAGCTATGGTGTTCTAAGGAGGACCTTTTTTATTTCCTTCTAGTCCTTGGGTCAAGTTTCTAAGCTGCAAAGCCTGAATTAAAAAGTGAAAGACCAGGTATTGTTAAGTTCCTCTGCTACACCCAGAACCTGAAATTCCTGAGATAGTTAAGACAATGCCCCTACTGGCCATTTAGCCCAGGGCCCTGTGCAGTTTGTCACAGGGCCCGAACCAATCAGTTTGAATGTGTACCCTGCTTAGGAGTGACAAATCACCACCACCACCACCACCACCCGCCCCCCCCCCCCACCTGTTCCACCAATGAATGTGCTAATCATGTATGAGAGTTGTTGTTCAATTTTTCCGTGCCTCATGATGATTTGTTCTGATGTATGCAAAGCCCCCTGCCCTCCCCAAAAAGTGTACTTAAGCTCTGCTTGACCTCTGCTCTGGGCTCTGGGCCGCTCTCCCTTCCTGAGTGAGCCTTGGGCCTCAGCGCACTGACTTAGGATCCTCTTCAATAAACTCCCTCCTGCTCATTGCATGAAGCTGGTCTCTTGTGGTCTCTTCCTCCGACGTTTTGCTGGACCCTTACAGACCCTGTCTCAAAAACCAAAAGAGCTGGGAAAGTAGCTCAGTGGTTAAAAGTATCCCTGAATTCAATCCCCAGTACCAAAAAAAAAAAAAAAAAAAAAAAAAAAAAAAAAAAAAAGCTGAAAAAGAAACTAGTTTTTCTATTATTTTCTGTTATTTTTCTTATTCAAGTCTAAGTAATAACTTGGAAATTTTAAGAGATAAACATCATTTGACTTAGGTAATACATGACTATAGTTCATTTACAATGCCTAATGAGGTCAGAATGAATAAAGGAAAGATAAAATTTTTCCACACAACTTCAGGGAAAATATCTAACAAGAAACATAAAAGTTAATTGTATTTTGTTCCCTTGAATATTTTTAAAATTGAAGAAATTCTTGATATAATATGCAAGTGCTTTTTTTTCCCCTTTGGTTGGTTATCTTAACTCCTAGAAAACAGATTATAAATATTCTTGTATCTACAACCTTACCCCTGAATCTTTGATTGGACTTAGTTTTGAAAACTTTTTTTTACCTTTTTACTTGCATTTTCTAACAGCAAAAATTCCTGGTACTTTGAGCTATGGTGTTCTAAGGAGGACCTTTTTTATTTCCTTCTAGTCCTTGGGTCTAAGGACTTATTGCATTTCACCCCTACTCTAACTCAGAATATAATAAAGTTGCTGTACAGTGGAGAGCCCCTGCTCCTCTTTCCCTTTTAATTATTAGCTTTTACCCACCCTTATGGGTCCCCATACTTGGGGGCCAATTATGGTTTAGATCTGAAATATCCCCCAAAGACTCATGTGTTGAAGGCTTGGTCCCCAGTGCAGCAGTGTTCTTAGGTGGGACCTTGTGGTCAGTGATGGATCATGATGGATCATGAGGGCTCTGATCTCATCAATGGATTAATCCATTAATGGGTTCATAATTGAAGGTCAACTGGGAGATAAGGTGGAATCTTCAGGAGGTGGGGCTGAGTTGGAGGAAGGAGGACACTTGGGAACTGCCTGGAATTTCTCTCTCTCCCTTCCTCCCTTCCTCTGATCCATGGCTTTGATGGCTGATGCTGCTTGGTCCCACTAATCTTCCCATGGTTCTGAGTTCCAGATTGAGCTGCTTCCTGATGTTACTGCTGTTGATCGGTGACAGTCCTTGCTCCCCCAATGCTGAAGCATAACACCAGAGAAGCACGCCCAGGCAAGTTTAGAGCGGAAAGTAGAAGCTTTATTAAAGGACAGCAGAAGAGACTTCTCCCAGAAGAAGAAGGGGACCCAAGAGGTGGAATCCGTGGAAGGGGGAGATAAAATAGCTAAGGTCTACTTTCAGCTTTCCCGAATTCCTGTCGCACTCCTGTCCTCTGTTCTGTTATCTTGCAATGATGGAATGTAGGTGGGAAAGCCCAAAAGGTGGGGAACAGGCCTAAGGAGTAATCTGGGCAGGTAGGGCTTTTGGATTAGCATCTCCACATTTGCTGGGAGCTGCTTCATTAACATTTCCTTGGGAATTCCCCCAAGTGCTGCTCTGGTTTCCTGGACTCCATTCTCTATAATGGCCTCCATTTTATTTTATTCGATATTAGACCCGGATTTACCTAACTACACTAACTACCTATCTTTAAATCTGGCTTCACTGATACATGTAACACATGTTGGACTGTTTGGAATTCTAGCTCTAGATAAAGTTTATGCTGTGAAAGTTAAATGTCAGGAAAACAAAAACAAGAAAACAAAAAGAGATCTTTTTTCAGAAGTTAAAAAGACCAGACCAACAAAATTCCTGGGAAACAGAGAACAGTGCCTTCCCACAGAATCCAGAGTGCAGAATGTGACAACGGAGGAGGACACAGAGACATAATAAAATACTGCATGTAAATTCAGCCACTTCCTCATAGTTTAGTCACTTCCATTTTGTGTTCAAATGCCAAACTAGTACTTTCATGGTCAATTTACCTTCCATTAAGTATTTCAGAGCTGGAATATGATCTTTAAATATTAGATTGCTTTAGTTTTTCCTCAAACGGGTGTTTTTACTTCTACCATTCTTAAATGAAAATTCCATCTTGTGTATGAAAGTCCTGAAGTTGAAACTGAAGAGGAGCAATCAGGCAGGAAAAATTGAACTCTCAGAAAGGAAGAGTCAACCTAAAATAACAGGAAGAGATTCTCCAGAGATAATGAATCTACCTGGAAATGAGCACTGCAATGAAGAAACCGTGAGTAAGTCATGTGCGTACCCAAGGAGGCCAGGTCAGATGAGGGTTCTTAAAGGTAAAGTGAGGACAGCTACAGACATTGTTCTCAGACAATGATCCTTAGGTATAAGGGTAGTGTAGTCCAAGTAGTGGTTGGGCAGATGTAAGGCTGTGATAGCCTTTGTACAAGGTTATGGTTCTGGCAGAGTCTTTTATGTCAGTTCTTGTTAAACAGACACTCACACAAATCCCTTCATCATCTCCTGGCTTTATGTTCTTATTGTTAGGTTTCCACATAAGTGACTCCCTTTTGATTCTAACAAATGTCACAAAAGAGTGAGAGAACAATAGAACAGGAGGAGGGGAGAATGTAGGAAGAGAAGGCATGAAATTCAGGAGGAACAGTCTTAATACAGCCAGATGACAGAGGGAACCTAGTGCAGACCCTGGTAATGAACAGAAGAACAGCAAGGGATGAATATACAGACTGAGAATTCACAGCACAGTGACACGGTCAAGGTTGGGCAAAGCTTCCTGGGGATGCAGACAACTGAATTGAGAGAACTGGGATTAAAGAGCCAAGAGATACAGGAAGGGCAGAACAGGCAGCAAATGGAAGAGTAAGTCCTGTGCAAGGAGAACATATACTCTGACATTGGCCTCCCTGGGAGCAACTGAAGTAAAAATCTACTGAGCATGCCCAGAGCACATTCCTTCAGTAAACAGCTAGACTTTTAACACCTTCTAAGGTATTTTTATATGCATATCAGCCAAGGCACAAAAGAAAGGAAGTGGAGAAGTTTTATCCCACAGAAGGAAGGTAATGCCCCACCTTTGAATTTCCAAGGAGTCAGGCCTTACCCCAAGGAAATGCAGAAATCGCGATTAGTCAGAAGTCCAGAGACACAGAATTGAGTCAGAGTAGTTTTACTCCCTGATATGCTCCCAAATGACCTCAGTATCTTTTCAACTGAGACCAGAAGAAGCCCATCAGTAAAGATAACTGTTTGATTGAAATCTCCCAGTATTAACCCATGAAGCAGAACCCAAATGATAATATGGTTATGTAACCATATTATCTGTCCTCTCTCCCATCCACCCCAAGTGCGCACAGACATGCCCATTCACTGCCACCAGTTTCTCTTAATGATCAAAATATTCTGTTTTCCCTGTGTGCCAAATTAACTCCTTCATTGTATTAAACCATGAGGTGAGGGGACATCAATCTGTTTATCTGCGGTTAAGACATTTGATATAAATTGCATGAGGCCTGGAATTTTTTTCTATCTTGCTCCCTGATATATCTAACATTATTACCTCCATTTTACAGGAATCTGAAACCCTGAGAAAGGAACCAAACATTGGACTGACCAGTGTCTGGATTACCCAATTAGTGAGTAATGGGCTACTTGAGTATTTACTCACTAGCAAATGGGACAGAGATGAATTGATTTCTGGAAGAGATAAAGTAGGTAGGGGAATAGCCATTGAAGAAAAAACAGAAGAAGCAATGTTCTAGAGCATGCATAGAAGAATTAAAAAGAAGTAGGAAAACACTCTCTTTGTTAAAACACTGGAGACTGTTGTTTGAAACATTCAAGACAATGGAAGGGTTGGGGATAGATATTTACCTGGTGTTCACGAAGCCTTGGGTTCCATCCCCAGCACTGAAAAAAAGGAAAAAAAAAAAAAGAAAAGAAAATAATGAGAGATACAATTAAGATTTAACTGGAATGAATCTGCCTTAACTTTTCTATGTACATATATGAAGACACCACAGTGAATCTCTACATCATGTACAACCACAAGACTGGGATCCTAATTAGAATAAGATGTGCTCCATGTTTGTATAACTAATTCAAAGTATCCTCTACTGTCACGTATAAATAAAAGGAACAAAAAACTTTAAACTTTTAAAAAGAACCGGGAAGTAACACAGAAAGTTGAATGATTGTTATCAGGGTCTGAGGAGATACAAATGGAATGTTGTTGTTTAACGGGTGTAGAGTTTCAGCTTTATAAGATGATCTGTTGCACAACAATAAGAATATACTTAACACTACTGAACTAACAAAAATTTTAAATTAAAAAAATACTTGCACTAAAAACAGAAGCAGTAACTGAATATGAGTCTATAAAGCAAAAGACTCCATGAGAGGCCCAGCAAAAGGAAAAGGGAAAAATCTGTAACTATACCCCTCCCCTCATTGTGAAATTTAAGGGGGAAAAAAAGGGCTGAAAACAGAAAATCCTAAAAGCTTCCAAAAAGAAATGGCTTCCAAAGGAATAAGAATTCAATTGACTTCTCATCAGCTACATCAAATGGTAGACTAGAGCAATACCTTCCAAATTCTAAAGGAAATCTATAGTGCACATAACATAAAAGCCAGCTTTAAAATAATAATTAAAAAATGAACACACATGAACCCACCACTCTGCTAGAGACTACCAGCACCTGTGACACACCTCAGGGCCCTGCCCTGAGCTCAGCCCCCTTTCCCAGGCAGTGGTGATCTGAATTTTGCACTAGTAGCTTCTTTGATTTTCTTTCAGTTCCACCACATATGTCTATATTAGTGGCCAATTTAATTTTGGTGTTAAAATATATGTTACCATATAGTATGTATTCACCATATGAAATTTGTATAAATATCATCTGCTACATGTTTTCCTCTGACTTTTGCTACCCCACCCACTGTGTGTTTTTGAGCTCACCCATGATGTGGTAGACAGTTGAGGTGACTCACTTTTTCTGCATTATAGCATTATTTGCCTGATACCAATATAGCCATATCAGCTTAATTTGGGTTAGTTGTCCGATAGACCTTATCTATTCTTTGACTTATAAAGGTTCTGTGTATCATGTTCTGACTAATCTTGATAAGAACATACAGCTAGATTTATTTGTTTTTAAAATCTGATCTCACAACTTTTGTATTTTTACATAGATGTCTAATGTGATTGCTGACGTGTGAGGGTGCCCGCCATCATGTTTTCTGTATTTTTTTTTCATTTCCCCTCCTTTTTCCCCTTTTCTCCTCCTTCTATTCCATCTCTCTCATAATTTTTTCAAAACATGGAATTCTAATTTAGTCAAACTATTAAAGTGGAAGGCAAAGAAAATTATTCTCAGACATTGAAGGACTCAAGAAATGTCACAGACAAGGCTGGGGGTGGTGTGGGGTGGGGGCTGGGGTTATGCCTCAGTGGTAGAGCACTTGCCTCCTCACACGTATGGTATGAGACACTGGGTTCGATCCTCAGCACCACATAAAAATAAATAAAAGTATGTGTCCATCTACAACAGAAAGAGAAAGAAAGAAAGAAAGAAAGAAAGAAAGAAAGAAAGAAAGAAAGAAAGAAAGAAAGAAAGAAAGGAAGGAAGGAAGGAAGGAAGGAAGGAGCGAGGGAGGGAGGGAGGGAGGGAGGAAGAAAGAAAGAAAGGTCACATCCCCATCTTAAAAAGTCAAATGTGATCTACTAAATAAGAGAACAAATCATGAAAAAGGAGCTGGAATCTAGAGATTCCAGGCAGGAGGAAAAAAAACAGTTTCAAATGAATAGAAGCACAGCAGGTGTAGAGAATAGTTAATCCAAATTGGAGCAAGAGGGTAGAGGTTTCTGGAAGGAGCTATCCAGGGAAAACAGCATTCCAAAGATTTGAAAATTAACATTAAGGAGATGATTAAAGTAGGTAAGGTAAGAAAATAAAGAAAAATTATCAGAAACTTTAGAGAGCCTGGTGCAGTGGCGCACACCTGAAATCACAGTGGCTCCGGAGGCTGAGGGAGGAGGATAGGAAGTTCAAAGCCAGCCTCAGCATTTTAGCGAAGCCCTAAGCAACAGTAGCAAGACCTGTCTCAAAATAAAACATAAAAAGGGTTAAGATTGGGCTGTGGTTGTGGCTCAATGGTAGAGTGCTCACCTAGCACATGTAAGGCCCTGGGTTTAATCCTCAGCACCACATAAAAATAAATAAATAAAGGTATTGTGTCCAACTACAACTAAAAAATAAATATTAAAAAGGGGGATCTCAGTGGTTAAGCACCCCTGGGTTCAGTCCCTGATACCAAAGGATAAGGAAAAAGAAACTTTAGAGAAAAAAGTTTCTAACCTCATTAGTTAATTTTGTTATTATTTATTGTTAACCTTACTTTAAGGTAAGGTTTTATTTATTATTAACCTTATTGAACTACTTTAAGTAGTTAAGGTTAATAACAGTGATTCCTCATAAGACAGTTAAGTGGATTAAGTTAGTTAATAATTGTACAGTGGCTGGAGAAGTGGTCAGCAAATAGCAAGGGCTATGTCAATGTTTCTAAAGAGTTAAAGGAAAATGAAGCCTGGCTAACCTGGTAACAATACTTACCTAATCACGATAAGGTTAACAGTGCATAAAAGAACAGAATGGTAGGGATACTGCTTTCCTCCTCCCACAAGTCAAGAAGTCAAGGGATACTGTCCAAAGTAAAACCAAAAATAAGTGGATTTGTTATGCTCAAATTCGGGACCCCCAAAAGACCACCAGAGACCAAGATCAATGTAAGCAGCAAAGAGGTGTTTATTGCGAGCTAGCTCGGTCCTCCGCACGCACACAGCAACTGTGATGCTGAGAGGCCCCGCGCACCAGGGTTTGCAGCAGTTTTATACACTCTTTGGGGAAGGCAGGGACTTCACATACATCGTAGCATCTCTTAGCAAATCATCACACACCGCAGGAAAATCAAACAACAACTCTAAAACATGATTAGCACATTCACTGGTGGGAACAAGTTGACATATCATATTTCATACATTTGATTCAAGTGGATTATGAACTCCCATTTTTTTTAATGTTCTATTTTCATCTTTTTTATTGGTTGTTCACAACATTACAAAGCTCTTGACATATCATATTTCATACATTAGATTGAAGTGGGTTATGAACCCCCAATTTTTACCCCAAATGCAGATTGCAGAATCACGTCGGTTACACATCCACAATTTTACATAATGCCCTATTAGTAACTGTTGTATTCTGCTACCTTTCCTATCCCCTACTATCCCCCCTCCCCTTCCCTCACATCTTCTCTCTCTACCCCATCTACTGTAATTCATTTCTCTCCTTGTTTATTTTCCCATTCCCCTCACAACCTCTTATATGTAATTTTGTATAGCAATGAGGGTCTCCCTTAATTTCCATGCAATTTCCCTTTTCTCTCCCTTTCCCTCCCATCTCATGTCTCTGTTTAATGTTAATCTTTTCTTCCTGCTCTTCCTCCCTGTTCTGTTCTTAGTTGCTCTCATTATATCAAAGAAGACATTTGGTATTTGTTTTTTAGGGATTGGCTAGCTTCACTAAGCATAATCTGCTCTAGTGCCATCCATCTCCCTGCAAATTCCATGATTTTGTCATTTTTTTAGTGCTGCGTAATACTCCATGGTGTGTAAATGCCACTTTTTTTTATCCATTCATCTATTGAAGGGCATCTGGGTTGGTTCCACAGTCTAGCTATTGTGAATTGTGCTGCTATGAACACTGATGTGGCAGTATCCCTGTACCATGCTCTTTTAAGGTCCTCAGGGAATAGTCCGAGAAGGGAAGTAGCTGGGTCAAATGGTGGTTCCATTCCCAGCTTTCCCAGGAATCTCCATACTGCTTTCCAAATTGGCCGCACCAATTTGCAGTCCCACCAGCAATGTACAAGAGTACCCTTTTCCCCACATCCTTGCCAGTACTTGTTGTTGTTTGACTTCATAATGGCTGCCAATCTTACTGGAGTGAGATGGTATCTTAGGGTGGTTTTGATTTGCATTTCTCTGACTGCTAGAGATGGTGAGCATTTTTTCATGTACTTGTTGATTGATTGTATGTCCTCCTCTGAGAAGTGTCTGTTCAGGTCCTTGGCCCATTTGTTGATTGGGTTATTTGTTATCTTATTGTCTAATTTTTTGAGTTCTTTGTATACTCTGGATATTAGGGCTCTATCTGAAGTGTGAGGAGTAAAAATTTGTTCCCATGATGTAGGCTCCCTATTTACCTCTCTTATTGTTTCTCTTGCTGAGGAAAAACTTTTTAGTTTAAGTAGGTCCCATTTGTTGATTCTTGTTATTAACTCTTGAGCTATGTGTGTCCTATTAAGGAATTTGGAGCCCGACCCCACAATATGTAGATCGGAGCCAACTTTTTCTTCTATCAGATGCAGAGTCTCTGATTTGATATCAAGCTCCTTGATCCATTTTGAGTTAACTTTTGTGCATGGAGAGAGGAGGGGATTCAGTTTCATTTTGTTGCATATGGATTTCCAGTTTTCCCAACACCATTTGTTGAAGATGCTATCCTTCCTCCATTGCATGCTTTTAGCCCCTTTATCAAATATAAGATAGTTGTAACTTTGTGGATTAGTCTCTGTGTCCTCTATTCTATACCATTGGTCCACCCGCCTGTTTTGGTACCAGTACCATGCTGTTTTTGTCACTATTGCTCTGTAATATAGTTTGAAATCTGTTATCGCTATACCGCCTGATTCACACTTCCTGCTTAGAATTGCTTTTGCTATTCTGGGTCTTTTGTTTTTCCATATGAATTTCATGATTGATTTATCTATTTCTACAAGAAATGCCGTTGGGATTTTGATTGGCATTGCATTAAACCTATAGAGAACTTTTGGTAATATCGCCGTTTTGATGATGTTAGTTCTGCCTATCCATGAACAGGGTATATTTTTCCATCTTCTAAGATCTTCTTCTACTTCTCTCTTTAGGGTTCTGTAGTTTTCATTGTATAAATCTTTCACCTCTTTTGTTAGGTTGATTCCCAAGTATTTTATTTTTTTTTAGGATATTGTGAATGGAGTGTTTTTCCTCATTTCCGTTTCAGAAGATTTGTCGCTGATATACAGAAATGTCTTTGATTTATGCGTGTTGATTTTATATCCTGCCACTTTGCTGAATTCATTTATTAGTTCTAGTAGTTTTTTTGTAGACTCTTTTGGGTCTTCTAGGTATAGAATCATGTCATCTGCAAATAGTGATAATATAAGTTCTTCTTTTCCTATTTTTATGCCTTTAATTTCTTTCGTCTGTCTAATTGCTCTGGCCAGTGTTTCGAGAACTATATTGAATAGAAGTGGTGATAGAGGGCATCCCTGTCTTGTTCCAGATTTTAGAGGGAATGCCTTCAATTTTTCTCCATTCAGAATGATGCTAGCCTGAGGCTTAGCATAGATAGCTTTTACGATGTCGAGGTAAGTTCCTGTTATCCATAGTTTTTCTAATGTTTTGAACATAAAGGGATGCTGTACTTTGTCGAATGCTTTTTCTGCATCTATCGAGATGATCATATGGTTCTTATCTTTGAGTCCATTGATGTGGTGAATAACATTTATTGATTTCCGTATATTGAACCATCCTTGCATCCCAGGGATGAATCCCACTTGATCATGGTGCACAATTTTTTTGATGTATTTTTGTATCTGATTCGCCAGAATTTTATTGAGGATTTTTGCATCTAGGTTCATCTGAGATATTGGTCTGTAGTTTTCTTTCTTTGAGGTGTCTTTGTCTGGTTTCGGAATCAAGGTGATGTTGGCCTCATAGAATGAATTTGGAAGAGCTCCCTCTTTTTCTATTTCCTGAAATAACTTGAAAAGTATTGGTATTAATTCTTCTTTAAAGGTTTTGTAAAACTCCGCTGTATACCCATCCGGTCCTGGGCTTTTCTTGGTTGGTAGTCTTTTGATGGCTTCTTCAATTTCATCCATTGATATTGGTCTGTTCAAATTGTGTGTATCCTCCTGACTCAGTCTGGGCAAATCATACGACTTAAGAAATTTATCGATGTCTTCACTATCTTCTATTTTATTGGAATATAGGTTTTCAAAAGAATTTCTAATTGTCTTCTGTATTTCTGTAGCATCTGTTTTGATATTGCCTTTTTCATCCCGTATGTTAGTAATTTGAGTTCTCTCTCGTCTTCTCTTTTTAGCATGGCTAAGGGTCTGTCGATCTTATTTATTTTTTTGAAGAACCAACTTTTAGTTTTGTTAATTTTTTCAACAGTTTCTTTTGTTTCAATTTCATTGATTTCCGCTCTGATTTTAATTATTTCTTGCCTTCTGCTACATTTGCTGTTGTTTTGCTCTTCCTTTTCTAGGGCTTTGAGATGAAGTGTGAGCTCATTTATTTGTTGGTTTTTCCTTTTTTTGAGGAATGACCTCCAGGCGATGAATTTCCCTCTTAAAACTGCTTTCATTGTGTCCCATAGATTCCGATATGTTGTGTCTGTGTTTTCATTTATCTCTAAGAATTTTTTGATTTCCTCCTTTATGTCTTCTGTAACCCATTGATCATTCAGTAACATATTGTTCATTTTCCATGTGATATAGGATTTTTCCTTTCTTCTTTTATCATTGATTTCCAGTTTCATTCCATTATGATCAGATAAATTGCATGGTATTATCTCCACCCCTTTATATTTACTGAGGGTTGCCCTATGGCATAATATATGGTCTATTTTTGAGAAGGATCCATGTGCTGCTGAGAAAAAAGTATATCCACTTGATGATGGTTGATATATTCTATATATGTCAGTTAAGTCTAGGTTATTGATTGTGATATTGAGTTCTATAGTTTCTTTATTCAACTTTTGTTTGAAGGATCTGTCCAATGGTGAGAGAGGTGTGTTGAAGTCACCCATAATTATTGTGTTGTGGTCTATTTGATTCTTGAACTTAAGGAGAATTTGTTTTATGAACGTCGCAGTACCATTATTTGGTGCATAAATATTGATAATTGTTATGTCTTGTTGGTGAATGGTTCCTTTTAACAGTATATAGTGTCCTTCTTTATCCCTTTTGATTAACTTAGTCTTGAAGTCAATTTTATTCAATATGAGGATGGCCACCCCTGCTTGCTTACGAGGACCGTGTGTGTGGTATATTTTTTCCCAATCTTTCATCTTCAGCCTGTGTATGTCTTTTCTAATCAGATGTGTCTCCTGGAGGCAGCATATTGTTCAATTTGTTTTTTTTAATCCATGTTACCAGCCTATGTCGCTTTATTGGAGAGTTTAAGCCATTAACGTTTAGAGTTACTATTGATATATGGTTTCTACTTCCAGCCATGTTTGATTATTTATCTTTTTTTTCTAATTTAGTTTGTTTCTCCATGATTAGCTTTCCTCTCATCCTCTGTCTTTACCGAGGCACTTCCCACTGATGGTTTTGGTTATTGTTTTTCATTTCTTCCTCCTGTAGTGTTTTGCTCAAGACGCTTTGCAATGCTGGTTTTCTGGCTGCAAATTCTTTTAGCTTTTGTTTATCATGAAAGATTTTTATTTCGTTGTCGTACCTGAAGCTTAATTTTGCTGGATACAGAATTCTTGGTTGGCATCCATTGTCTTTCAGTGTTTGAAATACGTTGTTCCAGGATCTTCTTGCTTTCAGCATCTGCTGCCGCTGGTTTCAATGAATTTATCTCCTCCGCCACGTTTTGGTGACGTCAGTACTCTGCCATGGTGGTATCCCATTGAAAACATTTTAAACTTTTTTTTTTGTCCTGGGGATTGAATTCAGGGGATTTTTACCACAGAGCTACAACCCTAGTCCTTATTTATTTATTTATTTATTTAGAGATTTTTTTTTCTAAAGAATGAATTCACTCATTACAATGAAGTACAAATTCTTTTTTTTTTTAAAGAGAGAGAGAGAGAAGTTTTTAATATTCATTTTTTAGTTTTTTGGTGGACACAAAATCTTTGTTTGTATGTGGTGTTGAGGATCGAACCTGGGCTGTATGCATGCCAGGTGAGCGCACTACCGCTTGAGCCACATCCCCAGCCCTATTTTGAGATTTTGAGACAGGGGCTCACTAAGTTGCTTAGGGCCTCAGTGACTGGCTTTGAGCTTGTTGATCCTCCTGCCTCAGCCTCTCATGTCACTGGGATTACAAGTGTGCACCACCACACCCTGCTAAAAACATTTTTAAATACATGCTTGCAATTTTTCTGGAGAAAATCTTGCAATTGTCAAGTTTTTAACTATAGTTTGCCATCATTATCTTCTTATAATGTTTTTGACTTCTTAAAGATTAAATTTCTTGGGCTGGAGGTGTAACTCAGTGGTAGAGCACTTGCCTAGCACACATGAGGTACTGGGTTTGATCCTCATCACCACATAAAAATAAATAAAATAAAGGTGTGTTTATCCACGATATCGTGGAGAAAGGCATCGGGCTCCATTGCCAAAAAATGGACAGGGGGGCCCAATGCTCCAGGGCCCAAAACCACATATATATGGAGCACTGGAGGAACCCAGCAACCCCATCAGGGTAGTGCCCAGGACACATTGTCCATCAGATCCCTCATCAGACAAACCAGAAGGAGCACAGGGTTGGACATCTGCACCTCCGGCAGAGCAGTACTAACTCCAGAGATGGGAGTTCAAATCATTCCCACAGGGGTAAAAGGACCTCTTCCCAAAGGAACAGTAGGCTTATTATTGGGATGTAGCTCTTCTACTCTAAAAGGACTTATGATAAGTCCTGGGGTAATTGATCCCGATTATGAAGGTGAAATAAAAATTATAGCCAGTTCTCCAAAGGGTATATCAGTAATTTCACCAGGAGATAGAATAGCACAGTTACTAATAATACACAGCCTACATGATAAATTTTCCAGTCGTACTGTAGAAAGAGGTTCCAAGGGTTTAGGCTCCACAGGTGTGGCTGTATACTGGACCGGTAGTCAGTGACGGGTAAGATCCAATTGCAGTGGTACCAACCTAAGACAGGAGGCTGACGCCTTGAGGTCAGCTCATCTGATAACAGGTAAGCACCATAAGTACTATTGGACAACCTAAGGCAGGCAAGGTCCCTAAGCCACATGCTTGTTGTTTAAACAGAGAGGGGGAGATGTTGAGAGCCACAGCCGAAGGGGCCCCAGCAAACTTCCAGCTTCCAGCAAACTTTAAGACTGCCAGCTGATGATTGGCTCACAGCGACCCCAGCAACATCTAGCTGATTGGCTCCTCTGCGGTGATGCTCATTGGGCTGTTTCCCTGCCCTTTCAGACCACGGAGCTGCTCATTGGGGGACTTTTTGGGCTCCACCCACGCAACCCAGCCAATCGGCCTCAAGAGCAGGAGGATTGTGGGAGGTGGAGAGGCTTGTGGTTTTGTGAGAGAGGCTTGTGGGAAGCCGGTGGTGGCAGTTGGGCTCTGAGGGTTTTTTCCTGAGGAGCTGTTTTGTTTGGCCTGTGTGGTTCTAAAAATAAAGTTCATTTCTTTTGACAAGTGGCTCCTGAATTTTGCCCAGCCAGACTGCGGCAGGTATTGTGTCCATTTACAACTAAATATATTTTTTTAAAGATTTAAAAGATTCATGACACAAAGGAAGTTGGAGTGCTAAACATACATTTTTTGGTTTTTGTATAACAAATTTCTGCTTTTTCTAGGGGATCCCCAAAACTTGGTCTCTCACTGTTTTAATTATATGTCAAGGACGGGCAGTTTGCGCCATAACTGAAGTTTTCTAAAGTTTCTGGAAACTTCCACCATGGCTACAGTTTCTGGTTAGCACAATGTTTTTCTCTCCTGGTTCGAATAGGGCAGAAGCTAGGAAGAATCAGGAGGTTTCCTTGATAGTTGGGAGGAGATTCCAGACAGAGGTGAATCCACAGTGTGGGTAGTGTGGTGGCAGTGATGTCAGAAGCACACAGCAAAGGTCTCATTAAAGCCAATGACAAGAGGATGAAGGGACTCATTGGGATGGATTCATTCTTCCTCCTACTTCTCCCCAGTGCCAGGCAAGACCAGGCTCTCACAGGTGGGATCTCTGCAGTTTCTGCTCCAGCCTATAGTGAGGAATCCTGTCATTTCTGTGATTTGTGTCCACCCAGAGCCATATGACTACTCCCTATTTCAGAAAAGCCAGTCTGCAATTAAATAGAACAAAGCTGGGAAACACAATGTCCTGACTCTTTTCAAGTTCCTGGTTCTAGTGATTTCTAAGAGCTATTTATATCTATAGCCCTGCCCTCAAGTTCTTGTTTCTTTTCTTTTGTCTTAGTTGGGAGGAGGGAAGGGAACAGGTAAGTGCCCTTCCTTCATGGTCTCCCCTTAACAAGAGTTTCCTTTTTTTTTTTTTTTTTTTAATACTAGGGATTGAGCCCAGGGGCACTTAACCACTGAGCCACATCCCCAGCCCTTTTTATGTTTTATTTAGAGACAGGGTCTCAGGGTCTCACGGAGTTGCTTAGGGCCTTGCTAAATTGCTGAGGCTGGGTTTTGAGCTCATGATCTTCCTGCCTCAGCCTCCTGAGTCACTGGGATTACAGGCATACATCACTGTACCCAGCTAAATTTCCCAATTTCATGAAGAAAGCTCCACCTACCTATAATACACTGCTTCCCCAAGAAACTGAGTCTTGCATCTAGCTACAAAGGTCCGGAATTTAGTATGTAATTAGGGGCCCTACAATAAAAATATGATTTACCCAGGGAAAATAAACAACCATTTTCCATAGTGCATACTCATGATCATGAAGCCATACTCCCATTTACTACTGCCTAGGAGTGTATTTCCATCAGACGTAACCTGACTTCAGTTGCTGACATGAGCTCAAAGTAGACATAGATATAAGCACAAAATGTTTACTGATACTCCTTTTGCAATATGCATCTTCTCCCTTACCAAGTGAGTTGTAAATCAGGTGGTCATTTTGTTTCATTTTCCCTCTGAGAAAATGATGGGCTTAACTGTGTGATCTGCATGATTTCTCTGAAACGCATGGATTGTCAAAGCTGGCTCTTCCTTAGGTGAAGAATGTAGATTCTTCATTCTTCTATTCTCATAAAACTTAATGGCTTGTAGTTAGGTTGTATATTTAACTAAAAAAACAAAGGATAATAAAGCAAAATGATCTTTGGAATGAGAGTCCTTTCAGGAAATGATATTTCTTCATCTGGAGAAAAGCCATGATTGCTAACCACGTTTATAGCAATAGACCCAGAATATAAACAAAGGAAATTAAGATTTACTTATTCATGACCTGATAAAAAGCCTGTTGTGTAATTTAAACATTTTGTCCCCATGTGTTTCCAGAAGTGTTTAACTTTTCTATGAAAATACTCATATAAGGGCCAATTTTCTGGTTGGAAAAATATTAATTGGCTTATAAGTTCATCAGAAACTGGCTCCCCCCACCCCCCAGTGTTGGGAATTGAACGCAGGGCTTCACGTGTGTTAAGTAAGCGCTCTACCACTGAACCACATCCTCAGCCCTTTTTGTTTTATTTTGAGAGAGGGTCTCACTAAGTTACCCAGGATGGCCTTGAACTTTTAATCCTCCTGCCACGATCTCCTGGGCCCTTGCTAGAGCTAAAGTTTTTAGCCCTTTGTATTAAGGGCTAGAAACTGGCCCTTAAGACAAAGCATAATGTTCTGGGTTTTAGTTCCTCTCATTGGGCAGCTGGGTTCCCAGAGCAAGCATCACAAGATACAGAAAAGAGAAGGTACTGATTTGATAAGACCTGGCCCAGAAAATGGAAGAGTCACTTCTTCATTGTTCTATGGCCATAAAAATCACAGGGTTCAGATTTAAGAGGCAAGGATACACCTTTAGATGAAAGAAGTATCAAAAAATTTGGGGGAGGGCAGTTTTGTGTTTTCAAACTGCAGTACCAGCTCTCCCTTTCTTGTGTGGCATGATGAGTCCCTATAGCCTGCTCAGAAAATTTAGTGCAAGAGGGAACGCCACATATACATATATGTCCTATATATAATTTCAGATTTGTATGTATGTGGGATTTCCCCTTTGCACTAAGATTTCACCTCACGCCAGTCAGAATGGCAGTTATCAAGAATAGAGACAACTATAAGTGTTGGCGAGGATGTGGGGAAAAGGCACACTCATACATTGCTAGTGGGACTACAAACTTGTGCAACCTCTACGGAAAGCAGTATGGAGATTCCTTAGAAAACTTGGGATGGAACCACCATTTGACCCAGCTATCCCACTCCTCCCACTCCTACCCAAAGGATTTAAAATCAGCATACTATAGTGATGCAGCTACATCAATGTTTACAGCAGCTCAATTCACAATAGCTAAACTATAGAAGCAACCTAGATACCCTTCGATAGATGAATGGATAAAGAAACTGTGGTACATATACCCGATGGAATATCACTCAGCATTAAAAGAGGATAAAATCATGGCATTTGCAGGTAAACGGATAGAGTTGGAGAATATCATGCTAAGCGAAATAAGCCAATTCTAAAAAATCCAAAGGCAAAATGTTCTCTCTGATAAGTGAATGCTGTTCCCTAATTGGGGAGTGAGGCACATGGGGAAAATGGAGGAACTTTGATTGGGCAAAGGGGAAGAAGGGATAGGGAAGGGCTGTGGGGGCAGGAAAGATGGTGGAATGAGATGGGCATCATTACCCTAGGTACATGTATGACTTCAGATATGGTGCAATGTTACATTGTGTACAACCAGAGAAATGAAAGGTTGTGCTGCACTTGTGTACAATGAATCAAAATGCATTCTGCTGTCATGTATACCTAATTAAAGTAAATTAATTAAATTTTTAAAAAGTGAAATCATAGGAGAAAACATGGTTGAAGTCACACTAATTTCAGTGGAGGGTGGGAGACTTTTAAACCACAAGTCAAAAGTCAGAGGCAATAACATAAATGATTAATAAATTTGAGTACACAATTTTTAATTGTATGGCAAAGAAATCTATAAACAAAGACAGCTGACAAACTGGGAGAAAATATTTGCAACATATGTTATCTTCAAAGGATTAAGATCCATGATGTATAAATAACTCTTAAAACTTGAGGGACAAAGTTCAAAAAATACATTAGAGAAATGAAATAAAGATGAACAATTTGCACAAAAAGTGACACTTTAAGTCATATTTTAAGATTTTAAAATAGGTTCCAAAGATGAGTTGAAAAAAATATTCAAGTCAAAATTTAAAAATACCAATGAAAACAGCACTGAGATACTTTTTTTTTTCACTTTTCAAATTGGCAAAAGTTTAAAATATGCAAAATATTTTCTTTCTGATGAGAGGGCAAAAAGGTACTCTCATAAATCCTCTGGTGGGAACGATACTAGCTTGACCTTTCTGGAAAGGAATTTAGTACTACCTAACAAAACCACATGGGCACTAACCTTTTCAGCCAACTGCAAGAGAATTAGGAAATGGATAAGTCTGCCTTGGGTTGAACCGGAGGAACTATTTCATTTACTCCATCATGGTCTGTTTGGAGGAAAAGGAAACTGAACTCAGTCAAGTTGCCACACCCTTGACCATCTGCCTCTGAAAAAGGATCTTCAAAGAAGCCTAAAGAAAAGGATGAAAGGGCCCCCTCCAAGACATATCAATATCCCTAGTGTGAGAAAAAGACCCAGAAGGACAATGCCTCTGGGTACAACTGACAGTGGGGAACTCCTTAAAGTTGATGACTTTGTGATATTATAAGGGAGACCGGTCAGGCTCAGAAATATCCTGTATTCCAACCCCTTGAATGAAATCTGGGAGAAAAAAGATGAAGGCACAGTTTTTGTATGTGCTGGATGGTCCAACCCTCTCCTGGGATGAAATTTGTCATGTAAATTAAATGCACAGATAACACTCATAAGGATTGTTTCACATTATGAATTTAAGAAAGGGTCCAAAACTAGAAAAGATAAAAGAAAGGTGGAAATATATTTTGCTATGGAAAATTAGACAGTAAAAGAAATATTTCTGGATGAGAAAGTAATTTTGTCTGGTAACGTAATATTCTTGTGCTGAAGTCCAAGATGAAGGAGGACAAACCTAAAGATGTAAACAATTTGTGAATGTCTAAGTAAGTCGCAGAAGGTTTGTAGAAGGTAAATCTCAAAGAATTTGTATTTAAATTCTTTAAATAAGCACACTTAGTCAAAGTTATTTAAACTTTAATATAGTGATATGAAGCAAAGTCTGAAATATTGATCTGCTCTTATCATATCAAGATAATTTTCTTGATTCTGTTAGGTTTTATTTCTTTTTTTATTATTATTATTATTTTATATTTTGGTACCAGGGTTTGAACTCAGGGGCACTCAACCGCTGAGCCACATCCCCAACCCTATTTCGTACTTTATTTAGAGACAAGGTCTCACTGAGTTGCTTAGCACCTCACTTGTGCTGAGGCTGGCTTTGAACTCGCGATCCTCCTACCTCAGTCTCCCAGCTGCTGAGATTACAGGTGTTCATCACTGCACCAGGCTGTTAGATTTTATTCTTGGGGAAAATAAAGTCTTAAAGTAATTAGGGTTTGTAGCTGTTTTAAAGTCTTTAAATGATTACTTTGTAACTGGTTAAACAACTATAACAATAGAGTTGACACCCTACATAAATGTGACTAGATATATGTATACATCTGAGAAGTATATATATCTGACCCTTGTCTGTCATGTAAAAGTTTATAAAATGAGTTTATCTAGGTTTACTAGCAAGGTAACCAATAAGTGTCCTCTTTTCTATATTGTATCTAACATGGAAGGGCCACATTTAAAGACCTGTCTTGATATCTGTTTGCTTTGACTAAGTCAATTTATTATCATTAACACTCTTTCCTAAATATATAAGAGATTTAAGATTATCCTTTGTTTTTTGATAGTATTGCTAACCCATGCAGACCTGTAATCTTTGTTACCATGTACTATGGATTCTAAATTGTACTTTAAAAGTTAAAGTTAGTTAAATGTAAAGCTTAGGAGAGTACTTTACCAAGTTGGTGTCCTACAAACTGCAATTGTGTATAGCAATAGTCTTTTTAAGATTTATACAGACATAACAAATTTTTGTATTTATTCATATCATTTGATGTTTTTTAACTGGATAAATGTATCGTGTTGTCAATAAGTTATATATACAATTTTTTGTTACTCTTTACACTAAAATAGGAATTTAAATGTATTTTTGGAAAGTAATAAGGAGAGCCTGATATGTTTTAAGATGACATTGTAAAACATGGACATTTTGCCACTTTTTCCACAAAAAGAAAGTTAAAAGCTGGTATAGCCTTGTTTGATTCATGTTTCAGATGTAATATATTGTGTTATTTGTCAAAGCCCTGCTTTACCTGAGATAAGGCTGTGCCTCTCAACTTACTCCATGTTAGAATGGCTCCAAAATAGGCTAGAGTTGAGCTCATTTAAAGTTGTGTTCAAAAGATTGATTTTTGTTGTAAAGACTGCTGTGATCTCAAAATAAACAGATAATACAACACATAACAACAACAAAGAATTTCAATTAATGAATGAACAAATAAGGGTGTCAACAAACAGCCAGTAACCCAAAGGCCTTGCAAGTCTTGCTTTGCATTGACATACTGACATCATATGTTCTTATATGATTACTGAGAAACTGTCAGAGATATTCTGCAAAATAACAGATCAGTACTATTCAAACATTTCCATGTCATGAAAGACAAAACAAACTGTGGAAATTCCCTGGAGACTAAAGGAGATGACAACTAAATGCAATGTGGAATCTGAATTGGAGCCTCCAAAGAAAAAAGCCCTTAGTGGAAAACCCCAAGATTCAAATAATGATTGCAGTTCAGTTAATAGAGTGCACCAGTGTTAACTCCCTGTTTTCAATCACTGTACTATGGTAGATGACATGTTAACTTTGGGGGAAACTGGATGAAGGACATATGAAAACTCTATTTTTAAAACTTTTTTGTTATGTCTAAAATTGTTTCAAAGTTTTGGAAAACATTTAGGGGGCTGGGGGCATCAGTGGTAGAGCGCTTGCCTAGCATGTATGAAGCCCTGTGTTCAATCTCTAGTACCTCAAAAAAAAAAAGAAAAGAAAAAGGAAAAAAAAAAGTTAAAGAGAAAAAAATCCTTTTCAGGCTGGGCTGTAGCTCAGTGGCAGAGCACTTTGGCTAGCATGTGTGAGGCACTGGGTTATGTCCTTAGCACCATAATAAATAAATAAATAAATAAATAAATAAATAAAGTCATTTTGTTCATTAACAACTACAAAAAAAAAAATTTAAATTATCTCATCTCTAACATATATCTACACATATGTACTTCAACAAACAGCCAGTTTGTTGTTACAAAGACCTTGTAAGCAGACTGCTAAAAACAATCTTCCCTCGGTGATGTATTTATTGTTTACTTGGAACTTCAAATTGAATTTTAAAAATGTCTTTTTGATCTCGATCTCTCTCTCTCTCTCTCTTTGAGGTTGAGCATCCTTTAATGTATTCAGGAACCATTTAAATTTCATCTACATTTATATAGATTGTCTTTTCACTTTGTGATGGTACTGTTTACAAAACAGATATTAATTTTGATGGAGCCCAATTAACTCTCAAGTCACTTGTGATGCTGGAATCATGTCTAAGAAACTTGTTTAACTCTGGTCACAAAATTTTACATCTGTTTTTTTCTTCTAAGAGTTTTATAGATTTATTTCTTACATTTAGATGACTCATTTTGAGTAAATTTTCTTTAGATATGGTTTATTTCAGGGTGTCAATTCTATTCTGTTCATCTATTTTTTAAATTTTTTTTTCTAAAGAGAGAGTGATAGAGGGAGAGAGAGATAATTTTTTTAATTTTTTTTTTTTTTTTTAGTTATTGGTGGACACAACATCGTTGTTTGTATGTGGTGCTGAGGATCGAACCCGGGCCGCACGCATACCAGGCGAGCGTGCTACTGCTTGAGCCACATCCCCAGCCCCTAAATTTATTTTATTCATAGTCAAAGTTACATATATTTATAAATTTTCATGTATAATTTTACTTCAGCATCAGATTTACATACATACATATTGATAGATACATTCCAAAGGTAACCCTCTCCATAAACATACTCCATAACTCAGACCTCAACCTAATACTTCCCATATCTATGAGTCTTTTACACAGAAATTATAATCATTTCATTGAATATCCATGTATTTTTTAAATTTTTTTTTCAGATGTAGATGGACACAATACTTTTATTTATTTATTTGTATGCGGTGCTGAGGATCATACCCAGTGCCTCACACATTCTAGGCAAGTACTCTACCACTGAGCCACAACCCCAGCTCCTCCCATGTATATTTTTATACATATATTCCTATCTATGTTATATACATTCATATATATACACACACACATACATATACCCTATTGGTAACCAAACTACTATATATAAATTTTCATACATATTCAGTTACATTATAACCTATATCTAAATAAAATTGTAAACATCCATCTCAACACAAAACCATGTATAAATCCAGTTACATATAAATATTTTAATGTATATTTTACATATATATCCATATTGTATTTATATATATGGATATAAACATTCAAACCCTAACTCTAACCTTTACCCTTTTTCACAACATAGTCCTGTCCTTACATCTACTGCTCAACAGAAACCTCTACTCACATAGACCGGCTCACTTTACGAGAATGTACCTATATATTATGGGATATAGATTCACAAATTGTTCACATATAAACAATAACACTTTTCATGAATATTTCTGTATATTGTGAGATATATATTTATAAATTCACATACAAATTCATATATACATTCATATATGTTCATTTCTGCAGCTTACCCTATCTTAAACAAAACCTAACAATTCTCCTTGCCATAAACCTAACTAGAGATAAAAGCACATACAATGTATATTTTACATATAATTTTCTATATATTTATATTCATATTCATATATATTTATATATATTTTTAATCCATAACCCTAACCACAATGTTAGTGTGTAACAATGTTAGTGTGTAGACAAAAGCTTTCAAATATAAACTATAAATTTAACTTTGAATATCCACATAAATTTTTACATGTATTTATATATATCATTATATACATTTGTATGTATATATATGTAACTATAATGTTAACTGTAATCCTATTGCTACAAGAAATCCAAATCTTACTTCTAAACCAAACTGTAATAAAAACGAAACATTATGGGGCTGGGGTTGTGGCTCAGGGGTAGAGATCTCGCCTAGCACATGGGAGACACTGAGTTCTATCCTCAGCACCACACAAAAATAAATAAATAAGGATATTGTGTCCAACTACAACTTAAAATTTTTTTAAATGAAACACTAAACATAGTCCTGTATATTTATAAATTTGTTATTCTTTCTATAAACATTTATATGTGCATGATAAATATCCATGCATATTTATATATATTCATATTTATTTGTATAGAAATTACTACCATAACTCTAACTGTATTCATAATATTTTGGGGGTGGGTACCGGGAATTGAACTCAGGGGCACTCAACCACTGAGCCATATCCCCAGCCCTATTTTGTACTTTATTTAGAGACAGGGTCTCACTGAGTTGCTTAGTACTTTGCTGTTACTGAGGTTGGCATTGAACTTTCAATAATCCTGCTTCAGCCTCCTTAGCCACTGGGATTATAGGTGTGCACCACCACGCCCAGCTGTATTTCTAATATTAATCAACAATTCTTATTTTCTATGACTGAAGCCCAAATTCATGATTGTAACTATAGGTTACTTTAAAAGATTATACAAAGACTTAAAAGCTGTTCTAATTTACCCAATCCCTAAATCTAACCATATGTTTTGACATATATATCTATTATTGAAATATGGATTGTATTCCTGGTCATTTTGGTTTATTTTTGGTTTTTAATGAGACTTGGTTTCTCCTTTGATTGACTTTTCCTTTAGTGATTTTCTTTCTTTTTTTAAATATTTTTTTAGTTGTAGTTGGACACAATACCTTTATTTATTTAGTTTTATGTGGTGCTGAGGATCGAACCCAGGGCCTCACGGTACTAGGCGAGAACTCTACCACTGAGCCACAAGATTTTCATTGTTGTTTTTCATTTTCTCCTCATGGAATATTTTGCTGAGAATGTTCTATAGTGCAGGCTTTCTCATTGTAAATTCTTTTAACTTTTGTTTATCATGGAAGTTTTTATTTTGTCATAAAATCTGAAGCTTAATTTTGTGGGATATAAGATTCTTGGGCTGGGGATGTGGCTCAAGCAGTAGCGTGCTCACCTGGCATGCGTGTGGCCTGGGTTCGATCCTCAGCACCACGTACAAATAAAGATGTTGTGTCCACCAAAAACTAAAAAAAATAAATATTAAAAATTAAAAAAAAAAAAGATTCTTGGTTGGCATCAATTTTCTTTAGAGCTTGGAATATATTGTTCCAGAATCTCCTACCCTTGAAGGTCGGGGTTGAAAAATCTTCTGAGATCCGATTGGTTTCCCCCTATATGTAATCTGAGACTTTTCTATTGTAGCTTTTAAAATTCTACCCTTATTCTCTATGCTAGGCTTTTTCATTTTAATGTGCCTTGGTGAGGATCTGTTGTAATTTTGTACATTTGGTGTCCTATAAGTCTCTTGTATTTGATTTTCCAATTCATATCTTCATGTTTGGACAATTTTCTGATATTATTTCATTGAAGAGATTGTGCATTCCTTTGGTTTGTATCTCTGTGCCTTCCTCTATCCCAATAATTTCTAGATTTGGTCTTTTCATGTTATCCCATAATTCTTGGAGATTCTGTTCATAGTTTCTTACCATTTTCACTGTGTGGTCAACTTTATTTTCAAGATTATATATTTTATCTTCATTGCATGAGGTTCTGTCTTCCAAGTTATTTAGTCTGTTGGTGATGCTTTCTATTGAATTTTTTATTTGGTTTATTGTTCCCTTCATTTCAAAGATTTCTGTTTGTTTTTTCTTTGTTGTTTGTTTTTCAGAAACTCTCTTTTTTGAAGTAATCTTTTGGTCTCTTATCTCTTTGCTGGATTGATCAATTGTTGCCTGTATTTGCTCTCTTATATAATTCTTTGCTTCACAGATCATTTTAACTATGTACATTCTGAACTCCTTCTCTGACATTTCATCTACTGTGCTGTCAGTGGATTCTATTGTTGTAGCATCTAGGTTTGTTTGGGGCACTTTCTTCCCTTGTTTTTTCATGTTGTCCATGTGTCTTTCTCTCTAGCAGTACGGATCCAAGGTGTTACAGTTTCTACCCTATAATCCTATAGTGTCCCTAGAGGCTACCAATACCTTATCTTTAAGGAGGAGATCAATATTTACAGCACCCAATGCAAACAATATGCAGCCTCAAACCAAGTAGTTCCTATTTAGACAATTACAGCTTTGTTGCAATAAACAGAAATGACATCTTCAATTAACATCTACAATATAAATAGTAGGTTTGCCTAAGTGTCTACAATTTCTAATGGTGGACAAAGATAGAGCTGGGCATGGGGGTTGTATGGGATGTGGGGTTTATGAGGTAGGAGGTGAGAATATAGAGGTATTAGATCATAGGAAGAGTGAAAGAGGAATCAAGAGAAGTCGGCTAGCAGGGATACCTCTAGTGCAACCACACCTGCAGGGACCTTGGTGATGGTCTTCCAGGTTCTGGCTGCTGTCTTTAAATGGAAGCAGGCATGTCCCCATTGGTGGCAGCAGCAGTGTCAAACCTGCATGCACCTTGATGTTAGGCTTCCAGGCCCTAGCCCGTGTCCTAAGATGGAAGCAGCAGCAAAGGTAACCCAAGATGGCCACAGAGATGTCCCAAGGTGGAGGCGACTGCTTTCAGAGATGGGGCTAAGAGGACAGGCCATGCATGGTGTTGGGCAGCCTGTTCAGAGACAGTGCCATGGCATGCAGTGCTGCGGTGGGCGGACTGCTGCCTCCAGGCCCTCTCTGTTGTCCTAAGATGGAGGCTATCACATGGTGGGGAATATGGAAGTGACTGTGGTGTCCCAAGATGGAATCAGGCTGGGAGAGCCACATGTTGGTAAATGGAGGACCACAGCATGGTCGCTCTTCTCCTCAGCGCCCAATGGGCTAGGGTTGCTCTGTTCCTCCTCCTCCATGCTTGGCAGGCCATATCACCCCCTCCCTCTCTCTCTCTCAACATTTATTTTATTTCTTTTTTAATGTGGTGCTAAGGACCAAACCCAGTGCTTCACATGTGCTAGGCAACTTCTCTACCACTGAGCCACAACCCTAGCCCCTTTGATTTCTTAAAAAGTAGGACAGTGCAACTTCAAGTACATTATTGCCCGAGAATTTTTCAGCTGTAAAGGGACAGAAATTAAATTCAATTTAAGCTTCTTTAGCCAAAGAAAGAGGGGGACTAGAGATTGGTGACTGTTGGCTCAGGCAGCTGTGAGGATCAGGGGTGGGGGTGGGGGGCCTTTCATAGAATCTGAAAGAAAGCTACCAGAAGTCAGGGCTGTGGAGTGAAGAGTGGAACCTCCGTGCTGCCATGGCTCCCTCCTCTCCTCTCTGACCTCTGCCTGCACACTGTAATCGTTCTCTCCTGTCATTTCCTCCCAGAGGCCAGGGAAGAGAGCCGCTGGCAGTGCCAGGTTCTCATTTCAGGTAAGCAATTTGCTTATTGCTTTCAGCCTCTTTTTTTGCAATCTTGAAACATAATTATTACTGGTCCTACTTAGGTCACCTGCTCAATCTTTTGGTCTGATCAGTCTCCAGGGATTGATCTACAGCTCTATAGTTGACTAAGCCTGGGTTCCCTGCTGTTGCTGGCATTAATAGATACCAACTCAGAAAGAAAAAAAAAAAAAAAAAAAGATGGCTGCCCAGCTGTGAGGAGTGTAGAGTGTAGTTAACTAATAGGTTTTAACTGATGGTGTTCTCATGGCTCCCCTGCCCAATCCTTCTTCCTCTTTCCTTTTCACAGATGTTCCCCTCCTGTGATTTCTCAAGCTTAACTCCATCTTGCTGCTTTGCTGAGAACCAACTTGGGACCCACATCCTCCCGAGGGCTGGGGTAGGATGCTGCACCAAACCACCAGAAGCATGTGTAATGTGGGTGGTCAGGTTCTCCAAAGAAAGGATTAAGTTGTGTTTCATAATTGTCTATAAATAATCATTAAGATAGCTTGTTTTGAGCAATTATCAACTAATAATCATTGTAATGATAACTCAATCCAGAGTAAATTTTTTGATATTTAGATCTTTATGGCCACAGGAAATAGAAAAAAAAATAATCTCAATTTCTATACATACTTTATTACAGACAGTTATACAGGATGATCAATAAAAGATTTTCAGAAAAAAAAAGATACCTACATTAGTATAAAATTCTATGGGGGAATCATCAAATGCAAGTTGGAGAGGAAAAGGAATAATGTAATATTTCTGACTATTAAAGAACACGTTGAACCTTTTTTAAATTGGCATGTATGGGTATCAAGTTGCCATGAGAAGTCTGAAGCTGAAGAAGTTACCTCTGGGGATGGGCCACTGCCAGGACAGATTTGTAGACAACTCCAATTTTGTCAGAAATACTTTCAGAATGATTGGGTGGGAGCCTAACTAATGCCTGAGCATCTTAGAGTTGGGACCTGAGATTATTGCTATTGGTATTGAGTGTTATAGAGATTCCTATGGCCACTGAAGAGCACCGAGACATGTAGACATGTACATACATTGCTACTTTTTAAAAATTTTTTTTTCTAATATTTAGTTTTCGGTGGACACAACATCTTTGTTTGTTTGTGGTGCTGAGGATCGAACCCGGGCCACACGCATGCCAGGCGAGCGCGCTACCGCTTGGGCCCAATACATTACTACTTTTCCATTGAAAGTAGATTTTTTTTTTTTCAGTTGTGGGGATTCACACACACTATGCAAGTACTCAACCACTGAGATACAAACCCAACCCTTCTTTTTATTTTATTTTAAGACAGGGCCTCACTTTATTGCTCAGGTTGGCCTCAAATTTGCCATCCTCCTGCCTCAGTCTCCTGAGTAACTAGGATAACAGACCTGTGCCACTGTGCCAGGTTGAAAATAGACTCCATTATAATTAATAAAATACAATTTAATTTAAATACTATTGGTGTTAGTTTATAATAAAAACATCACCTGAAACTAGCCATAGTCATTTTTATCATTGCCTGTTTTCTTAATCAGTAGTTTCTTAAATTTTAGTTAATATATTTTAGAGAAGGCCCTGAAAAATCTGTTACATTAAAGAGAGGTCCTCACATTAAGAAACGGAGAATCTGGCCTCTTCCTCATGAATGTTTCATACCAAATTCTCGGTCACAGGAGGCTGAGAAGATCTCTTTCAGATTTCTTTCCTCAGTGCCAATTTTGTTAATATGCCTATTATCGTCTCATTACTTGGAAGCCTTCTTCATTTCCTTTGTGCTAACAGATGGTTTCACTTTTCCTAATGATGAAGTCATCGCCTTAATCCATGTGTTCCTATAACTGTCTCTTGCTTAGACATTGCTAGAAGTCTGATGAATTGATGAAACTTCCACTCTCCAGCCCCTCTGTACCATATCATAGACCTCACTGTCTCCACAGACAAAGGTTAGCACTTTATAAGTCCCTATCTGTCTTTTTCTTATTAAAAAAAAAAACTGAATACACTGTGATACCCTTTTAATCTACTATAGGCAGCTTTTTGAGGTTCCTTTTCTTTTTTAATTTATGTTAAGAATTTGGGAAGTATAAAAAAATTATAAAGGAGACAGAAGAGAAAAGGTCATCATCCCTAATCTCACCCCTTGGAGAGGGCATTTTTAAAAATAATTTTCCTCAAAATCTTATAATGTAGACTGATTGTTTTCTTACACATCATGCGAAATGTTTTACTTTGGTGTGAATTGTTGGGAAAATGTTTGGTTTGGAACTGTGATAGGAAATGTTTTGGCATAGCCACAGAATTCTTCAGGGCTTCAGGCATTCACTGACATGTGTCCTACAGTCCACATGAAAGCATCAGGAGAAAAAACTTTCACGGAACAGGACTATCGGGAAATTTAACACGAAGGTTGCCTCGTACAGGTTCGAGGCTCGGTCTGCTCACCACACAAGGGAAGTCAATCCGTCCAGAGGCAAAGCAGTGGTAGAGACAGAACTTTATTAAGTGAAGCACCATCAGATAGAAAAATGGTGACCTACATCATCCAAAAGGACCAACTTGCCAGGAAGCTGATTTGTTCTTATAGGACATGGGTGATTTCAGACTGGTGGGCACCTTCTCCTAGGTGCAGGTTTGGGACCAGATGATGTGCCTGATCGTAATTGCCTAATCACAAGATGTTTTTCAGTCCAACAAATCATAAGAAAACAATGATTGTGCTGAGCACAGTGGCACATGCCTATAATCCCAGCAGCTCAGGAGGCTGAGGCAGGAGGATCACAAATTAAAAGCCAGAAATTTAGCAAGGCCCTGTCTCAAAATTAAAAAATGAAAAGGGTTGGGGATGTGGCTCACTGGTTAAGCATTTTTGCACAAAAGGGACCAGGTTGGACACAAACTTCACAGGTCACCATAGCTTTTATTTGAGAGCAGAGTGACGCCTCTGCTGGACCCACTTTCCTGGTGGAAAATGAGCCACCGGTCAAAGGGGATGTTTATGCATATATAGGTTACACATTAGAGGGGACTTAATTAATGAGTCTGTCAGTTTGGGCACTCAGAGATTTGAGATCTGTTCTTACTGAGCAAGATGGGGGGTACTTGGAGTCAGTGGTCAGTATCTGGGTTTGTCTTTACTGGGCCGGATGGAGGGTCTGGGGAAGGACTTGTTTTGGGAAGGATCAATGTCATTCTAGACCTGATGGATAGGGAAAGGATCAGTGTATTGAGTTCTCCCTCATCCCCTCTCCCCAGGCCACATTATTTTGAGGTTTGTCATTTTCTATATCCAATAAAGCACCCCTGGGTTCAATCCCTGGTACCAAAAACAAAAACAGTGATTGTTTTTGTCAAAAAGCATTTTCCCCTCATGCTATTCTTGTGATTGATGAGTTTGCCTACATGCACTTCCTGACATATTACATGCCAGACAGGAATGAGCTTTGTTCCAAAACAGAAAGCTGGTGGGGATGGAGAAGGCTGCGATGGAATCCCAGCTCTGATCCAAGTGCAGAGGAAAGCAGCTAGAGTGCTTTTGTCAGGGAGTGACACAAGCAGATTGACCTTTTAAAAAGACCATCCTGGTAGGTGTCAAAGCAGGGCAACCAATAAGGAAGCTCTTATAATAAGGCAGGTGGGAGTTACAGGTGCGACAGTGGAGATGACAAAGGTATATGTGCTGGGTGTGCACTTCCAGGGGGAACCAACAACTCTTGCCAATGGAGTAGACAGAACGTGAGGATTTACAAGCTCTCAGTTTAAACAATAAGTGGATTTGGGGACCACTTATTTAGAGGAAATATGGTTAGGGGCTGTATCATGTAAAAGAGGATGAGAAATCAAAGGTTGAAGTGGGGACACACTAAACTTGGGATTCTAATTTAAATATTTACATATTCAAAGAAAAGTAAAGTGGATAGTTTTCTAGAATGGTCAAATTTACTTCATTATTCCCATAAGTCAATAAGTGTGATAAGTTCGGGCTTATCAAAGCATTCACCTTCGAAGCCACATCAATTTTTATAGCAGCTCCACTCACAATAGCCGAACTATGGAACCAACCTAGGTGCCCTTCAACAAATGAATGGATAAAGAAAATGTGGTATATATACACAATGGAATATTACTCAGCCTTAAAGAAGAATGAAACTATGGCATTTGCCAGTAAATGGATAGAAATGGAGAATATCATGCTAAGCAAAATAAGCCAATCCCCCAAAACAAAAAGCCAAATGTTCTCTGTGATATTTGGATGTTAATTCATAGTAAGTGGGTGGGGCTAGGGAAGAATATATGTGCTTTGGATTAGACAGAGGGGAGGGAAAGGAGGAAAGAGGATATGGGAGTACTAAGGACAGTAAAATGAAACAAGCATTATTACGCTATATGCATATATGATCACACAATAGGTGTAATTCTATATCATGTACAACCAGAAGAATGAGAAGTTATAATCCATTTATGTATGATGTGTCAAAATGCACTCTACCATCATGTATAACTAATTAGAACAAATTTAAAAAGTAGTCACCTAACTTTTCTGCTGCTTCCTTTCACCTCCTTTTTTGGCTCATTCTACTCTACCTTTGTATAATCATCAATTCAAATCTTGCCCTTTGAGGTTTTTTGGTTGTTTTTTTTTTTTTTTTTGTCATTGTTGTTGATGTTGTTGTTATTGGTACCAGGGGTTGAACCCAGGAATGCTTAACCAATGAGCCGCATTCCCAACCCTTTACTATTAGTTTTTATTTTGAGACAAGGTCTCTTTAAGTTGCTGAGGCTGGCCTTGAATTTATAATCCCCCTGCCTCAGCCTCCCGAGTTGCTGGGATTATAGGTGTCTGCCACCACACCTGGCCAAAGTTTACTTCTTTTTTTTTTTTTTTTTTTTTTGCAAGACAGAAACTTTTATTTCCAGAAATTGTGGATAAGTAACAAGTCAAATTTAAACATTCTATTTGAAAGATGGGCGGGGAGGGGGATATACCAATGTCACTTAAGTAGAAATTTCTACAATGAGCAAAAGTTGCTCAGAAGCCAGTATGACCTTTAATGTTTTGTCACCCTGAAAGATATATCCTGCTGTACATCTTGTCAGAGGAATTTCTGAAGAAAAGCACAACCTACTTAACTGGGTCACAAAAGTTAAGCAGTGTCACTTATGGCATTTTGTTTTTTTATTTTCTAACCCCCAGGCTGAAATACTGTCACTGTCCTACTCTATTCTCTCTCCCACACTTCATCTTATGAAACACCCATGCCATCTAATGTTCTCTTGTTCTAACCAAAAGGCGTTCCGCAACATAAGCCAGGTGCTACCTGGTCTGCTGTGAGGCTAGAAGACAGCCAGCCAGGATTCCAGGATTCCAAAGCACAAGGACGCGTTACACACTAGAGGTAGCATATTAAGTCAGCCACAGGCCAAGATCTTGGAATATTTTCTCTGCTGGAAATATTTCCCAAACCTGGCTGGTCTGCCCTGGAATGGGACTCTTGTGTGTGCCTCCAGGAGTGCTTGTGAAGGTGATGTGATATCAGAAAGGCTTGAAAAGCAACATGGGAATATCAAATCTATTTAAATTGTTCTGGTTAAAATATTCAAATCCAGAGTAACACTGAGAGACATAAGAGGAGAAATGTGTGCAGAAATGGTTCAATTCACCTGCGTGAGTCAATCATATTTGGTAAGTGGGTGGAACTAGAAGTGAAGCAGTGAGCTGAGGGGGGGAAGCAACAATCAAACAGAGTCAACTCAAAGTTCACATGAACTGAAGAGCCTCAGTTTGTACTCCTGCAAGATAACGACACAGTGTCATGCTTAATGTGCCATGCTGCCTCTGGTCTCCTTATGAGGAAGTAGTGAAGGACCCAATATTTCAGTGTTTTTCAGTGGTAATTTCAACTCTGTGGCTCCAGCTCCTAGACAGTAGCACTCTGATTCTACTGTGTCTTGTCCTTCTTTTGAACTTTTCCCACTCTTCCCTGGTTTTGGTGGTTCTTTCTCCTTCTTGGTTTTATTCGGCATGGCTAGTGCGGGCCGCCGCCGCCGCTCCTGCCCCTGCCGCCGCCTGACCCCGCTGCAGCAGCGCCCCCGCCTCGGCTGCCGCCGCCGCCGCCGCCCGGGGACTGAGTCGTTGGCTCGCTCTCGCTTCCCCTTTTCCAGGCTCTCAGAGGCGGCGGCGGCGTCTCTCCCCAAAGTTTACTTCTTATAAAAAGAATTTATCTACTTTCCCAACCCTCAGTGGAATTTACCAATAATTATTTCCTGTTCCATCCACATTTTCTGGCAACCCACAATATATCATCTTCTGGTGTTTTCCACTTGCTCCATTATCCCTTAAAAATATGGACTGCCTAGTTGAGCACCTGTATTTCCCACTCTGGGTAATATAATGCTAAATATGAACTTGAATTTGACACAGGACAAACTAGAGGAAAACGAGTTACTCAAAGGCACAAAATTTAAGGTACTCACTAATAGTGAAATTGTAGGGCCAAGGAATAAGTACATTTTTTAAAAATTATGTATTATATAACCAACACTGTCTTCTTAAAAGATAGTATCAATTATAATGCCTCCAAAAACCAACCAGTCTATAATTGTTGCAAAACTTTGTCAAGACTAGATGTCAGCCAGGTGTGGTATAATCCCAGCAACTCAGGAGGTGCCTATAATCCCAGCAACTCAGGAGGCTGAAGAAGCAGGAGGATCACAAGTTCAAGGTCAGCCTCAGCCAATTTGTGAGGCCCTAAAGACTTAGTGAGACCCTGTTTCGAAATAAAAAGTAAAAAAAAAAAAAAAAAAAAAAAAAAAGAGCTTGGGTTGAACTTTTCATGCTTTTGAAATAGCTTTGCTAAAATGCTCCCTCAGAAGAGTTAAGTAGCAGGAATCAGAAAGACAAGATATCATCTCCGTGGGAAAATGTATACAGTGGCCAAAACAGAGGCAGAAGTTAAAGAAATGGCTAAAGGCATGCTGACCAAGGGCCAGAATTATTAGGAGAAATACAAAATTTTTAGGTTGACCAAATTTTCAAGCTTCAGAACTTTCTGATTATGTGAAATATATATCCCAAGCCCAGTAGTGCCTTTTTTTCACCCAAATTACTATCCTCTCCTACATGTTTCTGTGACATTGTTTTTACACAGCTGGTATATCTCTGCAATCCTTGAAGGTGATATTTTGTGTTAACAAGCTTTGTAGTTGGAGGGCTCAGCAGCTTCCTACAGAGTATGCAATGAATGTTAAGTTGAAATCTTAAAATATATATAGTGGGCCAGGCATTATCAATGACTCCTTGATAACTTTAGTAGGTAGGTCTTATTTTTCCAATTTTAGAGATGAGGAAATCAACTCTTGAGTTGACTTTCAGAAGCAATGTAGCTAACAAGTCATTTGCCTAGGATTTTCTCTCATGTCAACTCAGCTCCAAACTATGGTTGTTATTACTACCAAAGTCTTTATACCTTTATTGTTAGTATTAGTATTTCTTCCTTTTTAAATGCTGGTGTAAGCAGGGCATAGTGGCACACACCTGTAATCCCAGGAACTCAGGAGGCTGAGGCAGGAGGATCACAAGTTCAAGGGCAGTCTCAGCAACTTAGCAAGGCCCTAAGTAACTTATGGAGACACTGTCTCAAAATAAAAAATAAAAAGGGCTGGGGATATAGCTTATACATAGAGTGCCCCTGGGTTCAATCATCAGTACCAAAGGGACAAAAACTTGTTTAGAGTCTTTGAATTTTTGATTTCATAATTTAACCTGTCAAAAGACACAATTCCAACAAATTAGTGTAAAGATCTGATTAGCTTTTATTTGTGATTGGAGAATTAAGCAATACCTCATTCCCCAAAAACTGTGCAGAGGAGGTTAGCTCTATGGGCTGACAGGAACTGAAGGAAGCAGGAACAAAAAAGAAGTTATTGCAAAATACTTTCCTGATGGTGTCAAAACAGAGGGCATTCTTCCTTATATTGTTGTCTCAATTTGACTGGAATCTCCTATTTTTGGAAAACTGGACTCATCCAAAGATCTCTTTGATTACAGGGCACTCAGCACAAATGACAGCATTCTGGTTTCGTTTGTCTACTGGGACCTATGGCCGGAGGGAAGTCCAAAACAATAGGCTCCCATAAATTTTACTCAATAAAACTGCTCAGAAATGAGAGTGCCCAGTCTACCTGTCACTTACTCAGAGTTTGTTTAGAATGGGAAATCTTCCCTGGTGGAACAAGGCTGTTGTGTTAAATCATACCTGCCTAGCCTAGAGGGCACATACCAAGTCCCAGGACAGCCAATTCCTAGCTGCCACCTACTAGCCACTTAGCATTTCTTGGTTTCAGTTTCCTTGTCAGTCAAATGAGATTAATAATTGTACCACCCCCACAGAATTGTGGGGACAATTCAAGAAATGGATACATGCAAAAAGCATTTGTGGCCCTGTTTAACAGTAAGTAATCCTTGAATTCTCAATCTCTGCCAGGGTAAACAAAGCAATCCAAATAAGAAAGAAAAGAAGTGTCTAACTAGGTATGGAATTCCAGGTAGCCAGCTTTCTCCCAAATGCTCCCTGCAAGCTCCACAATTAAAATACGGTGTACACCTGTAATCCCAGTGGCTCAGGAGGCTCAGGCAGGAGGATCTGGAATTCAAAGTCAGCCTCGGCAATTTAGCAAGCCTCTCAGCAACGTAGTCAGACTGTCACAAAATAAAACACACCCCAAATGGAGGGAGACCCTCATTGTTATACAAAATTACATATAAGAGGCTGTGAGGGGAATGGGAAAATAAACAAGGAGAGAAATGAATTACAGTAGATGGGGTAGATAGAGAAGAGGGGAGGGGAGGGGAGGGGGGATAGTAGAGGATAGGAAAGGTAGCAGAATACAACAGTTACTAGTATGGCATTATGTAAAAATGTGGATGTGTAACTGATATGATTTTGCAATCTGTGTTTGGGGTAAAAATGGGAGTTCATAACTCACTTGAAGCTTATGTATGAAATATGATATGTCAAGAGCTTTGTAATGTTTTGAACAACCAATAAAAAAAATAAAAAAATAAAAAATAAAACACACCCCCAAAAAAAGGTATGGGGGGAGGAAGGATAGGATGTGACTCAGTAGTTAAGCATTCCTGATATCAAAAAATAAACAAACAAATAAATAAAAATATGGCAATAAATATGTACTAAGTGGTATTTATTTATTGAATTCAAAGAGGAAAACGAAATTTAAAAATTAGCAAGCTCTGCCTGCCATGTCAAATCGATCAAACTACACAATGAATCAAATCTTTTCCTGCCTAATAGATGTATGAGCGTACTTAACATTTGTAAGAAAAAGAACACGCCTTATTTGGCAAGACATAATTTTCATTCTTAAGATAAGAGAAACAGCTTAAAAAGCACTTTTGCCTGGATTGCACTGGCCAATCAGAACCTCCGGATTTGTTCTTTGTACTACACTGCAGTAGAAAACCTGTACCTCTCCACCAAAGAGCTTCCACTTCTAGTAAGAGCCGCTCCTGGGCCACAAGACACTTCCTGCTCCAAACCCATTTTGTAATTGTAAGTACTTTGAGATTAAGAACTTCTTTAAAAACTTATCTTAACACTGCAGGGGAGGATGATCGTTCTTTACAGAAATTTGATTTTCTTGTTTTTGTTCCTAAAATGCCATAGTTTCAGCTGAAAGATCATTGCTTTCTTTATCTAATTGCTTTCAATTTAATAATTTTAGCGTTTTGCTACATACCATGCTTTCAAAGTAATGGAAGATACAAGCTTCAAATCCTCCTCAAATGCTGCTTTCAGCAGGAAACACATATTATGAGTTGCATTTACTAACTTGATCATTAATTTCACCACATATGCATGTGTACTTGGGCTTGTCTAATTTCTCTGTGTGTGCAAAATATTTTATTTTATCTAAATAAAACGTTTGGCAACGAGACATGGGAATATTGTACATTTAGCTAATGAATTATAAGAATCCTTGAATTCTCATTAGGAAAGTAAGAAAAACAGACTAATATCAAAATTAAATTCTGCTATTCGCTGATAGGTATAAAGAAAGATCTCACATTGGATAGCTTACATGAGAGATTATGTAATGAAAAATGCTTCAAGCAAAGCAAAAAAATTAAATATAAATATATAGTAGAAAGAAAAAAGAAATCTAAGTAATATATCTAGTATCTGGGTTAATCAATATTAATAGTACTTATTAATTGATTAATACAACATAGCATATTAATAATCCTAATTTTTTAAGATACTGGACTGTCCTCCACAACAGTGCAGTGTTCGCAGGCAGAGGAGACAGGTACAAGGTTGATCCAACTATAACTAGTGTATAAAATTAAGATGTTCAAAATGGGAGCCAAATCCTGCAAGATTTCCTACAATGAGACTATTCCATGTAAAGAAAGTTCTAAAGAAAGGCACTGTCACCTCACTCTTCAAGGTTTATCCACCAAGATCCCCACTTCGGTTCTTCCTGCCTCCATTTTTCCTTTTTCCTGAGTAGCTCCCACCAGCTTTATCACTCTTTCTGTTCTGTGGGATCCAAGATGGCACGAAATCAAACAAATGCATGGTCCGGCAGTGATGAGGAGAGCTGCAGGCCACGGACAGAGAACCACCAACATCTCATTGGCACTTATCAAATATAGCACAACTCTTACAGTGAGTGCTCAATACATATTTTCTAAATGGAATTGGACTTAGTTATTAATACAGAAGAAAAAGGAAAAGGCAAGGACAAGGTGATACAAAGTATGCTCAGCTAGGCCCCTGACATGTGAGGGCTCTTTATTGGTGGGCAACTAAGGGGCCATGAGGTGGTTTAGCATATGGCTCCTTGGGCATATGGAAGGCTCTGGCATGTGTTACATCTTCCTGGAGAAAGGACACATTTTTCTAATTCTCACCAAACAGCCACAAACTCACCAAGCTGAGTCTACACAGAAGTGCCACCTTTTTCAGTTTTGCATGATAGTGACCTATGGTACAGGAACAGCAGCCCTGCAGGTGATCATCACAGATTCTAGGACCTTAGTCTGTTCTACCTAAGGTATAGTTTCTAAAGATAGTGTCCAGGTATCTACAAACTTTCCAAGTATTTTTTACACAGATTAAGTTTTGGGGATCGCTGAACTAAGGGGACAGGCACAAGCATAAGATCCCTGAAAAAATCTTAGAAATATTCCCACACTAAGATCTCCAGGAATTTTCTTTTTTTTTCCCCCTCCATTTCCTTAAATGACTAAGGTTAAAGAAATTCTTGGATAGTTAATGGTTGAAGCAGAGCCAACTGCAGTTGTTTAGGATATTTTGCATTTGCTTCTGTTTTATATTTGTTGCAACTTAAAAGAAACCTAGTATTTTGAAATGATCACAGAGCAGCATAAGAGCAAATGTGTTGCTTTCTTCTCTCAGGGTGGTTGTTTTTTGTTTGTTTGTTTTGTTTGAGGGGAGGTTTTTTTATTTGCAGTGCTGGGAGCCAAATTTAGCTTTGCACATGCTAGGCATATACTCCCCCACTGCCCCTCATCTCAGGTTTACAACTATGTAGAAGGTATCTCATAGGAGAAGTCACAAGGCTCTCTTCAAAATAAGCTTAAGGTGACAAGTGGCAATCCTGAATGTTAGTTCCCTCTAGGACTGCTCTTCTGGGCAGGACTGGGCAGAGCAGATTTCTCAACCACTGTGGGTAACTTTCACTGGAGAGGAACTTCTCTATTAGAAATCTCTTGGGGCCTCCAAGCTCCACTTCAGTTCCCAGGGCTAAAATGGCCACTGGAAGCACCTTGATCCTCACAGTTTCCCACATTTTAAAAGAGGAAGTCAATAGTAGTGGAAGAAACCAATGCATACAGCATTGACGGTTGGGCCAAAGACTGTGGTCCACCACAAGAAGGAAATAAACTTTCATACAAACTAACTGACAGTCAGCATATGGGTAATTTGGTTGCAGCTGCTTGCTTCAGACTACACAGATTGCCTATGATTGGACTTCAAAGGCACTCAGCAAATGTCCAGTCTCAAAGTTCTAGGAAGTCTAACAGTAGACAATTTGAATACACAAATACATATGTCATATAGTGAGGGAGGACAGTCAGGTACAGGAAAGGACAATCAGATAATGGCAGGCCAGTTTTTATTCTGAAATTTTTAGATTGCTGTTATTATATTTAAAATCACACTGTAGGTCCCTTGAAAAATAAATGAGCTAAAGGAACATGTTTTTTCCTCTGAAAGAAATTACAGAAAGGATATTTATTCACTTACCCATTCAACTGCTATTTATCAAATAGGCATTGCTTCAGGTTTCAGAGGGGTGGGGGAGACAACTATAGAATCACTAGCATGGTCCCTTTAAGTTTTTCTTTTAGTCTCTGGATTTGCTTTTGTTTCCAAACAGGCTATCTCTTGTTTTGATTATAAAAGAAATAAATGCAAGCTGTAATGTTTTGCAGGGCTGGGGCTCAAGCCAAGGACCTCACACATGTGAAGTGAACAGTCTCCACTGAGCTACACCCTCAGCACTAAAAGTATTTTCCAGACAATACAGAAAATTATAAAGATAAAAATGGGAAGGGAAAAAAAAACTATCAGCCAATCACCCAAGAGATAACCATGTAACATTAGCCTTTCATAATTTTTCTGGTATTTGATAATTAAAAGGGAATGCAAAAGAAATCTGAATATGCTTCTTTGAGCATGTCCTGTAATAACTTTTCCCCCCAAACACTGTAGGAAGCCACTACCCAAAATATAATTTTTATCATTTTAGCACTGGAGTTCTGGATGTAGGGGGAGATCTGGAGCCCTAAGGGGTCTTGTGAAATGCGACCTCCCCAATTACTGAATGTTTTCCAGCGCTGGGCACTTGGCAGTGTTTAAAATTTGGGGCGGGGGGCGGGGGCAAATGGGGATTGAACCCAGGGGCGCTTAATTTCTAGGCGACATCCACAGTTCTTTTAATTTTTTTTATTTTGAAACAAGGTCTCATTAAGTTCCTTAGGGCCTCTGTTGCTGACGCTGGCTTTGAACTCGGATCCTCCCGCTTGGCAATGTTTCAAATGCATTTTCTCTCCGGACCGCAAGCACAGCCTGGGCAGGAGGGAAAGAAAGTGAGCGTGGGGCTGGGGACGCCGTTAGCCAGCACCGACTGGATACCCGGTGTCTGCTAAGGTCTCAAAACCGTAGATCAAAGTTCCCGGTCCTGTAGTGCTTCCTTTTCTCCCAAGCAAGCTAATTATTGAGGAAGGGGTAAGCAATGGAAACTGAATTATCTCAGTTTCTTTACTTCCTAGTTTCTGAGATTGACGGGATGCGTTTAGAGAGCTGTGCTTGCGTCCCGTTGATATGGGAAGCGGGCATGTACAACAGGAATCGGACCTAGGACCACCTACTAAGCATCCACATCCTCGTCTTACTTTCCGATCAGTGCTGTGAGCAGACACCACTTGCTGTCAAGTTCCACATTGATGAACGCTGGTGAGACTGGCGCCCGAGGTCCGGCGGAGCGAGCAGCCCCCGGCCAGCTCCCTCGTGCCTGCGGCTGGAGCTCCTGCTCCTGGGCATCCCGGACGCCCGCAGGGGTTCCCGCCACGTCCCCGCGGACCGCAGCCGCCCAAGTTCCAAGAATCTGTGGCTCCTTCCCTCCCGCCAGCGGCCCCGCAAGGTGCAACCACCTGGAGCTGGTTGTCCCAGATTGCGTGAGCGTCCTCAGTGTCTGCCTGTGGTGGACTCTGTGCTGGCTGCCCTCACCATTCAGAGGCAGATGAGGTCTGGTCCTAGCAGAAGTGACCCACGGGCGGGAGGCAGAATGGGAGGGAAGCGGCAGAAAACCTCCCTCACCCAACTTCGGCTGTGTCACCATCCCTTGTCCAGCCGTGGCAGAGGAGTCCCACAGCCGCTGCGGGGAAGGGACTTTAAACTGAAGCCCAGGGGTACGCCCCACCTCTCTGCTTCTCTGACCCTGCTCCCTAGAAAGTGCCAGAGCCAGAGTGCAGCCAGACAAGTTCACTCTATCCCTTCCTCCCCTGATGAAACCAGGCATGATGTTGGTATCATGCTATTCGTTACTTAATCTGTAGATCTTCCTCGAATTTGACCAACTGATCCACTAATATTCTAGGAAAGAGAAAAGCAGCCCAAGACGCGAAGAAGCTGGTGGGGCTACCAGCCAGGCTTTGTTGCTTATAGGTTGTTGCTTGCCTTCACAGAGCATTAGCATCAGATAAGGGTACTGTGACCATAATGGATCAAGATAAAAACACCAGCATTCCATAGTCATACCTGGACACCATGAACTTTAAACATTGTCCAAGTAGAAAAAAAAAATAATTTCCCTTTTCTGGCTAATAGAAGTGACTGCTGCCACTTTACGTGTTGCACATTTAGCCTTCTCTTGCCAGCTCTCCTCACAGATGATTTATTAAAATTGCCTGGTCATAAAATCGCCTGCACTTTCTGACAGCTCCTCCACCTCCTCGGATCTTTTCCAAGTCACTCAATGAAAGCCTAAATTCTCTAGGAGTTTTGTAACACTGAGACATTCCGCAGTTCCCTATCCTGTGCTTTCTCCCTTGCACAACTAATAAGCTCTTGTACAAGTAATAAGCCCTACTTGTTCAGCTACGGTTACTCTTGATAGTCTCTAGCTGGACAGTGCTGACAGTCCCTTTTCTGTTCCAGGATTCAATTCAGGATCCCACATTGCCTGTGATCACCATGTCTCCTTGGTCTCCTTCAATCCAGAACATTTTCCTTAGTCTGCACTTCTCTTTTGTGACCTTGACAGCCTTGAAGAGTATTGGGCAGTTATATTGTAGAATATCCTTCAACTGATGCTTGTCTAATACTTTCTTATAATGAGATTCTGAGTATACATTTGCATCAGGAATAGCAGAAAATTAATGTTGTGCCTTTCAGTCATAACAGGCATATGACACCATTATGTCCCATTGCTGGTAATATTAACTGATCACTTGGTCAAGTGTCTGCCAGATTTCTCCACTGTAAGTCATGATTTTCCCCTTTTATAAATAGTTTCTTGTGGGAAGATACTTTGATATCATGTGAATATCTTGTTTTTCGTCACACTTTCAAAGGTGACTGATTTTGGCATCTTTGTGTTATAAAAACATAGTTTTCCCTTTGCCTTCACACCACAACAATCAACACAAAAGACTTCTGGGACCTCAAAAGGTGTGAAGATTTCTCCCAGCCAGAAAGCAATTAATCAGTTCTGCGCCAGACACCAGCTGGGTGTCGTCTAATTCAGTTCAATTCTGAAGTGTCAGAACTACCTGGAAAAAGCATCAAATCCCACAGATTAAGGGCTCAGTCCCCAAGACTGTCCTCACTCCACTTTGGATGCCAGTCATAGCTGTTTACATAGCGCAGTTTTACCTGTGCTTCTCACTGGCCATAAATCAGGTTTACTATAACCCCTCCTCTGGATTGATGAATTTGCTAGAGCACCTCATAGAACCCAAGGAAACACTTAATGCTTACCAGTTTATCACAAAGGATATTGCAATGAACACTGATTAAAGGATGCATAGGGCAGGATATGCAGAAGGCCATGGAGCTTTCATGTTCTCTTTGGGGTACTACTCTCCAGGTACTTCCACAGCTGCCCACAAGATTTCCAGTTCTGTCCTCTTGGTTTTTTTTTTTTTTTTAACCTTTATTTTATGTATTTGTTTTTATGTGGTGCTGAGGATCAAACCCAGTTTGATCCCATGCTAGGCAAGTGCTCTACCGTTGAGCTACAACCCCAACCCTTCCTCTCAGGTTTTTATGGAGACTTTATTGCAGAGCCATGATGGTTCATAGACTTGGTAGGGAAAGTCAGCAAGGCTATCTGTTCAGATTCATTCCTTCTCTGGGATATGGGGGCAGACTCCTTCTCAAATAAGAGGTCATTCTTTATGGCCAACTCCCACTTTAGAAAGATGGAGGGAAATTAGAGTTTTATGATTTGCCTTGGAGAAGGGAAATTCTAGTTTCTACAACCTGCCTTGAGGATGAAGTTATGATCCAGGAACCAGGAAAAAAAAAAAAAAAATATATATATATATATATATATATATATATATATATGTGTGTGTGTGTGTGTGTGTGTGTGTGTATATATATATATATATATATATATATATATATATATATATTTGGTGCCTCAGTGGGTCCCCAAGTGCTGATACTGCCCTATCTGTTTAATTTTTTTCTCATTCTTTTGAGACAGAGTCTCACTGTGTTTCCCAGGCCGGCCTTGTACTCCTAGATTCAAGTGATCCTCCTGCTGCAAAAACTCCTAAGTTGCTGGAACTACAGGTGCATTTCAGCTCATTCATTATGCCATCGTATGCACCTGTAGTTTGGTCACAAACCTGAAGTTTGGTCAAAGCCATGTTGGAGTGATCTTGAAAGACCCACAGGAGGACTTGTGATCTTTAAAACAGTGTGGGGTGTGTGTGTGTGTGTGTGTGTGTGTGTGTGTGTGTGTAACCATGAGTTCATACCTTTATTCCAATCTAACAGCACAGGACTCATTCTAGCCTTCCTCTTTTCCTTATCTGTAACTTCTTTCTCTAACAGTGAAAAACTTTGAACCTTGATCTCATTATCCACGACATATATATAAGTGGAGATATATATATATAAGTGGATATATATATATAAGTGGATATATATATATATATATATATATATATATTATATTCCAAGTAAGTTCAAAGGCAACTGTGGGAACTTAAAACCTATCTAAAAAATAAAAATAAAAAGAGCTGTGGATGTATCTCAGTGGTAGAGCACTCCAGAATTCAACCCTCCCTGCCCCACACACAAAAAAAATTGCATGGTGCTTTGATACTACACTCAGTAATGGGAAGGAGAAGTGCCAGTAGGTATCTACTGATAATGATTATGTCCAACAGATACAAATATTCAAAATAACATTTTAAGTCTATTTCTTTTTTTAATTAAACAACTTTATATCCTCCTCCAGAATAACCAAGCATCCTTAGCATGTGGCTATTTGCTAGGATTCAGAGAACCATCTGTAAGACCTGATCTAATTGAGTTACAATTACAGCCTTAGACATGTTTGAAGCATCTCTATCATTCACTTCCCATTGTGTGAAGAAATAACTGAGACATTGCTTAGCTTTTCAAACTCTTCTTGATTTCATATACTGCTCTCTTTTCTTGTTCAAGGGGACTACCAAGCTAGCAGGTGTTTCTAAGTAATGAGATCTAGAAAGAAAGCAGCTAATTCAAGAAATAGGAGAAGTGCAAAATAATATGAAAAAATAGAGGCCACTTGTCTGTTTTTGAAATTGGTCTATGTGGGAAAGAACATAAGAGAACAAGGAATGTAATAACATTGCTAAAGTATCTAGAAGCACTATATTTTAAAATTTTTAGTGTTTTTCTTTTGTGCTTTTATAAATATGTGCTGAATTCTTTTTTTTTTAAAGAGAGTGTAAGAGAGAGAGTGTGAGAGAGAGAGTGAGAATTTTTTAATATTTATTTTTTAGTTTTTGGCGGACACAACATCTTTGTTGGTATGTGGTGCTGAGGATCGAACCCGGGCCGCACGCATGCCAGGCGAGCGCACTACCGCTTGAGCCACATCCCCAGCCCTGTGCTGAATTCTTAAGTGGAAATGTATTACATCCCAGTATCTATGTAGCACACTGTGAGTCATATATATTGTAAGTGCTTCATTCTATAAGACAACTGAAAATACCTCTGAGGACCCAAAATGGAGCTTGATGCTAAAGTTCCTGTTCTCCAGGGGGTCACCACAAACCAGTGGCAATGTCACACTGTCATAAGTGCTAGGGGGAGCAGGCAAGGGGAGAAAAAGAGCCTGTGGAGCGAGCCAGAAAGAACTTGAATTTTACTATTTACTTAATTCCTCTGAGCTATTATTTCTTTATCTACTGAAGAAAAAACAAGGTAATAATTTCTACTTTGCAGAACTGTTCTGAAGATTAAAGGGGCAGTGTGATTCCAATATCATGCCTGATGTAATGTAGAAACTTAATGAATATTAGCTGCTATACCAGACAACAAGTGTTTATGAAAATCATCAAGACATTTCCCTTCTATATTTTTTTACATTGTGGCCAACTTTGTTTATATTTTTTTGATTCTCTGAAATTTTTTTTTCTTAGTGAATTAAAATTATCTTTTATTTTATTTATTTATATGCAGTGCTGAGGATTAAACCCAGGGCCTCACACATGCCAGGCAAGTGCTCTACCATTGAGCCACAGCCACAGCCTCTTGGTGCATTATAGTTACACGTAATGGTGGGATTCATTATGCCATATTCATACATGCACATACATAATTTGGTCAATCTTGGATGAGGTTGGGGATCCCTGTATTTTCCCTTGTTTGATGAGGATAATGTTCATTAAATTCATCCACAGAGATAATGGGAGCTGGGCAGGTCAGAAACCATTCCCATTTTACACATTAATAAATGGAAATTCATGTGTCTAGTTCAATGACTAATCTAAGATCACAAAGTTTCAGAAACCATGATGTGAGCAAAGATGTTCTCACTTCAAATCTTACTCACGTTCCTTGACCTCACACAGCCTCTCACTATGGAGTGAAGTTAGGAACAACCTAACAAAATATGTTTTATGTGGGGCTGGGATTGTGGCTCAGCGGTAGAGCGCTCCGCTAGCATGGGTGGGACCCAAGTTTGATTCTCAGCACCACATAAAAATAAAGGCGTTGTGTCCATCTATGCCTAATAAATAAATAAATAAATATTTTTTTAAAAAATATGTTTATGCAAACATTGCTGGGGGCCAGAAGTGCAGCTTAGTGGTAGAGTTTGCCTTGTATTCTCCAGGCTCTGGGTTCATTCCCTAGAGCCAAAGGGTGGAGGGAACTTAGCTGGGACATACTCTCGGGGCTTACCCTACGGTGTGGCAAGAGTCTGTCAAACCAGCACTGACAAAAGTACCCAGGCTTTTAGTAAACTGGAAGTGATGGATCAGCCTGGATGCAGGGAGATTGAAGAGGACTGCTAATCAGAAACAAAGCCCAAACTAGAGAGAGCAAGATAAAGGAGCAAGAAAGGGAAGGGTAGCTGAGTATGATGGCGCGTGCCTATAACCCAGGAGACTTGAGAGGCTGAGGCAAAAGGATCATGAGTTGAAGGCCAGCCTCAGGAATGTAGCAACACCCTGTCTCAAAAGAAAATTAAAAGGGCTGGGGATGGGGCTGGGGATGTGGCTCAAGCGGTAGCGCGCTCGCCTGGCATGCGTGCGGCCCAGGTTCGATCCCCAGCACCACATACAAAACACAGATGTTGTATCCGCCGATAACTAAAAAATAAATATTAAAAAAAGATAATAAAAAAAAATTTAAAAAAAAAAAGGGCTGGGGATATAGCTCAGTGGTACAGCACCACTGACTTCAGCCCCCAGTGCTACCAAAAACAAACAAAGAAAGAAAAACAGTAAAAGAAAGAAAGAGGAAGGAGGGAACGCACACTTAAGCTTAAAATGATATAACATCAGAGAAGACGCCTTTCCACAATTCACTTCTTGCCATGATTCACTATCACAGGGCAGTCATTTGTTTCCCTGTGTATACCAGGTACCTGTCTAAAAATAGTACATGAACAGCCCTGTTCCATCCTGTGCCCCATGAGAAGCACCTGTTCACCTTACCAGTTCAGTGAATTCCTTTCCCCTGGGACCCCCTGTCCTCTGAGGGGTGGAAATGGAAATCATGTTCTTTAAAGATCAACAGGCAACTTCATCTAAACTGCCTCGCTAGCCGGTGGAGCCCAATGCTGCAGAAGTGAGCCTTTCAACCTCCAGCTGCTAATGCCAACATTTTCCTTTTCAGACCTTCCTTGGAAATGCAAAATCAGCCCACAGTCATTGTGACTCAACCTGGATTTACTCGTGCGCCCCAAAACTCCAACTGGCAGACGGGCATGTGTGATTGCTTCAGTGACTGTGGAGTCTGTAAGTATGAGGGGAGGTGGATTACCAGCGTCCAGATCTTTCCCAGGTTTCTCCCTTACTGTGTAGTAAAAATTCCTAATTTCTCACAGGCAGCTGTCAGGCAACAGTATGTTTAAGAAAAGGCTGTGTGTGGATCTTAAGTTAACCCTTCTCCAGCCAGTAAAGAATAGTCATACCCCCAAAATAAGTTGTGGAGATGAGAGAACAGTGAAAGGCATGATTGATTCTAAAGATGAACAGGTCTGGCCTAATCATGAAAAACAGATTGTGCATTAATGAGAGAAATATTTCAAGTTTAAATTGGTTTTAAAAAAGACTGTTCTTGGTTACACATAAGTTAAAATCAGTATTTTATAATCACGTTATATCCATACACCGTGTATAGTTTTCACCCATAATTTCAGCACAAGCTTGGAGTAGAAGTATTTTAGTTTATACGTTTAGGTCTCCACACACCTGAGAATAAAGAATTCCGAAGGCGATTAACTTCCCATTGGGGAAAAAATATCTCTGACTCTATTTTCATAAGATCTCTCTAAGTGAACTTGGAATCTCTATAAGTGAATTTCCTAGGGAAGTTTGGGACTGAGACAAGGGTGACAGAGGGGAGCAACCAAGGTGCTTTGTTCTCAATACCAGCTAAGAACCAAACCCACTTATAAAATATTTTCTCTGATATCTTCTCGTTTGTCTCAACTCTACATAGTATTCTTAGATAAGGAAAGAAAATACATTAGCCTTTAACTTACCAGTGAAATTGATCTTTGAACTGAACAAATTAATAATTACTTTGAGAAGCATTAAAAGGAAAAAATATCTAGGTAATGGAAGATGGGTTTGTTTATTCACTCCCGTTGATTTACTGGATTGCAGGGGCTGATGACTCACACGACTCAGTACATTAGTTCAACATTCGCAAATTCAAGTGATAATTGAGATGAGAGTAGTAAAAGTCTCTGCAGATAGACATTTTATCCTCCAACCCCTAGAATTATTAGCCAACTAAATGAATATACAAGTTCTCATACAAGCTTAATTGCTTCATGGTAGATGTTCTTAAATGTGAATCTGACCAAATCATTTTCCCCTCTGAAAGTACGTCAGTGGTTCTCGATGACTTTCACAACAAAATCTGGACACTCACAGTTCTCTATCAACTGATCCCCAGCCTGCTTTGCATCCCACCAGCTTCATCCACTACCCACCATGGGGCTCTACCCATACAGAATGAATCCTAGCTTTGGCAGCTTGTGCCAAATCACCTCAAAGAGGGTGTTTCCTTTTGTGGATCTGTAGAAGTCCTAACCGTCTTTCAATGCTGAGCTCAGCAGCTCTTCCTACTCAGGACCTTGGCACCACTTCTATGCATGATCCTTGTGTCTTGAGCAGGATCCTGCTGGATAATATTTTCTGTTACTTCCCCCACTGGATGTGGTCAGGGGCACTGCTGGTACTGAGCATGATGGGTGGAACATGGCTAAGTATTGGTGGATCAGTGACTAGTGGACAAAGGCACTATAGTGAAAGAATAACATACATTCCAAGGGGCGGTCATTTCTGAGATGATCTGGGTTTGGGAGAAGCTGATGGAAAGCCAAACAGAAATGCTGAAGATGAACATGGCAGCACGGTACATGGCAAAGATCCCATGGCGTGGCCTGCTAGTCAAGGAAGTGAACACATTTTCTGCTGTGATGGAGGCAGCCTGAAGTAACTTATACCCCTGTTTTCATGCATCCAGGTCTCTGTGGCACATTTTGTTTCGTGTGCCTGGGTTGTCAAGTTGCAGCTGACATGAATGAATGCTGTCTTTGTGGAACAACTGTCGCAATGAGGACTCTCTACCGAACCCGATACGGCATCCCTGTGAGTCTCTTATGATTCCCTTAGTGTTCAAATACAGTACCACATTCAAAATAATTGTGGTAAACATGGAGGCTGTTTGATGGTATACCTCATCTGAGATTGATGGGTAGGAATTCCCTAGCACGTGTAGCAACAGATGCTCTGATTATGTGATTTCCTTCCAGGTTTCTGCTAAAAACATTAGAGAACAATTAATTCTCTTTTTGCAATGTATATAGTATAATGTAAGAAGATAATTTAGAACCTATTATGTCCCAAGTGCATTAGGTCATCTCACTAAATCTTCACACCATCCCTATAAGGTGGGTTCACAACATGTACAAATGAGGCCCAAAGCTATGCCTTAGTAGTAGAGTCAGCCACTGTCTGTCCATGAACAGTCCATACATGCACCTTCCATTACACCTACTTCACTCTGTGCAGCAGAAGAGTTTATTATTTAAGGGTCTACAGAGCAACAAGCAATAGCATGAGCATGGATACATGTGTATACATGCACATATATCTCTATATTTAACATAGAGAAAAATAGTGTGCGTATGTATATGTTTATATATATTTACATATATATGCCTCCCTGTATATATGTGTATGTATATAAGGAGAGAGTGAGAACAAAAAAGGGAGAGATTCATTTTAAGGAATTGGGTCATGCAATTATGGAGGCTGGCAAGCAATTATACAATTTTGGAGGCAGGCTAGAGACATGGGGAAGAGCTGGAATTCAAGTCCACAGGAGGTGTTCTTGTGAAATCTTCCTTGCTAAGGGGAAAACAGTCTCCCCCCACCCAACTCCTCCCCCACCCCCGCTATTAATTTCATCAATTGATTGGATGAGGCCCATTATGGAGGGTATTTTGCTTTACTCAAATTCTACTGATTTAAATGTTAATTTCATCTAAAGAAATGTTGAGCCACCCAGGCACGGTGGCACATGCCTATAATCGCAGCAACTAGGGAGGTTGAGGCAGGAGGATTGGGAGTTCAAAGTCAGCCTCAGCAAAAGTGAGGTACTAAGTAACTCAGTGAGACCTTGTCTCTAAATAAAATACAAATAGGTCTGGGGGTGTGGCTCAGTAGTTGAGCGTCCCTGAGTTCAATCCCCAGTACCCAAAAAGAAAAGAAATGTTGAGCCAAATATCTGGGTACCATGGCCTAGCCAAGTACCACAGGGAACAAATGAATAAGCAGATTCTTAGGAACTTATTTCATTCCATCAAGATTATTTTATCTTTTCGTTTAAAAATATTTATCAGTGTTTAAGTTACATGCTATAGAATTTTATGACAGCCAGGCAAGGTGATGCATGCCTTTAATCCTAGGAGCTCAGGAGGCTGAGGCAGGAGAATTCCAAGTTCAAAGCCAGCCTCAGCAACTTAGTGAAGACCCTAAGCAACTTAGCAAGACCTGTGTCAAAATTTAAAATTTTTGTAAAAAAGGGTGGGGTGCTAAGCATGTGGTTCAGTGATTAAGTGCCCTGGGATCAATCCCTGGTACAAAAAAAAAAAAAAAAAGAGAGGGAGGAAAAAAAAGAAAGAATTTTATTTCAAATTCAAACACAGAAGTATATAAAGTGAAAAGTGAACCTCTTTGTATGCAATTTCACTATCTAGTAAAACACTCTATTAATAATGACATGCATCCTCTTTCAGATTTTTTCTTATAACTCTAACTCATAAATATAGTTTAGATAGCTGTAGATATAGACATATGAGAGTTTTGCATTTGGAAAGCTCTTTCATTTTGTTTTTGTTTTTTAAAATGGTTTCACACTATACTATAATTTTCACTATATTTTTCCCATTTAATAAATGGTAGACTCCTTTCATGTCAATAACACTAATTCTTTTTAATGTTTGCACAGTATAATTTACTCAATCACTTCCTTATTGAGTCATTGGGATTACAGGAGTGTGCCATTATGCCCGATTTGACATGACTTTTTAAAAGAAAAAATATTTATAGTTGCACATGGACACAATACCTTTATTTTAATTATTTCATGTGGTGCAGAAGATTGAATCTAGTGCCTCACACATGCTAGGCAAGCACTCTACCACTGAGCCACAGCCCCAGCCCTGACATGACTTTTTAATATGAAAGTTATCAAGATGTTTAAAGGTCTAGTACATAATGCCTTTTAAATACTCCTTAGGGGTTTGAAGAATTAATAACCATCTGAAACTAAAATTTCAGCTGGTCTTAACAAAACTTTGGAAATGAAAAGAAGAAGAAATAGAAGTATCAGTCCTAAAGACTATATCTTGTTTGACATTGATAGAGAGATAAATATAAATACAAACTGTGGATAAAAATTTAAGGGTAATCATTAATTAGATAAAAATAAATTGTGAAACATCTTAAAGGAAACAAACAGACCTGGGAAAGATCTATTCAACAGAAAGAAGAAAATTTTATAATAAAATTAAAACCACACATGTGTACACACACACACACACACACACACACACACACACACACACACACATACACACACTCAGTAAATACCAAACCAAAAAACAATTTGGTCACCCATGGGTAGGATGGATTTAGATTTCTCTGCTGTGATAACATGCCATTACCATTTGGTTGGATATCTTCTTGTACCCTCAGAATTTAAAAGGAGAACATTTTGTATTATGAAGAGAGACTAGAGTTATACAGAAAAAAAATCAATGAACATTTTCCTGAACATATCCATCCAAACTGAATCTGAAGGATCAGTGTGGTCTGCTTTTCAAGATGCCTGAAAATCCACAGGTTACATTTCTATTTCTTTTGTGTTTTCAAACAGGGATCTATTTGTGATGACTACATGGCCACTATCTGCTGCCCTGTTTGTTCCCTTTGCCAAATCAAGAGAGATATCAACAGGAGGAGAGCCATGAATGCTTTCTAAAGAAGCTGGTGGTAAGTTGATACCAACACTCCTCCCAGAGTCTGTGGGGTTTAGAAGTATGTTTCAGGTTTTTGTAAATCATTTATTGTTGGAATAATAATTCAGTTATAACAATTCTTTAAGACTCCCAAAGTGCTATCTTAATAAAAGGTGGATTTTAATGTCTTCTTATGTATTCTCGGAACCATATTTTAGTAAATAAAGGAATGGTGAGTTTTCTAAACTCCTTAGAATTATATGCTCAATTAGTGAAGCAATTACCACCTGTGAAATACCATTACCGTTGTTTCACCAAAGTATGGTGAAACAAAATAAGTAGAAAATTCACTCCCTACTAAGACAAAAAAAAAAAACTTGATAAAAGAAACTAATAATTATAAGATGGAACAGCAAGTAAAAATTATAGATCTGGATCATTTTGATTGTGGCGTAAAGCATCTATCTAGTGAGGTAAAGCTAAACGGGTCAGACAGGACAGATACATCCTGTGGTGTCAGGCCAGACAAGACACACAGCCATCCGCCCTGGTAGATTTCCAGATGTCTCAGGTCATTCGTGCTAGACAGAAACCCGAAAGGCCCCCTCAGCAAAATTAGCTTTGTTTGAAAACTGTTTACACATATAGACATACTTCAATATATTTATTGATGGAATGACTAGAAACATGTACATAATCATATAAATGTTTGTGTATAAACTGAAGTTTATTCATATGTATACACAGCCCTATCTGCCCAAGTTGTGTGCCTCACTCAAAGAATAAAAACTACATGTGCAATATTTTATACAAATGTCTATAAACACAAATGTATATTTCTAAGAAAATGACTTATAGACCTCAGAAAATATATCTTATAACTAAACATACAAATACCCCCAAATAAAAACATTAATAAACAAATATGAAAAATTAATAAACAAATATGAAAAAGCAAATAGAAAAACCATCCTTTTAGAGAAGGTGGACTTTGAAATGGGTGGATATAGAATTTAGAATATTTGGAAATGTTCTATAGAATTTCACCATCTAAAATTCAATAAAGTCTTTTTCCACTAATTTTCTCCAGGATTAGCTATCAAGGATGTAGTTAAGGAGAAATCAACAAAAATTTGTCAGTTACCTCCATAGATTACACTTTGAGTATAAGAAAAAACAATACTTTTTCCATTCTTTATAATATCGAACTTTCTGTCTGGAGTGAGGACTTCATGTAAGTTAACAAAAACAATTCTTGGGTAATACATTTAAAAAAAAAGTTCATTTGTTTAGCAAATAATGTGTCAAATATCTAATACTATGTAATATATTGCTAGATGTTGCAGACAAAAATAAATTAACTGTTCCCCCTGTCTTTATAGATTTTGTACTCAAAAAGAAGGGATTAGTCAATCCCCCAAATACAATGAGGAATTTGATGCATACCTCTAGACAGAGTGCTGTTTTATGTTCAGAGGAAGAAGAGATCTCACTTCTGAGGTGAATGAATGGAAGTTTCTTGAAAGAAGTGATTTTTAATTCTAAAGAGGAAGTATGTTATCTAACAAGAATAAGTGAAACCTAGACTGATAGGATTTAATGGAGGCTAATGGCAAAGGTGCTGGTGGAGGCGTAGGGAAATGAATGGATGGTGCAATCACCTGCCTGGCAACAGCTGGGTGGTTACCACCTGCCTCCCCAGCCCAGGAGGCCAGGAGGGAGCAGTTACCTGTTCTCCAAGGAGAGAACTGAGTGAGGAGGTTGCCCTAGAGGAACAGTAACCGCTCAACAGAGGAATAAGTGCGGCCTGAGTCAACCTCCCAGGATGGGGTCAAGGGAAGCTTTCTGCTGTCCTTGTGGGCTTCCCATTGGCTGAACCCATCAAAAGGCAGAGGGCTGCAAAGAATTGCTCTAGGTCACGGGTCAGCTTCCTATGACCTACAGCAGGGTAGACAAGAGTGGAAGTGGACCAGATGGGGCAAACAGTATCACTGGCAGAAAATGTGAATAAAATTAATACATATGAAATGTTGCTTTTGATCAGCAACATTAGTGAATCTGTAGACCCCCACACCCCCACCAAAAAAATGAAAAACATCTTTATGAGCTTAGGTCCAACTTGCCTAGAATATATGGTATAAGTAGGAAAATATTGAGAAATACAAAAAATTGTTTTCTTTCCACATTTTATTGGCACATAATAGCCGCACATAATGATGAGATTTATTGTTACATATTTGTCCATGCACACAATAGAACAATATAATTTAGCCAGTATCACTCTCCAGCACTTCCCCTCCCCCTCCCCTTTTACAAATCCCTTAAAAAATACAAGATTTTTAAGAGGTAGTTGGGGCCTTGGCATATGATGTCTTGAATATCAAGTAAATGACTCAGTAAGCTTTGGGGAGTTACTACAGGCTTCAAGTGAATAGAACTAACTTAAGAAATGATCAGCTGAGATTAGTATATAGTTGAGACTGACAGAATGAGGCCAGAAGCAAAAGTGTGGGCCACCCACCGCAACACTGTTAAATACATAAAGTAAGGTGGGTACAATATGTATCCACACACATAATAATGAGTCCTGACATCTGAACTAGTTTTTGTCAACCACAGGGAAATTATCTCACTGAATCTTTGAATTGGTTCAAAGTAAAATATCTTGGTGGTCCTGACACCTGATCATCAATTTGGACCCTACATTATTAATTGACACTAAAACTAGAAATAAAAATATCCAAAACAGAATCGAGAGACAAAGAGCAAAGAATGAAGACATATTAAAACACACCAAGATTTCCTCCACACAACTAAAGAAGAGGAGAAGGAGAGAAAGAAAGAAAAGGCAGAATAGATTGGGACAAAGGGACATAGGAACCAACTGAAAAGGCTTCCCATAGCCAAAACTGGAACAATTTGAGTAACAAAATAATATAGTATTCGATTGTAATCAACACTATCATATTATCAAGAAATGTAAAATTTAAAATAAATATATATGAGGCCATACTGATATAAATAATTGAATACAATTAATTTGAAAAAAGGGTGAGTGTTGAGGGCAGGGAAAATTGGAAATTTTGAGAGCGAAGAGGTGGCAGGAGGATTTCCCTATAGAAAAAAGAGTACAATCTCCCACATAGAACTCCAGATATTTGCTGTGCTGGTGGTGCATACCTGTAACCCCAGCTACTCGGAAGGCTGAGCCTGGAAGATCACAAGTTCAAAGCCAGCCTTAGCAACTTCTCAAGATCCTGTCTCAAAATTTAAAAAATAAAAATAAAAAGGGCTTGGGGTGTAGCTCAGTAGTCAAACGCCCTAGGTTCAATTCTCAGTACCACAAAAGGAAAACCCCAAACCAAAAAAACCCCTCCAAGTATTTGTGTAGGTACCTCCTCCCTCAAGGAAATGGAACTTGATTCCCTTCCCCTTAAGTGTGAGTTTGCATAGTGACTTTCTTCCAAAGAACAATATGGAAAGCCAGGCAAACAAGCATACAAAGGAGAAACCTGAGAAAACTACCTTAGCCAAGTGATCAAAGTTACCTTCAACAGAGATAATCCATGTTGATGGATTGCAACCCAGAAATGATGTTATGAGAATGGTTCTTGACCTTTGTGGTATGCCTCCCAGAACTCCATACCTCTGGTCTAACCACAAGGAGAACAACAGACAAACTAAACTAGGGCACATTCTACAAAATACTTGACCAGTATCCTCAAATCCCAGAGACTCAGAAGGTGGAGGCAGGAGGATCATAAATTTGAGGCCAGCCTCGGCAAGTTAGTGAGAACCTCAGAAACTTAGCAAGATGCTGTCTCAAAATAGAAAAGACTGGAGATGTGGCTCAGTGGTAAAGCACCCCTGGGTTCAATTTCCAGTACCAAAACAAAAATAAAAACAACAACAAAAACATGTCAAAGTCATCAAAAACAAGGAAAAACTGAGAAACTCAGTTTAAAGGAGCGTAAGGGAATACAACAATTAAATGTAATATAGTATCCTGGACAGGATCCAAGAACAGAAAAAAAAGGACCTTAGGTAAAAACTGAGGAATCTGAATAAAGTATGGTTTGATTAATAATAATCTATTTGAGTTCATTAATTATAACAAGTCTATCATAGTAGCATATAATATTAACCAACAGGAAAACTGGGTGCAGTGTATATGGAAACCTCTTTTTATTATCTTTACAACTAATCATAAAATGATTCTGAAATTAAAAGTTAATTAAAAATTAAAGTATGGATTGAGAAAATTCAAAACTATTATTTGTATGTCCTCTCTAGGTGAAGAGCTTTTACCGAAGCAACTAAAATCAACAAACACCTCTTCAACTCGAGTTCTTCTCCATCTTTTGCAAGTGAAATATGATGGATATGTTTACTTTATGATGATGGGACTCCCAAAAAATCAAATTTTTGATTTATTCTAAATAAATGTTGTGTGTTAGCATAGTTTCTCCTGGCTCTCCCACTATCAAATTTTCTGGCTTATAAAATTTTTACATTACATTTGAAATATAAACCAAATAAATGTTTTATTAACAAGACTCTTTGTTTTGTTCTGTGCATGTTGTGCTGGGGATGGAACCCAGGACCTCATGCATGCTAAGCAGGTACTCTATCACTGAGCTGCACCCTCAGCCCTTAGCAAGATTCTTTTTCTTTTCTTTTTTTTTTTTCTTTTTTCTTTTTTTTTTTTTTTTTTTTTTTGGTGCTGGGGATTGAACCCAGGGACTTTTGCCTGAGACGCAAGCACTCTACCACTTGAGCCGTATCCCTACCCCTTTAGCAAGATTCTTTATGCTTCTTTGCTCCAAAATACCTTTGTCACTAGTTAATTCCAGGGGTCAGTCTCATGATATTTTTCTTGTAGTTTAGTTGCTTAGTGGGAGATTTTGGTCCACAGTAACTCAGCTCTTTCATCTAAAAACTTCAGAGACCATTATGGCACATTGAGTCAACAATTTTGCTCCTTTTCATGTTATCTACAAAGTATGACTAATGTGAACATAGCAAGATTTTAGGCAAAGAACACCCTAGGCCTCGCTTCCCAACTGCATACTCAAGGGTTTTGTGTTGTTGCTTTTCTTCCGTTTTGAATATGAGGTATCAGAGGAAGCAATAAAAAATTCATGATCAAATTCAGTATGACACAATTTGAGTTAAATATTGATGGGTAAATGTGTGACAATTTTTTCCACATTTCTTATTCTATTTGATTCATCTGCAACATTTTGCCCTAAAGAAAAATCTCACTTAATTTCTCCTAGCCCTCCCCAACTTCTGAGTCTATTTCATTTGTTGGGGCAGGGTAAGTGGGTAAAAACTATCTACCTTATCAATTAATTGTGAAATTTCAGTGAGATGAACATCAAAGCCTGGAATTTAGTAAGCACCCAAGGAACACAATTGCACTGCCCCTCCCTTCCTCCCCGTGCCTCGCAGGGCTCAATCCTGGGTCCACCCTTTCATGCCCTGTGTTCTTGGGTAGTGTCATCTACTCCCACAACTGCCTTCTGTAGGCCAGGCAGGATGCCAAAACCTGTATTTCCACCAGGCACAGGGGTCCCACATGTAATCTCAGCAACTTGGTAGGCTGAGGCAGAATGATCGAAAGTTCTAGGCCAGCCTGGGCAATTAAGGGAGTCCCTGTCTCAAAATGCAAAATAAGAAGGGTTGGGGTTATAGCTCAGTAGTAGAGCACCCCTGGGTTCAATCCCTAGTACCACCAACAAATCTATATTTCCAAAAATCTGGGGACATGGGTGACAGAAGAACTTCATCCCAGCTGAGGATCAAAGAGCCCCTGGTAACCATGAACTCATAGCTGTGCAGGGGTTTTGGAACTTCAGCTATCCAAATAGGATGAATTTACCCTAAGTCATTAAGTCCCAAGTTGTCAATTCTGAATTTATTTCAACAAAATTGACAGATGCATTAAAATAGGTTGTAAATCATAATCTAGAGTTTATATATCCTTTATTTATCATGAAGATCAAAAATGCAGATTGTCCTATATAGGACACTGGGACAATATATCTTTCATGTGTGTGTGGGTGGGTATATATATGTATATACATATATATACCCACCCCCCCCACACACACATATACACACACACACATATGTATGTATATATGCCATTTTATGAATAGGACATTGGGTAGACATATCCTTTCATACACTACACAATATACAATAACTTTCATGATCTGTTCAACAATTAATTTTTGTAGAATGAGCAAAACACTTCAAAGGGTTAAGTACTTTTTTGACAATGTGTTGCTGGTTTCCCATGACACAGTTTGTTTTGACATCACTGGTGTTCTTGCCATTTGAGAATAATGCAGTTTCTCATGTCAAATCTGATATCATCTTGGACCATAGTAGGTCCAGGGATATTACACATTCTCATTTCACATATGCCGAGCAGATTTCTCTTTTGAAATCCAACAAATTTATGAGATTTTTCTTGTCTTTGTTCACAAATTTGTGAATAATCCGTGCATTTATGATACACATAACATAGATACCAACTATTCAAGTACACAAAGGCCCACATCATTTTTTACTTCAAATAGAAGTGGAGTATCTGGAAACCAACCAATCATGTTTATACATTGACACCATTGAAATTGTTACAGGTACCCACTATCTTTGGATAAGGCACAATGGCTTTCCTCTTCATTTCTTTTTTCCATCTTTGAATTTTGCCAGTTCCATTCTATCTTTCCCCATGCCTCCTTTGCTGAAAATAAAAATTTCCTTACATACACTGTCACCATATTATCAGATTCATGAACTGTAGAAAAAGAGGTTTTAAGAATCTAAGATGGTACCTTTCTTTCTTTTGTGATTTTGTATTTCTATCCAGCAGTAGTGTGTACAGAAAATATTATGGAGCTGTCATTAATTTTCCCTCGTGTTTACATCTTGAGGTAGAAGTATCCACCTTCTACTTGAAGCTATAGATAATCAAAGGGCGGGCTATATGAGAAAACATTCTGGGCTATTGAAAATTATGTAAATTTTGAAAGAAAAATATGTCAAGAGCATGGTTTTTAAATTTATTTGAGCTTCATTTTGAAACTTTTGAAAACCCAACTATTTCACATTTGACTTATTAGCTCCAGAGAAGATATATGAATCTGTGCCCAGAGCAAGATCTTCTACTGCCTACTAAACAAGTCCATCTGGGAGTCCCTTAGGTCTTTACCCAACAGGTCCAACAATATCACTTACTCAGTTGTTCAGGTGAAAAGTCCAGATATCAATGAACTCTCCACTGTCTCATCATATCCTTCTGCCATGTCCCCTCATCCAATCAGACTCCAACTTCTGTTCCGTAAACTCCATTTGAAACCCCCAAAGGGTGATCTAATTTGCTACTGTGTCCTCAGTGTCTAGAAACATGACAGGCACTTATGTACCTGCTCAAATTATTTATTGAGGGGATGAATCTGTCCTCTCCTCTTTGTCTCCATTGCCACAAATGCTGTCCTTGTGATCTCTTTGGCAAATGATGTTCACTGCCTTTGAACCAGTATGCCTGCCTCTGGTAGCCAGCTCCCCTTGCCTTCTCTCCAATCCATCCTATTTAGTGTTGCATGAGTTAATTTGCAAATTTTCTTTTTTTTTTTTAAAGAAAGAGTGAGTGAGTGAGAGAGAGAGAGAGAGAGAATGAGAATTTTAATATTTATTTTTTAGTTTTCGGCGGACACAACATCTTTGTTTGTATGTGGTGCTGAGGATCAAACCCAGGCCGCACGCATGCCAGGCGAGCGCACTACCACTTGAGCCACATCCCCAGCCCGCAAATTTTCTATAAAACATTTTTCTAGAAAAATGTAGCCTCAGTTTACCTCTTTAATCTACTCTTCTGCTGCTTCTCCTTTTTAAATATTTGTTTAGTTGTAGATGGACACAATACCTTTATTTTATTTATTTTTATGCAGTGCCAAAGATCGAATTCAGTGCCTCACACATGCAACACGAGCACTGTACCACTAAACCACAATCCCAGCCCTCCTACTACTTTTTTTGCTCTCAAAATTCCCAAATATTTCCTGCCTCCACTGCACACATTTTTAAAATTTCAAATTCCTATTTTTTGTTGCTGGTATATAGGAAAGCAATTGACTTTCATCTATTAGCCTAGTTTCCTGTGATCTGCCACAAATGCTTATTAGTTTGAGGAGGTTTTGTTTTGTTTTTGATTATTTGGGGGTTTCATCTGCCAGGCCACAGAAGCAGTGACATCATTAATTTGTTTCCTTTGCTTTGTTCCTTACATGACCGGCATCCCAAGGAGCAGCTGTCATGGCATATACACAATTAAAGCTGCTTTCTACAGACAACATTCACTTGCCCTAGGTCCCAGCGTAGTGAGGGAGTCAGTGTCCTTCTAGAGAGGCATTCTGGCTCTGGTTGCTCTCATGGTTTCCTGGGCCCGGCTAGGTCCTTGTGAACTGAGAGAGGCATTTGAGGGACTTGGTATGGAGTCTTTAAGGATGATAGGTCTATTTTTTCTGTACCTATTGGTATGATATGTGATTTTTCTTCTTTAGCCGGTTGATGTGATAGATTATATTAACTGATTTTTGAATGTCGAACTAGCTTTGCATACCTGGAATAAATTCCATTGAAGATATATAGTTTTTTTTTTTAACTCAGTGTTGAATTTGATTTGCTATTATTTATTATTAATTTTGCATCTATGAGAAATATGGGTCTATAGTTTCTATTTCTTATAGTGTTTTCAATCTGGTTTGGTAAGACTGTCATCATAGAATGGGTTAAGAAGCAATTTTGTTGCTTCTTTTTTTTGGGAAGCAACTGTAGAGAATTGGTATTTCTTTTTTTTTTTTCAAGAAAGAGAGAGATAATTTTTTAATATTTATTTATTTAGTTAGTTTTCAGTGGACACAACATCTTTATTTTATTTTTATGTGGTACTGAGGATCTAACCCAGTGCCCCGCACATGCCAGGTGAGCGCGCTACCGCTTGAGCCACATCCCCAACCCTGAGAATTGGTATTTCTATCTTAAATATTTGGTAACATTCATCAGTGAACCCATCTGGGCCTAGTACTTTCTGTTATGAAAAGTTATTGATCATTGATTGAATTTTTTTTCTTTTGGTACCAGAAATTGAACTTAGGGGCACTTAACCACTGACCCACAGACCTAGCCCTTTTTTGTATTTTATTTAGAGACAGGGCCTCACTAAGTTGCTGAGGTTGGCTTTGGACTCCTGCCTCAGCCTCCTGAGCCACTGGGATTACAGGCGAATGCCACCATGCCTGGGTATTGATTCAGTTTCTTCTACAAATATAGGTCCTTTCAGATTGTTTCTTTGTGTGTGAATTATAGCAGATTGTGTCCTTCAGGAATTTCATTTCACATAGATTATCGAGTTTGTGGGGACAGAGCCGTTCAAATTTATTATTTATGGCATCTGTAGTGATGACCCCTCTTTCATTTCTGATTTTAGTAATTTGTGTCTTTTCTCTTTTTTCTTTATCTTACCTTAGCTTGCAGCTTACCAATTTTATTTTTAAAGCATCAGTTTTTTTGTTTTCATTGATTTTTATTTATTAATTTCCAACTTTCAATCTTATCAATTTCTTATCTGGTCTGCTTTTAATTTTTATTATTCTCTCTTTTGCTTAATTGGTATTTGATTTTCTCCTTTTTCTAATTTCTTAAATTGGAAGCTTAGATTATTGTTTTAATTCTGTTTTCTTTTCTATTAATGCATTCAATGCTATAAATATCTCTCTAGTACTGTATCCCACAAATTTTGACAAGTTGTATTTTGATTGTATTCAAAATATTTTGAAATTTGTCTCAAGGTTTCTTTTTTGAGTCATGCATTGTTTAGAACCATGTTATTTAATCTCCAAGTATTTGAGGATTTTCAAGCTGTCTTTATGTTATTAATTTCTGGTTTCATTCTGTTGTGACCTGAAAGTATACATTGTGTGGGTTCTATTCTTTTAAATTTGTTAAGGTGTGTTTTATGGACTAGGATGAGTTTTTTTGTTTGTTTGTTTTAGTTAGTTTTGTGGTCTTAGTGAATGTTCCGTGTGACCCTGAGAATGTGGATCCCATTGTTTGAAGCAATCTGTATAGTCAATTATGTCTACTTAGTTGAGAGCTTGAGCTCAACTATGTCCTTAGTGATTCTCTGTCCACTAAAGCTGGCTATTGGCGACAGAGGATGTTGAAGTCTAAAACTGTTTTTTGGCTTAGGGTGATATATATATCATATATGATATATATATTTATAATATATATATAATATATTTATTTATTTATTTATTTTTAAAGAGAGAGTGAGAGAGGAGAGAGAGAATTTTTTTTATTGATTATTTAAAGCATTACATAGCTCATGATATATAATCTTTCATACATTTGACTCAAATTGTGTTTTGAACTCCCATTTTCACCCCAAATACAGATTGCAGAATCACATCTGTTACATATTCACATTTTTACATAATGCCATATTAGTGACTGTTGTATTCTGCTACCTTTCCTATCCCCTACTATCCCCCCTCCCCTCCCCTCCCCTCCCATCTTCCCTCTCTACCTCCCCTGCTGTTGTTCAATTCTCTCCCTTTTTTTCCCTCCCCCTTGCCCCTCATAACCTCTTATAATTCTATGTATCATTGAAGGTCTCCTACTATTTCCATGTGCTTTCCCTTCTCTCTCCGTTTCTCTCCCCCCATTCGTCTTTGTTTACTGTTAGTCTTTTCCTCATGCTCTTCCTTCCTGTTCTGTTCTTAGTTGTTCTCTTTATATCAAAGCAGACATTTGGCATTTGTTTTTTAGGGCTTGGCTAGCTTCGCTTAGCATAATCTGCTCTAATGCCATCCATTTCCCTGCAAATTCTATGATTTTGTCATTTCTTAGTGCTGCATAATACTCCATTGTGTATAGATGCCACATTTTTTTTATCCATTCATCTATTGAGGGGCATCTAGATTGGTTCCACAGTCTAGCTATTGTGAATTGTGCCGCTATAATCATTGATGCAGCCGTATCCCTATAGAGCGCTTTTTTAAGGTCCTCAGGGAATAGTCCGAGAAGTGGGATAGCTGGGTCAAATGGTGGATCCATTCCCAGCTTTCCCAGGAATCTCCATACTGCTTTCCAAATTGGCCTCACCATTTTGCAGCCCCACCAGCAGTGTACAAGTGTACCCTTTTCCCCACATCCCCGCTAACACTTATTGTTGTTTGACTTCATAATGGCTGCCAATCTTACTGGAGTGAGATGGTATCTTAGGGTGGTTTTGATTTGCATTTCTCTGATTGCTAGAGATGGTGAGCATTTTTTCATGTACTTGTTGATTGATTGTATGTCCTCCTCTGAGAGTGAGAGAGGAGAGAGAGAGAGAATTTTTAATATTTATTTTTTAGTTGTCGGCGGACACAACATCTTTGTTGGTATGTGATGCTGAGGATCGAACCCCGGGCCGCACGCATGCCAGGCGAGCGCGCTACCGCTTGAGCCACATCCCCAGCCCTATTTATTTATTTTTTAAATAGGGTCTTGCTAAATTGCTGAGGCTAACCTGGAACTTGCTATCCTCCTACCTCAGCTTCCTGAGTCCGTGGGGCTCTAGGTGGGTACCATGGTGTCCAGCTTCTGGTTTACCTTGTATATATATTTTTTACCCCTCATATTTTGATACTGTATTTGTGTGGGGGAAGGGAGTGTGCTGGGGATTGAACCCAGGGCTTGTGCATGCAAGGCAAGCACTCTACCAACTGAGCTATATCCCCAGCCTGATGCTGTATTATTGTGTCTGGTTTTAAGTAAGCATTTTGATTCAATTTTCTCTTAGCATGGCAATTTTTTAAAATTAGTGGTTGCCCTCCTGTTTGCAATATACATTTCCAACCGATCTAATTCTGCTTTCAAAGAACACTATTGTTTCATGGTAGTGTAGGTAACTAGAGAGTATTCTCAATTCATTACTCTCATCCTTTACAACACTATTTCACTTATCCATATGTTATAATCACCCATACATTGTTGCTATTACTTCTTTGAACAGTTATCTGTTATCCGACTAAAAATTTTTAAAAGAAAATACTGCTTTAACTTTCATTTCTTTCTGCTCTAATCTTCCTTTATGTAAGTCTGAGTTTTTAACTCCTCTATGTTTTCCTTCTCTCTGAAGAATTTAACATTTTTCTAAGATAGGCCTCCTGGCAGAAAATTCTTAGTTTTGGTGTTTTTTTTTTTTTTTTTTTTTTTTTTTTTTTTTGTGATATTAGAAGGGTATCTTTGCTGTATAAAATCTATGGTGGTAGGGCGTTTTTCTTTAACACCTTAAATATTTCCAGTCTGCTCTTGTTTTGTATGATTTCTGATGAGAAATCCAATGTAATTCTCATTCATGTTCTTCTACAGGGAAGGTGTTTTATTCTTTTGGCTTTTTTTCAAGATTTTCTCTTTGGTTTTCTGCAGTCTGAATATAACTAGGTGTAGGGTTTTTTTGTTTGTTTGTTTGTTTTTTGTATTTATTCTACTTGATATTTTCGTTTTGGCTTTGGGCCTTTTTGGGTGGTTGATTGGCTTGGAGTTGTGTATTGTACCTGAGTTTTTATGCATGATAGGCAAGCACTCTACCACTGAGCTACATCCCCAACTCTTACGTGATGTTTTGAGCTTTTTAGAACTGTGGTTTGGTGTATATCAATTCTGGAAAATTCTTAACAATTTTTATTTCAAATATTTCTTCTGTTTCCCTCTTTTTTTTCCTCTTGGTATTCGCATTTACATATGACACTTTTCCTAATTGTTCCACAGCTCTTGGATATTGTTTCACTTTTCTCATTCTTTTTTCTCTTTGTATTTCAGTTTGGGGAGTTTCTGTTGACATACGTTTAAACTCATGGATTGTTCCTCACCTCCTAATGATGAGCCCATCGACAGCATTAATTTCTGTGGTAGTATTTATTTCTAGCACTTTGATTCTTAGTTTCCATCTCTCCACTTGTATTACCCTATGTTCTTGCATGTTGTCTACTTTTTCCATTAGAGCTCTTGATATGTTAATCATAGTTGTTTTAAATTCCTGGTCTGATAATTCCAATATCCTTACCATTTCTTAATCTAGTTCTGATCCTTCATGTACCTCTTCAGATTATTTTCTGGCCTATCAGCCTTCTAGTTTTTTGGTTGAAAGCCAGATATGATATATCAAGCAATAGATAATTAGACTTCTAATTGAAGCTTTTGTTAATCTGGGCAGGGCCCAGACTGTTTGTTATACCTATAACTGAATAAGACTTGTTTTCTCTCCCCTCCTCCATTGTTTTGGGTTTTCCTAAGAATTCCTTCTTAAATTCCTTTTTAAATGTGTTTTGTAGCTTTCATTATCCAGTTATTATACTGGATTCCTATTGATGTTGTTATACGGTATTTGGGAAGCCTTCTATAATATATTTCTGTTTTTTAGTTTAATCCCTGGTTATTACACTCAGTAGTGTTTCTTTATTGTTCCTCCCCTCACATGACAGAAAGGTTAAAGGAGGCTAGAATTTTCTACACTTTCTCTAAACAGTCTGTTTAGTGGTTTTTGTGCTGTGAGGATGTCATGTTGACTTCTGAGATTTTTACATATTGGAGCTGAAATAGAAAGTCACTCACATTTTTTTTTTTTTTTAAAGTCCTTCACCATATTCTCTATAGGCCCAGCTTCAAAGAGGCAGCTTCTCCTTGTGTGCTCTAGTACTTGATACAACTCCAAAGATTAAATTTACTATCTCTTGGCTTGGTGACACTTTGAATTTCTGGAGAATAGGCATTATAGCTTTTCTTCGTTTTGTAGCATATAATATAAATCAATGTCTGCTGAATTGAAGGAAAAAATACTTTTCACTAATTAAAAACAAAGAACTACTTTTATTTGGCTCATTTCTCAATTTATTAGAATAACCACATTTTAGAGGCACAAAGCACTTAAGTTTACATGACTACAAAGTTATCACAAATCCCAAACTTTTTAGCCATAGATATTTTTACCTTTGTTTAAAGAAAAAGCTTTCAAAACATCTGAGTTAGCTCAATACACAGACCCTGAATATATGGGAACTACGTATTTTTAAATGCTTGTACTTCCTGCTCTAATGTCTTCTTTAAGTGGAATCCAGCATAAAAGGGATTGAAATGTATAAGGTCACGATGCAAATGCTTTGGAGGGAAAGTGAAATCAATCTGCACAACATGGAAAAAGATGTAGTGTGTACAGAAGTTCCATAAGGGTTCACTGAGCCATCTGGGCTTCCATGGCTTGTGCTGTCCATTCTGGGGCTGTTTGACTAATTTTCTCCAAGAGGTTATTGACTTGGAAACAAAGTGATTGGATCTGCTTGTCCCATGTTGGCAGGGCTTCTCGTGCTAAAATTAAAAAAAAAAAAAAAAAAGTAAATAATGCAAAAAATCTGAAATGACTCCTTTGTATTTATAGCAAATGGGAATTAAAAGATAAATATAATAATATTTATTTGTAAAGTTTTTTCCAAAAATCTTAGCTAAAATAGGTGAGCTAACTAAGCAATAGTTAAGAACTCAAACCATTAACAGAGTATATAACGTAAAACATATGCACACAGATAAATGTTATTATTATGAATTCTTGAAAACAAAATAAAGTCATTAACTAAACAACCTCAATCACACATGAACGCATGCACACACGCGCGCGCGCGCACACACCCTTATTAAAGCAGTTTTTCCTTTAACTAATCGTACAACACTGCCATCTACAGGGGAAAATAAATCTACTTATATAGTCCAATACTGCCTCTGTTTGACTCTGAATAACATTTAAACACAAACAAACCCAATAACAACCACCCAAAACACTACCTTGAATCCACCAGATTTTTCTCTATGTTAGCAAAATGTAGTTAGAAATGAAAAAATGAAGGGAATTCTCATTCAGTTGAGCAGCAAAATTTACCAATAAGGGGCAGAGATTTAATGGAAAAAGATATATAAAGTCATAATAAAGGCTGGGCGTGGTGGTACACATTTATAATCCACGAGGCTCTGGAGGCTAAGACAGGAGAATTGCAAGTTCAAAGCTAGCCTCAGCAAAAGCAAGGCACTAAGCAACTCAGTGAGACCCTATATCCAATAAAATATAAAATAGGGCTGGGGATGTGGCTCAGTGGTCAAGTGCCCCTGAGTTCAATCCCTGATACCAAACAAACAAACAAAAAATCATAATAAAAGACACAAAATAAATTGGGTAGATATAAATCATATTCCCAGCGGAAATATGTAATATCATAAAAATATCAATTTTCCCCTGTGTTATAGATATGTAATGAAATCCCTTTCTATTTTGTTTTATGACCAGGACAAAGTCATTAAAGTTAATATATAGAAGACTGGTGTTTAAGACTAGCCAAGATAATTTTGAAAATGAAAAAGAAGGGCAGAATTGTGATATGCCACAACATGGATGAACCTCAAACTTACTATGCTGAATGAAAGAAACAAAAAGGTCCCATATTAGATGATTCCATTTATATTAAATTCCATAATAGGAAAATATAGAGACAGAAGGAAGTTGGGTAGCACCAGAAGCTGGGGGAAGGAAGAATAGGAATAACTGCTCATGGGCATGGATTTCCTTCTGGGGCAACAAAAATTTTTTCAAAACTAGATAGAGATGGAAGTACACTAGTTAGGGAGGGAGTATGTGGTACTGAATTGTTTGCTTTAAAATGGTTAATTATGTTATGGGATTTCAATCCCATAAAGTGAAAAGCAGTGGTGGGTAGGGTGCTTTACCAACAGTAACATTTACAATAAACTTATTATCACATTGTTGCAGATCAGGTGAATGAAGTACTTGCAATCATGTATGTGGAACCCACCATATATCAGAGATCACAAATCAGAAAGAATGCTTACTTAATAAATTATACTTGCATAATTGATTATTCATCTAGAAAAATTAGATCATACTCTAAATCATCCACAAAAATGAACTATAGATAGATTAAATTTCTACATATAAAACAAAAGAAAGATTAAAATATTAGAAGAAATTTTAGGAAAACACTAGTTTTACCTTAAGGTAAGATAGAAACATTTTCAATTTTTTTTTTTCAATACAGTCTCATTCAAAAGAGCAGCAAAATTTACCAACAAGGGGCACAGATAAATCATAAAATATAAAATTGACATGTTTGGCTGCAAAAAAAGTTTAAGAAAATACACTTACAATATGCATTTCCCTTATAGAAAAAAAAACTTGATATGATGGGGAAAAATCAGTAATACATATAACTAAGTTAAAACAATCATTATACCAAAAACTATAAAAAATAGATACTGAAAGGTCAGGAAAGATGTGGTAGAAAGAAGGAAATAGACAAGAAAAAGTAACATTAATTTACAGAATTAAAAATGCTAATGCCAAACAAATGGAAAGGTATTAAACTTCATTAATGCTAAAAAAATGCATACCTAAATAATAATGTCATTTCCTCCCGTTAAATGGCAAAAGATTTAGAAAGCCATGACATCCAGCTATTGAAGATTCATTTTCTCATTCTGGTAGAATTCTAAACAGCTATACTTTTCTGGAAAGCTAACTGGTAGTATCTCTTAAAAGTAAAAATACACATATCCTTTGAGGGCTTGGGATATAGCTCAGTTGGCAGAGTGCTTGCCTTGCCAACAATAACAACAACAATAACAAATCCTTTGATGCAACAATGTTTCTTCTAAGCCTGTTCTATAGAAATAAGTGTATTCTATAGAAATAAGTGTATTGGTACATAAATATACAAGGAAGCCAAGCAAGGTGGTACAGGCCTATAATCCCACTAGCTCACAGGGCTGAGGCAAGAGGATCGATCACAAGTTCCAGGCCAGCCTCAGCAGCTTAACGGAGCCCTCAGTGACATTTTAATGAGACTCTATCCCGAAATTAAGGACCAGGAATGTAGCTCAGTGGTAGAGCACCCACAGGTTCAAACCCCACTAATTAAAAAAAAAAAAAAAAAAAGGGCAACCACTTGACAATGGTAAAGATTTGAATTCAATAAAATATTACATAGCTATAAAACAAATTAGATTGCTATTTTATAACTTGAAAATATATCCATAGTATAATAAATTCGAAAAGCAATTTTAAGTACTATGTACTTTAAAATACTTGTAATCCCACTTTTAAAACACATCTATGTTTTTACATTATCTTGCATAGCATCTAGAAAGACACACAAGGTTCACAGACATTATTAGTTACATCAGAGACCTTAGAGGAAAAGAAGAGGGAGTGGGAAAATATTATGAATGCTTCCTTTATTTACCATTGTAATGCTTTACTTGTTATGAGCATCATTATTTTTTGAGATCTAAGAAAATTAGAAAAATATTTTATATATTAACTTAATATAAGTTAATTTGAATGACCCTTCCTTGGTGATACCTCTGCCATGCTACTCGTCATCTACAGTGTTTACTTCTCATTTTCAGTGCACTAGTCACTGGATATTGAATATACTGTGTAAAATATGACAATATTAATATCTGCCATCAGGAAGTTCAGCTTGGAAGCAGAAGGAAACATTTAGACAAAGATATACAATTGAAAATAATTAAGATTAATGTTAGGAAGAAATTCAGGGTGACATGAGAACATACAAAGCTACCCCTAATCTGGAGAGATAAGAAGATCACTACTGATTAACACTGTTCAAATTGAGACATGGGACAAAACAAAGATGGCTAAAGAGGGTGAATACTTAGGAGGTTTGACAGAGGCAAGTATTTACAATGCTGAAAAAAATACAAAGAACTATGTGGCTGGATTGGTGAGAGAAAGCTAAAGAGGATCAGGAAGGGTATTTTGGAAACTTTGTAGAGCTTTGACAAGCAACAGGGAAGTCATTCATCAGAGTGTAAACAAAAACAACATGATTCAGAGTTTTTTAAAATTTCTTTTTTATGTTTGCATTTTTAAAAGATCACAATCACTCTGGCTAGTAGGAAAAAAGATTAGAAAGGAGCATGAAGTAGGGGAAAGGCTTCTGTCTCTACAGTAGAAGAGGTTAGGATAGTAGGGTTAGAATAGTAGAATAGGTGACAGGGCTGGGGCTGGGGCTCAGCGGTAGAGCACTCGTCTAGCACATACGCAGCATTGGGCTCGATCCTCAGCACCACATAAAAATAAATAAAATAAAGGCATTGTGTCCAACTGCAAGTAAAAAAAATATTTTTTTAAAAAAGAATAGGGCGCAGTCTCGCTAGGCGACATGAGTTTGGCTGGGGGCCGGGCCCCCCGGAAGACCGCTGGGAACAGGCTTTCTGGGCTTCTGGAGGCAGAGGAAGAAGATGAGTTCTACCAGACGACTTACGGAGGTTTCACTGAGGAATCTGGAGATGATGAGTATCAAGGGGACCAGTCAGACACAGAGGATGAGGTGGACTCTGACTTTGATATTTTTTTTTTTTTTAAAGAGAGAGTGAGAGGAGAGAGAGAGAGAGAGAGAGAGAGAGAGAGAGAGAGAGAGAGAGAGAGAGAATTTTTAATATTTATTTTTTAGTTCTCGGCGGACACAACATCTTTTGTTGGTATGTGGTGCTGAGGATCGAACCCGGGCCGCACGCATGCGAGGCGAGCGCGCTACCACTTGAGCCACATCCCCAGCCCCTGACTTTGATATTGATGAAGGGGATGAACCATTCAGTGATGGAGAAACAGAAGAGCCAAGAAGGAAGCGCCGAGTAGTCACTAACGCCTATAAGGAGCCTCTAAAGAGCTTGAGACCTCGAAAGGTTAGCACCCCAGCTGGTAGCTCTCAGAAGGCCTGAGAAGAGAAGGCACTGCTGCCACTTGAACTACAGGATGATGGCTCTGACAGTCGGAAGTCCATGCGCCAATCTACAGCTGAATATACGCGACAAACATTTCTTCCGGTACAGGAAAGACAGGGCCAGTCCCGGCGGCGTAAGGGGCCCCACTGTGAGAGACCACTGACCCAAGAAGAGCTGCTCAGAGAGGCCAAGATCACAGAAGAGCTCAACTTACGTTCATTGGAGACATATGAGCGACTGGAGGCTGACAAAAAGAAACAGTTTCACAAGAAACGGAAGTGCCCTGGGCCTATAATCACCTATCATTCGATGACGGTGCCACTTATTGGGGAGCTGGGCCCCAAGGAGGAGAACGTGGATGTCGAAGGACTTGATTCTGCTCCCTCGGCCTCCTCATTGGCTCCCCATGCTGGGACTGGACCTGTCATCCCACCTGCTCGCTGCTCGCGTACCTTCATCACATTTAGTGATGATGCGACATTTGAGGAATGGTTCTCCCAAGGTCGGCCCCCAAAGATCCCTGTTCGGGAGGTCTGCCCAGTGACCCATCGTCCAGCTCTGTACCGGGACCCTGTTACAGACATCCCCTATGCCACTGCTCGAGCCTTCAAGATCATCCGTGAGGCCTACAAGAAGTACATCACTGCGTATGGACTGCCTCCTACTGCCTCAGCCCTGGGCCCTGGCCCCCCACCTCCTGAGCCCCTCCCTGGCTCTGGGCCCCGAGCATTGCGCCAGAAAATAGTCATCAAATGAAGAGATGTCTAGTCCTTAGAAAACTCTTTCTTGCCTGAAAATGGGGCTCTTGATCTTCCCTCTCTGTCTACTTCTGCCCTTAATATCTCTGATTGCCCATTCTTCTTCTATATGTCTTTCCCCATCTTTCCCCCAATTCCTTGTTCATTTTGTTGTGGTTTTTTTAATCTAATAAAATGGAAAGATCCTTAAAAAAAAAAAAAAAAGAATAGGTTGGCAAGTGGTACAAAATGAAGAAAAGCAAAAGGATTCTATATACCATTAAAAGGAATAACTGGCAGGTTTCTGGGCAGTGAAGGAGAAGAGGATGTTAAGAACAAGGAATGTTGGAGAAAGTGAACAATGCAGTTTTTGAATGCCTAGGATCACACAGGAAAGAGAGATAATGAATTCAGTTTTGGATATGTGTTCATTCTAAGATGCCCATGAAGCAGTCTAGTACAAACACCGTAATAATGAACTAAAGCCATGGGCTGGGAATCAAAGATTGACATGAAAGTAAATGTAGCCACTGTCTACAAAGAGATGGTAACTGAATCAAGGGGGCCATAAGTAACTCCAATATTTAAAGGTACCACAGAATCTATAATGACTGCAAAGAATATCTGGTGAAATAGTAAGGAAAGCAGAAAAATGGGCTGGAGAAGAAAGAAATCAAGGCAGCATTAGTGATGGTAGTGAGGTGTCCAAAAAAGAAAGTGAGCAACACCATTCATTTTGTTGAAAAGTTAAGATGAAGCCTCAAAGATAAAAGGATCTTTCTTTAAATGGGAGAGACCTGTGTATACTTAAATATTAATGAAAAAAAGTCAACAAAGTAAAAAAAGAATGAAAACAAACAAAAATTTAACTGCTAACTTCAAGTTCCTAAAACAGTACTTTTCTTCTTCTTCTTAAGTGAGTAGGTGGGGAAGTAGAGGCTAGAGAAGCGCGGGCAAAAGAAAGGGACAGGGAGATGGAAAACATCTCCAATATAACAAGAAAGACAAAAAAGTATTTAGGTCTATACCTAAAATTTAGAGGTTTTAAATCTGATCAAGAGGTTAAAATAGGGGCTGGGGATGTGGCTCAAGCGGTAGCGCGCTCGCCTGGCATGCGTGCGGCCCGGGTTCGATCCTCAGCACCACATACCAACAAAAGATGTTGTGTCCGCCGAGAACTAAAAAATAAATATAAAAAAAAAAAAGAGGTTAAAATAATTTCACAATGATGCATTTTCTTTTTCTTATTTTGTGAAATAGGAAATAAGGGTTTTTGTTCAGAGAGAGGAAAAAAGTCATAGGATAAAGAAAAATCAAATCCGAAATAGTTATTGCACAGTGGTGGACTAGAAAAATGTACCATGAATCCCAGGTAGTATTGAGGACGTGTGATCTTAAATTTTCAGTGTACCTGTCTGATACTTCATCCTCCTCCAGCAACACTAGCTAGCTATTCATGTGCAGGTTTGGAAAAGACATTCTGTCTTTCAAGGTGAAGTTTCCTGGACAGCTGGAATAAAAAGTCAACAGGCAAGTAAGTATTCTAGGGCACCTGTAAAAAAGTAATTAAACTAATGGATTATGGAATCCAAGCCAATTAGAAAGAAAAGTAAAGACAAATAAAAGGGTTTCACTGACTGGAAGGAAGAAACGAGTCAATCAGCAGCTCCCATGTGGTCAAGGAAGAGCTGTGGTATGGGAGTAAGTAGAATGGGAGTAACTGAGACAGACCAACAGAGAAAAAGGGAAAAGGTTATGGTCAGAGTGAGGTATTTCAAATTAAAATTTTACAAGTGGAACAGTTCTGGATACAACAAAGACCAGGGTGTAATGGATGTGGGAATAAAGAGCAGAAAAGATATCAGACAAAGTCAAGGGATCCACTTACCTGCTGGCTTCCATTAGTTTAATGAGCTGCTGAATAGAAAATGCAACTGGCATTTCCACATACCCAATACATCTTATGAGGTCTATAAATGTTTGATAAGTAATTGAGTAAACTGATAAAATTCAAGTTTCAATTTTTCCTTAGTTTAGCAAATGCTGCATTAAGCAGATTCATGAATATAAAGTTATTTAAAATTATTTCTTAGAAATAAGCTTATTCCAGTAGTAAAATTCTGTGTCAAAAGAAATTATTCAATATATTTTAATCATACATGTGCAAAATTCACTGCCATTTCATAAAACAGATACACAAAACTTCTTACTTTCAAAATGAACTATTCCATCAATCTGGTCAATAAATCCATTCATACGTCCTTCTGTTATCATTTGGGATGCTATCTTTTCTGCCTATTAAAAAAAAAAAACCAATAAATTTTCAAACTTATTACATCTAACAGTTATTCACATATAAGAGAATTGAAAACTTCTGGTTTATCTATCTCTAAGCTTTACATATACATTCATCTGCCAACCATTAGAAAAACATGTCTTATAAATCTGCTTATTTTTCCAAATTATTTGTGGGCATTACATTATTTTAAGTCAATTTGGATATATTCTTGTCAGAATCTAACCCTTTGACCAATTTTCTCTTCTGCTCAAAATCAAACTAACAGTTTTCTTTTCACTTGGATCTTCCCCTGGAGGAAAAAAAAGCCAAACTAGTTTTTATTTCATTTCAATTTCCACAGTGTTTAATGTCAGAAAAACTCTTTAAGAAAGTTATATATTTTTTAAAAAATGTATTAAAAGAAGGAATAGATGTTCCGATTCGAAAGGATTTAAAAGACAATTAAAGGGGAACAAAGGATCTTCCATCCTAGCTCCTGAAGACATATTTAATGTCTAGTATGTGAATGCAAACAGCATTGGAAGTCATTTATTACTTCAAAAGCAATTAAATCACTCCTAACAGACTGCGACTATCATTTATTGTTTCAAGTACATTCATTTCTTTTAGGATCAGCAAGGGGATTATACCTCAAAATCTAAGAAGAAAGCATCTTTTAAATGGTAACTTAAGTCTTGGTTCCCAAAAAGAAATTGTTAGAAAATCCTAAATTGAAATTTCACTACCAGATAAAAGGGGAATTTGACTCATAATTGTCTGACTTTAAGGTTAAAGTTGCTTACTTTTAATACTATTTAAAACTGAGAGAACATTTTGTAAATAACTGAAACACCCTTTACATACCATTGGTACATTGTTGGAATTTATATATGACCAACCAACTTGGAAGAGTGAAATTAAATTTTCTTGTAAGTCCTTAGTAAATCCTAAGGATGAAATTAAATTCCCTAGTAATTCAATCCTAAGAATGAAATTAAATTTATATATGGCTAACTGAATCCTAATAAAATTAAATTCCTTAGGAGTAAATTCCTCTTATATACTTAAGACACATTTCTTAAATTAAAACTGATCACAGAAATTGCAACAGAATAGCCTGAGGTATTGCCATATCATTCTCTCAAAAAGATAAAATATTTGGGGCTGGGGTTGTGACTCAGCAGTAGAGTGCTCACCTAGCATGTGCGAGGTGCTGGGTTTGATCCTCAGCACCACATAAAAATAAATAAATAAAATAAAGGTATTGTGTCCAACTACAACTAAAAGCAAAATATTTTTTTTTAAAGAGAGAGAGAGAGAGAGAGAGAGAGAGAGAGAGAGAGAGAGAGAGAGAATTTTTAATATTTATTTCTTAGTTCTCTGCAGACACAACATCTTTGTTGGTATGTGGTGCTGAGGATCGAACCCGGGCCGCACGCATGCCAGACGAGCGCGCTACTGCCTGAGCCACATTCCCAGCCCCAACAAAATATTTTTTTAAAAAAAGAAATATTTAACCTTCAAGTTAATCTACTGCAGAAAAAGAAGGCATGTATCAATATCAATTTTTTAAAAATCAGAAATCATTATGAAGCAGATATAAATAAACACTAAACAAAGATATCCTCATGAAATGGCTGTCATAATTTGGAAGTCTATAGATTTCCATTCTAGGTAACTTTATTATAAAACACAATTTTAAAAAACCAAAACTAAAAGTACTAAGGCAATTCCATTACAATAGCATTTTAGTATTTAAACAATTTATTTTCATTTACTTGAGGGTTTTTATGTGTTGTAATGTAGTTTTATTTTTGCTGCAGTGGTTGACAACATTTACCAACTATGTATTTTATTTTCTCATTACTTCAACAGTTCTGAGTCTTAACTTCCTTTTTATGTGTTAGAATCAAGAAAATACCTTAGCTGCAGGGATCTCTAAAAGAGCTCCAAGTTCTTCAAAGGTAATATTATTATATAATTTGCTTGCAGACAACAAATTGTGTTCAATAACAGCTCTGTCCAAGATGCTGGAACCTTAAATATAAATAAGATAGTTATATATCATAAACTTTAAAAAGATGTAACTTTTTTTCTGAAAATTTCTAGGGTATAATAACTAGACCTTTTATTGATTTTCTGCTCTGCTCAAAATCATTACCCTTATTCCTCTGATCAGTATTTTAAAAGTAACGAATACTCCTTTATTTGATACAATTTGATTAACATACAATTAAATAAAAGTAAAACAGCATTTGCAAATTAGTGATTGCTAAGTACTTACTAAGTGAATGAATTTAACTGTTTGATTAAAAATTACAAAATAAAAAGGGCTGGGAATGTAGCTCAGTAGTGGAGTGCCCCTTGGTTTAATCTCCAGTACCACAAACAAATAAAAACAAACAAAAGTGTATCTGCAAATGGGAAAATACAACACGTTTTAGTAATTTTTAAATCTTATTTCTTAAAATTTTCTCTTATAATCATTACTGTGATAATGTAACAGTTGAGAATTAAGAATAGTAGGAGCTGGGGTTAAGGCTCAGAGGTAGAGCACTTGCCTAGCATGTATAAAGCACTGAGTTTGATCCTCAGAACCACAGAAAAATAAATAAAGGTATTCTGTTCATCTACAACTAAAAATAAATAAAAAAATAAATAAGAAAGAAAGAAATAGGGACAATATTTTTATAGAGGCAGAACTGAAATCTTTTAATGGTGTAACTTATAAAAATCTATTTATCCACAAAATCAACTGTATTTATATATACCATTAATGAACAAACAAAATAAAATTAAGAAAACAATTGTGTCTAAAAGAACATCAAAACACACAAAGTACTTAGGAACAAAAAATATAAAACTTATAGTTTATAAAACACTGCTGAAAGAAATTAAAAATAACTGAACAGTTTATGGCAGCTCAATTCACAATAGCTAAACTGTGGAACCAACCCAGATGCCCTTCCATAGATGAATGGATTTAAAAAACTGTGATATATATACACAATGGAATATTACTCAGCATTAAAAGAGAATAAAATTATGGCATTTGCAGGTAAATGGACAGAATTGGAGAATATCATGCTAAGCGAAGTAAGCCAATCCCCAAATACCAAAGGCTGAATGTTCTCTCTGATAAGTGGATGCTTATCCATAATAGGGGAGGGCATGGGAAAAATGGAGGAACTTTGGGCAAAGGGGAGAGAAGAAAGGGGAGGGAATATGGGGGCAGGAAAGATGATGGAATGTGATGGGATATTATTACCCAGGTACATGTATGACTGCACATATGGTGCAACGCTACATCGTGTACAATCAGAGAAATGAAAAGTTGTGCTGCAATCGTGTGTAATATATCAAAATGCATTCTGCTGTCACACCTAATTAAAATAATTTTTAAAAAAATAACTGAATAAGTGGGAAAGGCTGATATAGTTAAGACGGCAGATTCAATGCAATCCCCCTATCAAAACCTTGGCTTGCTAATTTGTAGAAACTGATAGGTTGATTCTAAAATTCATCTGAAAATTGAAAAAACACAGAAGAACCAAATAATCTTGAGGGCTGGGTTGTGGCTCAGTGGTAGTGCGCCTGCCTAGCATGTGTGAGGCACTGGGTTCAATTCTCAGCACTACATATAAATAAATGAATAAAATAAAGGTCCATCATCATCTTAAAAACAAATTATCTTAAAAAAGGACAAAGTTGTAGAATCTACATTCCCCAATTCGAAAACCTATTACAAAGATATAGCAATCAAGACATTGTAGTACTGGCATAAGGGCAGAACTATTATTCAATGGAACAAAACTTAAAGAGTCCAGAAATACACTCACATTTATGGTCAATTGATGGTCAACAAGAGTACCAAGACAATTCAATGGGAAAAGTAGTAGTTTTTTCAACAAATGTTGTTGGGCCCACTGGATATACACATGCAAAAGAATTGAGTTAGATCCCTGCCTCACACCATATAAAAAAAATTCATTCAAAATAAATCAAAGACCTAAATGTAAGGGCTATTCCCATGAAACTTTTAATAGAGTAAATCTTCATAACTTTGAATTAGGCAATGGTTTCTTATATATGACACCAAAGGACAAGAAAAAAAGAATACAAATAAACTGTACTTCATAAAAATTAAAAACTTTCATACTTCAAAGGACACCATCAAAAAAGTAAAGTGAAAAAAAAAAAAAGTGAAGAAGGCTAGAGGTGTAGCTCAGTGGTAGAACACATGCCTAACATATGTTAAGGCCCTAGGTTCAATTCCCAGCATTGGAAAAAAAAAAAAAAAAGTAAAGAGACTATACACAGAATGAGAAAAAATATTTCCCAATCATTTATCTGGTAAGGCACTTGCATCTAAACTATCTAAAGCATTTTTACAATATAATAATAAAAGGGCACATAACCCAATTTAAAAATTGGTAAAGGATCTAAAAAGATATTTTCCCAAAGAAGATTCACAAAAAGGCAATGAGCATAATGAAAAGGTATTCAACATTATTAGCTACCAGAGAACTGCAAATCAAAATCACAATGATACACCACTTCACCCAGTAGGATGGATAAATAAAAAAATATATAACGACGAGTATGGATAAGACTGTGGTAAAACTGGAAAATTTACACCAGTTATAAGGAATATAAAATGAAGCTACTATTTGAAAAACACATTGGCAGATTCTTAAAAGACTAATTAACCTGGTGCAGTGGTGCACACCTGAAATTCCAGGGATACAGGAGGCTGAGGCAGGAGAATCACAAGTTCAAAGCCAGCCTCAGCAACTTAGCAAGGCCCTAAGCAACTTAGCCAGATCCTATCTCAAAATAAAAAATAAAAAGAAGTTGGGCTGCGGTTCAGTGGTTAAGCATCCCTGAGTTCAATCCCCAGTTCAAAAAAAAAAAAAAAAAAAAAAGACTAATAAAAACACAAAGTTACCATATGATTCAGTAATTCCATTTCTAGGAGTACACTCAATAGAATTGAAAACATATACATACAAAAACATTCATGCAGAAGTTCATAGTAGCATTAATAGCCCCAAAATAAAAACAACCTAAATGTCCATCAAATGACAAGCAAATAAGTAAAATGGTACATGCCATGATAGAATATTCTTTGGTATTCTTTATATTAAAGGAATGAAGTACTGATATGCACTATGTTTGAATTTTGAAAACATTATGCAAAGTGAAAAAAGTCAGCCAGAAAAGGCCATATATGATTCCATTTATTTAAAATGTCCAAAATAGATAAACCTATAGGACAGAAAATAGATTAGTAATAATATTGCACAATTCTAGTAATATTAGAAACCACTACAGTCAAAATAAAAATTGTTTTAAGATAGCAAGTTAAGGGGCTGGGGATGTGGCTCAAGTGGTAGCGCGCTCGCCTGGCATGGTGCGGCCCAGGTTCGATCCTCAGCACCACATACAAAGATGTTGTGTCCGCCGAAAACTAAAAAATAAATATTAAAATTCTCTCTCTCTCTCTCTCTCTTTAAAAAATAAAAGAAACTACCCAAGTCTTAAAAAAAAAAAAAAAGATTGCAAGTTAAGAGCTGAGCATGGGTGGTGCAAGCCTATAATCCCAGCAACCCAGGAGGCTGAGGGAGGAGGACTGAAAGTTTGAGTCCAGCCTCAGCAACTTAATGAGGCCCTATTTCAAAGTAAAAAATAAAAAGGGATGGGGATGTAGTTCAGTGATACAATACATCTGGGTTCAACCTCCAGTTCCAAAATCAAGATTATAAACTGTGGGAATACCAGTAAACAAAAATGTCCAAGAAAGATAAATAAGGAAAGAAATGGGGTCTAAAAAGAAAGAGGAATAAGACACATATTTCCTCTGTATATAGTCACACATGAGAATCATTTGTTCCTCAGAGATACTAGGGGAATATTCTTCTTTTCTAAAAAAATTATCTAATTAATTATATCTTAAAGTCAAAGTTATACCTGAAGCTCAACTATATCAATTTCAACAACTTCTAAAAATTTTACCTAGCTTTTTAAATATATTTTAAAATTATACATAGACACATATCTTCATTTTGTTTATTTATTTTTATGTGGTGCTGAGGATCAAATCCAGTGTCTCACATGTATAAGGCAAGCGCTCTGCCACCGAGCCACACCTAGCCCCCTTATCTAGCTTTTAAGTGGTGTGTCAGACAACTTAAAGAGTCTATAGCTGCACAGAATACACCAAAAAGAGAATTTAAAAAGAAAAGAGTTGGGCATGGTGGTGCACACCTGTAATGTCAGTGGTCAGGAGGATCACGGGTTCAAAGTCAAACTCAGCAATGGCAAATGAGATCCTATCTCTAAATAAAATACAAAACAGGGCTGGGGATGTGGCTCAGTGGTCAAGTGCCCCAAGTTCAATCCCCAGTACCCCCCAAAAAAAGAAGCTGTGTTCAGTGGCACAGGCCTGAGGCTGAGACAGGAAGATTCCAAGTTCCACGGACAGCTTCAGCAACTTAGCAAGGCCCTGAGCAACTTATTGACACCCTGTCTCAAAAGAAAAAGGGCTGAGGTTATAGCTCAGTGGTAAAGTACCCTAAGGTTAAATCCCCAATAACAAAAAGAAAGAAAGAACAGCTCCCATCAAAACACATACGTACATTGACAGATAGATAGGCTACAAATTTAATTTTAAGTTTTCTAGCAGCCAAGCAAAATAAGAAAATCAGCTTATCTATTCCCAATGTGTTTAAATAAGATTAAAAACTAAATGCTCAGAACTAGAACTAATTCTAAAACATTAAAGGAAATTTTTCCTGAAGACCTGCATAAAGTAAATTCTATGGAAAAAATATCTTCTCTAGAGAGTAAATGAGAATGAGTTGCTTAAGTGCAATTAAACAAAAGAAATTTAATGAAGTCAATATAATCCCTTCACTGATTTGGTTTAACTCAGAGCAGTAAGATTGGATGAAGTGTGCATCTTTCAGCTAGTCACTATTAACACTTTACAACTAAATCTAGTCAGCTTTATGGCTGACTCTTTACAGCTAATTTCTCTTTGATATAGGATGAGAGTGAATTCAAGGCAGCAAGTAGTAGTTATGTTCTATAACAATATGCATGCTTTTCTTGATCTTTTCCATGTTTTTACTTGTCTACACCTATGTTTTTTAGTATCGTATGTGTTACCATTATAAGCTACTTTAAAAGCTCTGTATGCAAATGCACATAAAACAATTTATGTTTTCAATAAGCAACTACTTAAAACAGTTTTCCTGGCAAGGAAGTCTGACTTAAGCAGATACATCCCATTACTAGGAAATATGACACCAAGTTCTATTCTTATTGGCAACACTACACCTTGTGTAACCTTGGGTAAGCTACTGTGCCAAATTTTGCCCTAAAATAGGACTGGATAATTATGCGTTGTTACAATCTGATGTTTAAGATTATGTTATTTATCAATGGTTGAAGTTTCTTTAAAAATAGGCATTGTTATTGGGCTAGGGATATAGCTCACTTGGTAGAGAGATTGCCTTGAATGCACAAGGCCCTGGGTTCAATCCCCAGCACCACACACATACACACACACACACACACACACACACACACACACACAGGCATTATCAGTATAGTCCATAATTTCTTTTGCTTTCATGAGTTTCCAAAAACTGCATTATTTCACAAAATGCTTTCCAATAGGAGCTACTTAAAAATATATTTCAAGCCCATGTCTGTGTATCATATTCATCTTCCGTCAATATAGTATTCTTCTTTTTTTGTGGGGAGTGGGTGGTACCACAGATTGAATCAGGGGCACTCAACCACTGAGCCACATTCCCAGCCCTATTTTGTATTTTATTTAAAGATAGGGTCTGAGTTGCTTAGCACCTTGTTTTTGCTCAGGCTGGCTTTGAACTCACAATCCTCCTGCCTCAGCCTCCTAAGCTGCTAGGATTATAGGCGTGTGCCACCACACCCGGCATATTCCTGTTTTTAATCATAAAGTAGTTATAATGAAATGTTATGAAAAGACAGCAAGATGCTTCTAATTTAACACTTTCCATTAGCTATACCTACGTATGTGCAAGACATAATCATTACCATCAGCTGTAGTTGCTTTTTGGTGAGGCATCAGCATGGCAGCAAATTCTTGAAGTTGATTTCCTCTGATGATCCTATCTAGGTACATTTTCTCTAGGATCCCATATGCAGCAAGTTGCTGGCACCTTTCATCTTTAAAAAGAGTAGCTAACATCCGAGAACGCTGCTGTCCTAAGGGAAACATAAGCATCAAATACTTTTACAATGTTTCTTCAAAGAAAACAATCATAATTTATGATCTCATTTTTGCCTATCAAAATACAGTCAATCCTCATTAATCAGAGTAGTTATGTTCTATAAACCAAATTTCTCTAGGGTTCTCAATTTTTCAGAAAGTAAAGAGGTCTTAACATTCAAGAATTCAAAATCAGCTTATCTATTCCCAATGTGTTTAAATAAGATTAAAAACTAAATGCTCAGAACTAGAACTAATTCTAAAACATTAAAGGAAATTTTTCCTGAAGACCTGCATAAAGTAAATTCTATGGAAAAAATATCTTCTCTAGAGAGTAAATGAGAATGAGTTGCTTAAGTGCAATCAGAAGTATTCAAAGAAAACATGAGGAAAGTGAATTTTAATATATATTAAATATATTATATATAATATATAGTTAAAAATATATGTATGTGCATATAACATATATATTTTAACTATATATTATAAATATTATATAGTATATATTTTATATTTGTACATACATATTTTTAAAAATACATAATATACAAATATATAAATATATATAAATGTCAGAGTAGGAAAAACATTTCTAAGCAACACAACTAAACCTAGAAACCATAAGAGAAAGATTAATAAATGTAAGTATATAAAAATTAGAGACTAGGGGTTATAGCTCAGTGGTAAGAATACATGCTTGGGACTGGGGTTGTGGCTCAGTGGTAAAGCACTTGCCTAGCATGCATGAGGTATTGGGTTTGATTCTCAGCACCACATATAAATAAATAAAGTAAAGGTCCATTGACAACTAAGAAAATATTTTTTAAAAAAGACACACATACAAACACACACATATAAAATAAGCTTCTGGGGAACTTTTTTTTGGGGGGAGGGGTGGGGGGGATGTTAAAAACCAAGCCAAAAAATTTGAAAACAAATTTGAAATATTTTTATTAATCACCTTTTATATATAAAAAGCTTTCACAAGTTATCAAGAAAAGGATGAACAATTCAAAAAATGGATAGCCAATGGACATAAATACATAATTCACTCAGAAAGAAAATACCGTTTTTTCAACAATGATTTTTTTTAAACACACAAAAAAATGCTTAAGAACATTCATAACAAATGAAATGTGAATTAAAACTAAAATAAGACACAATTTTTCATTTATCAGATTAGCAAAGATAAAAACACTTGGTAATACCTATGTGAGGAATCAGGTACTCATGAACTTTTTTTTTAAGTGTAATGAATAACTTATATTAAAAACTTAAAGTGTATATTAAAAAGTTAAAAGTATGTTCCTTTGGACCTGGGAATTTAACCTAAATGTATACTTACCATCTGCATAATTACTATAACATTGTCTGTCACTAACTATATACTTTATGATGAAGTCAGAAAATAGAAAATCAAAATGAATGTGTGCACTGACACAAAGATCACTATACTATTTAATCATATTAAAAAAGTTGCAAAACTGTGTATCATGCTATTAATTGGGTATAAAAAGTACTTCTGTATTGCAAGAAATACTAGGAAGAAGTGATAGTTCTTTAGAAAATGAAGCAATACCATGTTTATGTACTATCATTTCGCAACAAAAAGTAAGAAAGACTAATATTTCATAAAGAACAAAATGAGTGGCTTGAATTTGTCATTGGGCTCTCAACTGAATATGGTCCAAGACTGAAGATTTCAGAAGGATTTAGAAAAGTCATGGTTCCCCTGAACCCTTCCCAAGTACTGGAAATGGAAAACAGGGCTTCACACATGCAAGGCAAAACCTCTACTGCTGAGCTGTATCCCCATTCCTAGAATAAGCATTCCTTCTCCTGTTTTATTTTTTGTACCATGGATTGTACCCAGGGATGCTTAACCACTGAGCCACATCCCCAGTCCTTTTTTTATTTTTCATTTTGAGACAGGTTCTTGTTAAATTACTAAAACCTGGCTTCGAACTTGTGATCTTCCTGCCTCAGCCTCCTAAGCCACTGGGATTATAGGCATGTGCCACCCTACCTGGCAGGCATTCCTTCTTATTGTTCTTCATAATGTCTTAAGAGTCCTTTGTACTTGAGTTATTGACCTGCTATAATTGAGTAAAAAGTTAATTCATTATATTTATTAAAGAAAAAGCCGGTGAGGAAAGGAGGATCACCAGTTCAAAACCAGCCTCAGCAACTTATTGAGGCCCTAAGCACCACACTAAGATCTTGTCTCTGAATAATACACAAAACAGGGCTGGGGATGGGGCTCAGTGGTAAAGCACCCCTGGGTTTAATTCCCAATACAAAAAAGAAAAAAAGTATGAATGCCAAGTCTAAAAGATGCATATTAAATTTTTAAAGTTAACAATTCATTTTATTGCTGTTTTTGAGTTATTTAAATACCTGCTAAATTTATCATATTTATATTAAGACACCACTTAAAAGACATTCCTTGCTAAATTTTCCAACAGTAATCACCCTAAAATTATTAAGCAAAGATAACTAACTTCATTAAGCATAAATTATGTGTTTACCTGCTGATGCTAAGATGGTACAGTGCAAAGCATGTTTTAAGGCCTCTAGTCTTTCACTTTCATGGACTATAGTCTTGTAAGAAAGCTCATTGTATCTTTGTGCAGCTTCAATGAATTTTCTTCTATAATCAAGAACACGTGCATAGCATACCTAGAGAGAAGGAAAATGTTCCAATTAGGGGCAAAATTAAAAAACAAAAGCAATAAAGAATGACACATACACAAAGAGAATTTCTAAAATAAAAGCTCTTATCAGATGATCTGGAACATCTTAGTACAGTATGATTCTCCAATACAAAAGTTTATCTGTTACCTTATAATGTATCTGTAACTGTTCATTGGTTGATTCATTCTGAAGTAATGATGCTCGATTTATGTAAGCCTCAGCCTGGACGGGATCATCATCCTCCAGATATAGCCTAGCAATCTTCAGGTAAGTCTCCAGTTTATAATCTACATTGTACTGTCTAGAACATATCAGAAAAAATACAGAATGATTCAATATTTTATAAAGAAAAATTTTTAACAATAATAAAAAACATTATTTTTCCTTTCCTATATATACTGTTAATATAAGGAAATCAAACTTTTTACTGACTTATATTATAGAAAATTTTAACATAAGTTTTATTTCATCATAGTGATCACATTATATCTTAGTTGCTTATAATTCTCAGATAATCTCATAAAGCAAGGATCTTGAAAGAACAACTGCCAATTCTGAGGCATATCATATACTACTAGTGGGACTATAGTTGGCATAACTTTCCTAGAGAACAATTTTTGGCAATATGTTCTTTAACCTTTAATCCTTTAATTATATATGCTCTTAACCCACTATATTTTATCTCCAGAAAAAAAATCCTAAGAAGATAATCAAACCCACATATTGATATACAAGAATATTCATTTGTACAGTTATTTATAAATATCTGTAATTGAAAAGAAATGGAAATCACCTATTATAGTATTTATGGTAGTCAAGTTGTGGTACATAAAAAGGTAGAATACTTTTATAACATAAATATAGTTAAAATAATTACTCTGATTATATAGTCACCATATACTTTTTGCTAAATGAAAAAATGAAATAAAACAGTATGTTTTAAATACCATTAAAATGTATTTCTATATACATATATTAAAACAATAATAGCAATTATGGTAGCAGGTAGGATTATAGGTAGTTTTATTTTCTTCTTTATCCTACTGGTCACATTTTGTGCAGAGAATATATAACTAAAAATCTTACATACTTCAAAATCCACAAAATTTAAGATTAATTCTCACGGAAAATTTACCCTTTCTACTGACCAGCAAAAGTGCTTTTTTGTGAGGGTACCAGGAATTGAACTCAGGGGCACTTGACCACTGAGCCACATCCCCAGCCCTATTTTGTATTGTTTATTTAGAGACAGGGTCTCACTGAGTTGCTTAGCACCTCGCTTTTACTGAAGCTGGCTTTGAACTCACAATTCTCCTACCTCAGACTCCCACGCCACTGGGATTACAGGTGTGTGACACAGAGCCAGAATCAATCATTTTTTAAAGAAAAAAGTTTCCATGCTGGGAGTGGTGGTGGACACCTGTAATCCCAGCAACTCAGGAGGCTAAAATAGGAGGACGTTCGAGACCAGCCTCAGCAATTTAAAAAGACCCTGTCTCAAAATAAAAAATAAAAAGGGCTGGGGATGTGGCTTAGTGGTTAAGTGCTCCTGGGTTAAATATTCAGTACCAAAGAAAAACAAAGAAATAAATTTTCATTTATTCAGTCTATATTCTTGTCTCTTAATTTCATAATTCCCATCTCCTACCCACAGTTTCAGCTGATTACTCTGATTCTGACTTCCCTAAGAAAACTGAAGCAAGGAGTACTTGCACAAACTTGATTACATCAATAGCAATTGCATCCATATACTCTGTGTCCCTAGCTGTTAACTATCATCACTGGAAACCAATTTTGCCATCAGGGAACATGTGGCAATGTCTACAGACATTTTGATTACAGATAGGAGTGCTATTGGCATCTGGGGAGTAGAGGACCAGATGCTTCAAAACATTTTGCAATACACAGAACAGCCTCCACAATAAAGGATTATCCAATCTAACATGTCAATAGTGCAGAGCTAAAGAAACGCTGCCACCGATGAACTATCTATGCCCCTCTGTGAACCCATTCCTCTATTAAATTCCCTTCCCCTTTTGGCTATTTCTTTAAGAACTCTTTCCCCAACTCCTCAATATCAAATTTTTTGCTTTCCACTAGATCATAAAAGAAAAAAATTGCTTCTTAGCCTAATCTACACTATTATCTTCTACCCTATTTCTTTGCTTCCTTTTTGAAAACTACCCCAGAGTAACCGATACTCTGTCTCCAATTCTTCTCTTCCATTCTCTGTTAGTGTATGTGTTGAGGGGCAGAGTGGGGGAGGGGGGATTTAACTCAGAAGTACTCTACTCCTAACCCTTTTTAATTTTTTTTTTTTTTTTAAGGCAGGGTCTTGCTAAGTTGATAAGGCTAGCTTAGAACTATGGATCTTACAGCACACCCCCTCAAGCTCTTCTATTCTCTCTTAAACAATTCCAGGCTTTCACTTTTGTCAAGGTCACCAGTGGTCTCCATATTTCTAATGCCAATGGTTAACTCTCACCCCTCAACATCATATATGAATACTTGCTCCTTCTTGATACAAATTCCTGATTTGGCTTCTAGGACAGCACACTCTACAATCTTCTATTCTTATCCCAATGATCAATTCTCATTTACTATATTTTCCTGCCCCTGATCTCTTACTGTTGGAGAGCTCCAGGCCTAGGTACTCAGTCCTTTTCTCTTTTTACATTCCATCTTCTAGGGATTTCATCTAATGGCTTTAAATTTCATCTATATACCAATTACTCCCAAATGTATACCTCTAGCCTACACCTCTCTTCAGAACTCTATACCTCTATATTAATATATTCAGCTCCCTATTAGATATTTCCATTTAGCTATCATATGTACAAAAGGTAACTCTGGATCTTTTCATAAACCTATTCTTCCCCACTCAGGAGACAGCAACTCCATCTTTCCAATTACTCAGGCCAAAAACCAGGGCTTATCTTGACTCTGTTTTTGGTTGTTGTTGTTGTTGTCATTTAATTTTTTTTTTTGTAGTTGCAGATGGACAGCATGCCTTTATTTTGTTTACTTTTATGTGGTGCTGAGGATCGAACCCATGCCTCACTTGTGCAAGGCAAGCACTCTGCCACTGAGCTACAGCCCCAGCTCCTTGACTGTTTTGAACATTCCATATCCAAGCCACCAGAAAATATACATTCAACCTTAAAAACACGTCCAGAATCCAACATTTCTTAGAATTTCCATCTCATCTGTAGTAGTACACAATCCTCAACCAATATTTTTACTTTGATAACTGCTTGTCTACAATTTATTTCTCAACCCAATAGCCAGAGTGATTCTTTAAAATTTAAGTTGGACATATCACTCTTCTGTTTAAAATCTTCCAATGGCTCCCCCTCATTTCACTTAGAGCCAATGGTTTTACAATGGTCTATAAAGATCCCATATACTCTGGTCACCAATACTCTCTGATCTCATCCTCTATCTCTCTACCCTCTTTTACTCCACTCTATCCACACTGGCTTCCTTGCTCCTCTTAGGAAAACACTCCAAGAAACCTCCCACCCTTAAAGCCTTTATATTAATCACCCCTTCCAAGAGTAGCTGGTGATACTTTTCCCTCAGACAGCATATAGCTACTCCTTTATCTCCTCCAAGTCTTTGAGAAAGTGATATCAGGACCAACATACCATCTTAGTCATCTATTTAGTGATAGATGCTCCTACTTAGCCCACTTACTTTTCATTTTTCTGTAGCACTTTTCACATTCTAACATACTATAAAATTTATTAAATTGTCTGCTTTCTGCACTAGAATGTAAGAAAAAGTATAGGCGAACAATTGTATATATTTTCATCCAATATCCACTATTTACTATACTTTTGTCCTGTTTCCAAAGGAATTCCCACCAACACTTGGGCTGCATTTCTCCAGTCTTCTTCTTTCTCATATATAGATGCAAGATGCTGTCTTATGGAAGCAACCTGGAACAGTAGGTATACATGTTAAATTATTTTAGTTGACATTAGTAACTAATCAAACAGATACATTATTGTAACAATGCTGCCAATTCAACATATTAAGATGACCAGTAAATAGTAAAAGTTTATCTAGACCACCCAAAATTTTCAATGAATTTTGCATTCACAAAATTACAAATAGTGAGCTAAAATAACACACTTCTGCAAGTAAATTAAGGCAATATTTTTATTTAAATGTTAAATTTTGCTTTTGTTACTACATACATGATGCTGGAGTTTTCCTGCTTTGGGCCTAATAATTTTATGGATTTTAAAAATTGCCTAAAGAACAATATTTAGTTCATAAAATAAAATATTAATACATGAGCAATTGTCAGCTGGAATTACAATATCCTAATATTTTTTTGATTTTGCATTGTGAAATGTTTGGCATACTGTTTTGTCAAAAATGAAAACAAATGATTCCTCCTTTAAGAATCTAGTAACATCAGATTCTAAAGTAATTTCTGCTATCTCAAATTCAAACTCCACTGCTATAGATTTTTACCTGCTCCTCAAATGAAATGACTCTAGGCTGGATCTTTTCCAAGGTGAAATGATAGATTTCTTTGGCTGTGCTATCAGGCAGGTTAGGGAGATGTGTGCAGAAATCAGTCAGCAACTGTCTCGAGATCACAAGACTGACATTCTCATTTACCACTTGTTTCAAAAAAATAAGAGAAAAAAATGAGTAATTCATAAATTTTCATTAAGCAATCAACCTTTCCTTAAAATTAATACTAAGACAAATCTACATTAGGGCACCCTTCAATGCATTATTCAGGGATTTCCATACCCTTATTTTATATTATACAATCAGTTTTCCTTTTGCTGAATTACTTGATTATAAAATTAATACACCCAAACAGTAAAGATACCATGAGTATTCAAAGAAACAGATATGTTTGAAAGAAGCTTTGTTTAGTGGTTAAGAATTTTATTCTCTTCCTTTTTTTTTTATTTTTCTACAAAGCAAAGGCATTGAAACACCCATATTTTTAATGTATGTGTTTATATCCCACATAGCTTAAAAAGATGTTAAAAAAACCCCATAATACCAAAGTGGATCAAAGACCTAGGTATTAGACCAGAGACTCTGCACCTAACAGAGGAAAAAGTAGGCCCAAATCTTCACCACATAGGATTAGGCCCCAACTTCCTTAACAAGACTCCTAAAGGGAAAGAAATAAAATCAACAATCAATAAATGGGATGAATTCAAACTAAAAAGCTTCTTCTCAGCAAAAGAAACAATCAATGAGGTGAAGAGAGAGTCTACATTTGGGGAGCAAATTTTTGCCACACGAACATCAGATAGAGCACTAATTTCCAGGATATATAAATAACTCCAAAAAATTAACACCAAAGAAACAAACAACCCAATCAATAAATGGGCTAAGGAGCTAAAGAGACACTTCTCAGAAGATATATCACTGATCAACAAATATATGAAAAAATGTTCAACATCTCTAGTAATTAGAGAAATGCAAATCAAAACTACTCTAGATTTCATCTCATGCCAGTAAGAATGGGGGTTACAAACAAGGGCTGGGGTTGTGGTTCAGCGGTACAGCGCTCGCCTGGCATATGTGAGGTCCTGGGTTCAATTCTCAGCACCACATATAAATAAATAAAACAAAGGTATTGCATCCACCTACAACTAAAAAAAATATTAAAAAAAAAAAAAGAATAAGTGTTGGTGAGAATGTGGGGGAAAAGGCACACTCATACTTTGCTGATGGGACTGAAAATTGGTGCAACCAATATGGAAAACAGTATGGAGATTCCTTAGAAAACTTGGGATGGAACCATCATTTGACCCAGCTATCCCACTCCTCAGTCTATATCAAAGAACTTAAAGACAGCATACTGCAGGGACACAGCCACATCAATATTTATAGCAGCACAATTCACAATAGCTAAATTGTGGAACCAACCCAGATGCCCTTCAATAGATTAATAGATAAAGAAACTGTGGTATATACACACAGTGGAATATTACTTAGCATTAAAAGAGAATAAAATCATGGCATTTGCAGGTAAATGGATGAAGCTGGAGAATATCATGTTAATTGAAGTAAGCCAGTCCCAAAAAAACAAATGCTGAATGTTCTCTGATAAGTGGATGCTGATCCATAATGGGGGTCGGGGGAAGAATGGAGGAACTTTGTGCAAAGGGGAGGGAGGGAGGGGAAGGAAGGGGACATGGGGGCAGGAAAGATGGTGGAATGAGATGGACATTATTACCCTAAGTACATATATGACTGTACATATGGTGTGACGCTACATGGTGTACAACCAGAGAAATGTAAAGTGTGCTCCATTTGTGTACAATGAATCAAAATGCATTCTGCTGTCATTTTTACCTAATTAAAACAAATAAATTTTCATAAAATTTAAATAAAGCAAGTATTGCAGTACAGTCAATACCACTTGTACTTTCCAAATAAAGACAGAAAGAACTTCAGTCAACATTAGATGTATCAACATTATAAATACTTATGAGATATTTCTGTATGTGATAAACAATGAAAGCTCTGAAGCCACACTGTTTCTACCATTCCTGATTATATAACCTCAGAAACTTCTTTCTGTGCTTCTGTTTTCTCATCTGTAAGATGAGGATAATACCATCTACCTACTTCATGAAGCTTGAATTCAATAATATATGCAGAGCACTTTAAACAATACTTGGCACATTGCACTTAACAAATGTTAATTACTATTAACACTATTATTATATTTTTGTTTTGTTTGGTGGTACTGGGGGTTAAACCCAGGGTCAGGCCCATGCTAGGTAAGGGCTCTACTACTGAGTTACATCCCAGACTATTATATTTTTTTAAATGTATCATGCTTGTGAACCACTGCTTAAATAATCCAAGTTACTATGAAAATAAATGATGATTCAAAAGTTGTTCAAATTATATGAATGATTTTAACAGTAGCCTCAGTAGCCTGCTTTTCTTGGAGGATCAGTAGATTCAAAGTTTTTTTTTTAATATTTGTTTTTTAGTTGTAGTTGGACACAATATCTTTATTCTATTTATTTATTTTATGTAGTGCTGAGGACCGAACCCAGGGACTCGCACGTGCTAGGCAAGCGATCTACCGCTGAGCCACAACTCCAGCCCCAGGATTCAAAGTTTATGTAAAGATTTAAGATTTATAAAAAGCATTATTCTTTTACTACTATCATGCAATGTTCTCAATAAAGTCACTCCAAATGGTTTTCTGAAATCATTGCCAGTCTTTCTCACATTGCAGGCTCTGATTTTTTGAGGCAGTAACTTATAGCACTTATAATTATTTAGCTTACAAAATATTAATTCGAATTCATTATTAGATAATACTGGATGTGACTTAAAACACTTTCAGTATAATTGCAACTATGCACTTATAACAGAAAGAAATTACTACACAAATTAGTATGACTCAGGGATATATAAGTAAATGAGGACACAAAGTCAGAAAACCTAGTTTCTTATCTGGCTCTACTACTGAGCAGCTAAAAAAAGAAAAATCACTTCATCCTGAGATTCATTTTATAATATACACAGCATATCTATACCAATACTGTCTAGTCACAGGATTATTAAAAGGACTCTTAAATGACGGACAATGTAAGTGAAAACATACTGTGAACTATAAAGTACCACCAAGTACTATTAATATTGTTAAGTCATTATAAATTCCAATTCAAGTTTTGAGTAATTGTCAAGATAAATGGATATGTCTAAAGTCAGGGAGTGGGGAAAATTAGATCTCAAAGAATGAAAATTTCTAGTTTCCAATTCAAGAGGAAATTTGCAACATTAATAAACAACATCTAGTACATAAGACTTACTATTTGATAGGTACTTTTCTAAGCACTTTATTATGTTTATTAACTGTTTTAATCTCCCAACAATTCTACAAAATAATTATCATATGCTCATTTTTGAGGAAAAGGAGGCACTAAAAAGCTAAACAACTTATTCAAGATCATAAAATAGCACACCAGAAATTTAATCCAAACCATTCTCTTTACATTATGTTAGACTGTCTTTCATCAGGTACTATATCAAAACTACACAAAACCTTCATTGGGACGGTAATTTAGAATATAATTCACTGAACAATAAACAAGTTGTGGGCTGGGGATGTGGCTCAAGCAGTAGCACGCTCGCCTAATGTGCGTGCGGCCCGGGTTTGATCCTCAGCACCACATACCAACAAAGATGTTGTGTCCGCCGAGAACTAAAAAATAAATATTAAAAATTCTCTCTCTCCTCTCTCACTCTCTCTTTAAAAAAAATAAATAAATAAACAAGTTGTAAACAGATTAAAAAATTTAGAATCAATCAATATCAATGCATATTTAACATGGATACTTTGATATAAAACAAGGTTTTAAAAAGTTTTAAAGTACTAGCTCAAAAATACAAGGCAAAATTGAATTTTCATCCCACTTACTTGCTTCCACAAAAGCTTTCAGAGCTTCTAGTTGTTCTGCACCCGTTAACTGAATGGCTTTTTCCAGAATCTGACGATACCTAAAGTAATATTAAACAAAAATAATGTTTAGAAGTTACTGTGTTTTTTAATGGAAACTTTGAGATATATTTATTCATTTCTACTGATAAGTTTGATGTGTTTATTCATTTCTATTTACCTGATTGTTTCTTTTTAAAAAATATCTTTATTTTATTTTTTTTAATGCGGTGCTGAGGATCAAACCCAGTGCCTCAAGCATGAGAAGCAAGCGCTCTACCACTGAGCTATAACCCCCAGCCCCACTGATTCTTTCACAGTACTCTAATTTGCAGTATTCTTTATAGTACATCAGTTTTTTTTAAGTTTCCAGTCCAACACAATACTAAATCTATAATTCTAAGATGTCACTTCTAGATTTTAGTACAATATATCATACTTTTAAGAAGTTTTTAAGTCCATCAAAAGACTGACTCTATAACTCTATGTTATTAACTCTAAGATATCATTTTTTCTTGAAAGTTTTAGTTTTGAATTCAAACTAGAAAGTCAGTTTCAAGTGTCAGGCATGCCTGTAATCCCGGCCATTCAGGAGCTGAGGCAGGAGGATCACAAGTTTGAAACCAGCCTCGGCATCTTAGCAAGACCCTATCTCAAAATTTTAAAATAAATATAAAAAATGGACCAGGATGTAGCTCAGTGGTAGAGGTTTGCCTAGCATGTGCAAGGCCCTGGGTTCTATCAGAGTGTCAAAAAGAAAAAATTAAGCTATATTTTCCTTCAACTATATATTATATAGATACATTATCTGGGGCCATCCAGAACGTTTTTCTCTTATGGACCTAATGAATCTAGGGTCATCAACAATAGAAATATTATTGTCCAGGTCACAGAACCAAACATTAGAACCTGAATGTTTCTCAGGGATGCAATGGGGAAGGACTGTAATCTCAGCTACTGGAAGGCTGAGGCTGAAAGATTGTAAATGCCAGTCCAGACAGGACAATTCAGTGAGACCATCTCTAAATTTAACAAATTAAATAACAAGGGTTGCTGACAGATACACACATACAAACATAGAACATATAAATTAAAATTTTCCATATATTATTAGGCATAGTGGTGCAAACCTATAATCCCAGCAATCCTTAGGAGGCTGAGGCAGGAGGATCGCAAATTTAAGACCAATCTTGGCAACCTTGTGAAATCTTGTTTCAAGATAAAAATTAAAAAGGGTCGGGGATATAGCAACCCAGGAGTAGAGCAATCCTGGGTTCAATCCCTACCACCAAATGTTTATTAAGCATCTATTATGTATATGAAACAAAGTTTAGTACACTTTGATTCCTGGTTTCTTGGCTCTTGAAAGGATTTAGAAGTAAACAAAACAAACATTAAAATGTACCAAAGTCATTATTTAGAATCAAAATGAGTGCTGACTGAATGTAGTAATAGTTCTTCCACTTGATGAGCAGACGACTGCACTAATCTTCCCTCAAAAAATAACAAAAACAATATAAGATGCTGAAAGAAGCCAGGGGCAGTGGCACATGCCTATAATCCCAGTGACTCAGGAGGATGAGGCAGGAGGATTGCAAGTTCGAGACCAGCCCCAACATTTAATGAGGCTCTAATGTTTATCATTCTTCAACTGTTTCAAAATAAAGTTCCTGTTTCAAAATAAAACCAGCTAGGGATATGGCTCAGTGTTTTAAGTGCCATGGGTTCAATCCCCAGCACCAAAAAAAAAAAAAAAAAAAAGTTTAATAGCATAAAATATTCCAATAAGAAAAAGAAAACAGGAACACAAAGGTGAACCACAGCTTCTGCCTGATGGCACTGATGGCATTTGCTGATAATAGCAAGATAGCTAAAAGGTACAGAATAGCATTTCTGGTGGGGACAAGGGTATGGGTTCTGCTTTGGGACTCCTTTCAAATTTGCTGGGAACACTGACAGGCAAGTTGCAATATTTGGCCAACTAATAGAGCTGGAAACATGAACACTTTGGGAGTAAAGTTATAAATTCTATTCCAAGGATCATCTAGGTAAATCAAAAAATTCTGAAGCCTTTTTCCTAGACTATTAGTTTCCTCAGGTACCTGGAAGAAAGAAATGAAAATCCTCTCTGAAACATAGCATCTTAGACCTCCAAATACCCCTAAAAATGCATTTTTAAATAATTCACCTAACAAACAAAGATTAATAAGGCACATGATAATACAGCTAGAATCAACAAAAGAGACAGTAGCAACAACCAGGGAATTCAGATACTGAAGTTATTGGAAGGATTATAATACATTTAAACTTACCATTTCATGGAGATAAAGACAAGCTTTTAAGTTTCAGCAAGAAATTGTGAACCAGGCTGGGGTTGTGGCTCAGTGGTAGAGTGCTTGCCTAGCATGTGTGAGGCACTAGGTTCGATCCTCAGCACCACATAAAAAAATAAATAAGTAAAATAAGGGTATTGTGTATGTGTATACACACACACACACACACATATATATATATATATATATATATATATATAAAACATACATATATATAAAATATGTAGATGTATATATATTTTTTAATTAAAAAAATTTTTTAAAGACACTGGGAACCATAAAAAAGTATATTTAGAAAAAGAATTGCCAGAAATCATATAATTGAAAAATATAACCAAACTTAAAACTCAGTGAAGTACTTAGCAGATTAGACACAGTTGAAGAACTGATAAACTAGAAGGCAAATCTGAAGAAACTATTTAGAATAAAACAATGAAATGAAAATACACAAAAAAGAATAAGAGACGTAAGAGGTTATGGTAGGTGGACCTAACAGGGATTTCACTGGAGCCTAGAAGAGAATACAAGATGGTGCAGAAGTAGCATAGCTGAGAGAGACATAGCTAAAAACTTCTCAGAACTGCTGAAAGAATACAATCCAGTGATTCAAGAAACCCAGTGAAGCTGAGCCAGGATAAGTTGGTATTTACACAAGTGGCCACAATTCTTTTACTCCCCTTTCTAATGTGACTTTGTAGCTCTTCAAATCAAGAGGCAGAGTTTTTCCCTGTCCCTGACTCTGAACTTGGTTGACCAATAGAATATGGTAGAAGTGAAATGCCAGTTTGGAGCCTAGACCTCAACAGACCTTGAACCCAGGGACATTTTACCATTTAGCAACTACATCTCTGGTCTTTTCTATTTTTGAGACAGGTTCTCAAAAATTGCTGAGGATCTTGCTAAATTGCTTAGACTGGCCTCAAATTTGCTATCCTTCTGCCTCAGCCTCTGAAGTCACTGGGATTACAGGTGTATAGCAACCACACATAGCTTAAATGTCCCTTTGAAACCCTGCTGTTGCCATACAAAAAAGGCCCAGACTAACCTACTGGCTGATGAGATATGTGGCCCTGTCAAGAGGCCAGCCAATGCACAAAGGCAGAGCCGCTCAACACAGTATGAGGGAACATTTGGGAGACAAGATAATTTGGAATAGAACTATCCAGCTTGGCCCAAACCAAACTGTCAACCTACAGAATTGTGAATTAAATAAGTGGGGTAGCTTATTTCACAGCAAATGCTAAGGGGCATAGATAAATAAAAGAAAATCCATATACACATATCAAAATAAAGCTGCCAGAAATTAAAAACGAAGCCAGGCAAAGGGACCCACGCCTGTAATCCCAATGGCTCAGGAGACAGTGGCAGGAGGATTGCAAGTTCAAACAGAGGCAGGAGGATTGCAAGTTCAAAGCCAGCCTCAGCAACTTAGCAAAACCCTGTCTCAAAATAAATAAATAAATAAATAAATGAAAGGGCTGGGAACAATGCTCATTGGTTAGGCACCCCTGGGTTCAATCTGCAGTGTATATGTAAAATTTTTAAAGAGGTTAAGAGCTAATATTTAGGACAGAGAAATAATTTCTAGTAACCTCTGCATCTTTTAAGAGTTCTAAATATTTCAATTTAATGACAGTGGGAAATGCATACATTCCTGGAAAAAAAAAATCACTATCTAAAACGTAGTCCAGTTTGATGAAAATAACACAAAAAGGTAGATATGTTTAGTTAGGAGCTCTGAGACAAGCAAGACAGGCTGTATTCCAGCTCCACCACTATGTGACCTTATATTCCATCTTTGTGCCTCAGTTTTTTCATATGTAATATAAATATTATATATTTATATTTCCATAGGATTAAGTCAACAAAGATCTATAATCCATGACCTCACACCTGCCCTCAAAGAAATAACATTCTAAAACACACAAAAAAGAAATTACATTCTAGTTAGGGAAGAAGATGGACGAATTAGTGTTATATAGAGATCAATATAGGATGCCACTAAGCATAGGATGAACAATTATCTAGGTGGTGTGTATGGATAGATATGAGTATGTAAGTTTGCTGTTGTTCAGAGGTTTCCAGGAAGAAGTAATACCTGGCACCAGATGCTGTGGCACACATCTGTAATCCCAGCAATTTAGGAGGCTGAAGCAGAAGGATTGCAAATTTGAGGTCAACCTCAGCAAGCAACAAGATCCAATTTCAAGGGGCTGGGGATGTGGCTCAAGTGGTAGCGCGCTCGCCTCGCATGCGTGCGGCCCGGGTTCGATCCTCAGCACCACATACCAACAAAGATGTTGTGTCCGCCGAGAACTAAAAAATAAATATTAAAAATTCTCTCTCTCTCTCTCTCTCTCTCTCCTCTCTCACTCTCTCTTTAAAAAAAAAAAAAAAAGATCCAATTTCAAAATTTAAAAAAAGGGGGCGGGGGGGGGGGGGTCTGGGATTGTTACCAGTGGTGAGCACCCCTGGGTTCAATCCCTAAGACTGGAAAAAAAAAAAAAAGTAGAAACATCTGCCTGGGTTTTAAAGAATCAAATCAGTTTTAGCCAAGTAAGACAGACCACCACAACAGCTATCTATTTAAATGCTCCCTCTGAAGGCCCTCCTTCTCTTCTGAAGTTTTATATGAGATAATGAACACAATGCATGACATATAAAAAAATATGCCTATAATATTTGCAAAAGTGCATTTTGTATGGCTTATTTATTATACCAACTTTAGACAGCTGTATTAATTCAGAGTTATAGAAAAGCACTTCTAACTGAATTTTACAAGAAAAGCAGTATAGTCTGGTAGGTTAAAAATGAGCTTTTTAAGCCAGGGATGGTGGCACATGCCTATAATCCCAGTGACTCAGGAGGCTAAGGCAAGATGATCACAAATTTGAGGGCAGCCCCAGCAATTTAGTGAGGCCTCATCTCAAAAGAGAAAATAAAAAGGGCTGAAGATGCAGTTCCATGGTAGAGTGCCCCTAGGCTCAGTCCCCAGTAATACCCCAGCTCCCAACACCATCAGAAAAGAGCTTTTTAAAATAGGCAGACCTGGGTTCAAATACAAGCAAGCTCTGTCCTTTTCTAGCTGTTCATTGATTCAACCAACATTATTTATTTGTTTGTGTGTGTGTGTGTGTGTGTGTGTGTGTGTGTGTGTGGTGCCGGGGATTGAACTCAGTGCCTCATGTTAGGCAAGCACTCTACCACTGAGCTACAACCCCAGCCCTCTCAATCAACATTTTTTGAACAACTACTGTTATAGATATGCTGCTAATTACGGGATCACACAATATCAGTTTTAGAAAACCAATGTATTGAAATGGATGGCACTAGAGCAGATTATGCTTAGTGAAGCTAGCCAATCCCTAAAAAACAAATACCAAATGTCTTCTTTGATATAATGAGAGCAACTATGAACAGAGCAGGGAGGAAGAGCAGGAAGAAAAGATTAACTTTAAACAGAGACATGAGATGGGAGGGACAGGGAGAGAAAAGGGAAATTGCATGGGAATGAAGGGAGACCCTCATTGCTATACAAAATTACATATAAGAGGTTGTGAGGGGAATGGGAAAATAAACAAGGACAGAAATGAATTACAGTAGATGGGGTAGAGAGTGAAGATGGGAGGGAAGGGGAGGGGGGATAGTAGGGGATAGGAACGGTAGCAGAATACAACAGTTACTAACAGGGCATTATGTAAAATTGTGGATGTGTAACCGACGTGATTCTGCAATCTGCATTTGGGGTAAAAATTTGGAGTTCATAACCCACTTGAATCTAATGTACGAAATATGATATGTCAAGAGCTTTGTAATGTTGTGAACAACCAACAAAAAAAAAAAAAAGAAAGAAAGAAAACCAATGTATTCCATCATTCTTCAGGATAGAATCTCTTGTTAACCAGCTTCTAACAAAAACCCTACAACTGATTTATTTCAAGGATATTTCCCTCCTAAAATATGTAGCTGGATGAACTGTTTTGTTAAGAGGATAAATACCCTGACACATTCTTGCCAACAGAGAACCAGATATATACATGTAGGCAAGGACAAAACTTCTCAGAAAGCCGCTATGAAGGAGTTGTGGACTAACACTGCACTAGCTATCAGTTATCAACCAAATTATTTCATTTAGTCTTACAGTAACCCACGAGGTAGACTGTTACAGTAATGGCTTCTAATGAATCACACCTCCTTCTGTCCATGTTTCTTTGCAATGTCACTTTGCCACTAAAGAGGTAGTGAGCTGGGCACGGTGACGCATGCCTATAATCCTGGTGGCTGAGGAGGTTGAGTCAGGAGGATTGTGAGTTCACAGCCAGCCTCAACAACGGCCAGGCACTAAGCAATTCAGTGAGACCCTGTCTCTAAATAAAATACAAAATAGGGCTGGGGATGTGGCTCAGTGGTTGAGTGCCCCTGAGTTCAATCCCCAGTACCCAAAATAAATAAATAGGTAGTGGTAAACTCCATTTTCCTTCCCCTTGGGATGGTCTTGTGACTTATCCTGATCAGTATTAGAGAACTGATGATGGGAGCTTCTACTCTCACCCTCTTGGAACACTTGCATGAAGAAAGCCCCAGCTAAACTACTGAATAATTGACTATATGCAGAGACATAAGAGACTCAGCCAACAGTCAGATATGCAATAAATCTACAGCCAAGTTTCCAGCTGACATAAAATGCATGAGTGACCAACTCAAGATCAGCACAACCCAGTCAACCCACAGAATCCTAAGAAATAATAGTTGTTTTACACCACTAAGTTTTTGGGTTGTCTGCAGTGCTGAGGCTGAAATCTGGGGCCTTCAGTATGCTAGGCAAGTGCTCTACCTCTGAGCTATATCCCTAGCCAATTTTTGGTTTATTAAACAGTAATCTATAACAAAAGCACCCCATAGGATAGGTATCATTGTTTATCTCCAATTCAGATCTGAAGAAGTAGATTCTTTTTTAAATATTTATTTTTTAGTTGTAGATGGACACAATACCTTTATTTTATTTATTTATTTTCATGTGGTCCTGAGGATCGAACCCAGGGCCTCAAACATGCTAGGCAAGCACTTTACCACTGAGCCACAACACCAGCCCCTGAAGAAGTAGATTCTAAGCTGAAGTTTCAGAATTTTGCAAAGGCTTGAAAAAGCAACAACAAAAAAATACACTAATGTACTTATTTGTTGTCCAACATAATAAAAAGCAATATAAGTATGATGAAATATATAAGCTGGTTTTACTTTCATCCAAATCTATAAAAATTATGTGCAAAAAGGATTGAGCCATGAAGACATATTCAACATATTCCCAACCCATCGAATAAGTCAGTATGCATTTATTGGCCACTTAAAAAATAGTAACAACAACCTTTATGGTATTTTCTATGTGCCAAGTACTGAATTAAGTTATACACACATACACACACACACACACACACACACACACATTTTGTCCTCAAACAACCTTAGACAAGAATAAGTCCGATTATTATCCCAATTTCCCTCAGTGGCAAAATGCTTCACAAAGTAATTAAGCCCAAGATATACAGCTAAATTTCCCAATGGTAAAATTAGCTTACATTTAACACCAGGGAAAAGGGAGCACAATCCATATGAAACATATTCATGATTTCAATGTCCAGGTTAGAGTAATAGATCAAAGCGATCCCAGCTGTCAGGATGTGAATATTAGGATCATTTGAGAGTCATACTTTAAACAGAAAAACTTCAAGTTCATCAAAAAATAGAAATAATGCAAAATCTGTAAAGAAACTATTTATCCACCCATCTACCTACAACACTGCTGAACAACTGCCTGCAGGACAGGCACATGTCACAAATTTTAACTTAGAGTGGATCTAAGCATTTTAAATGGTTCCTGCAAACATTAGTATTCCATATATCCTAACTCGCACAAGTACATTTTGCCTATGTGCCCCTCCTTAGAGTTGGTGAAGGAGTGAAAGTATCCAAAACACAAGGATACCCAGATGATGGACCGAGTGGTTCAGAACGACATGACAGCAGCCATACCTCCTCAGCCTCCGTCAACCCTGAGAAGCCATCTCCTCGGAAAACTCTGCACCAAGACCCCAAAATATAAAATTCCCTGCACCAAAAGATGGGGAGCGTCCAAAAAGAAGTAGATTTCGGGTGACTGGCTGACTAGGGATAAGAAGAGATATTAGGGAAGGCTGTGAAGGCCTAGGGAAAATCTCCTCTCTACCACGCTTCCAAAATCCAAAGGAATCAGTAGGGATGTTAACAAGGACTGAAAAAGTTGACAGTCATCCCAAAACTAAGAACTTGAGGGCCCCTGCACAAGGTCCCCCTTCAGCTTTCTGCTGCTCCCAACATTTGGCTCCCCAGCGGACTTCAGGCCCGCCCCCTTGGTCTTCAGGCCCGCTCCTAGCTTCACACCCGAGATCTTTAGTCACCTCAAGAGGAACAAATCGATGGCTTCCCTTCCAACCTCTCTACTCCTCTGCTCCAGGGAAATACTCACTTGCCCGCCAGATCTTTATGAGAGCCGCTCGAATTCATGAGCTGGGCCAAATCCTGTCGCACGGCTGCCGCCATCTTTCTTCCAGCTCAGCCAAGGCGGCTGGGCCTCCTGCTGCCAGAAAGAAAACGAGTGTGGTCCTCCAGAGTGCAGCTAGAGGGAACCCGAGATACCACAGAGTAACGGCTTTGTGGGCCAGAGCGCCGTGTGTGGGAGCCGGGTGAGCTAGCTCCGCCCCCAGGGTTGATGACGCAAAACTCCTTTCCTCATGTCCGAGACCTGCCCAGGTCTCTCCCACAGACTGTCGCTCACGCTCCGACTTGGGATTGGCTAATGAACTTCAAGGCAGTGTGTCGCTTGTGCAACTCCAGCAAGGGCCGGGTACGTTAAACTACTGTGTTTTCATTCAGTTCCGTTTCTCAAATCTGTGGTGGACTGTTCGTCGTTCTTAAAGTCAGCCGTCAAACTACCTGTGGTAAAGAATGACATGTTTCTATTTCCATTTCATCACAGTCCGAAGCTCTTAAAAATTAAAAAAAAAAAAATCCCCAATCCCCGTTCCACCCTATATCTTTTTAAAGGGTTCATCGTACATCCCACTTTGTCCAGGACAGTGGCATTTTCTGTGTTGTCCTGAAATAATTATTAGTAACACCCCCTTTCTCTTTAGAAACAGTTGCAATTGAATGACAAATTATATGGTTACCCTACCTTATAAGGGATTACACTCACTACTCTTCTATCCTTATATAGAATTTTTTCTACAATTACAAGCAAATAAATTTAAATTGTTCCTTTTTAAAAAACACCATATTACTGTTCTGCCCTTTATATTTCATTTTTCCTGGGGATCTTACCATGTAACTCCAGTCTTAAAATGTCATTATTTTTAGAGCTAGAAAGTATTACATAGTGAAGGTATGTCATAATTTGTTTAATCCTGTTAGGACAATTGTTATTTTTAGTAAATCAATGCTGAAATCAGTAACTTTGTACAAATATATATAAAGATTATATACATAATATATAAAGCATATATATTCCGGAAATACACACACACACACACACACACACACACACACACACACACATATATACAGTTTCCCAGAAATCCATATGTGAGTCAAAGAATAGACACAATTTTTGGTAGATATTGCCAAATTGCAATTTATAGGAATGCTATCATTTTGCTTTCCAATCAGAAAATATAGGAGTGCAATTTCATACAGGCTTACCTACAAAAGATGTTAAACTTCAGGATTTTTTCCATCTTGATATGTGAAAACTGGCATGTTCCCTCTTTGGGAAAGGGAAAAGAAGACTTAACAAGAAATTCCTTTTTTCTTTTTAAGTATTTATTTTATTTTTATGTGGTGCTGAGGATCGAACCTGGACCCTCGAACATGTTAGGCAAGCGCTCTACCGCTGAGCCACAATCCCAGCCCTAGAAATTTCTTTTTTCAAGAGTAAGTTGGAGATTACCCACATTAATTTAGACCTAATTCCATTGGCAAGAATGCATAGTGACATTGAGACTGGAATGTCAGTTTCCAGTTGGACAGTCCTGTGCCCACACAAAAGAAAGGACGGAGCTAGTGAGACAATCAGCAGTGTCTACTAAAACCTGTCCCTCCAACCACCTAATTATCTATGTGTTCTTCTCACAGAACATACTCCCTTCATTCATAAAGAGTAGAGTTCAATTTCCCATTTAGTTTTGTCAAAAGACAAAATTATAAAAATTTAAAGATCATAATTGGCTCCTTCCCCTCCCCCCCTACTGGGGGTTAAAACAAGGGGCACTTTAGCACTGAGCAACAGCCACAATTTTTAAAAAATTATGAGACAAGGTCTGCTAAATTACCCAGTCTGGCCTTGAACTTGTGATTCTCCTGCCTCAGCTTCCCAAGTAGCTGGAATTACAGGCATGGACCACCATGCCCTGCTTAATTGTCTTTACATTTTATCTAATAATCAGTCAACACTTCATTCCACAAATAACAAATGTTCTAGTGAATCAAAGAAAGGGACTTGGTGTTTTGTTTGTTGTTTTGGCAGTGCTGGGGTTGAACCCAGGGGTGTTCTACAACTAAGCTACATCCCTATCCCCTCCCCATCCCCATTGTTTTTGGTTTTGAGGGGGTTTTGTTTTGTTTTGCTAAATTGCTTATGCTCGCCTCAAACTTGCAATCCTCCTGCCTCAGCCTCTCAAGTAGCTAGGCTTACAGGCATGCACAACCACACCCAGTAGAACTTGGTTTTATAGACTGAAAAGGGCTAAAGTACACAGACAAGAAATGAAAGTGGATTGGTTATTTCAAACCTACTTTTTCTTGTGAGGCTGAAACAGGGAGACAGAACAATTGAAGAATAGCTGATAGGTTAACCTTAGTTTACTTCAAGTTACCTTTTTTTGTGTGTGTGTATGAAAGGATTAAAGACAGGGAACTTCATCATGCCAATTGAAACTAGCCTACTTGGGAAATCTCTCATCCTGATTTCTCAGAAGATCAAATAAACAGCTTAGTTTCAGCTTGGTGACATGGAATTTAAACGTGAGTAACTCTATTTTTATTTTTAGCCTTGTCTTTTGGGGCCTAGTGCAGAAGTTTAGCTCAAAACAATGTCTCCTGTACTTTTTATTTGACAGTTTTAACATCAGCTATGCATCCAGGGTTTCTGGTTATGTACAGTCCTCTCCATCAGTTGGGATGTGGCTTTTTATTATCCAGAGACATGCATATAGACTGTAAAACAAATAGCAGCCCCATGCCCACACATGTAATACAAAACTATAGTAGAGTAGAAACAGGACAACCATAGTTAAAACTAGGAAAAGGAAGCATAAGAGAAACAGCAATTATTGGTCCATAGCAATGGTAGGGTCTTGGACAGGAATTATGAACAACTTACTGCACTGGTGTTAGAATAAGTTATTTGGCTAGACCTTGGTAGTGCTAAGAGGATTTCCATTGTATTCTTAAGCCCAATCTTTGCCCTTTGAATACAGTAGTTCCCCCTTATCAGCAAGGGATAGTTCTAAGATCCCCAGCTGGTGCTTGAAACCACCACCAACACCTAATTCTGGGATTTTTTTCTACATACACATACCTGTGACAAAACTTAATTTATAAATTAAATAAGGCAAAAATTATAAATTATAAATTAAATTAAGCAAAGTAAGAGATTAACAGTAACTACTAATAAAGAAGAACAGTTATAACTGAACACTGTAATGAAAGTCATGCAGGGCTGGGGATGTGGCTCAAGCGGTAGAACGCTCCCCTGGCATGCGTGTGGCCCGGGTTCGATCCTCAGCACCACATACAAAGAAAGATGTTGTGTCTGCCGAAAACTAAAAAATGAATATTAAAAATTCTCTCTCTCTCTCTCTCTCTCTCTCTCTCTCTCTCTCTCTCTCTTTAAAAAAAAGTCATGCAAATGTGGTCTTGCTTAAATTATTGTACAGTAGAACTTAGCAACTTCAGCATATGATTTTTTTTTACTGAGTTGAGAACTTTCACCTTTTACTTAAAAGAAGTTCTTCACAATGTATCTTTGGCATATCAGAATTGTCAATATCACTACCCTTTGTACTTTGGGGCCATGATTAAGTAGAATAAAGATTACATGAACACATGCACTGTGATTCTGCAACAGTAAATCTAATAATCAAGATAGCCACTAAGTGGCTGATGGAAGGGTAGCACATATATTGTGGATACACTGAGTAAAGAGATGATTTGTTTCCTAGGCAAAACTTGAGCAGAATAGCAAGAGATTTCATTATACTGCCCAGAATGGTGCTTAAGTTTAAACTTGTGAAGTTTTTATTTCAATAATTTTCTACTTGATATTTTCAGACCACAATTGACCACAAGTAATTTAAGCCACTGAAAGTGAAGCCACAGATAAGTATCTACTACTGTACAAGTTAAAAAGACGTTGAGTATATTCCCTCTTTCGGGATGAGTATGGATTGAACAATTGAGGGCTCTAGTAGACCAGGCTTTTCTGTGTGTTTATTTTTAACATAATTCCATTAAAATTCAGAAGCTTTGACTTAATGTGCCAGTAATGATACCCAATGTTCTTTCTAGAAGTCATTGTTAAACCTGCCTTATTTCCTGGCTCCAATGCTCAATACATTCTTTTTCTTTCTTCTATAGTTTTTTTGTTTGTTTGTTTTTGCAATGCTGGGTATTGAACACCAGGGCTTGTGCATGGTAGGCAAGTGATCAACCACTGAGCTATATTCCCAGCCCTCTCTTTTTTAAAAGAAATTTGTTTTTCACAATTCTATAAACTGGAGAATCATTATCAAGATACTGATATCTGGAGGGAGCCTTCCTGCTGGATTAGAATGTGGCAGAGGGCACAACTTGTCAGGAGGGCAGAAGTGTTTCTGTTTCTTACTCTTTCCCCTTCCTTTGTTATCAGATGTTCCTTTATTGAAATATTTTCCTTGACACTTGCTAGCCAGGAATTCCACTGCACCAGTATTGACATCATCCATGATGTCATGAAGGTGGAAGCCATCAACATTTCAGCCAACATACTGGACATTCCTCCAGGATCTCTTAAACAATTCCAGAGAGTTGTTTGGCTAAAGTTTGGTGTTGTGACTGGCAGGGCGAGTCCCAGTGACTTGGGAGGCTGGGAGGCTGGGGCAGGAGAATTCAAATTTGAGTTCAGCTTCAGCAATTTAGCAAGGCTTTCTACAAGACCCTGTCTCAAGGGCTGGGGCTATAGCTGAGTTGAGTTGGTAGAGTTCTTGCCTTGGGTTCTAATTCCCAGCCAAAAAGACCCTGTCTCAAAAAGGGCTGGGTATAGCTCAGTGGTAGAACACCCCTGAATTCAATGCCTAGTACCACAAAAAAAAATTGATGCTGCATCTGTCAGGCAATGTTGACAATTTCACCAAAAATGATATTTCCACCATGTTTAATGTTTTTCTATTTCTTTCTGTTTGTTGGCACTTCCTTGAGGGTATTGATAGACAAGGCAGAAGTAAAAGGTACCTCTTCAATTTAGACCTTTCTGTTCTGAATGGTCACTGTAATCCTCAGTCCCCCCAGTTACCTGTTGCCTTGGTGACTGGAAGATTGCCATCACCAACCCTTTTTGGAGACCCAAGGGGCTTATCTCAGAGGCCAAGGCAGACATAGCACCAACCTTATCACCAGTCTACCTCAGGTACGCATGACACCCCTGTTGGGGTCAAAGTTGGGAGGCACGTGGAGGCTTCTGGTATCAGAGAACCCAGATTTGGGACAATCTGAAAAAGTTACATCTTGGCTTCCTCTGAGCCAAACTCCAAAAAGCCAATGCATTCTTTAATGCCTGCCCACTTCCCTTTTTGGTAGTGGGGATTGCAGCCAGGGGTGCTCTACCACTGAGCTACATCCCCAGCCTTTTTTTTTTTTTTTTTTTTTTGAGACAGGGTTTGCTAATTTGCTAAGGCTGGCCTTGAGCTTGGAATCCTTTTGCCTCAATCTCCTAAACCCTGGGATTACGGGTGTGTACCACCACACCCAGCTTTAATGCCCAATTTTTAATGGTGGTAGCTTTGAAATCATCTGAAACAAAATCTTCAATGAGAGGATAACTCTATTAATTTGATTTTGCTTAGTGTTATATTTGTTTTCTTCTGGGTTTTTTCTTGTTGTTTTGGTGTGTTTGCCAAAAAGTCTTAATGGATTATGTAAATCTCTAAGTCAGGTGTTTTCTACTGTTACTTAGGGGTACATAAACAGTTATTTTTAACCTTTATTTCACTTATTTATTTTTATGTGATGCTGAGAATCGAACCTAGGGTCTCACACGTGCAAGGCAAGCGCTCTACCACTGAGCCACAACCCCAGCCCCTGGGTGTGTTTTTTTTTTTTTAACATAGTGCAGGTCCAGAATTTCTGGACATTATATTCTCTTTTTAACTTGACTTAAAATTTGGTTCATAATATCTTGCTGAAAGCAACAAAAACAGCAATACACACAAGCTGGCTCTTCTCAGACACTTCCCCTAGACCTACAATCTAGACAGAGAAGTTTTCTGCCCTCCTAGTTATTATAAGCATCATTTTATTGAATGTTTTGACATAGAAAGTACTTTTCTTGCTAGACTACACATTCCCCCTACCTAACTTTAAAGAGAATGCTGTGTATTTCTAGGTTTTACTTACAGCAGTGAAAAAACAGCAAACCTGGACTGCCCAGAAGGGCTGTTCTTTTTCCCTCTTTTCAGTTACTTAGCAAGAAGTTAGCTAGGAACATCTGACTTAACTTGAGGGAAGTGCATAAATCTTAGTTCTCGTTCTTTTACTATGCAAAACCTTGGCTCACGGCCTAGACCTACTGAATCAAAACTGTCACATTAATAAAATCCCCCTAGTAATTCTTTCACAGTAAAATTTGAGAAGCATCTAGCAGATGACCACACCATTGGTGTATAAACCCCTCTTACTAAACTCTAGTCTAGTAAGCCATGTTCCTGTCTGGGGATCTCCTACTGTTACAGTCAACTACATGATCTCCACCTGTTTTAGTCAACTTTTTTGCTGCAGTCACTAAAAGATCTGACTAAAACAATTTTAGGGGAGGAAAAGTTGAGGGTTCATCGTTTCAGAGGTCTCAATCCATACACAGTAAACTCCATTCTTCAGGGCTCAAGGTGAGGCTGAACATCAAGGCAGAAGAGTGTGGCCGAAGGAAGCAGCTCACAAGATGATCAGAAAGCAGAGAGAGAGACTTCACTCTCCATATACAAATATATACCCCAAATCCATGCCCCAATGCCCTACCGCCTCCAGCCATACCCCACCTGCCTTCAATTACTACTCAATTAACTCCTATCAGGTGATTAATTAACTGATTGGGTTAAGGCTCTCATGACCCAATCATTTCCCCTATGAACTCTCTTTCATTGTCTCACACGTAAGCTTTTGGGGGACATCTCACATCTAAACATCATAATATCACCCCCTCACAACTTTCCTACAAGTATGCAAAGGAAATCATCCTGGGATTTTTTTTCCTGGCACATCTTTTATTCCATGTCCACTGTGCTCGGCTCAAATATACCTCACCATAAAAGAAAAAAGATCGTAGATGATTTGTATGTAATATGCTGTTACTTTGCACTTAAGTCTTTACACTTATTCCACATTAATTCTCTCTTTTTTTTTGGTGGTGGTGCTGGGGATTGAACCCAGGGCCTTGTACATGTGAGGCAAACATTCTACCAACTGAGCTATATACCAGCCCATTTTTTAATAATATTTCTATAGTCATGATGATTGTCTGGAACAAGTTCTTTATTAAATTCCTCAGGAAGGACTCATGGAAACCAAATTCCTTCATGTTCTGGTACATTAATAATTAGCTTGTGCTATACTTTTATGTTTCAAAATCGGTTTTGTTAGATATAATAAACTGACTTAATTTTCTTGAGAATCTGTTTTAGTTATTGTTGTTTTGTTTTGTACTGATGGAACCTAGGACCTTGTGAATCCTAGATGAGCTCTCTACCACTAAGCAGTCTCCACAGACCCTTCTTGTGAATCTTAATGTGGTACTTACTCCATTCTCTTCTGAATAAGTAATACTGAAAAAAAAATCTTTTTTTTTTTTTTGGTGTCAGGTATTGGATTGAATTCAAGGGCACTTAACCACTGAGGCACATCCCCAGCCCTTTTTACTTTTTATTTTGAGACAGGGTCTCACTAGGTTGCTTACAGCCTCACTAAATTGCTGAGGCTGGCCTTGAACTTGCAATCCTACTGCCTCAGCCCCCTGAGCTGCTGGGATTCCAGGCATGAGCCACCACACCTGGCACTGGAAAAAAAAATCCATTAGAGTTTTCTTTCACTTATAATTTCTGCCTAGCTGCCCCAGTTTTTTTCTCTCTAAAGTCCAGAAGTTTAGTAGGCTGTTCAGTGTTGGTCATGCTGGGCTAATGTTCTCAGGTCACAGTGTGCTCTTTCAATGTAGAGTTTCAATTTTTTATAACATTTTCTTTAGTTATAATTATTTGTACTTGTTTTATTCCTTTGGTTTCTTTCTTCAGAAATAATTATTTTATATATATTTCATATGTTAGATCTTCTTTTGCCTGTCTTTAATATCAGTCACCTTTCCTCAAAACATTTTTATTAGCTGGGCACGGTAATCTCAGTGGCTCCAGAAGCTGAGGCAGGATGATCATCAATTCAAAGCCAGCTTCAGCAACTTACCAAGGCCCTAAGCAACTTAGTGAGACCCTGTCTCAAAATAAAACATGTTTAAAACAGGGCTGATGCTCAGTGGTTAAGTGTTCCTGGTTTCTATCCCTGGTACAAAAAAAAAATCAAAACAAAAACATACAATGGAGTCTATCTACATGAAGTTGTAAATCAGGCAAAAGTAATTTATGGTAGTATAACATAAGAAATTGCCTGGAAGGGGACAATGGGAAACAGTGATAGAAATGTTCTACATTGTTCATGGAGGTATGGGTTACATAGGTATATGGATTTATCAAAATCTAGCAAACTATGTACTTAAGACCTGTGTATTTCACTGAATATAAAGCCTTAATTTAAAACGGAACAAAATTATGCTTTTTGTTTCATACTCTAATATATATGTATTGAATTTAGTCTTTTTAAAATTTTTTATTTGTTCTTTTTAGATATACATGACAGTAGAGTATAATTTGACATACATACATGGAGTATAACTTATTCTAATTAGGATCCCATTCTTGTGGTTGTACATGATGTGGAGTTTCACTGGTCGTGTATTCATATATGAACATAAGAAAGTTATGTCCAATTCATTCTACTGTTTTTCCTATTCCCTTCATTCTCCTTTGTCTAATCCACTGAACTGTACTGAATTTAGTCTGAGTGCTTATATTTATGCACTTATATATTTATTTATAGTTTAAGTTGTCTTTTGTCTCCTCAGAAGTTTTAATTTATTAGAAGCCACTTGTTCTCAGGGTTCTGCCTTGCTTCTTCATGGCTTCTGGGTTCCCTAATGTAGACTTCCATCTCCTTTGCCTATTTGTTAGAGCTCAGATCCAACTGCAGGAATACCTTAAGTGACAGTGTCATGGGTAGTGGAAGTCACAGTACTTCCTGTCTCGTGGAGACTGTGACTCCTTGTTGAGGTACCTGGAAATAGCCTCTCTGGTTCTCACTTCAAAAGTTAGTGGTTGATGTGAAGAAGCTTTTTAGTGTGATACCATCCGGTTTATTGATTCTTGATTTTACTTCTTGTGCTTTAAGAGTCTTATTGAGGAAATTGGTTCCTGGTCGACATGATGGAGAGTTAAGCCTACTTTTTCTTCTACTATGCATAGCCACATCGATGTTTATAGCAGCTCAATTCACAATAACTAAGCTATGGAACCAACCTAGGTCCCTTCAACAGATGAGTGGATAAAAAAATGTGGTACATATACACGATGGAATATTACTCAGCCATAAAGAAGAATTAAATTATGGCATTTGCTGGTAAATGGATGGAACTGGATACTATCATACTAAGTGAAATAAGGCAATCCCAAAAAACCAAAGGTCAAATATTTCACTGATATATGGAAGATAACTCACAATAAGAGGGGAGGGGAAGGATAGAAGTTCAGTAGATTAGACAAAAGGGAATGAAGGGAAGGGAGAAAGATAAGAACAAGAAAGTAGAATGAATGGGACATAATTTTTCTTTGCTTATATATGAATACATGACCAGTGTAACTCCACATCATGTACAACCACAAGAATGGGATCCTAATTGGAATGGGTTGTACTCCATGTATGTATAATATGTCAAAATACACTCTACTATCATGTATATCTAAAAATAACCAAATTTTTTACAAAGGAAAAAAACAGTTAATGGGGTTGGGATTGTAGCTCAGTAGTAGAGCACTTGCCTAGCATGTGCAAGGCCTTAGGTTTTATCCCCAGTGCTGTAAAAACAAAACAGAAAGAAAAGATAAAAGAGCAAGAAGGAAAAGGAAGCAAAAAGGAAAGAAAAATTAGCCTTTAATCTACAGAGCAAGAGAAGTTTCAGCACAACTGTTGTGTTTCTTCAAAGCTGCTCTGGTGTCAAGATTCCCAGCAGGTCCTCTAAGGAATACTGCCAGAGCCCATACCATCTTTCTATTTGGAGGTTCATGGATCTTCATAGGTTACACTCATTCCTATCCATTGTGTTCTGGTTTTTTTTTTTTTTTCTGGTACTGGGGATTGAACCCAGGGGGGCTTTACCACTGAGCTACATTGCCAGCCCTTTTTATTTTTTAATTTGAGACAGTGTCTTGCTGGCCTCTAACTTGTGGTCGTCTTGCCTCAGCCTCCAAGTTGCTGGGATCACAGGTGCCATAGTCCTGTCTAATCCATGTGTTCTGACCCTCTTCTCTTTCTCACTATAACCGGAGACTTTGTTATACCATCCAGTGGCCACTTGTGTCTGTCTGATGACTCTCATTTATTCATATTTCCAACAGGTTACATAGTTGAAATTGCAATGGGAAAGGAGGGTAAAAGACATGTGATAGGCTGATTTTTCTTTTTCTTTTTCTTTTCTTTTTTGGTACCAGGGATTGTACCCAGGGGCACTCAACTCCTTTTTTATATTGTATTTTGAGACAGGGTCTCACTAAGTTGCAGAGGCTGGCCTTGAACTCTAATTCTCCTGCCTCATCCTCCCAAATTTCTGGGATTCAAGGTATGTGCCACCATGCCCAGCATCTGATTCATTTTTATAAACCATCTGATGCCTAGAAGTCTGAGCCTTGTACTTAATAAGCACTCAAAAATATATGTGAAGTCAGATTGGTAGCACAGACTTGTAATCCCAGTGACTCAGGAGGCTGAGGCAGGAAGATAAAAAGTTCAAGACTAGCCTTGGTAACTTAACATGACCCTGTTTCAAAATTTTTAAAAATATTTAAAAAGAGCTCTGTGGTAGAGCGCTCCTAGGCTCAATGCTTAGTACTGGGAGGAAAAAAAGGAGGAGAAGGAGGAGGAGGAGGAGGAGAAAAAGAAGTGAAGGAGAAGGAGGAAGAAAGAAAAGAAAAAGAAAATGTAGGTTGAATTGAATAAAGATAGGAAACCTAGAAAATATCCATATCACTAAGTTTGATGTTTCTATCTAAATCTCCCTTTCTGTGTTTGCTACTAAAATCAAGATGCACACAAATCAAGGGTTGAGTTGGAATTAATCGTGGTAAACTGGAAAAGATGTTCCAGATATGCCAACTGTGGGAACAATGAGAAGCAGATAGTAAACTGTGGGTTGGCTCCGAGAGCCAGAGGATAAGTAGGAAAGGGTGATTTAAGAGAGTAAGAGTGGCTGTTCTCAGTAAAAACAAATAAGCATTGTACATTGGGGTCCAACAATAGAGATCCTCAGAGCCTCATAGTTAAATAACACCTGGATGTCTTCATGGTTTTGTCTAAGCACAGAAAGCTAGAAAAAGCATCATTGTCACTTCAACAACAATAAACTAGATAATCTATAAAATCATAACTTTGAGATCCTTCTTAATTTTGTATCTCAAATATGGCCTGAAATATAAGGAAAGGTGCCTCTAAAAAGAGATGAGATGCAAACAATGGCTAATCTGTGGCAGAGCATGGGAAAGGACATATGGAAGCCATGCAAACAGCAAAGGAGAAATCAACTAAATTATTAAATAAGTTGCTAAGACTTAATGTGTGCTGGTATGCTTACAGAACTCAACGGGAGCCACAATCAAGGAAATCCACATCCACTCAGAGGCTTTTCTCCATGAACCTGCCCTGGACACTCAGGACAAAGATTAGGAGCAGGGTGGAAGAGAAAGTGTTCTGGGCAGGAGGTTATTGGCCTAGAGGAGAAGACTAGTTGCTCTTGCAGGAAAGACAATAAACATCCCAGACCTTAATTCCCTAAGGAGCAAGACTTATATTGATGAGGAAACATATTGAAACAGAATACTCTGTTGTTTCCCTAGGGACAGGTGGAAACCCATTGCAACTGATGGAAAAGGAAAAGGGGAAAAAACCCTTCTGCCCGTGGAGGAGGGACTGGAAACTGTCTTGGACCCTGACTATTAAAGATCTTAAGCTGGGGGAGGGTCAGTATCAGGGGTAAAGCCCCATCCAAGGTCCAGGGACAGAGAGCCTACCTAAGGCTGAAGTCGGAACAGGACCACAGAAAAACTGACTCGCTCCCCCACCAATCCCAACCAGTCTAGTAAGCACCAAGTAACAAGCAGTTTACTGCTGGGAAAAGAGCATGAGCTTGGAGAGAGACTCTGGGTCCCAGGAGCACAGAAAACTTAATCTGAAAGTAGAAGGGCAGCATTGAGTAAACAAACCAGCCCTCACCCTAAGTACAAAATAACTCTAAAGGAATTTGAAAATGATGGTTCACTGGAGGTAACCATAATAACAACAAAACCCAAACCAAGCTCAACTAAAACTCAACCTTTCACATCAACAGCCTGGCAGAGATGCATGCCCACTTCCAAGTGTAAATATTATTTACCTCAGTCTCTTCTACGCATACAAGAGTCCAGCAGTCAGTCAGTAATTATGAGAAATGTGTTATGCCTTCTCCACACACACACTAACACCCCACATCATCAAGTGACAAAGCAATCCAGCTGGGCATAATGGTTCATGCCTGTAATCCCAGCAACTTGGGAGGCTGATGCAGGAAGATTGCGAGTTCAAGGGCAGCCCCAGTAATTTAAGAAGACCCTCAACAACTTGAAATAAAATATAAAAAAGACAGGGGATGTAGAGTGGTAAAACACTCCTGGGTTCAATCAACAGTCCAAAAAAAAAAAAAAAAGAGCAATCTAAAAGTGTCAGAACTATCAGGGAAAGTAAGAAAACTATGATAAATATGTTAAAGCTTCGATAGAAAATATAGATAACATGAGTGAACAAAATAGAGGTGAAAACAAAAGAAAAATTTAAAAACAAAATGCTAAAAATAAAGACACATCAACAGAAATGAAGAATATCTTCAACAAACTTATGAGTAGACTTAACATAGCCAAGTAAATAATCAGAAAACTTAAAGATAGGTCAATAGAAAGAACTCAAATAAAGAACCAAAGTTGAGGTGGGGGGAATAAAAAATCAGGGGCAATAGAGGAGAGAGCGCATCCAAGAGTTATGGAACAAAATAATCCAACATAGATGTAATGGAACTTGTATTAGTCAACATTGTTACTACAACAAAAACCTGGGGCAGCTGACTTTATAAAGATGAAAAGTTTACTGTAGCTCACAGTTTTGGAGGTTTAAAGACATGGTACCTGCATCACTCAGTCTGGTGGTGTGACCTCATAGCAAAGGGCAATGCCCAGAGTATGTGTCAGAGGGAGCGCTCACATTTAAAGTCAGGAAGCAGAAAGACGATGGGAGGAGTTAGATTTCTTCTTTTATTTATGTTTAAAGCAATGAGGCCCTGAACTCCTGGGCTAAAGGACTAATTGGGATTATAGGCCTATACCACCATGCCCAGCTAGACTTGCTCCTTTTGTAACATTCCTCTCTTGAGAATTGGTATGAGAACTACCAAGATCTCCCATTAGGTCCCATATCCCAAAGTTTCTACCACCTCCAGTATTGCCCCCTGGGGTTCAAACATTAATCACCATGGACCCTTGGGGAACATTCAAACCATACCCAAACCACAGAATAATCCAAGGAGAAGAGAGTAAATAATAAGTCAGGAAAAAAAAAAAGATTTGAAGAGATAATAATAAAAGAGTTTTCCAAAATTATGAAAGCTATCAAACTGTACATCCAAGGAATCTCAGAGAACCTTCAAAAGGATGAAATACACATAGCACATATTCATATTATTGGAAACCAAAACCAAAGATAAGGAGAAAGATCTTAAAGACATCCAGAGTTTTTCAAAAGACATAATACAAAGGTTGGGGGGAAGCTCAGTAGTAGAGTGTCCTGGGTTCAATCTCCAGTATCCTCTACCAAAAAAAAAAAAAAAAAAATTTAAAAACTTTTAGGCTGGGTGCAGTGGCACATGCCTGTAACCCCAGAAATTTGGAAGGCTGAGGCAGGAAGATCACAAATTCAATCCCTGGTATTAAAAAGAAAAAGCACTTGGGAAGAATATCCTTCTTCTGTGGCTGATATTTGTATATTATATGTTTTGATTTGGGTACTGGGCTTTGAATCCAAGGGCACTTTACCACTGAATTACATCCCCAGTCCTTTTTTAAATTTTAGACAGGGTCTAACTTGCTGAGGGTCTAAGTTGCCAAGGCTAACCTCAAACTTGTGGTCCTCCTCCCTCAGCTTCCCAAAATCCTGGGATTACACTACCAAGCCTGGCTGTATATTGTAAGTTTTATGCTGGTGTGCTACTAGTTGACAACCATGAGAGACCAAATCCAAGAATAAAACATTGAAGATGGTGGAATGGAGAGGAGGAATTAGCTGGATTTTTTAAATGACATCTTTGTAGAATTACCCTAGAAAAACTTATAATTATTAAACAAGAATAGTATTTTATAGTATGTATGTATGTAGTTAGTTAGTTACTTACTTACTTATTTATGGGTATCAGGGATTGAACTCGGGGGCATTCAACCACTGAGCCACATCCCCAGACCTATTTTGTATTTTATTTAAAGACAGGGTTTCACTGAATTGCTTAGCACCTCGGTTTTGCTGAGGTTGGCTTTGAACTCAAGATCCTCCTGTCTCAGCCTCCTAAACTGCTGGGATTACAGGTGTGAGCCATCATGCCTGGCTAGTAATTATTTTTTAAGGTAGGAATATATTAATAGGATATATAAGCTACTTATACTTGGGTTTTCTGTGACTTGCAGCTGAAAGCAGACCACTTACTATAGATAGTAAATTACAACTATGTAGCAGATAGCTTTTGTGGGCAGTTTTATGAGTTCACAGATCCCAGGCCAGTGTGCAGCTCTAGAATTTTTACCTAAGAGGAACAAAAAATAGTGACCTAAAGATCTCCTACTAGGTCACATGTCCCAAAAGTTCTACACTTCCAATATTGGCTCCTGGGGACTAAGCCTTTAGTCACAATTTGATTAAGTAGGAGGTAAATGTTGTGTGGGCATAACAGTTTACATAAGACCAAGAGTCATTTTTTTGTGTGGCAAAGAGATATTTTCATTGAGATTATAAGATGTTGAAGTGTGCCAGTCTTCTCCTAGTATGCTACGACTATGCAGACCTATGTTCCAGGGGTCTTCATAGTTTGGATCATTGCTCCCAGTTTCTTATTCCTCCTCTCTACTAGAAATGTATGTCTGTGTATCCTTTGCCATATATCTTTGCAGAACCTTTCACTAGAGTAGAACAAATATATTCCTTCCACCTTATTAATGCTGGGCTTGGCCATGTTATGATTTGCATCTGGAATGTCCCCCAAATGCTCATGTGTTGCAGGTCTGGTCTTCAATGCAGATATGAGGTTCTTTGGAAGTGACTGGATTATGAGGACTCTGACCTTGTTGCTGATTAATCCATTAATAGATCTATAGCTGATGGCATTATTGGGAGGTGGTAGAAACTGTAGAAGATGGGATTAGTAGAAGGGAGTAGTTCCTTGGGGTTGTGTCCTTCAGGACTACATCTTGTTCTCTGGCCCCCACCCCTGTCATAAACTGAGCCTTAATCTCCTTGTATTCCAGTGATTCACTAGAAAAAGAGCTTGCCCTGGGTAACTAGTGCCTATCAGCTTGGGCCCTAGAATTAAGATATATGGAAACTGATGGGAACTCAATCATCAGCCTGGGTTCCAACTTGGACTAACTAAACCCAGTCTACATCTGTGAACCCAGCTAATTCATGAGAAAAATAAATGCCTGCCTTTATAAGCCATGAAGAATTTTCAGATATTTTGCAATAAAAACTCTGCCTAATTTCTAGTATCTTTAGGAGTAGATGTCTTCTTCCTTCTATTGGGTGGAAGAAGATGGGTACATTCCTTGAAATAATGTATGTCCAAGTCCAAATGAGCAAAGCCTCAGAGGACACACTCCCCCTCTATCAGTCTGAGCCCTTCTTTCAAGTCCCCATATCCTGTCTCAAGACAATGCCTCTTCTCAGGATAACTAATATTAGCATTATATTTCTTTACGTGGGAAACCCCAGTGGTGTTTACACCCCTGGAAGGACTAGTACATCAGAAGATTACAGAGAATACTTTACTTCTCTCATTTTAAGTAGAAAAGCAAAAATAACTATTATAGGGAAAAAATATTATTGCCAAAGGAAAAGTAAATGAAAGCTTCTGCCACTAAGAGATGATTTTCGTGGTTGAATTTATTTTATTTTGGGGATCATTTGACATTATTAATCACACTATGTACCATAAGTGAAAAAACTTGTATTCAAAGTGTTATCAATTTCCTTATACAAAACCCTTGAGTTCAAATATGTTTGAAAATTGAGGATATTTTGGATTTTAAAGAACATGTACAAATTTTTTAAAACTCATTTTTTTCTTTTAAAACCAAGTTTAATGTGGTATAATTAATAAAATTAATCTATTATTAATTTTACCTGAAGAGTTTAGACCTTGCACAACCACCACCATAATCAAGGTCAAGAACATTCCTAGCTGGGTGTAGTGGTGCTTACCAGCAGGAGAATCTCAAGTTCTCAGGTTCCAGGCCAGTCTCAGCAATTTAGCAAGGCCCTAAGCAACTTAGTGAGACCCTATCTCTAAATAAAAAATAAAAGGGACTGGGGATGTAACTCAGTAGTAAAGCATCCCTTGGTTTAATCCCAAGTACCAAAAACCAAAGAAACAAACAATAAAAAACACCACCACCACATAAAGAACATTCCCATAAGCTGGGGGCAGTGGCCCATGCCTGTAGTCCCCATTACTCCTGGGAGGCTGAGGCAGGAGGCTCACTTGAGTCCAAGAGTTCAAGATCAGCATGGGCAACAGGAAGAGTCTGAAAGAAAGAACATTTCCATTATCTCAGAAAACACCTTCCAACTGGTATGGTCAAGTATCAAATCCCATAATTAAATTCATTCATATTTCTATACTGACATATGTAAATATTGACATTAAATGGTTTAACTAAAGCTTATTTATAACATGTTATATAGGGCCAGGCTTTTCTATTATATGGGTTTGTGATAATTTTCCAGAAACCTTTCATTTTTAAAACATTTTGGATTTTGAAATTGGCAATGAGGGATTATGGGTCCCTTGTTGGTGGTGGGGGAACCCCATAAGATAAAGAAAAAGAAATAAAATAAAAAGAATTAAGGTAAATTGCTTGAACCCAGACATTCTGAACTTCTGACAAATGAACTCATGAACTAAGGAACTTCTGATTAATCTTTTAGAAACTAACCAATTTTAAGAACTTTAAGAAAACTTTATTAATGAGTGTATATTGTTGTACCAAGCAGTATATCTGACACATAACATTCTGTTTTGTTTTCTAATAATTCTACCCAACTCTTACTTCCATACTCTTGTCCTTATTTTTAAATAGTTTTTTTCAATTCCTCTGTGCTCCAATATTATAGTCATTAGCCCCATGTGGCTATTTAAATTTAAATTAATGGCAATTAAAATGAAAAAGTCAGTTCTAAATCCACACTAGCCACATTTGAGTTGATAGTTAGTTACACAGGGCTAGTGGCTACATATCAGGGATAGTGGCTACTATGTTCATTGGCTAGAGCTGCTTTATCTTGTTCATTTGGAAGAGCCATCATGCAAATGTAAAAAGAAAGATTCTCTTCTGAAATATGGATGTTTGAATAGCAAAGGCTCTTAGGAACTTAGATGCTTTCTTTGAAAAAATTAGATTTATTGATTTATTTTTGGTACTGGGGATTGAACCCAAGGTGCTCTACCACTGAGCTACATCCTGTCCTTTTTATTTTTTATTTTGAGATAAGGTTTTGCTAAGTTGTCCAGACTGGCTTCAAGCTTATGATCCTCCTTGCTTCAGCCTCAGGAATCCCTGGGATTACAAATGTGTGCCATCGTGCCTGGCCTAGACTGGATTTTATTACACTGGATTCTCTTTTAGACTGTGTTATAGGTTTATTAATAGCTTTCAACCACTTAGTGCTTACTACATGCCAGACATTATGTGTTTTACACATTTTACCTCCTTAATTGTCACAACAACCTTATGATGTATGCACTATTCCCAATTTACAGATAGGTCTCTAAGACAGAAAGGGAAAGTAACTTGCTCAGGTACTCATAGCTATTAATTTGCAGGGCCAGGATGTGGACCCTGGCAGATTGGCTCCAGAGGCCAACCAATTAACCTGAACTGTTCTTTGTTGTTCTTTTTTGGTACTGGAGATTGTACCCAGGGTGCTTTACCACTGAGTTACATCCCCAGCTATTTATGACTTTTTTATTAGAACTGTTTAGTCTCTTCTTTCCAGTATTGATACTTTTTAAAAAAAATTTAATTGCATTTAGCTTGGTCACACTGAAAAATGTAAAATAATGGTTGCTGTTTCTCTACATTTTTGTCAGGTTTCTGACAAAATTTTTAAAATTCAGAATAGCTGTTAAATGTTATACAGTGAATTTCTAAAGAATATCATTGTTTATTATTATTATTATTATTTTTAGTTATGCGTGATAGGAGAATCTGTTTGAGTATTTTATTTTCTTTGGTGGGGTTCTGGGGGTTGAATTCAGGGGTACTTGACCACTGAGCTACATCCCCAGCCCTATTTTGAATTTTATTTAGAGACAGAGTCTCACTAAATTGCTTAGTGCCTTACCATTGCTGAGGCTGGCTGTGAACTTGCGATCCTCCTGCCTCAGCCTTCAAAACTGCTGGGATTGGGACTGAGGATGTGGCTCAAGAGGTAGTGCGCTCGTCTGGTGTGCGTGCGGCCCGGGTTCAATCCTCAGCACCACATACAAACAACGATGTTGTGTCCGCCAATAACTAAAAAATAAATATTAAAAAAAATTAAAAAAAAAACTGCTGGGATTACAAGCCTGCGCCACTGAGTCTGGCCTATTTTGAGAATTTATACAAACATGGAATATATCTTATTTTAATTAGGATGCCAATCTTGTGGATGTACATGATGTTGAGATTCCATTTGTTTTTCTAATAAGTCACGTGAGATTTCTTAATGTTAAACTACATTCTTGGAATAAACCATACTTTGACATGAAGTGAATTTTATTAATACATTGCTGGATTTGATAACATCTTAATATTCAGTTTTGTCTTCAATGAAATCAGAAAAGTTTCCATCATTATTATTATTATTTGGTACTTTTTTTTTTGGTATCAGAATTATACCAGCCTAGGCCAATTGCGGTGGCACACACCTAAAATCCTAGTGACTGGGAAGGCTGAGACAGGGGAACTGCAAGTTCAAGGCCAGCCTCAGAAATTTAGTAAGACCCTGTCTCAAAAATAAAAAAGGGCTGGGGTGTAGCTCAGTGGTAAAGCACCTTGGGTTAAATTTGCAGTACCACAAAAGGAGGAGGAGAAGAAAAAAAAATAAGGAAAATTTTCTTCCTTTTTGGGGATTCTCTGTCTCCCTAAAAACCCAATGTAGTCTGGGTACTTTCTTCATTCCAGATTTGTCCCACACTAGCACCATGAGGATTTCTCTCAAGGTGCTTCACAAACTAGGGTCACACTACAGATCCCCAACAAAATCTGTGTATATCATTACACTTTCTCCCTTCCTTACATTACTACAAACTTTCCCAATTCCATGCCACTTGCCATTACTAAATCCTAATCCTTGAGTTTAGAAAGGCTGGGCAGAATAGTATGGTCCAATAGAACTAATCATTTGAGGCAGAGAGTGTGCTTGACACTTATTTAGTCTTCAGAATCCTGGGAAGTTGCATTTATATTTTGTAGATGGGAAAAGAAACTTAAACTTTAAACACCAATAAAAGGAGGTGCCAGGATTTACAACCTTGGCTGCTGGATTCCAAAGTGATTGCTGTTTCCATTTCAATGTCTCACCCCACCCCCCACCACGCCGTGGTCCCAAGCTAGTCTCACGTTGACCTGTGTATTCTTAGTGCTCCGTTAGCAATTATAGACTGTACCACGTTTAATACTTACACACTTCTGTATTTCACTATTGTTTAGTTGTGTCGTTCTTGTCTCACAAATAATTGTTAACTGAATAACCTCAGTGCCTTTATATCTGACTCCACACTTGTTATCTTATAAATAGCAGGAAAAATAAAAGTAGGAAAAGGTAAAGACAAAGAATTTTGATTATGTTTTAGGTGAATACTGTATTGCAGAAAGAGCAAAAAGACTCTTTCAAAATAAGTTCTAACTGGGTATCCTCCTGAGGTCTTTTTAGCGACCCTTGCAAAATCTGTGTCTAAAGTCGAAGAGATTGAGTATTTGTCAATATTGATCACCTCCTGACCTAAGAACCTCAAAAAGCAGGGGGGATTCTGGAAATCGCACCTACAGCGTAGACTTCCTAACAAGGAAAGGTAGCCCGCCGAAGAGCCAGCCTCTCCCAACTGCAGGCGGGAACCGGATCTTCCCACCCCCCCCCACCCCCGCCAGCCTCTGTCCTATGGAACATTCCGTGCGAAAGCTTTGACAGAGCGCCCACTTGGAGTCACGTGGAGCACGAGCGTACTCACCCAGCCTAGCGGAATGACGCGAGCTCGGGTTGCCAAGGGGTGGGGCAAGGCACCGCGGAAGGGGTGGGGCGAAGGAAGACGGCAGGGGGGCGGGGCGGGGCGGGCAGAGTGGAGGGGCGGGCGGAGAGGGGCGCGCGGGCGGGGAGGGCCCAGCGTATTATGGGATGCAGCGGTGGAATGGCGCTGGGCGCGTGATTTTGAACAAACCCGGGTCTGTGTCTCGGAGGCGCCGCCGCCGCCGCGGCTGCTGGGAGCCCGGGGAGCGCCGCGCGAGAAGGAGGCGGCGGCGCCGCCGGTTTTGGTGAGTGTCAGCTCCCGAGATAGGGGCTTATGGGCGGGCGGGAAAGGGCTCCTGCCCCCACAGCGTGTGGCCGCGCTGGCTGAGAGCGCCGGACCGCTCCCTCTGGGAGCCTGGGCCAATGGGCCGTGCTGGGAGCGGGAACCTGCTGGTAGAAACCGCCTTGCTTCATCCCTGGGCCGCAGGCGGCGGTGAATCCTCTGGTCTCGGCCTCTTCCCGCCGGCACCCGGAGGGCGCTGTCACTCGGCAGCGCCAGCACTCTGCCAGCCGCCTGCACGGCGGACTGGAGGAAGGGTTCCCGAGTCTGTTGACAAGCTACAGCGCGGCCGAATCAGCCGGCCGTGTCGGCCCTGGGTTTCTGGGAACCGGTTTTGCTGCTGTGTCACTTTGTACCAGCCCCTCCTTTCGCTGCTGCCCGCCGCCGCGTTCTTCCTACGCCCCTTTGTATGAGCTCTTCTTGGTATGTGTCCGTTTTGCTCGCGAAGCCCACCAGCCTAATGTCATAATGTTCCCGAGGTGCACGGGGAAGGGAGCGGGCTGGGACTTAGCTTGGCCAAGCAACGGTAAACAACCAACAGAGTGCGGGTGAACGGGACTGTCGGTGGGGAAAATTAAGTTTAAAGATGAAGAAACTGGGACCACCGTATACTCAGCGTCTAGCAGGCTGCATATAGAAACGCAGCTTGGAGTGACTGGTAAATAGCACTTGTGTAAGCCTGAGCCTTACCAACTTTTATGTGGCGTTGTCATTCAAACAAAGTAGGAAAATGAATTGGCTCTTTCAACTTCTTCCTTACTCTTAGACTAACTTTATTTAGAAAGACAGTTACCCTATTCACAACCTTCAAATTCAACCTGCTCATTTCAAATAGATCTTTTAAAGCTTATGTTGTAGTTCAATGATGTAGAATTCAGCCTTTAAATCTTTAAATCTTTCATTAAATCTTTCTTTCTTTCTTTTGTACCAGGGATTCAACCACTGAACCACATCCCCATCTCTTTTTATTTATTTATTTGTTTTTAAATTTTGAGACAGGGTCACGCTAAGTTTCAGAGGCTGGTTTTGAACTCTCGATCCTCCTGCCTCACCCTCCGGAGTCTCAGAGATTACAGGCGTGCTCCCCCCCCCCCCCCGCGCCTGGCAAATTTTTTTTCCCTGAAATTAGCAAAGATTAGCTAAATTTTTAAATGCAAGGCTTATCTAACAAGACTTGAAGCTTGTGCTTCCTTATTTCTGAGATGACTAAAAAAGTACCTATATTCTCTTTTAGTTACTTTTTAAACAAGTAGAGAAGCTTGTAGGGATAGGTAGGTAATTCCGTGTTTTTCTTGTTCTAAAGCAATCTGCATATTATACTACATTGAACAAATGTATCAGCGGTAGACGGTTTTAATTTGGTGACTTACATCCCAAAAACATTTGGCCAAGATATATTTTCTGTATTTCAGAAGCTGATCATTCATGAATGTTTTCACAGATGGATCTGTACGTTTTAAATCTAGTGGCGTTTGACGTCCTAAACCAGTGACAAATTAGAAGTCAGTGTTAATGAACTGAAATGATCAGATTAAGTGGAAATGGCAGTAGTTCAGAACGCTATTTTTTAAGATCAAAGATTTTGACCATTGTATCTGCTCAAGGGTAGGTGCCTGTAATTTACAAAGTGTCAGAGAGGTTAGATATGCATATGGAAATAACTCATTCTGTCAAAGTAGTTCCCTGGGCAGCGTAAAATGTCAAAGTTGGTAAGTGACGTTAAGTAAGGTCTTGTTAGTGTTTTTAGCGTCTGAGATGGACACAGCGAAAGAACACATTTCACCATCTCTTTCAAGTGCTTTTCTGAAAATGAAAGAGTTTGGGTTCTTTATTGTCCTTATGCTACGTTCCTCGTGGCTTTTGCTTTTCTGAGCAAAAATATGCCCGACTTGGGACCCCGCAGGTAGCGCGACTTCCTTTGGCGTTTTTGCCGGGCCCGCGGGAGCCGGGTGTTTGGTTCTGGGGTGAAAGGTCCTGGCAGAGCATAGCCTGTAAGCATTTGTACCGCCTGTGCGCGTTTGAAGGTTGGCGGGGCCTGCGGGAGGTTTCCCCGGATATGTGGGTGTGCGCCGCTCGGGAGGGCGGGCCGGGGCGGGGAGGAGGAGGAAGGGGGAGGTGACTGGCGGCAGCGGCGGCGGCGGCCCGGGCTCGGCTGTCGGGGAAGCTGCTGAGCTGTGATGGTGATGACGAGGTGAAAATGGCGGATCTTTCGAAATACAATCCCGGCCCCTGACATACCAGAGGCGGCGGCAGAGGCGACGTCGCCACCCAGGCTCCCTCCTGGGCCCCCTGGTACCCTTGGCGTTCCAGTTGGGGGCAAACTGGGAAAGGAGGCGGCTGGGCAGAGCTCCAGTGCACAGGCAAAACAAGCAGTGCCCGGGTTCAGAATTGCCCGGGACCTTCGGAGCCCCCGCCTCGGAGCCCGAGGGAGGAGAAAGCGGCAGCCACTGGAGGTAGAGGAGGAGGGGGGTATCCGAAGGCGTCTCTGTCTAGAGATCTCTTTATTGGGGGAAATACGGATGGGTGAGGGAGGAATTGCGTTGTGGATGAAGGAATGACTTGTCCGGAGTGCAAAGAATCAGTAGCCTTGTAATGACATCAACATCATTATTTCAGTGTTAAGAGGGCTCGAGTTTGCTCTTATATCTAAGGCTGCTGCCGAGGCCTAGAGGAACCTCTAGTACTTATCATGATTTCCTGATATAATATTTAAAATATCCACTCTGGCAGGTGTTGGTTAGATGGTGTTCAGCAGTTGACTGGGTTGTATGTTTCTTTGAGGAAGCAGAGCATTGACATTTTCTTCTACATTTAAGTCTGCTTAGGTCATAGTCTATAACTTGGCGTGTGGATGCCCACATTTCTGAGCATGGACCAGTTTTGTAGCAATCAAAAATATTTCCTCCTTTTATTGTTCTGTTACCCATAGAATAACCCTTTTGCCTCTGCCAACTGAAAAATAACAATTGAGATAGTCATGTTTTATACCCATGCTTTTGAGGGAAGTTCTTTCCTGCCCCATCCAATATTATGAATTTAGAGAGTGAAGTGATGGAAGATATTACATTAGGTTTTATAATCCAACTGAAAACATTCCTGGGAGCTCTGTTTTGGTCATGAGTTTTACCTTCATTGTTAAGGAGAGTTATGACGGCTTGATGCAAGAACTGAATATATGTGTGTAGGTTGTTGATAAAGCTAAATTGATACCTCTGTTATATTCTAAATGCTAGACTTCTTGGCCTTTTGTTTAGAGAGCAGGAGAATCAAATTGATTGACTTTATGATGGCCATAGTTTACTTTTGTTAGGTTATCTGAAGATCCTGTAGATTGTGCTACAGGACCCCCTAAGCAGTCTGTGTGTCCTTGCACCCAAGAGTAATGTTACTGAAAGGTTACATGTGAATCAATTTTTTTATACATTAATTCTGGGCCCCCCTTTTTCCCAGCTTTAGTAGTAGAAGGTTGGGTTAGTAACATGGAATTTATGGGAGTAAACAGGTTAATATTTAAGAAATGCCCACTAGTAATGCTTATGCTTAGCAGTAAATTTCCTTATTCCTACAAAGATATGTATGTCATACAATAGCATACACTATATATCTTTACATAAAAAAAAATTTGTGTGAATGTGTATGTATAGTTTGAACTTTGAACTTTCATTCACAACAGTATCAAGGATCAAAATTTTTTTAAGGGAGAATACCTGAGAGGTACTTAAAAAGCTTTGCTTAATGATTGTTATTAATTTAAAAAAGTAATTTGATGATCTTGTGTTATCCAGTAAGAATTTGGTTGTTTTTTTTTAGTTATAGCTTTTATGTTGCAATTATTTAATTCATGCCAACCTCGCTACTTAGTATTAAGACTAAGAATTTTAAAAATAATTAAAATAGGGAGGTTAAAATGCTTTTTCATTATTTTTCTTTTAATTACAGGGATAATTGTCTTTTGTGATTCTTTGTGATTCTCTTTAAGGACCATTTTTGAGATTATTGTGGTAGGAACAATTGTCTATTAATAATTAAAAGTATATTAGGAAGGGGGGGCTGGGGCTGAAGCTCAGTGGTAGAGCGCTTGCCTCGTACCTGTGAGGCACTGGGTTTGATCCTCAGCACCACATAAAAAATAAATAAATAAAATAAATAAAGATATTGTGTCCATCTTTAAAAAAATAGATAAATAAATATTGTGTCCATCTACAACTAAAAAAATATTTTTTAAAAAAGTATTAGGAATGAAGGAAAAGTTTTGCTCCTAGAGGTAGTATGGTGTCCATTTTGTTTTTTTAGGAGCATTACAGATTTTCATTACTTTTTTCCAAACATTATTACAGGTTGAACAATCCTAATCTGTAAAATCTGAAGTGTTCCAAAATGCTTTGCTAAGAAAGTTTCAGATTTGGGAGCATTTGGGACTCGGGGAGGGTGTTACTGGATATTGAGCCCAGGGTAACACTACGGACTGAGCCATATACCCAACTCATTTATTTATTTATTTTGAGACAGGATCTTGCTGAATTATTGAGGCTTTCACTAACTTGTTGAGGCTTGTCTTGAACTTGGGATCCTCCTGCCTCAGCCTCCCAATTTGCTGGGATGGATGATCACGCATCACTGCACTGGGTACATTTTGGATTTTTGAAATAATGATGCTCAACCTGAAAAGTCTATGGAAATATTCCAAAATCTGGAAGGCTTTGAAGACTGAAATATTTCTGGCCCTAAACATTTCAGATAAGGGATACTCAGCCTTTTTTGCATATCTATTATGGGTATTATACTATGCTAGGACTAGGGGATAAAATAATCTCAATACTATTGCTTCAGGCAGCTTTTAGCTTAAGAACCATTGGAGGGGGCTGGGGATGTGGCTCAAGTGGTAGCGGGCTCGCATGGCATGCCTGCGGCTAGGGTTCGATCCTTAGCACCACATGCAAATAAAGATGTTGTGTCCACCGAAAACTAAAAAAAATAAATATTAAAAAAAATTCTCTAAAAAAAAAAAAAGAATCATTGGAGGGCTTGGGAAGTAGCTCAGTGGTACAGCACTTGCATAGCATGTACACGTACATGGACCTGGGTTTGATCCCCAGCACTAGGGGGCGGGGAATCATTATAGGTAAAGTTGGAAGGATAGTTGAGTGGAGCCTTAGTGGAAAAGGCTTTGACGAGTTACAGAAAATTTTTGAGTAGAAGAGCAACAGCTGCAGGAATATACCTAAGGAGGGCTCCGGTTGTGGCTCAGTGAGCGGTAGAGTGCTTGCCTAACACTGGGTTCAATTCTCAGCACCACATTAAAAAAATAAAAGGTATTGTGTCCATCTACAACTAAAAATATTTTTAAAAAGAGTAATACACCTAAGGAGATAAATCCTGTAGCTTTTATATAGAATATATTGTAGGAAAAAGGAGATGGGAAAATACCATACTAGACTCCAAACTTTGGAGATGTGGCTACTGTTGTTTGCAGTAGGATGAAGTCATTGTGAAGGTGTAGTCTGCATGATATATGACAGATTAATATTTCTATGGAGAGATGTGAGGATGACAAGATCTTAAGCCTTGGTATTTGATAGACTTTTGAATGCCCTCAAAAATACAGAAATCAGAAAGGGAAGTTGATTCAGTTAGAGAAACAGAAAAAAGAACTTTGTATACCTTATCACTTCCCAGTGACCTTGTAAGTAAAATTGAGTCTCAGAGATATTATTGCCTGGGAGTATCTGATAAGTAACTAGGAGAACTGAGATTTGGAAATGGGTCTTTCTGATTTGAATCTTCCTATTTTTTTCCACCATGTGTTAATCTTTTTTTTTTTTTTTTTTTTTTTTTTTTTTTGATACTGGGGATTGAACCCAGGGGCTCTTAACCACTAAGTCACATCCCCAGCCCTTTTAAAAAATATTTTATTAGAGACACAGTCTCACTGACTTGCTTAGTGCTTTGCCAAGTTGCTGAGGCTGGCCTTGAACTCGTAGTCCTCCTACCTCATCCTCCCAAGCCACTGGGATTACAGGCATGCACCAGTGCACCCAGTCCATGTGTTAATCTTAAACATGAATAATGTATAGTTCTCTTTTAAAGGAAAAAAATTTGTAAATTCCCAAAATTGGTCCAAATTATTTTATTAAAAAATATAACTGGGTTGGGGTGGCAGCTCAGGGATAGAGTGCTTACCTAGCATGTGTGAGGCACTGGGTTTGATTCTCAGCACTGCATATAAATAAATAAAATAAAGGTTCATCAACAACTTAAAAATGTATATAAAAGTAAGTATAAAATAAAAGTAAGCTGTGTGGTGGTGCGTGCCTATAATCCCAGCAACTCCTGAGGCTGAGGCAAAGAGTATTGCAAGTTCAAGGCCAACCTCAGCAACTTTAGTGAGGTCACAAGCAATTTAGTGAGAACCTGCCTCAAAAAAATAATAAATAAATAAATAAATAAAAAGGAACTAGGGACATAACTCAAAGGTAAAGTATCCCTGGGTTCTATCCGCAAAACAAGATAAAACATAAAATCCAAAAGTAAGTTATTAACAAAATAAATACAAAATTATAAAACCAACAAAACAAATTAAACTTAGAATGATGGGTGACATTTTTCTGAAACTAAATCTTTCCATAGGAATATAAATAAATTCACTTTCCATAGTGAATATACTAATGTCTTTCTTTCTTGACACAGGTATGCAGTTTTCTATGTATTATTTATCCTATGATGACTCAATTCCTACACCACTTTTCTGAGTTTGAGCACTGCTGAGCTTTTCTCACTAAATAATAGGTTAAGTGGTTTGGTTTTTCATTTGGCTTTAATATCATTTACCTTATATGTTCCTTTTGTGCCTCTTTAGCCTGCCAGAATACTCTTATCATTGATTTTGAATATTAGGTGGTTATCCAGATGATCCAGAGTACACACAAAAAACATTATCTGAATGAAAATGCAGACCTTTCAAATCTTCGTCAGAATTCATGGCTTATAGTCCACAGTTCCCAGTTTAATTTGAGAAATGTAGTTCTAAACCTATGTTTTGAATTGTTGATGTATGCTTTCAGAAGTCAAAGCTAAAATCTAAGTGGTATATACAGTTAACCAATTAGTATTTGTGGTAAGCTCTACATACAAAAGTATAGTCTTTAAACACTTAAGATTATTTCTGTCCAACATCTCACAAATTCCTTGCTCATATGTAATCCAGTGATAGGTCACTATGTCATATTATGTGTAAGAATGAAAACAGCCATCATCCTAGATTGTTCTGTAAATAAAAACAGTATTTCCACAGTGGTTATATTCTATAAGAAACCCTTTTTAAAACTTGTAAAAGCATAGAGCATTTGTATTTATATCTTATTATTTTTATTTTGTGGTACTGGGGATTGAACCCAAGGCCTCACACATACTAGGCAAACCTCTATCACTGAGCTATGTCCCAGTCCTTTATTTTATTTTATTTTATTTTATTTGGTCCTGGGAATTGAGCCCGGGGTGCTCTACCACTGAGCTACATTCCCAGCTCTTTTTATTTTTTATTTTGAGACAGTGGCTGGCTAAGTTGTTGAGGCTGGCCTCAAATTTATGATCCTCTTACTTCTGCCTCCTGAGTTGCTGACATTTCAGGTGTGCATCATCATATCGGGCTTATGTTTTTCCTTCCTTCCTCCCTTCCTTCCTTCCTTCCTTCCTCCCTTCCTCCCTCCCTCCCTCCCATGACACAACACAAAGCCTTTATTTTTCATGTGGTGCTAAGGATCGAACCTGGGTCCCGCCTGTGCTAAGTGAGCGCTCTACCACTGAGCCACAATCCCAGCCCCTATGTTTTACTTTATACTTAATACTTTTTCATTGTTAACACCTTAAACCAGACCTTTTGTTTATCCTTAACACGGACTGCTCACTGTGATAGCCTTTGCCTCCAGTACAGTAGAACACTGAGATGAGGTTAATTTGCCCAAAGTATAGCTGTGGTCATGCTATTGGCCTGTCTATTAATTTCTAAGCTATTTCAGGGCCAGGTATTTAAAAAAAAATTTTTGTTGTTGTTGATGGACCTTTATTTTATTTATGTATATGGGGTGCTGAGAATTGAACCCAGTTCTTCACACATGCTAGGCAAGCACTCTACCACTGAGTGGTACAACCCCAGCCTTCAGGGCAAGGTTTTTGATTAATTTTCCTGTCTTCCACAGAGTTGGGAAGCAATAAATATTATCTGTTAAAATTATAAACTAGTTAAAAACTTGTGTATTTTTAAATGGAATATAGTTGCAGAGGACATTGTTCAAAAGCTAAATCTGAAAACTTCTTTGAAAAGAATTTCTTAGTTTTTTTAGTATGACTTATGATGTGGATTTGTTAAAGTATTGGGGAGTCCTGTATTATGATGAACCAAGTTATTTTCAAAGCCCAGAACATTCTAGAGTTTTAGGTATACCCCTTCTCCATGATTAATTTATTCATTCTTTGGATTTATATTGACAGATTACTATTTGCCAGCTCTTTTCTAGGCCCTGGGGATAGTGGTATGGTATGATGAAGGCAAATAAGTCACTGTCCTTGTAGCTTGCATTCTGAAGAATTGAGGGAGGGATAATAAGGTTATAAACAAACAAGATGATGATTGATGTTCTAATTGAAATACCAGGGTGGTAGGATGGAGTGCCTGGGCTAGTGGAGATGAGCATAGGTGCCATTTTATTTTATTTTATTTTTTTAGGGTGTGTGTGTTTTTATTTTTATTTTTTTTTTTTGGACTGAGTTTTTAATCCAGGGCGAACTATTACTGAGCTATACCCCCAGCCCTTATCATTTTTATTTTTGAGACAGGATCAAGCTAAGATGCTGATGCTAGCCTTGAACTTGTCATCCTCCTGCCTCAGCCTCTGGGATTACAGGCATGTGCCACTACACCCAGCTTGATAAGATTTTGAATACAGTTGAGACGTTTAGAAATCTTTTAAACTTTTCAAAGTGAATGACTTTTTAACTCTCATTAGGCTTAAACCATTCAACCATGTTCAACTGTGAGGGAGAAAAACTCATTTTCTTGCTTCTAATAATGTACTTTGCCTTTGGAACTTATATGTTGTGAACTAAAATTATTGGAGGTATGGAGTGTGCATTGAATGTTGTTGATTCTTCCTCCACCATACTTTTACAGGTAACCCTCACATATGAAGTGAACTAAAGCTTTTCAGCAATCTTGGTCTGTGAAGATCCTCTGTTTTCTTTGAGTGTTTCTCAACACAATGATGATGAGGACGCATGTGCTAATACACAGCTTCCATTCCTAAGGGATAAAATTAGGGTATGATTCATGTAACTAAATAGCCAAACCCTTTTCCTGTCATGCCCACAAACTCCTTTTGAGAGTTCTTTTAGCATAGACCACTAAACCCACCCTGCATGTGACCCTAATTGAAACAGATAAGGCTGTCTAATCATAAGGCAATAATCATCTGTTCTGTTCAATGGCATATGGGTTTTCCTGGCTATGGAATTCTACATAGTCCTATGCTACATAGAGACTGGCCAAACCAATCAGACCTTTTCTTGTAAGAAGTTTGAACTCTGCTCCTAGTTCAAAGAGAGACTTCTACTCATATAACTTCTAGTCTTTTTTAACAAGACAAACAAAAAAATCCATGTTCTAATAATTGAGCTTTAAGATATATGAAGTAAAAATGCACAAAGGAGAAACAGGCAAAACCACCATCATATTTGGGATTTTTTTTTTTCCTTTCCAGTACTTGGGAATTGAACCCAGGAGTGTTCTCCCTCTGAGCTACTTCTCCAGTCCTTATTTTTTGATTTTGAGATAGGGTCTTTCTAAGTTGCCCAGGCTGGCCTCAAAACTTGAGATCCTCTACCTTAGAGATTGTCAGGGATTACAGGTATGTATCACAAACTGAGCCATATTTGGGATTTTGACACCTTCTTTTAGTAATTGATAGAACAATAAAAAATAAGTATTGAAAAATATGAAAAATTATCAACCAGCTGGACTTAATTAACATTTATAGAACACTATCCTCAGCAACTACAGAATGCATGTTCTTTTGAATTAATACATGGGACAGTCACCAAGATAGAGCCTACACTGAGTCTTAAAATAAATCTCTTATTTCAAATGATGATATAGAGAATTATATTCTGACAATAATGAATTAAATTAGATATTGATGATTATAAGATACCTAGAAAATCTCTAAATATTTGGGAATTAAATAGCATCCTTTTATCCATATATCAAAGACAAAATCACAAGGAATATTTGAAAACATTCTAAATGAATCATAATAAGAACATTGAAATAAGGGAATGTATTTAAAACAGCTTCGGGAAAAACTTAAATAAATATTAGAGACTTATTGTATAAATGAAAGGTTTAAAATCAGTTTAAGCCAGAGGTTGACAAACATTTTCTGTAAAGGGCCAGGATGGCAAATATTTTAGGCTTTCCAGGCCATGTAAATCTGTCACATATTGTTCTTCCCCTTCAAACATTTAAAAATGTAAAAAAGCCATTCTTAGATGGAGAGCAATATCGAAATAAGCCCTAGGCCTGATTTGACTTTTAGGTTGCGGTTTGCTGAATTCTGATCTCTGCTTTCATCTTAAGATTCTAGGAAAAACAAAACAAAACAAATTAACCCTAAAGTAAGCAGAAGGAACGTGATAAAGATAATAGTCAAGTGAAAAATGTACAGTTGAAAAAAATCAATGAAGCCCAAAACAGCTCTTTGAAAAGGTCAATAAAATTGATAAATCTCCAACCAGGATAATCAAAAAAGAAAAGAAAGACAAATTACCAGTATGACAAATGATGAGAGAACATTTCTACATATTTGAAATAAAAGAATATTATATATAACTTTATGATAGTAAATTTGGCAACTTATGGGAAATACATAAACACCTTAAAAGACACAGACTATCAAATATTAAAGGTCACTCAAGAAGAAGACGATAACCCAAAAAATCCTGGACCTATTAAAGAATTTGAATGTATAGCTTAAGAAACCTTCCCATAAGCCAGGCTCAGTAGCACACATATGTAGTTCCAGCTACTTGGGAGGCTGAAGCTAGAGGATTGCAAGTTTGAGGACAGCCTCTGCAACGTAAGATCCTATCTCAGAATAAAAATTAAAAGGAGGCTGGGGGCTGGGCGCAGTGGTGCATGCCTGTAATCCCAGTGGCTCGAGAAGGCTGAGGCAGGAGGATAGCAAATTCAAAGCCAGCCTTAGCAATGGTGAGGCACTAAGCAACTCAGTGAGACCCTGTCTCTGAATAAAATACAACATAGGGCTAAGGATGTGGCTCAGTGGTTGAGTGCCTCTGAGTTTAGCCCCCAGTACCAAAAACCAAACAAACAACAACAAAAAAACCCCGGGAGGTTGGGGATCAAGCTCCGTGGTAGAGTGCTTACCACTGGGTTCAATAATGATAATTATCATTGCTGGGTTCAATAATAATTATCATTGCAAATAATAATAAATAATATAATTCACATATGAAAACCTATCTTAGTAGTTGCAGAAAAAGCATAACAATTATCCATTTATGATTTTTAAAATAACTCAGTAAACTGGGAATAGAAGTTCTTTTTCAACTTTGTAAAGGAAAACAACTAACAGATAAGATTGGGAATATGGCAAGGATGTTTGCTCTCATCATTTTAAAAAATATATAATATATGTGTGTGTGTGTGTGTATGCTTTCCATGACCTTTGTTTTATTTATTAATTTATTTTATTTATTAATTTATTTATATGCAGAATTGAACCCAGTGCCTCACAGGTGCTAGGCAAGTCCTCCACCACTGAGCTACAACTCCAGCCCCTCATCATTTTTAGTGTTGATTTTTTTTTTTTTCCTGTACTGAGAATTGAACCCAGGGCCTTGCACATTTCAGGCAAGTGCTATATCCCCAGCCCATTTCAAGTCAACATTTTACTGGAAGCCCAAGCAAGTGTAGTAAGCAAAAGAAATAAAAGACATGCAGATTGGAAAGGGAGAAATACAGTTGTTACTTGCAGGCAACATAGATTGTCTTTGTTGAGAATCTTAAGGAATCTGTATAGAAAAATACAGAAGCAATAGATAGTAGGTATTGATACCTGGACAATATAGAAAAGTGAATTTTCTATATACTCATGACAAACAATTAGAAAACGGAAAACAAAGTCATTTATAAAATATCAAAAACATGAGATACATAACATGAAGTACATAACATTGCTAAGATAAATAAGAGATACTTTTGGGAGACAATTATCTATGGGTCTTTGCATTTCTGCAGTTCTTGCAAATGAGGCGGTAACAGTCCTTTTAGTGTCTCCTACTGTAGCAAAAGGCATATTTGCTTATCATCCAGTATAATAAAGATAATATCTTCCCCTGGGGACAAGGAAGGTTTGTTTCAACCCATTATAAAAGATTTGGGTTCCCTAAGCTCAGGTTTTTTCAGTTATGATATAAACCCCACTGCATGTGCAGATCTATCTAGACTCTTCCATGTCTTTCCTGTGAGACTTGGTGGCCAAGGGTGATACATATATGATGCTTGTGTCCCTTGCTATGCTGTGAGTAATATATCCTTTGTCTCTGACCCAAGGTTACTGTCTTCTGCTAGTATTTATGAAACAATAACTGGCTACTTGTTAGCTTGCAAAGAGGGTATAAGATATCAGACCCCTCTTAGTTCTGGACAGTTTTGGCCATGAGAATGGAGTTCTGATAGAGGCATGGCTTTCTAAAAGAGGAAGGGTGAGGGCCTTGTGGGCTAGGAGAAGAGGTATGAAAAGACTCTGGCATCTGGTGGCAAATGGTCTCATCCAGCTGGTGAGCAAGGACAGTTGAGGCAGAGGAAGTAAGAATCCACTGTGCTACTGATAATGAATATTTACAGGCTTAACTGAGAGGACTGAAATAGGCCATCTGGATGATGTTTCGGTTGTTGAACATGGGGAACTCAGCTCCATGGCCCTTGCTGAAAGGCATTGTACCTGTGGCTACTGAGTTAAAAGCCCTCAGAACTGGGAAAATGGTGTCAGCAGTGAGGATAGGGAACTCAGTATGGATTGAAATTCTTAGAAATTTGATTGAGCTCCAGGGGTGAATGCTTGAAACTCAAAAGAAATGCAGAGCTTTGCTTACTAGTGTGGAGTCACTGTCTCCCTGTGTTTTGATCTTTCTTTCCTTCATCTGACTCCTTGACTTCTGGTGCTTTAAAGAGAAAGATGAATAGGGGTTGGGCTGTGGTGTCCCCATCCTTAAAGAGGACTAAAGGCTCTACTTCTGTGCCTAAAATATGATGGGAGAACCTTAAGGAAAGGAAGGAGTCAGATTTTCATGGCTCTGATGGATACAGACCTATCTCTTTGGTAGGTCTGGGTGGAGCATCCAGATTCAACTGATGGGATTTGGGAAAGGTTTGTAGTAGGGGAAGAAAGTTAACCTGACATTGTTTTTGGAGCCCTTTGTTGTATACTGGTATGACTTCACTGCTGAATGTGTAATTGATGTTGATATTTTTATATGCCTGTACTGTGAATGCCCATAAGTGCCGAAAGGGTTTCTTCAGATCATGAAGAGTCACGTGTAAACATGAACATTCATTTAAAGAAGTGCCACTACTACTTTGGAGTTCCAAACCCTAATGGTTCCTTTGAACTACATGTTATTATGACTGATGATTATGCAGTGTGTGTGTTTGTACTGGGAATTGAACCTAAGGACACTCTTCCACTGAGCTATATCCCTGGCCCTTTTTACTTTTTGAGATAGGTCTCACTAAGTTGCTGAGGCTGGCTATCGTCCTGCCTCAGTCATTGGGATTACAGGTGTGTACCACCATGCCTGGTGATTTTGCAGTATTTTTAAAGAAATAATCCAAATCAATAAGACTAAAAACCCAATTAGTCAACTTACAAGTTATAAATAAAAATTACAGTGAGGGTCTGGGGATATGCAACTATGGTAGAGTGCTTGCCTAGCATGCATGAGGTCCTAAGTTTGATCCCCAGTGCAACAAAAAGGAGAGGAAAAAAAGCACATTGCAATGTCACTTCACATCCATTAGAATGGTTAAAATTAAGAAGACCAACAAAAAACTGATATTACCTGTTTTTGTTTTTGTTTTTAACCCATGGGCAGCCAACCACTGAGCCACATCCCCAGCCCTTTTTTGTTTTTTATTTAGAGACAGGGTCTTACTGAGTTGTTTAGGGTCTTAGGGCCTTGCTAATTTGCTGAGGCTGTTTTGAACTCACAGTCCTCTGCCTCACAGCCTGATAAGCTGCTAGGATTACAGGTATGTATGATCGTGCCCATCTCCTGATAGTACCAATGGTTGACAAGGATATGGAGCAGCTGGGTAAGTACTGGGGAATGAAATCTACTAAACTATGTTATGTGCTTGTACAAATATAGCATAATGAATCTAGCTATTACTTATAATTATAAGGCAGTGATATAAAGTAAAATACAATTTAAAAATATATATTTATTGGGCCTGGAGTATAGCTCTGTGTTAGAGCACTTGCCTAACATCTCTGAAGCCCTGGGTTTGATCCCCTGTGTCTGGTGGAGGAGCTTACTTTGACCCAGCAATTCCACTTCTAAGTATTTATTTGAAAGAAATTAAGCTCTGGGACGTAACCTCAGTGGTAGGGTGCTTGCATAGCATGCCTAAGGCCCTGGGTTCTATCACCAGTGCTGCAAAAGGGAAGAGAAGGAAAAGAAAAAAGTATATCTGTAAAAACTTGAACTTGACTGTTTATAGCAGTATTATTCATGATAGTTCCAAACCAGAAACAATTCAAATATCCCATTTTCAGGTGAATGTATATACAAATTGGGATATATTTATACAGTAAAATATTATTTAGCAGTGGAAAGGAAACAGTACTAATAAGGATAACAATTAAGATAAATTTTAAGGGCTGGGGATATAGCTCATTTGGTAGAATGCCTGCGTCGCAAGCACAAGGCCCTGGGTTCAATCCCCAGCATCAAAAGAAAGAAAGAAAAAGAAAAGAAAAAAAAAGATAAATTTTAAAAGCTAGAACTGGGTGTGATGGCACAAGCCTGTAATCCCAGCGGCTGAGACAGGAGGATTGCAGGTTTGAAGCCAGCCTGGGCAATTTAGAGCATCTCAAAATAAAAAAAATAAACATGGTGGGAGTGTAGCTCATTGGTAGAATATACCTGGGTTCAATCCCTGATACTATACACACACACACACAAGTATGTTGAGAGAAAAAGCTCATATGATTGTTTTATGTTATAAGTACATAATAGGGTTTGCAACTTAACACCAGTTCTACTTAGAATTTTTCTACTTTATGAATTTTGTTCTTTTCTCAGGCTGGTGATATATTGTACCATACTCTTGTGACGCTGGGCAGCTGCAGCAATCTGTAGTCCTTGTCAGCCACACAATCCAAAGGGAAAATAACTGTTCTCTACAGTGTACTGTGTTGCCAAGTGGAGTTCGGTAGTTTAGGTGTATTAAATGTTTTATTTTCTCTTGTTACTGGATTTTGAACCCAGGGGTGCTTTACTATTGAACTTCATCCCCACTTGTTTTATTTTTTATTTTGAGACAGGGTCTCACTAAGTTGCTTAGCGCCTCGTTAAATTGCTGAGGCTGGTCTTGAATTTGTAATTCTCCTGCCTCAACCTCCAGAGTCACTCTGAAGTCATGACTTATAATGTATTTTCAACTTAGGATAGATATATTGGGACATAACTCCTTCAGATGTTGAGGAACATCTATTTATGATTCTATGAATATGAAGTCTTTTAAAAAAATACTTATTTAGTTGTAGATAAACACACAGTATCTTTATTTATTTTTATGTGGCACTGAGGATTGAACCCAGTGCCTCACATATGCAAGGCAAGCGCTTTACCACCGAGCTACAGCCTCAGACCCAATATGAAGTCTTAGTATGAGCAAAAAGGGGATAAAGCAGCAGTTGTATAGCGTAGGATTTCAGGATAGGGAGCTGACTCTAAAAAAGAAGGCTTATTTTTTTTTTCTCCATTTTAAACTACTAGTGGTAAATATTTAAGTTAATTTTTTCACATATTTTTTTAATTGGTGCTTTATAATTGTACATAACGGTGGGATTTGTTACATATTTACACACAGCATAATAATATCATTCCCTAGTATTTCCTTTTTTTCCATCCCTCCTCCTTCCCTCTTAAAATTTAGGATAATTTAACTTTGGTATCATGTAAACCTATAAGTGTGGCCAGGCTAGGTGGCACATGATTAATTCCAGCTACTCAGGAAGCTAAGGCAGGAGGACTGCAAGTTCAAGTCCAGCCTGGGAACCTTAGTGAGACCCAGTCTCAAAAATAAAATAAAAAATTTAAAAAGGACTGGGAATTAGCTCAGCGGTAGAGCATCCCTGAGTTCAGTCCCTCGTAATTCAAAAAAAAAAAAAAAGAAGAAAAAAAATCTGAGTTTGTATCCTGACTCTACCTTTCACTAGCTCTATGTGACTTTGAGAAGATTAATTAATATTTCCAAGTTTTATCATTTGTAAAATGGGGATGATAATGGTACTTATATCAGAGTTGTGGACAGGATAAATTATGCCATCACTTCTACATAGTAAGTGCTAAATATTGATGGTTTATTTGGGCAGTAGTAGTATTTGCCAATGCTAATAAGTAAAATGGGGACTTGTATGTGTTAATCTTGGGATAGGTCTTATATTTTAGATTTCTTTTTTTAAAAAGGGAAGAAATGAATGAGTTGTTTATTAGGCTCTAATGGATCTTGGATGTTCTTTGAGTAGATAGCGCATTGCTATTTAGTCTTTTATAAAATTGATGTGCTATCTTTACTATATGAAGATAATGGAATACACTTATTGATTGGAAATTTTACATGACCTCTGACTATAGTGTCACTGTTTTGATTTGTCAGAAATCTTTTATTATTTATTACCTTTTTTTTTCCTCTATAGGGACTGGCTGTGTACTTCTTAAACAGTTCCTTCCCCATTTGACACTTAAATGGCTGAGGAGGATTTAAGAATCTTTCCAGATAAAAGTTTCCACAGTGTGAAGTTAATTGACCAGACTTGGGCCACATAAGCCATTTGATCTACATTTGCTGAGATGAATTATTCTAGAAATGCCTTTAACATTAACTTGGGCATTTAATGGATTTATATAAACAGTATTCTCATGGGGGGACTATAGGACCTAGTTGGAAATCTGAAGATATTTTCTTATTTGTTAATATTTGCATCCTTATTTCTGTCTGAATCAGCAGTTTTCAAGTCTGTCAATGAGTCGATAAAGAAAGTGGGAAGAAGTAAGATGATCAGGCAAGTCAGAGATTAAAAAGTTTATTAGAGGGCACTGGGAAGGTATTTGGTGTGATTGTTACTTGTTGCCTGAATACATGATTACTTTTGCATTGACACATGGTGAGTAAGAATGTTTACTTCTAGGTCTGCACCCTATGCAGCTTATATTTTAGATTCTTGAAGGCTAAGGATGTGTTAAAATGATTTAATCCAAATAAGTATCAGGAATATTCTTCATTTAATTGTATATCAATTTTAATAATGGTTGGTTTGTTATTTGCATTTTTCTTGAATATTTTTCCTTAAGTCTGTTTAGAAACTTAGTAAGTTAATCATTTTTCAACTTTTATTACAGCACCTGATCACCTTTCTAGCAGGAGAACGATCATGGAGGTGGTGCCAGCTGAGGTGAATAGTTTGCTTCCAGAGGAGATAATGGACACTGGTATAACTTTAGTGGATGATGATAGTATTGAGGCTGTTATTGTTTCATCCCCAATTCCCATGGAGACAGAACTGGAAGAAATTGTCAACATAAATTCTACTGGTGACTCTACAGCCACGCCCATTTCCTCGGAACCAATCACAGTGTACAGTAACCACACTAACCAAGTTGCAGTGAATACCACAATTACTAAAGCAGATTCTAATACCACAGTGAAACCAGCTTTTCCAAGTGGCCTTCAAAAACTTGGTGCTCAGACTCCTGTGACTATATCAGCCAATCAGATTATTTTAAACAAACAGACATCTGATCTTAAACTTGGCAATCAGACCCTTAAACCAGATGGACAGAAGTTAATTTTAACAACTTTGGGCAAGTCTGGTTCACCAATTGTTTTAGCTCTACCCCATAGTCAACTACCCCAAGCTCAGAAAGTTACAACTCAGGCCCAGTCAGGAGATGCTAAGTTACCACCGCAGCAAATTAAAGTAGTTACCATTGGAGGGAGGCCAGAGGTGAAACCTGTCATTGGTGTCTCAGCATTGACCCCAGGAAGTCAACTGATTAATACTACAACTCAGCCCTCTGTGTTACAGACCCAACAGTTAAAAACAGTACAGGTAAAAAAAAAAAAGGGGGCGTATTAATTAAAATGCATGTTAAAAAAAGTTAAACTGATTCATAGTTGTGTTTATGTAGGGTTATTAATTGCAAAGCTATTACTGAATTCTTTTGACTGTTGCTTTAAGTAATTGTGTGAGTTTTTTGTTGTTTTTACGTTTGATATGTCTAATGCTTAGGAAAACATTTCCAGAAAACTTAGAACAAACTAAATTTTTGGCTAAATTTCAAATTAGTATATTTATAGCCATTTATTCATTTGAAAATATATTTTATTTTTAGTGGTAGTTTGGTTACAAGGATGTTTTGCTGGTTTAAAGACACTGGACTTGCTGCAGGGCTATCAAAAAATCATTCTGTCAAAATTGTTTTTGGGTTAACAGATTGTCAAAGGCTAGAAATAGTTTGCTGCTCTGAGAAACCCAGTAGTAGTAGCCAGTAGTAGTGTATGCTGACCAATGAGTGTCTCTTCCTGGAGATACTTCCATCATTCATGTTTGCAGTGTGGGAATGAGTGGCATTTGGTGGAGGATGACATAGGCTTTAGAGTTGGAACAACTGGGTTTGAGTTGCCCTTTGTTACCTACCAGCTGTAGAATTTTAGGTCGATTACTTTTCTAGTTTTTCATTTTAGCTTAAGATGGCTATTGATTATAAAGAATCACATAGGACTCTATGGTTCTCAAAACATTGAGGATTCTTCAACATAGTACCTAGTATGATTAGGACCCTAAATAACATACATTAATAGTTTTCAGGTTATAGAACATATATTAATAGTTTTCAGTTTTTTATGCCCCAAAAGGCCACTACTACTCTTAAAAAATGATTCATCTGTGACTAGAAAATATTTCCCTATTTGAAAGAATTGCCTTTTAGAGAAAAGGAGAAGGCATGAGTTTAAGTAGTAAAGAAAGTGTATGAGGAAATAGGAAGGTTTGTGAGAACTTGCTCTTTCTAGACTCTCAAATGATATTTAGAAGTAATGTTTTAGTTATTGTGTTAGCAAAGAATTAGAAACTTGCATTTAACGGACTTTGCTTTTAAGAATGTTGTAAGACGTCTCAAACTTTGTAATTGCCCATTTCCTTTCTGCCACTGTTAAACATATATATTTTTTTAATTTCTTGTTCATTGTCATCTCACTTATCTTTGACTTCTTTTTACTTCTTATTTTTGCCAAGGATGTCTTGGATGAGATATCTTATCAAGCTTCTTGTCTTCAGTTTTAAAACTTATTTTATCTGTTTTAGACTTCTAGCAGTGTTGATCCTCATTATAATGTTTACAAGAAACTGATGACATAAATCAGAATGCCATTTTTTTTTCACTTATGAGAGAAGTTTATACATATCATTCAAAAACTGGTATACTTGTATCCTCTAGTTTTCTACTATAATTTACTAAGTCCTGACAATAAAAATATTTTTTGTAACTTATTTTATTGTTGTTGCTTTTATAGAACCCAATTCTATTTATTTTAAAAAGAACTTAAGTTTAAAATATAATAATAAAATTGAAAAAATAACAGAAAACAGAAGAAATTTATTTAGAATATTGTTGTTTACCCAGTTACTTTTAGGCAACTTAAATATTTCCAACTCAGAAATAACCTACAAAACTCTGAAGCACTTTGGAAAAAAAAACCAAAAAACTACAAATCTATGTTTTTCTGCTTTAGACACCAGAGTATTGGGGTTTATACTTCAAAAAAATATGTATATATAAATAAAATATGATTCTCTGTTTTTCCCCCTGGCAGTCCTCAGTGTTGTCTTAAGTTTAATGAGTATTGAAATTATTAGGGTATGGATAGCAGGTAAGAGTTGAAGAAAGAGTTCCATCTTCAAAAGTGAAGGAAAGAAGTATCAGTTGAGGTCAGATGTAGTAAGAGAGGTGTAGTCATGCTCAGTTACATATATTTACACTTTCCCTGTTTTGTGTTCATAGGATATAAAAGTAGTAACTAGCTAGCAATCTGTAACTATTTATTATCTCCTAAATAATGCCAAACATACTGCCAAAAATTACTTGTATGGATTATTTGAAGGTCTGACTACCTTATTTCCAAATTTTCTTTCATTCTTTTTTTTTTTTTTTTTTTTCATTTTTGTCTTGATCTGCTAACCCAGGTATACTTGTTAAAAACTGATCCTAGCTGGGTGCAGTGGCTCACATCTAAAATCCCAGTGATGTGGAGGCCTGAGGCAGGAGGATTGCAAGTTAAAGGCAACCCTCAACAATGAAGTGAGGCCCTGAGCAATAACAGGGAGACCCTATTTAAAATTAAGGACAAAAGGGTGGTCTTGGTGATGGGATATAGCTCAGTGATAAAGTGCCTCTGGTTCAATCCTCAGTACCACCACCAAAAAAAAAAAAAAAAATCTTGTTTTACTTAGTGAAGAAATTCTGTTCTAGGGTAGCTAGAATTCATAATACACAAAATTATGGTTCCTTAACAGAACTGGAATTGATATTTTCAGCAGTATTTTACTAAAGAAATACAACCACATGTGTGAGAAAGATTGTTCATTTGAATAATTAGGTGTACTTTTTATTGTATTGTGTATATGTTTTCCTTCTTGGTAAGTATTCTTACAGTCATTTGATTATGAAACTCAGATAAAAAAGGAAGAAATATTTTAAACTTTTGGGTTTTATAGATAAGGTTATTTATTGCTAGGTATGTATGTCTAAGAACATCAACATCTACTTCTCAAGATCATTAATACCATGTATACAGAAGAAATTCTGACTTTGAGTTTTCAGTCTGTAAACATTTGGGAAATATTTCTACCTTATGTCTATATTGCATCAACTTTCTAAAGTACAATTATGAATTTATTTGGGTGTATCATAGTTTTTCAAGCTGAGTATTTTTTAACATTAATGAATTTTCTTTTTTAAAAAGTGATTTATATTTCACATACATTTTATGTGTCAGTAATATGTTCTAAGTGTAAAGTAATTTATTCTGAGTGTCAGATAAGGTGTTATTTAATTTATAATTTGAGCACAAAGAACTCATATTTATCTCGTTCTGTGATCTGTTTACAATTTCTGGTCTATTTCTGCCATGCATGTTGGTTGTGTTTATTCATTTGAGTCATCATTTCCAGTAAAAAATAGTATTTTCAGGGCCTCAATGTTCTTACTTGCCAGAAGATAAAATTAATATTTAATGTCCTTCATGCACTAAAGTTCTATAGTTATTTTCAATCATAGGTAAATTTATGCTTCTGTATCTTTAGAAGACATTATGTCTTTGTGTATGGTAATGATTTCAGTATAAAACATTGGTTACCTCTACCTTCCTTGATTTGTGGAGAATTTTAGTTCCAAGTCAACAATCCAGTATATAACTTCAGATCAAAATGAATAAAAGACCCACCCTTCAAGGAATTTTAGTTACAGTAAACAGTATTTCAGAGCCTTTTTCTTTATAATGGTCTTTGTTCTACCAAACTTGTCTCTTTGTGTATCCTAGGACTTTCATTTGTTCAGTTCTCTCTTTATCTACTGATATATAGATCTAAAGTTGAAAAGCTAATCATAAGATTATCTTTAATGTTTTTATATTTTGCACCCGGGGCCAGTGTAATTATATATATTATTGGCTTCATCATTTGCACTATACTTTCTTAACTTATTCTATTCCATCTTATTACTATTGAATAATTTAATTTGAAAAAGAATATTTCTGTGCATAATGTTAAACATTAAACATTATTGTTGTTAAACATTAATTTGCAAAATTAATTTGCTTTTCATCATATACTAAGAGATTAATATAAAGATTTATAATAAAGTGCAAAAGCATTATATATGGACTTGTGGATGGGATTTTATTAATATTTTGGTGAATGGCTGCATTTTAAATGTTTTTAACATTACATAAATAAAATTTGTTAAATGGGCTAGCTTCACATGTGCTACTACTGTATACATATCTTTTGTCTAATTTGATTGAATAGGTGTTTTATAGAAATAAATGGTCTTCATAGTTATTTGTATGTTTCAGATTGCTAAGAAGCCTCGAACACCAACCTGTGGTCCAGTAATCACGAAGCTGATCTTTGCAAAACCAATTAATAGTAAAGCAGTTACAGGACAGACAACTCAAGTATCACCATCAGTCATTGCAGGTTATATTTCTTTACAGTTTATTAAGTTGTATATTTACCTTTCTTTTAGATTTAAAGAAGACTGATCTGCCACCTTAAAATGTTTTATGCAATAGTATAGCTTATTATAAACCAACCTACTTTGATAGGAAATGTTATTAAGTGAGTGCTTCAAGCAAAATGCCTTATCTTCAAATCAGTCCATCATTTTAGTCTCTTTTGTGTTTAGAAATTTACCATGAAAATAACAAAGTCTTAAACTCTAGAAATACAAGCTAACATTTATGTAGTATTTAGTATTTGCCATTCTTAGCTTTTTACATCTAGTGACTTAGGTAGTTTTCTGCCAAACCTATGATGGACGTTTCCTGTGTGGCAATGGAGGCACTCAGCTAGTAAATGGCTGAGCTGGAATTTGAACTAAGTTTGTCTATAGTGCACATGTACTAAGTCAAGTAGATTTCATTTAGTGTATATTAGAAATAGTATTTCATGATTTCAGTTTTAATTTTTTTTTTTTTTGGTTTTTGCATTTTAATATTCTCTACATGCAGTTTTCTTTGAAAAGAAAATTATCACAGTGGTAGTAATTACTTAAGTGATAACAGGATTTTAGCTATATTACTTTTATCAGCATATTCCTTAATGTTACCCAGTTATCCTTTATTATGTACTTAAAAATTTCTTATCACCAGTAACTGAACCACCTCAGAAATTTGGACTTCAAGTGTTCCATTTGTCTTTTCTTTAGCCTACCTGCCTTTGTACTCCCAAACCAGCTATTTTTGACTTGGAAATCTCTGATCTCTTGATTCTCCCATTTTCTCTTTAATAATCACATTTTCTGTCCTTAAATTCTTCTTTACTCAACATGGAGTTCATGACTCATCATTATAGCTCCCTTGCAGACACCATTAATTGTGTTTTACCTGTCTTTCTATAATGGCTTGGTTAGGCCAACTCTTCACTCTGCTGTCAAGCAGCTCAGTTCTTCTAGAAAGAATCACACAACCATGGTGAGGGATGGTCTTTAATTCAGAGTTATACTTATACTAACATTACTCTTGCTTTTTTTTTTTTTAATGAAAAAGTGTAACTGAATAGTAGCCTTTTGACTAAAGACTTTCAAGTGCTAATTACCCATTCTTTGACATGTGTATTCTTGAAGATGGTACTTTAACTGTTAGCTAATCCTAGTATAAATATTTAAACCACTTGCTATGGGGACTAAGAACCAAAAAGGGGGGAAAAAGCTAAAACAAAACAACAACAAAAAAAATCCACCTTAAACCACTTATTAGAGTCTTTAGTAAATTTAAAGATATAGCAATAGGCAACTCTGAAGTCAGTGGCAGTAATTTGTCATTTTTCTGGATTTGAATTGTATGTAGGGAGGCTTCTCCCTACACTTCTTTAGTGAGTATGAAAGGGGATGGAAAGATGATAGTATAAGGGTAATTTCAGTGAGTATTTTTCTGTTAGCTATCAGTAGAGATTCGTGAGGGTATAGGAGGCTGGCTGATGTCATGAGGGCTAGAGTAGGTGTGAAATACGGCCACAGAGGCAAGATTGGAAAGAAATTGGATTTGGGGCTGGTTCAGGAAGTAGGGTATAATTGGCTTAAAGTAAGTAAGACTTAAAAATATTGACGAAAAATGGCCACTAATCCCCTAGGAGGTTTTGCATAGGTTGAATGAGTTAAACAAAAGGACTGTTGCATGCAGTGTTTTTTAATGTTCTTTTCCCCTATGTCCCATTTTGGGTGCTGGGGATTGAATCTGGAGGCACTTGGCCACTGAACTACATCCTCAGCCCTTTTAAATTTTTATTTTGAGACAGATTCTTATTAAGTTTCTAAGAACTCCGCTAAATTGCTGAGGCTGAATTTACAATCCTCCTGCCTTGGCCTCCCTAGTGTCTGGGATTACAGGTATATATCATTGTGCCTGGCTTATAACTATTTTGAGTTTGAGAGTCATTTAAAATTTTTATTGTGTGGGGGGATTATATGTCAACATTTGTAGTGTTTTCAGAGTGTCTGAATGAATTTTTGGCTATATCAAGAGTTCACCTTGACTATCTTGAATGTCCATTTTTGGGTCATTTATGATGTATTGCAGACATAACTTCACCTTTTAATTGCAGACAGACCATAGTACCACTAAAATTAGTACAGAGATAGAATTTTGTTAAATTTCACTAGATTGTTGTCATAAAGTTTAGTTTGGGGGAATAATTTCACCTTTTAACTGATTTTGTGTAGCCTTTTAAAATACCTGGAATCTGGCTGGGCAGTGTGGCACACACTGCAACTTTGTAGGTTGAAACAGGAAGATCACAAGTTCCAGGCCAGCCTTAGCAGCTTAGCTGTGCACTGCCTCAAAAATAAAAAATAAAAAGGGATGGGGATATAGCTCAGTGGTAAAGGACCCGTAGATTCAATCCATCATATCACAACAAGCAAAAGCATATAAGCCAAATTTTAAACCACCAATGTAACTGTTCTATTGAACTGTAGGTTTCATCATTTTTGTATTTCAACTAATATTCTTTCATAGTACATTAAGGTTGTTTTTTTAAAACGATTTTTGAGCTTCTTATTTAAGTTGCATCTCTTTTCTGTCTTTTAATCAAGGTAAACATATTTGTATAAAATGAGTTTTCTAAAATGTAAATCTGTTTATGCCATACCCTTGCTTAAAATTTTCTTGGCCTTATTTATTTCTTGGCCTTCATTCATCAAGATTAAGTTCAAATTACAGTGCTTTCTTAGCATTAAAAACATTTTTGATCTAATGTGTGCTTTTCATCTTATTAGCTCCAAGCCTACTGATTTATCTATTTTGAGAGATCACCAAATGATCATATTCTATCAGGACTAAGGGTCTTGGTGCTCCCAGTTCCTTTTACATGGAACACCTTTCTTTGCTCTTCCTTTGGCTAATTTATCCATTTTGTTTTTTGCATTAGAAAGTGTCTGATTCCTGGGTTTAGTTAATTACTCTTATCTCTCTTTTTAAAATTCTTTTTAGATATACTTGATAATACAGTGCATTTTCACATATTATACATACATGGAGCGTAACTTTCCATTCTTATGGTTGTACATGATGTGCAATTACCCTGGTCATGTTATCATATATGAAGAAAGGAAAGTTGTGTCCGATTCATTCTACTGTCTTTCCTATTTCATTGCCCCTCCCTTCTCTTCATTCCCCTTTGTTTAATCCAGTGAACTTCTATCTCCCCACCCCCTTGTATCATGTTATCATCTGCCTATCAGAGAGAACATTTGGACTTTGGTTTTGGGATTGTTTTATTTCACTTAGCATGGTAGTTTCCAGTTCCATCCATATACCAGCAAATGCCATACTTTTATTCTTCTTTATAGCTGAGCAATATATAACATATTTTTTTAATCCATTCATCTGTTGAAGGGCACCTAGGTTGATCAGTTATTCTTCCTCTAGCCATCTTACGTATCCTTAAAACCTGGTGTTACCTATCAAATACTTATCATACTTGCTTTTAATTTGTTCTTTTAGTCACACTATATTATAATACTTGGCTTTCTTATTTGTTTCCCTGTAGCATTTATGATTTTTATTTTTTTCATTTTTTTCCATATCTTTATTTGTGTGTGTATGCCAGGAATTGAACCCAGTGCCTTGTGATTGCTAAGTTGTGGCTCTACCGCTGAGCCACAATCCCAGCCCCACTTAACGATTTTTGTTGATTGTAGTTTTTTGTTTGCCGTCTAGTTCTTTTTTTTATATGAACTTATTTTTTAAAAACTTTAAGCCAGACATGGTGGCATATGCCTGTAATCCAAGCTGCGTGGGAGGTTGAGATAGGAGAATCTCAAGTTCCAGGCCAGCCTCAGCAGCTTAGTAAGACCTTGTCTCAAAATAAAATAAATAAATAAATAAAAAGGGGTTGGGGGTATAGCTCAGTGATACAGCGTTTCAGAACTTTAAAAAATGTACTATAAGTGTCTAGTTCATTGGCATTAAGTATATTCACATTATTGTACAACTGTCATTCCCATGCATCTCTAGAACTTTTTTTATCTTGCAAAACTGAAATACTATATTCATTAAACAGTAATTCTCATCTTCCTTCCTCTCTTCAGCCTCTGGCAACTCCCTACAACTTTCTGTCTCTACGATTTTAATTGCTCTATGTACCTGATACAAACAGAATCATATAATATTTGTTTTTTTATGACTGGCTTATTTTACTCACTATAATACCCATTAATTGCATCAATACCATAGTATGTTGTCAGAGAATTTCCTTCCTTTTTAAGGCAGAGTAATGTCGTACTGTGCACACATACTATATTGATGATCATTTCTAATTTGTGTTTCTTTCCTGCTCCTTCTCCCTCCCTGTCTCTCCAGTACCTAGTACACTTTCTGGCAATTAGATGTAGTTCAGTGAATGTGTATTATTGAATATCATGGAGGCAGTATAGAGATATGGTAAGAACTGTTTGAAGACTTGGGTTTTCTTCTTGGCTCTTCTGTTAATTTTCTCTGTGATCTTGGATAAGTATGTTGTTTTTTCATCTTATTTCTGTAAAATGTAAATACCAGTCACCATACAGAACTTTGGAGATGGTTAAATGAAATACAGACTTCTGCATTATCAGAGCTCACAAGGTACCAGGTTGCTTCATGACAGCAAACTTCATTACAATGTTAAGATATTCACTAGTGAATTAATCTCATATAGAATTTGTCCTTGTTCAAATATGCCAATCCCAGCCTATTTCATCCGAGGCCTTTTGGAGTTGTTTCTTTTGATTTTTGGAGATCACCTGACAGTAGAAGATAAAGGTCTTCTAAATTGATTTCAAGATGAAATTGTAACTTGGATACTTGCTTGAATATGTCTTCAGAGTTAAGGATAAATAGGGATTTAGAAATCAGATAATCAGAAATGCTGGAATTTTAAAGGATGTAAAGGTTCTTAAGGAAATTTGATGAAATCTTAAAATATTTAGCGGAAATTACCTTCTTTGGGATCATGTTATATCTGTGTAACTGAATTTGTCATTGTGTTGTCGTACAAATTTTCAGAAGAGACTTCTCTTGCCAGGCTCATGCCTGTAATCACAGTGACTCAGGATGCTGAGACAGGAGGATCATAAGTTCAAGATCATTCTCAGAAACTTAGAGAGGCTCTAAGTAACTTAGTGAGACTCTGCCTCAAAAACTAAAAAGGTGTATAACTAATTAAAAAGAAAAAACTTGGGGATGTGGCTCAGTGGTTAAGTACTCCTGGGTTCAGTCTCTGATATCAAAAATAAAAGAAAGAGAAAGACCTCTCTTCCTAAATCAACAGCTTATTTGTTTTGTTCATCATGAGAGTTGTAGTTATACACTGAATTTTTTTTTTAAAGTGAAGTTTTAGTTTTCTTTGCTACTTAAAATAAATTTTTGTCCCTGTTTTTTAAGTGAGTTACTTCATGTGGCCTATTTTTGATATTATACTCAGGAAGGATTTTCTATGAGAATATTTTCTGAAAGGTATGTAATGCCTGACAAATTTGAAATTAAAATGATATTTAAACAATGAGCATTTTATGAAACTGTCTTTATTGGTACAATAATTTTTAAATAATGGTTGTTGAGGATTCAGGCTTAGCCTACAGGTAATAACTTTGGAAAGACAAATGTGTTACTTTAGGCCAGACTCAAACTTCAGGCTGACTTTCTTAAAATATTTAATGTAGATTCATTTGGTTTATAAAGATGTAATTCAGGTTAAAAAAAAAAAAGCAATATACTCCTGATGCAGCAGCACATTATCTATAATACTAGTGACACAGGAGACTGAGACAGAGGATTTCAAGTTTGAAGCCAGCCTGAAGAACTTAGTGAGACCCTGTCTCAAAAATTAAAAGGGCTGGAGGTGTAGCTCAATAGTAGAGTGCCTTCGTGTTCAATCACGGTAACCCTGCACCCAAAATATGTGTGTGTGTGTGTGTGTGTGTGTGTGTGTGTGTGTGTGTATGTGTGTGTGTATCTATATGTATCTCCAACAGACCATTCAACTGAAATTTATTAGGGAACATCAATAAATTATTGCAAAAAGTTTTGAAAATTATATTTAAAATATTTTAAACTTCAAAAATGATAATAAAACTCAATTCACTTTAAAAGAAACAATGTATATGTTAGCATTTTAATAGGAAAATTAACTCAGAAGCTGTTGTGTATCAGTCCTCTATTTTGTTTAAAGAGAAAGCCTCTTTCTTTTTCCTTTTCTCCCTCCCTTTCTTCCTTTTTCCTTCATCTTTAGCTGTACCTAAAAGTTCAATCATAGCATCTAAAGGTTGGAGGGGAATTTAGAGATTACTTAGTTATCTACCTTCACAACATACTTAGATGCTTAACTTCCCTCTTTAGCCAGTAGATTTGATTAGTCAGCATCAGCTTGGAATTCATCTGTGTTAAGACATTATATTAAAGCAAGCTGTGTCACACAGAGCATATTCCTTAATTGTTCTGAGTTTGTCATTGTAATTGGAAATTTGAAGTTCTTCTTAATGTTGAGCTGAATTTTTTTTCTGTTTCTGTATGTTTGATGATCATGTCTTTGAATTAGTTTCTTGCCTAGAATAAAAATTCCTGATATTTCATCTTATTCCAATATAACTACCAATCCCTAAGCCATAGTATGAAATCTGGCAAGGGTAGCTAGGAGAAACTTTTTAGTCCCTTTTGGCAGTCTGAAATCAGACAGTGTTCAACCTGAAAATGTTCAAATTAGTCTGTCTAATTATTGTTTCTGAAGTGTGGATTTAAATCATACACTCATGATTTAAGTTCCAATAGGAAGATAGCTATTGAAGATAGTGGAATTCAGAGTTTGAAGTTTTAAGACTTGGGATTAAGTCCTGACTTTTAGAAGCTGCGTTACACAGGGCACATTGCTTAATTGTCCTGAGCTTACTTTCTGATGGCTATAGTTTGACAAAATTGATGAGAATATAAGTGGAATTGTTTTTATAGATTTATGTAAGTTGATACTAAGTATTACTAAGAATCATTGTTTGTTTTTGTCCAGGGTCACCACAGTGCATTAGGAATTTAGTTAAGTGTTCAGGTTCATATGGTAATTCATATGAAATAGTGAACATATACTGAAGTCCTTGTGGATATAGATCATCACATAAATTTATATACTATTATTGAAAAAAGTCAAACTGATGTGCTGCCTCTCATTTGCAGGTAGGGTTCTTTCACAGTCTACTCCTGGAACTCCATCAAAGACCATAACAATATCAGAAAGTGGTGTTATTGGATCAACTTTAAATTCTACAACACAGACACCAAATAAAATAGCCATCTCACCTTTGAAATCGCCAAATAAGGTAAAAAAAAAAAAAAGCCACAAATGCCAAATGTTGTGGTTTATGCATTTATTTTTCTACTAGTCACTTACATACTTCCATTTTCATATATTTCTAAGCACGTAATAGGCACTCACTGAATACTGGGTTTATCTAGTAATCAAGGATTTTTCTCCATATTTTTATTGGTACATTATAATTATACACAATGGTGGGGTTCATTATTAAATATACATACGTGCACATAATATAAGAATATAATTTAGCCAGTATCATTCCTCATATTTCTCCTTTCCCTCTATTTTTCCTCCCCCACTCACCCATCCCTTTTCTCTACTCTTTTGATCTCCCTTTAAGTAATTAGGGATTTTTGAAAAAATAAACACTTATTTAAATACAGGGTAACATAGAAATCATTTTGCATGTTAAATTGATTTCTGTGGCCCATATGAATATGGGCATAATAAAAATCTTTTGAATGAAGTTGTTGTATAAGTATTCAGTTTCTGTTCAGTTAATATTTAGCAAAATTATTATCTTTGGGGGAGTTACATATATAGAAACTATGTAAATATAAAATGTTAAAGTAACTTCTTTTATGGAGAGTTGAGCCTTTTTTGGATAATAGGACTCAAGAGTACTAGAATTTGCTAGTAGATGCTGGTAACCATAATACAAAGTACATTTTATTCAGAGCATTCAAAAGATTTTCATAATTTGTTTTCATTTTAAGGTGATAAAGTACCTACTATTTTACTCTTAATAATTAACTCATTTTTATATAATATATAGATGTCATTATACTAACATTAAAAAGTTTAAGTTATGTTTTAAAGTCATATTATTCAGGTAGAAAGCCAAGCATCATTATTCTATAAGGTGCCACCCTTGTGCCTCTGGAAATGTATTACCATTTGTACCTGCCTTCTTCCTTGATTTGCAACTGCTTATAAATAGAACAAACATTAAACATTTGCCTTACATTTTTTAATAGTCTAGAGGTTGACTTCTATTATAATGGAACTTGAATATAATGTATAAATACGATGTCTCTTACAGTTTATTAAACTAGGCATCTACCTGCGTAATCATATGGACAATTTTTTTTTTTCTGAAATGGAATGAATCAGCAGATATTTGAGTGCTTACTGTATGCCATGCATAGTGATAGGCACTGGAGAAAAACATAAGATAAGGTTTTTAATTTCAGGGAGTTCAATAAGGGAGTTAGACTGAAACATAAATAGTTGCCCCACAGAATTATAATACTTCCAGGTGAATTGATGAGGTGTGTGTGTGTGTGTGTGTGTGTGTGTGTGTGTGTGTGTGTGTTAGGGAAGGCTTATGCAAAGAAGTCTGTTGTTGAAAGATATTAACCTTAATGAGTGGTAAGACTTAGCTGTGAATGAGCAAGCAGAAGGGGCTTTTTGGATTGAGGCTTTACACAAATATGTAAAAGTGTGCCCCTTTCAAGGAGTTATGGTGTTTTAATAGTGTGAGAGCCATCCTAAGATTAGTTGGGAGATATTACTGTTTTCAAGGATGTTTGGATTTTCCTGTTCATAAAGACTTTCTTTGGCTTCTCATTGCTTATAGGATATAGTTCTCACCTTGTCTACATGTTGGACCTGGGAGTTTTAATAAATACTAATGCTTGGTTCTCATGCCGAGATTCTATTGTGTTCTTTCTGGAGTTTGGCCTGATATCAGAATTTTTAAAAGCTCCCTAAGTAGTTCTAATGGTAGCCTAGATTGAGAGAGCCTCACCCTAAATAAGTTGAGATTCATATTTTTAAAAAGAAGATTCTAGCTGGGTGCACACCTATTTCCCAGAGAAGTGCAGCTTGCCTGACAGCTTGTCTTTAGTATCCTTCCTCTGCCATTTTGATAGCTCCATCCATTTTCTTTCTTTCAGAATTTTCCAGGCTGAGACCAGTTTCTGTGTTCATGTATTCCCTAAACTCTGAGGATATGTGTTAGGTACTCCTAAGAACTTTGACTGCATTTAATTCTGGTGGCTAGACCAAGATAAGCTTGAGAGTTTGTTAATTTTAGTTGCTAGCTGATGATTCATAAGTCAGTTTCTCCTCTTTTCCAGTTATCACCCATTCCTAGACGTTTTCTTGGTTCACTCCTGCTGTAAAGCCCTACTATTCTCTATATTTATGAATTCTCTTCTCCTAATTTTTTTTTTTTTTTTTAAAGAATAGAAGGTAAGTGATAGGGATGCTATCTTTTAGTAAGTCTGGCATGAATGTCATGTCCTTCTTTTTAGAGTAAATGGGAGTTTACAGTTTGTAGTTCTCAGCTTTGGAGCCTTACTTCAGCCATATTTTGAGACAGGAGAAAACATCTCATATCTTAGTCTAGAGAGGGAAGATAGAAGGAATAGCTGATTTGGACAAAAACATATTTAGTTCTTAGACATAATTGTCATTGAATCTGCACTGATTATCTACAGGAGGATGCCTAAGAGGAAGCTGAGTGGAGGCAGTGACTAAAAATATGGATATAAATAAGATCACCCAAGGAACATTCAGTTGTATGTAGAATGAAAAGAAAAACGGACTGAACCACAACATATAAAGTGTCTTAAAAGGCCCAATGGAAGAGAATTAATGACAAGAGAGGTAGTAAGAAATACTTCATGAAGGGTGTGAAAGGAAGGATATTCAAGAATGTCACTGAATGTTGAGAAAGACAGTAGAATGAATCAGATATAACTTTCCTATTTACATATATGAATATAATACAGCCAATGTAACTCCACATCATGTATAACCACAAAAATGGGAAATTATACTCCATGTATATATATCAAAATAGATTCTGTCATGTATAACTTAAAAAAACAATTTTTAAAAAATCCTTCACACAAAAAATGAACTTGGCCAAATCTACATGGGATAAATTGATCAAAACTGAATACACACCTACAAATGTAAAACTGGGAAAATCTGAATAAAGTCTCTGCATCAATGGATTAAAAAAAATTATACTGAGCCATAATTGCAAATGTCATGGAAGAGTCAATTAAGAAAAGACTAAAGCTGGGCATGATGGTACACACCTGTAATCCTAGCAACTCTGGAGGCTAAGGCAAGAGGATTGCACATTCAATGTCAGGCTTAGCAATTAACAAGACCCTGAAAATGTTTATAGTCTCAAAATAAAAAATAGAAAGGGATGGGGATATGTTCAGTGGTACAGCTCCTGTGAGTTATGTCTACAATATTAGGGGAGGGGAGGACTAAAAAGTAAGGATTTTCTGGAAATGTACTTGTTGCCATTGATAGCATCAAAACCCCAAAATAAAACAAAACAAAACAACAAAAAACCACCCCAAGCATTTACTGTTCCCTTTCTGCTCACACACACAACCTGACCACTCCTGTCTACCTTGACTCTGCTGGAACTTCTCTCATTATTTATCCTTTTTTTTTTCTTTTTCTCACACATTTCAATTTATTTTCATTCATCACTTCTCAAAGTGATTTAGCATCCCCCTTTTTTTTTTTTTTACATCTTCATACATGTATTTTGTATGATGAGGGTCTCCTTTCACTATCCTTGCTATTCCCCTTCTCCCTCCCTTTCCCTCCTACCCCTATTCCCTATCTAGAGATAATTTTTCTCCCTTGCTCTCCCTCCCAACCCCATTTTGAGTCACGCCCCTTATATCAGAGAAGACATTCAGCATTTGTTTTTTGGGGATTGGCTAACTTCACTTAGCATAATTTCCTCTAATGCCATCCATTTTCCTGCAAATGCCATGATCTTATTCTTTTTTATTGCTGAGTAATATTCCATTGTATATAAATGCCACATTTTTTTAATCCATTCATCCACTGAAGGACATCTAGGTTGGCTCCACAGTTTAGCTGTTGTGACTTGAGCTGCTATAAACATTGATGTGGCTGTGTCCCTGTAATATGCTGTTTTTAGGTCCTTTGGGTATAGTCCCAGAAGAGGAATAGCTGTGTCAAATGGTGGTTCCATTCCCAGATTTCCAAGAAATCTCCATACTGCTTTCCAAATTGGCTGCACCAATTTTCAGTCCTACCAGCAGTGTATGAGTGTACCTTTTCCCCCACATCCTCGCCAGCACTTGTTGTTGTTTGTCTTCATAATAGCTACCACTCTTACTGGAGTGAGATGGTATCTTAGAGTAGTTTTAATTTGCATTTCTCTGATTGCTAGAGATGATGAATATTTTTTCGTATATATTGTTGATTGATTGTATATCCTCTTCTGAGAAGTGTCTGTTTAGGTTGTTGGCCCATTTATTTATTGGATTATTATTATTATTATTATTGTGCTTATCTTGTTCAGCTCTTTATACACCCTAGAGATTAGAGCTCTATCTGATGAGTGAGGGGTAAAAATTGGTTCCCAGGATATAGGCTCCCTATTCACCTCACATATTATTTCTTTTGCTGAGAAAAAACTTTTTAGTTTGAATCTGTCCCATGTGTTGATTCGTGGTTTTAATTCTTGTGCTATAGGCGTCTTATTAAGGAAGTTGGGGCCTAGCCCCACATGATGGAGATTAGGGCCTACTTTTTCTTCTATTAGAGTCTCTGGTTTAATCCCTAGATCCTTGATCCATTTTGAGCTAACTTTTGTGCTGGTGAGAGAAAGGGATTCAATTTCATTTTGTTGCATATGGATTTCCAGTTTTCCCAGCAACATTTGTTGAAGATGCTATCCTTTCTCCAGTGCATGGTTTTGGCACCTTTGTCTAATATAAGGTAGTTGTAATTTTGTGGGTTAGTCTCTGTGTCCTCTATTCTGTACCATTGGTCTACTAGCCTGTTTTGGTGCCATATTTATCCCTTTTTATATTGGGTACCACCACAAGACCCAGACTCTTGGTCATCTTTTATTTCCCTTATCTAATCCCCTAAAGGCTCTCAGTATCTTCTGTTCCATTTTCTATCTGTCCCTTTCTTGAAATCCTTTGATGTGTCCTCTCAGAATAATCCCTTAAATCCTCAGCTTTTTTACTGAATATCCCTTTTCTCTTCTTGACCAAATGGATATTTGGCTCTCTTCAAGTATACTTATTTCATAGCAGATCTCTAAGTATTGGCTGTTTTTCTCTTTTAGACCTTATACCACCGAACCTGAAAGGGGAGGTAGAAGGGTAGGTGATTCCCCTGTTTCTCATTACAATTTCAGACCATTCTCATTTCCTTCTCCATCTTTGAATCTAATATTACTAGGTTCAAAAGTGGGAAATAAAGCGTGTCCAGTGTTTTCTCAAATTAATTGAAATTTTAGTTGTCTCTTATTTCAGGACAGACGTCTTTTGTTATATTTATTTTCTAACGTAATCTTATTTCATAAATATTGATTAGACACATAAATAATTATTAAGCTAATAAAAATATAGCTCTGCTTTCTTTTTGCTCTACTTTCTTTTTGCTTTTTTTATTACTTTCTTTTTGCTCTAGATTTTAGCAATGTTATCTTCTACTTACTGGCTGTTAATGTTGCTTTTGTTCTATAATCTTATTCTTTTCTGTTAATATTGTTTTATTCATAATTTGTTTCAGTTTATTTCAGAAATACAATGTGGTTTAGCATGGAAATTTCTACCCATCTAATATATAACATCAGTAGACAAAGGAAAATAAATTTTGATAATCTCAGTAAATGCAGAAAAATCCTTGATAATATCCAATCTTCATTTTGATTAAAAAATACTTGAAACAATCAAATAGGACATTCTCATAATTTGAAAACAGAGAAAAATACATCAAACTTTATGTAATGGTGCAGTGTGGAATGAGGATACCTACTTTCAATACTTGTTCAATTCTCCTGCAGGCATAAGTTAATGCAAAGCAAGTAAAAGAAATAAGTACATAGGGCTTCAAAGGAAAAGAAAATACTATCATAATTCACACATTAAATTAGTTTGTACATGTAAAAATTTTTAAATTGTTATTAAACTATTAGAATTAGCATATACATTTAGTAAGGTGATTGGATACATGGCCAGTGTAAAAATTCTTTCTAGACCATTTTTATTTAGTGTAATTATTGATATAATTAGATTTAAATATTTTAAGAACTTTTTTTTAATACCTTTATTCTATTTATTCATTTGTATGTTGTGCTGAGGATCGAACCCAGGGCCTTACATGTGCTAGGCAAGCACTCTACCGCTGAGCTATCGCCCCAGCCCCTAGATTTAAATTTTTCTATCTTACTACTTTTCTCTTTGTTCCATCTATGCTTTGTTATTTTTATTTTTTATTTTTTTTGGTGGTGCTGGGGATTAAACCCAGGGCCTTGTACATGCGAGGCAAGCACTTTGCTAACTGAGCGATATCCCCAGCCCCTTGTGCTTTGTTATTTCTTTAACCCATTTTCTGCCTCTTTTTTTTTGGGGGGGCAGTGTTCATTGGATATTTTTTATGATACTGTTTTATCTCAACTATTGTTTATAATTAAAAAAAAAATTGTTTGGGCTGGGATTGTGGATCAGTGGTAGAGCACTTGCCTAGCATGCTCAGGGCCCTGGGTTCGATCCTCAGCACCACATAAAAGTAAATGAATGGAATAAAGGTATTGCGTCCAACTACAACTAAATAAAATAAATATTAAAAAAAAGAAAAATTGTTTTTGGTGATTGCTCTATAGTCAACAGATTTTTTGGTAATTACTCTAGAGCCAAATACACATTTTTGACTAATCAATCCCTAGGCAAGTGCTCTACCACTGAGCTATACCCTTAGCTTTTATTTTATTTGTTTTCCAAATTTTGAGACAAGGTCTTTCTCAGTTGTCCTGGCTGCTCTCAAACTTGTGATCCTTCTGCCTCAGCCTCTTGAATTACTGGGATTACAGGTGTGTGCCACCAAGCTGAACTTGGACACCAATTTAAAAGATCCTCTTGGATACTCTATTCTCTGTTCTTCTCTTGTTTTCTTCTTTGTTTTTCCTTTCTGTTTTAGTTTGATAATTTTTATTGATGTATCTTTAAATTTCTTGATTCTTTTCTCAGTTGCATGTCTACTAGTGGCTAATTTAAAGAAGATAAATTCTGACAATTTTTATAAAAATTTAATTTTAGTATTGGATACTGTGGTGTATGCTTGTAATCCCAGTTACTCAGGAGACTGAGATGAGAGAATTGCAAGTCTGAGGCCATCCTGGACAACTTAGGGAGATTCTGTTTAAAAAATAAAAATAAATAAATAAATAAAACTTTAAAAAGGCCTGGGTATCTAGCTCAGTGGTAGAACACTTGTCTAGCATGCAAATGGCCCTGTGTGTTCAATCTTAAAAGTCAGCCCCATCAAAATGATAATAATAATGATAAAGATGTGGTGTATATATATATATATATATATATATATGATTTCAAGCATATTCAATAACACCTTTTTTATAGTTTCTAGCTCTACTGAAATTTCTCTTGTGGTCACCATGTGTTGACTGCCTTTCCCACTAGGCTGTCATCATATTAATCATAGTTATTTTAAAGTGCCTATCTGATAGGTGCAACATCTGGGTCATCTCTGAGTTTGGCTCTCATTTTATCACTGGAATGGCCATCTGGATTTTTAAATTTTAATAGTTTTGAAACTTAGAGTATAAGAAAAGTTACAGGTAGGATAACTTTTTTATAGAATATAAAAGCTGACATAGCACAGAGTGAATCCAGGATGATGGTTCATACCAAATCTGATCAAAAATAGTTCAGGATAGTTGAGCTTTTAGAGAACTGAAATTCAAAGAACTTAAGTATTTTCACAGCTTAGATTCTGAAAAGTTGGATTAAAGGAATGAGGGTTAGTTAGAATCCTAGAAAATCCTTTCTCACAATATATTGGTCTTTATTAAAGTACATAAATCTTCCTAAAATTTAGGGTCTATTCACACTTTATGTAATCCTAAGTACTGTTTTTTTTTTTCTTAATATTTTTATGGTGAACATGCTTATATCTTGAGAAAATCCTCTTTACTTTTTTGAGGATGTGCAAGTTCTCTTGGACATCCTTATATGCATTTTATAATATTTTTTACTCTCCCACCCAGGAGTGTTTTTGAATTTGGTTTTGCAACAGATCTCCCCTGTTTTCTTTGTCTGTAGCCATTTAGGATGTAGAATGTACTTGATTGCCATGTGAGGAATTTCATGGCATAAGCTATGTACATATGGTTAAGTAAATCTTTTAAGTCTCTGGTTTCTATGGCTAGTATAACTTTTTGAATGCCTCCTCCTTCTGGGTCTTGTAGCTGAAATAGAATTCTATGAAACTTTCGTAATTAAATTCCAGATTGAACATTTTGCCAAAGTTACTTTATCATATGCTTATCTATCCCTCCATCCATTAATCATCTTATTTTTAAAAATGTCTTCCAGAGTAAATTGTCCACATCCAGTATACCTCTCCCTAGATAGTTCACAAGTATTTCCTTAACAAGAATTCACTATTTGTCTGTCTCAAGGTTTTTTTTTTTTTTTTGGGGGGGGGGTTGTTACATATACTGAAATATGTTGAAAAATTTTTCCTTTCCAATACATTTATACATTTTGTAATATTTAAATGATTTTAAGCACCTACTCAAAGATTTATCATTTTATGGTGAAAACATTAAAAATCATTTATTCTGGCTTTTTGAAATGTACAGAACATTTTTGTTGTCTATAGTCACCCTGCTATGAAATAGCATACTAGAAAATATTACTGTTATCTATGACTTAGTATCCATTGGTCAACTTTTCCCTATCCCCACTTCCCCCTTAGTCTCCCTACCTCTTGATAACTACCATTCTAGTTTCAACTTCTCTGAGATCAACATTTTTATATTCCACATATTTGTGAAATCATGCCATACCTGTCTTTGTGTCTGAAGTATTTCACTTAACAAAATGATGTCCAGTTCCATTCACATTGTCCCAGATGACAGGATTTCATTAACTTTATGACAGAATAGTGTTTTATTGTGTAAATGCACCACTTTTTACTTATCTGCCCATCATTTGATGGACACTTAGGCTATTTCTATTCCTTGGTAATTGTGAATAGTGCTACAATAAACATGTGAGTGCAGATGTCTCTTCAGCATACTGGTTTTATTTGCTTTGGATATGTACCAGGTAGTGGGATTGCTGGATCATGTGTACTTTTTGTGTGTTGCTGGGTATTGAGCCCAGGCCTCATACAAGTAGCAAGTGCTCTACTATTGGCTACTCCCCCAGCCCTGTCTCTAACTTTTTAAGGCACTACCATACTATTTTTCTAACTGGCTATCATAATTTGCATTTCTAGCAACAGGGTTCCCTTTTCTGTATATCATTGCCAGCACTTGTTATCTTTTGTCTTTTTGATAATAGCCATTCTTACTGCAGTGAGATGATATCTCATTGTGGTTTGGATTTGCATTTCCCTGATAATTACTGATGAATACTTTTTTCTACACCTGTTGGCCATTTGTATGTCTGCTTTTGAGAAATGTTTGTTTAGGTCTGTTGCCCATTTTTTAATTAGGTTATTTGTTTTGTGGCTACTCAGTTTTTTAGCTCCTTATGTATTCTGGATATTAATCTTTTGGCAGATACAGTTTACAAATGTTTTCTCCCATTCTGTAGGTTGTCGCTTCATTCTGTTGTTTCCTTTCCTGTATAGATGCTTTTTAATGCGATGTAATCCTATTTGCCTATTTATTTTTGCAATTGTTTCCTGTGTGGTTTTGGAATCTTATCCTCCAAAAAATTCTTGCTCATCCCAACTTCCTGAAGTGTTTCCCTTTTTTTTTTTTTTTCTAGTAGTTTTATAGTTTCAGGTCTAGCATGTATGTCTGTAAACCATTTTGAGTTGGTTTCTGTAAATGATAAGTGGTAGGGATTTAGTTCCATTCTTCTGCCTTTGGATATTCAGTTTTTCTCAGCACCTTTAAAAGAATGCTTTCTCTAGTGTATGTTCTTAGCACCTTTGTGGAAGATCAGTTGGCTGTAGCTGCATGGCTTTAGTCCTAGACTCTCCATTCTATTCCACTGGTCTGTGTGTCTGTTTTTATGTCATTACCAGGCTCTTTTTTGTTTGTTTTTTTTGGTGCTTGGAATTTAATCCAGAGCCTTGCACGTGCTAGGTAAGTGCTCTATCACTGAGTATCCCCACCCCAACCATTCTATTTTGATTACTCTAGCTTTTAAAGTATATTTTGAAGTCAGATAGTATCATGCTTTCTGCTTTGTTCTTTTCAATCCAGATTGTGTTAGCCATTTAAGGTCTTTTTGTGGTTCCATACAAAATTTTAGCATTGTTTTTTCAAAGTTCTGTGAAGAATGTGTCATTGATATTTTGATAGAGATAGTATTGAGCCTGTAAATCACTTTAGGTAGGGTGGACGTTTTAACAATACAGATCTTCCAATTCATGAACATGGGATAACTTTCCCTCTTCAATGTGTTTAATTTTTTGCAGAGTTGGGACTGCTGGGGCACTGAACAGAGAATTTCATACATGATAAGCATGTATATACTCTACCACTGAGTTGTGTCCCAGCAGTCTTATAACTTTTATTAGAGATCTTTCACCCTTTTGGTTAAATTTATTCCTGGGTAGTTTTAATTTTATTTTGTTGTTATTATTATTTTTTGTAGTTAATGGAAATGTAATTGCTTGCCTGATTTCTATTTCAGGTAATTCGCCATTGGCATTTAGCATATAGCTACAGGTTTTTCTATGCTGATTTGTGTCCTGCAACTTTGCTGAATTCATTTATTGGTATAGTTTTTTGGTGGAGTCTTATGTACTTAGGTTGAATAAGAGTGGGGAAAGGGGCTGGGGATGTGGCTCAAGCGGTAGCGCGCTCGCCTGGCATGCGTGCGGCCCGGGTTCGATCCTCAGCACCACATACCAACAAAGATGTTGTGTCCGCCAAGAACTAAAAAATAAATATTAAAAAAAATTCTCTCTCTCTCTCTCACTCTCTCACTCTCTTTAAAAAAAAAAAAAAGAGAGTGGGGAAAGAAGGCATCCTTGTTTTGTTGGATTCAGTTTGCTAGTTTTTTTTTTTTTTTTTAAAGGATTTTTGCATCTGTGTTCTTTAAGGATATTGACTTGTAGCTTTCTTTTTTAAATTTGTCTGGTTTGGGTATCAGAGGAAAGCTGGTCTTGTAGAGTAAATTTGGGAGAATTATTTCCTCTTTAATATTTTGGAATAACTTAAGGAAAGTTAGTAATAGTTGTAGTTTAAATGTTTGGTTGAAATTGGCACTAAAGCCACCTCGTCTTGGACTTTTTTTTTGATGAAAGACTTTTTATTACTATTTCAATCTCATTACATGTTTGCTAGTAGTCTGCACAAGTTTTCTTTTCCTTCATGATTCAATCTTGTAAAAATGTATGTGTCCAGAAATTTGTTTATTTCTTCTAGGTTATAAAATTTGTTGGTGTGTAGTTTACTCACAATCTCTAATGATTCTTTGTATTTCTGTGGTTTCGGTTGCAATACCTCTTTTCATCTCCAATTTTGTTTACTTATTTTTCTTTTACTTTTTCTTTTACTCTTTTTCTTAGTCTAGCTAAAGGCTTGTCACTTTTGTTCATCTTTTCAAAGAATCAGCTCTTCATTTGTTCATCTTCTGTATTGCATCTTTAGTCTCTATTTCTTTTATTTCTGCTCTGTTCTTTAGTTCTTTCACTAATTTTGGGCTTGGTTTGTTCATGTTTTTCTAATTTTTTGAGATTTAATGATAGGTCATTTGTGACTGTTCCTTTTTGAAATTAATTAATTAATTTTTGTGGTGATAGAGATTGAATCCAGGGTCTCATGCTAAGTACTTATTCTTTTACTGAGCTACCACCCTAACCCCTCTGGTTTTTTAATGTAGTATTGATTGCTATAAATTTTCCTCTTTGTAATGCTTTTGTTGTATACCATGGGTTTTGGTGTCTTGTGTCCCCATTTTCATTTATTTCAAGAAATTTTAAAATTTCTTTATCTATTGGTTATTTAAGAGTGAGTTGTTGAATTTTTATGTATTTGTATGGTTTTCAAAGTATCTTAAAATTATCATAAAAATAGGAAATAGAGAGAAAAACAGGGAATATACAAAACTCTACACTTGTATTCCATTCCTCTATTATCAATTTTTGATATTCCATTTCATATCTTTTTGTATTCCCCATCTTGGCATGAAATATGCTAATCTTTTTTGTTTTTTTTTTTAACCAGAAGAGAGCCAGGTTGGCTATATTAATGTCATACAAATAATGTAAGAACTTGACAAAATCCAATGCTCTTTGGTAATAAAAGCAGTCAATAAACTAGAAATAGAAATTACCTCAATACAGTAAAGGCAAAATATGAAAAACTCACAGCCAACTTCATGAAATATGCAAAGCCTTGTTGATGTATTTCCTAGTAAAGGGAAAATGAATGACTCTCCAAGTTATTAAAATTTCTTTTGTAGCTCAGATAGATTTCAATTTTTTTTTCTATTAAGTTGAAGGAGAATTTGATGGGTTTATAGACAATTAAAGTTAATTTCTTTTCAGGCACGGTGATCCATGCCTGTAGTGTTGGCCCTTTGGTAGGAGGATCGGATCATTTGAGTTCAGGAATTTTAGGGCAACTTGGGAACATGTGAGGACCTAATACTCTCCCCCCACCCCCTTTTTTTGACAGTTTGATTTTTGGTATAAAATCAGAAGAAATTCAGTGTATTAATGTGGATTGTTGCAGTAAATATCCTTGTGTTCATATATGCTAGCTGTGAGAACAGTGTTTATATTTATTAAAAAATAGGAATATGGGCTTGTGTTGTGGCTCATCGGTAGAGTGCTCGCTTAGCACGTGTGAGCCCTGGGTTTGATCCTCAGCACCACATAAAAATCAATAAATAAAATAAAGGTATCAAAAATTATAAAAAAATTATAAAAAAATAGGAATATGATTGTTCCTGAACAATCATTTTTACTCTGGCAGTACTTAATATTCATTATGGTTAGAAAAAGTAATTTTTAAAAATAAGTTCCATTCATCTAATAAAAGATGCGTTAAACCTTTTTATGTTGTAACAGTCACATTTGTAACATAGTTTTGTTGCCTTGGTTAATTGTATTGTTAACCTACTATAGATGAAATTATTTAACATAGAACAGTGACTTTAAGTTTTCAATTTTTTTTAATTTTTATTTTTTAGTTTTGGGTGGACCCAATATCTTTTTTTTTTAATGTAGTTGGACACAATATCTTTATTTTATTTATTTATTTTTATGTGATGCTAAGGATCGAACCCAGGGTCATGCACGTGCTAGGCAAGTGCTCTACTGCTAACCCCAGACCACAAATATCTTTATTTTATATTTATGTAGTGCTGAGGATTGAACCCGATGCCTCATGCATACTAGGCAAGCACTCTACCACTGAGCCACAACCCCAGACAAGTTTTCAATTTTTATACACATTTTTGTTTCAGAGAAGCATGATAGAAGAATTTCAAGCATAAAAATGTTACATTAAGATGAAATTTTGAGAGGATGTACAATTAAATACAAGTTCACAGAAGAGAAGGAAAATTAAATTTCTGACTATTAAATAATGGTCTGTGGATTTTTTTTATTTGTTTGTTTGCTTTTTTTGGTGGTACTGGGGACTGTACTCAGGGGCATTTTACCACTGAGCTGAATATTCTGCTGACCTGTGGGGTCCTGCTGCCAGGTTTTTAAAAATATTATTGCTAGAAATTTAAAATATCTTAAGCTGAAATACTATAATTAACCTAATGTACTTTTCATCTACCTTTGGAATTAAGAGCTTACATTATTTTCATATCTGTTTATAATTTTAAATTAATTATATTATTTTATCTGTAGATATTTCTTTATGTATAAAAAATTGGGGCTCTTTTTTTTCCTCCTTTTTTAACAAAAACTTATCTTTCAATGTTATTAACAACCTATGTTGTATTCACATTTCTATATTTACATTGTGTTTGAATTGAAATCCAATCCCATATGTCTATTTTATAGTTTATAAATGATTTAAATGATTAATATTTCTCTTAGTTCATCTCCTTCTTTTTTTTTTATTTTATTTTTTTTATTGGTTGTTCACAACATTACAAAGCTCTTGACATATCATATTTCATACATTAGATTGAAGTGGGTTATGAACCCTCAATTTTACCCCAAATGCAGATTGCAGAATCACGTCGGTTACACATCCACAATTTTACATAATGCCCTATTAGTAATTGTTGTATTCTGCTACCTTTCCTATCCCCTACTATCCCCCCTCCCCTCCCCTCCCATCTTCTCTCTCTACCCCATCTACTGTAATTCATTTCTCTCCTTGTTTATTTTCCCATTCCCCTCACAACCTCTTATATGTAATTTTGTATAGCAATGAGGGTCTCCCTTCATTTCCATGCAATTTCCCTTTTCTCTCCCTTTCCCTCCCATCTCATGTCTCTGTTTAATGTTAAGCTTTTCTTCCTGCTCTTCCTCCCTGCTCTGTTCATAGATGCTCTCATTATATCAAAGAAGACAATTGGTATTTGTTTTTTAGGGATTGGCTAGCTTCACTAAGCATAATCTGCTCTAGTGCCATCCATTTCCCTGCAAATTCTATGATTTTGTCATTTTTCATTGCAGCATAGTACTCCATTGTGTATAGATGCCACATTCTTTTTTTATCCATTCATCTATTGAAGGGCATCTGGGTTGGTTCCACAATCTAGCTATTGTGAATTGTGCTGCTGTGAACATCGATGTGGCAGTATCCCTGTAGCATGCTCTTTTAAGGTCTTCAGGGAATAGTCCGAGAAGGGCAATGCAGGGTCAAATGGTGGTTCCTTTCCCATCTTTCCCAGGAATCTCCAAACTGCTTTCCAAATTGGCCGCACCAATTTGCAGTCCCACCAGCAATGTACAAGTGTACCCTTTTCTCCACATCCTCGCCAGCACTTGTTGTTTGACTTCATAGTGGCTGCCAATCTTACTGGAGTGATTTTGATTAGGGTGGTTTTGATTTGCATTTCTCTGACTGCTAGAGATGGTGAGCATTTTTTCATGTACTTGTTGATTGATTGTATATCCTCCTCTGAGAAGTGTCTGTTCAGGTCCTTGGCCCATTTGTTGATTGGGTTATTTGTTATCTTATTGTCTAATCTTTTCAGTTCTTTGTATACTCTGGATATTAGGGCTCTATCTGAAGTGTGAGGAGTAAAAATTTGTTCCCATGATGTAGGCTCCCTATTTACCTCTCTTACTGTTTCTCTTGCTGAGAAAAAAGTTTTAAGTTTAAGTAGGTCCCATTTGTTGATTCTTGTTATTAACTCTTGTGCTATGGGTGTCCTATTAAGGAATTTGGAGCCCAACCCCACAATATGTAGATCGGAGCCAACTTTTTCTTCTATCAGACGCAGAGTCTCTGATTTGATATCAAGCTCCTTGATCTATTTTGAGTTAACTTTTGTGCATGGCGAGAGAAACGGATTCAGTTTCATTTTGTTGCATATGGATTTCCAGTTTTCCCAACACCATTTGTTGAAGATGCTATCCTTCCTCCATTGCATGCTTTTAGCCCCTTTATCAAATATAAGATAGTTGTAACTTTGTGGATTAGTCTCTGTGTCCTCTATTCTATACCATTGGTCCACCCGCCTGTTTTGGTACCAGTACCATGCTGTTTTTGTCACTATTGCTCTGTAATATAGTTTGAAATCTGGTATCGCTATACCGCCTGATTCACACTTCCTGCTTAGAATTGCTTTTGCTATTCTGGGTCTTTTATTTTTCCATATGAATTTCATGATTGCTTTATCTGTTTCTACAAGAAATGCCGTTGGGATTTTGATTGGCATTGCATTAAACCTATGGAGAACTTTTGGTAATATCGTCATTTTGATAATGTTGGTTCTGCCTATCCATGAACAGGGTATATTTTTCCATCTTCTAAGATCCTCTTCTATTTCTCTCTTTAGGGTTCTGTAGTTTTCATTGTATAAATCTTTCACCTCTTTTGTTAGGTTGATTCCCAAGTATTTTATTTTTTTTTGAGGATATTGTGAATGGAGTGTTTTTCCTCATTTCCGTTTCAGAAGATTTGTCGCTGATATACAGAAATGCCTTTGATTTATGCGTGTTGATTTTATATCCTGCCACTTTGCTGAATTCATTTATTAGTTCTAGTAGTTTTTTTGTAGACCCTTTTGGGTCTTCTAGGTATAGAATCATGTCATCTGCAAATAGTGATAATTTAAGTTCTTCTTTTCCAATTTTTATGCCTTTAATTTCTTTCGTCTGTCTAATTGCTCTGGCCAGTGTTTCGAGAACTATATTGAATAGAAGTGGTGATAGAGGGCATCCCTGTCTTGTTCCGGATTTTAGAGGGAATGCCTTTAACTTTTAACCATTCAGAATGATGCTAGCCTGAGGCTTAGCATAGATAGCTTTTACAATGTCAAGGTAAGTTCCTGTTATCCCTAGTTTTTCTAATGTTTTGAACATAAAGGGATGCTGTACTTTGTCGAATGCTTTCTCTGCATCTATCGAGATGATCATATGGTTCTTATCTTTAAGTCTATTGATGTGGTGAATAACATTTATTGATTTCCATATATTGAACCATCCTTGCATCCCAGGGATGAATCCTACTTGATCATGGTGCACAATTTTTTTGATGTGTTTTTGTATTCGATTCGCCAGAATTTTATTGAGGATTTTTGCATCTAGGTTCATCTGAGATATTGGTCTGTAGTTTTCTTTCTTTGAGGTGTCTTTGTCTGGTTTCGGAATCAGGGTGATGTTGGCCTCATAGAATGAATTTGGAAGAGCTCCCTCTTTTTCTATTTCCTGAAATAACTTGAAAAGTACTGGTATTAATTCTTCTTTAAAGGTTTTGTAAAACTCCGCTGTATACCCATCCGGCCCTGGGCTTTTCTTGGTTGGTAGTCTTTTGATGGCTTCTTCAATTTCATCCATTGATATTGGTCTGTTCAAATTGTGTGTATCCTCCTGACTCAGTCTGGGCAAATCATATGACTTAAGAAATTTATGGATGTCTTCACTATCTTCTATTTTATTGGAATATAGGTTTTCAAAAGAATTTCTAATTGTCTTCTGTATTTCTGTAGCATCTGTTGTGATATTGCCTTTTTCATCCCGTATGTTAGTAATTTGAGTTCTCTCTCTTCTTCTCTTCGTTAGCATGGCTAAAGGTCTGTCGATCTTATTTATTTTTTCGAAGAACCAACTTTTAGTTTTGTTAATTTTTTCAATAGTTTCTTTTGTTTCAATTTCATTGATTTCCGCTCTGATTTTAATTATTTCTTGCCTTCTGCTACATTTGCTGTTGTTTTGCTCTTCCTTTTCTAGGGCTTTGAGATGAAGTGTGAGCTCATTTATTTGTTGGTTTTTTCTTTTTTTGAGGAATGACCACCAGGCGATGAATTTCCCTCTTAAAACTGCTTTCATTGTGTCCCATAGATTCCGATATGTTGTGTCTGTATTTTCATTTATCTCTAAGAATTTTTTGATTTCCTCCTTTATGTCTTCTGTAACCCATTGATCATTCAGTAACATATTGTTCATTTTCCATGTGATGTAGGATTTTTCCTTCCTTTTATCATTGATTTCCAGTTTCATTCCATTATGATCAGATAAATTGCATGGTATTATCTCCACCCCTTTATATTTACTGAGGGTTGCCCTATGGCATAATATATGGTCTATTTTTGAGAAGGATCCATGTGCTGCTGAGAAAAAAGTATATCCATTTGATGATGGTTGATATATTCTATATATGTCAGTTAATTCTAGGTTATTGATTGTGATATTGAGTTCTATAGTTTCTTTATTCAACTTTTGTTTGGAGGATATGTCCAATGGTGAGAGAGGTGTGTTGAAGTCACCCATAATTATTGTGTTGTGGTCTATTTGATTCTTGAACTTGAGGAGAATTTGTTTTATGAATGTCGCAGCACCGTTATTTGGTGCATAAACGTTGATAATTGTTATGTCTTGTTGGTGAATGGTTCCTTTTAACAGTATATAATGACCTTCTTTATCCCTTTTGATTAACTTAGTCTTGAAGTCGATTTTATTCGCTATGAGGATGGCCACCCCTGCTTGCTTACGAGGACCGTGTGCGTGGTATATTTTTTCCCATCCTTTCACCTTCAGCCTGTGTATGTCTTTTCCAATCAGATGTGTCTCCTGGAGGCAGCATATTGTTGGATTTGTTTTTTTAATCCATGATACCAGCCTATGTCGCTTTATTGGAGAGTTTAAGCCATTAACATTCAGAGTTACTATTGATATATGGTTTGTACTTCCATCCATGTTTGATTATTTATCCTTTTTTTAAAAAAAATTTAGTTTGTTTCTCCATGATTATCTTTCCCCTCGCCCTGTCTTTACCGAGGCACTTCCCACTGATGGTTTTGGTTATTGTTTTCCATTTCTTCCTCGTGTAGTGTTTTGCTCAAAATGCTTTGCAATGCTGGTTTTCTGGCTGCAAATTCTTTTAACTTTTGTTTATCATGAAAGATTTTTATTTCGTTGTCATACCTGAAGCTTAATTTTGCTGGATACATAATTCTTGGTTGGCATCCATTGTCTTTCAGTGTTTGAAATACATTGTTCCATGACCTTCTTGCTTTCAGTGTCTGTGATGAAAAATCCGTTGTTAACCTTATTGGTTTACCCCTGAATGTAATCTGTCTCCTTTCTCTTGTAGCTTTTAATATTTTCTCTTTGTTCTGTATATTGGATATCTTCATAACAATGTGTCTTGGCGTTGGTCTACTGTGATTTTGTGTGCTAGGTGTCCTGTATGCATCTTCAATTTGTATATCTGTTTCCTTTTTTATTTCTGGAAAGTTTTCTGTAATTATTTCATTCAGCAGGTTACTCATTCCCTTGGTTTGAATCTGTGTACCTTCTTCTATCCCGATGACTCGTAAGTTTGGTTTTTTTATGTTATCCCATAACTCTTGGATGTTTTTCTGGTGATTTTTTACCAGCCTTTCTGAGTTGGCTAGACTCTTTTTAAGATGATATATTTTGTCTTCATTATCTGACGTTCTGGCTTCTACTTGCTCCACGCTGTTAGTGATACTCTCAATTGAGTTTTTAATTTGGTTTATCGTTTCCTTCATTTCTAGAATTATTGTTTGATTATTTTTTATAATCTCTATCTCCTGATAAAGATGCTTAACTTCTTTTATCTGTTTATGTAATTCATTCTCAATGTGTTCTTTTGCTGCTTGAATTTGCTGTCTCGTATCCTCTTTAAGGTTCCATTCCATCTGTCTAAGGTGTTCCTTGAGTTCTTTATATGACCATTTTTCTGATGACTCTAGGTTCTCCTGAATATTTAGGTTGTCCTGCATTGTTTGTACTCCTTTTCTTCCTTGCTTTTTGAAGCTGCTCATGGTACTTCTTGTTCTGTTTGACTGCTGAGTTACTGTTTACTCGTATAAATTTATTTGATGCTTGGGAGGAAAGGTATTAGAAGTGAAGGGAAGAAGTCACTAAAGAGAATGAGAGTAAGCAGGTAGAATTCAAGGAAGGGGGGATAAGATAATTGAAAAGAAATGAAAAGACAAAAGAAGAAAAAAATAGGAAATAGAAAAAGAAAAAGTTTTTTAAAAAAAAATTTAAAAAATTAAAATAAAATTCGAAGAAAAAAAAATTTTTTAAAAATTGTAAAAAAAAAATTTAAAAAAACAACAAGAAAGAAAAATGAAAATGAAAGAAAAACCCAAATCAAAAAAAAAGAGAAAAGAAAAAAGAAAAAAAAACTAATAAATGCAGTCTTAGGGTTTGATTAACTTCTCTTCCAGTAGGTGGCGCTGTGCCCACCAGGCCAAGTTTCTCCTGTCAATACGCGGGAACCAATCACTGTGCAGCAGCTCCTCCCAGACTGGGCGAGTCTCCAATCCTGAGTGCCTAGGGCCTCCTCTTGTGTCTAGTCACTTCCCACTTTTCCTCTAGCCACGCCCCTCTCACGGGTGCCACTCACCACAATACTGGCTACACGCAAGGTCTGCTGCTCTCGGGAGCCCTGTTTTCATGAACGACTGGGCACACACTTCCAGTTTGCCATTCCCTCAGACCCTAAGTTTGTAGAGCTTGGGGCTGAGAATCCTCAGCGAATTTTACTTGCCCTCCGATAGCCACGTCCCCGGTTGCTGGTGCAAGGGACCTCAGCTGTCAGCACTGGTGGGAGCGGTAGTTCCGCGCCGCGGGTCCCGCGCCACCTCTGATTCCCTCGGTCTGGCTATCGCACTCACGGGAGAGCTGGGAGGGCCCCTTAAGGTTTCCTCGATGTGTGGAGAGGGAAGGCTAGGGAATTACATACCTGTTTCCGTAGGTTTCAATGAAGTTATCTCCTCCGCCGCAGTCTGACGACGTCAGTTCTCTGCAATGGTGGTATCTCCTGCAAAAGGCGACAGTTCGTTTCCCTTTGCCGGGTGCCCAATGCAACGGGTGGGTCCTTACTGTCCCTCCCAAGCCCCGTTTCAAACCTGTGGCCACTACCTATGAAGGCTTGGTTGGCGTTTACCTCTGTAGGATGAGAAGGGCTAACCAGTTGTTTCAGCCGGATGGATTAGTGCTGAGTCACAGTTGTTTGTCTGCGGGAAGCAGGCGAATGGGAACTTGAATTCAGCCGATCTGGGCTCAATGTGTGTTCTGAGAGGCCCAGACTGTTCGCCCCAGATCCACGTCAGCTCAGTATTGCCTAGTGATCCTGAGCAAACAGATTTAGGTTGTTTACGACTCCCTATGCCTGCACAGCTGAAGAGGTCAGAGACTTGATCTCTCCGCGCCCGCCGCCATGTTGGAATCCCTGTATTGACTGTTCAGTTTATCTCCTTCTTTACTTTTTTTTTTTTTTAATCCAAATTGGGTTGTTTATATACTATAGTTTGTTATTGGATTCAGCTGATTGCATATCTCTAATCTCTCGATTCTGCCATTTAGTTTGGAGGTTTCCTGGGACCCAGATGGCTCCTGTACCTTTAGACTGTACATGTATTTTGTAGATATTTTCTCCCTATCTATGCTTGCCTTTTCGTTCTCTGAAGAGTACTATGTGTGTGTGTGTGTATGGTGGCAGTAGGGGGTAGCGGGGGTGTGTTGCAGAGGAGACATTTTAAATTGTGATGGAGTTTGACCTACAAAAAAAATTGTGTGTGTGTGTGTTGTGCTTTGGGTAGTGTATCTAAAAAGTCATCACCAAACTACCTAAAATTTCTCCTGTGTTATCTTCAAGAAGTTTTTAGTTTTGCATTTTATGCTTAGGTCTATTTTCTGTATGTGCAATATATAAGATCTGTGTTGAGTTCTATTTTTGGAGTGCTGTGTCAGGTGAGTGTTCTGTTGTACCCGTATGGTTTGTTCAAAGACTGTTCTTTCTCCACTTAATTGCCATTGGTCCTTTGTCAAATTTCAATTGACTACATAAGGTATAAGTTCTACTTTTGTGCTCTCTTGTTCATCTAACAGGATGTTTGCCATTCTAACTGATTAAAAGATCTCTCATAGATCTGTATTTTTAAAAACTAGTTATATCTTTTTGTCTTCTATATACTTCTGTGTAGTCTGATGGCTTTTGTGGTGTTTGCCTTTTTTTCTTATGACACTTTAAAAATTCATAGTATAATAAAGAAATTATTCCTTTGAATTAATGTGATTATGGACATTTTTCTTAGTTGGCTTTGTTTTTTATTTTGTAGAAATTTCACACTTTAAATTAGTTAAAATGTCCATTTTTAAGTCAAGCTTAGGCAAGTCTTCTTTACTCTTCTTTTTAAAAATATTCCTTCATTTTTGGGCTGGGGATAAAGCTCAGTTCGTAGAGTGCTCACCTCCCACGCACACGGGCCTGGGTTCAATCCCCAGCACCACCAGAAAAAAAAAAAAGGTATGAACTTACCTTAAGTAATAAAAGAAACTCTGAAGTTTGTATAAAAATTATTCTTTGGTTTTATTTATTTATTTGGTATTGAGGATTGAACCCAGGGGTGCTTAACCATTGAGCCACATCCCAGCCCTTTTTTTAAATATTTTTTATGAGATAGGGTCTCACTGAGTTGTTAAGTGTCTCACTGAGTTATTGAGACTGGCTTTGAACTCATGATCCTCCTGCCTCAGCCACCCCAGCTGGTAGAATTACACGCATGCGCTACTGTGCCTGGCTGTTTCCTTTATTTTTTACGCATAACAATTATGTACGAGAACCCAGTGTATTTGCATGCACGTGTAATTCCAGTTACTTGGGAGGCTAAAGTGGGGAGTATCTGTCAGTTGAGCCCAGAAGTTGGAGACCAGCCTGGACAATCCTTTGAGAGCTCTTCTCAAAGATGAAAATTAAGTATAAGAACAGATACATTTATTCTTTTTTTTTTTTAAAGAGAGAGTGAGAGAGGAGAGAGAGAGAGAGAGAGAGAATTTTTAATATTTATTTCTTAGTTCTCTGCAGACACAACATCTTTGTTGGTATGTGGTGCTGAGGATCGAACCCAGGCCGCATGCATGCCAGACGAGCGCTCTACCGCCTGAGCCACATTCCCAGCCCCGATACATTCATTCTTATTTTCTAAACTTCATGAAATGATTAAATTGTTTCGGAAAATTAATATTTTATTATTTGACTATCATTTGAGAATTAACTGATTTAAATTTTTTTGTAATTGTAGATGGATAGAATGCCTTTACTTTATTATTAATTATTAATTAATTTATTTTTTAACATGGTGCTAAGGATCAAACCCAGTGCCTCACACATGCTAGGCAAGTGCTTTGCCACTGAGCTGCAGCCCCAGCCATTCTGCCCGATTTTTGTAACTGATTTTACAAGTGGATACCTGGTTTTCTATTCAGTAGCTTATCATGGTAAATATATATGACATCGGATTTACAATCTTATCCATTTTTAAGTATACAATTTAGTGGTGTTAAGTATATTCATATTGTTCTGCAACCATTACTACCATCCATCTCCAAAACTTTTTTTTTTGTAATTTTTTTTTAGTTGTTCAATGACCTTTATTTATTTATACATGGTGCTGAGAATCGAACCCAGTGCCTCACACATGCCAGACAAGTGCGCTACTGCTGAGCCACAGCCACAGCCCTCCAAAACTCTTCATCTTGTGACACCCAGTTTTTCTACATATTAAACAATAACTTTCATTCTACCCTTCCATTTCCCACTTCCATGATCTTGTTTACTCTAAGTATCTCAGATAAATGGAATGACACAATATTTGTCTTTTTGCAGTGAGTTTATTTTACTTATCATGATAATGCCTCAGGGTTCATCCACATCATGTCATGTATCAGAATTTTCTTCATTTTTTAGAACCAACTAATATTTCATTGTATTTATATGTCATATTTTGCTTATTCATTCATTTGCCTAGGGTCACTTCTACTACCTTTTTAGGCTCTTATGAATAATGCTGTTGTTAACATGGGTGTACAATCCTTTAAGACCTTCCTTTTGCTTGGGATGGTGGTGCATGCCTGTAAACCCAGCTACTGGGGAGGCTGAGGCAGGCTGAGGCTGAGAATTGCAAAATTGAGGCCATCCTGGGAAACTGAACAAGATCCTGTCTCAAAATAAAATTTAAAAGGGCTAGGAGTGAAGCTTGGTGGTAGAGCACTTGCCTAACAAGCACAAGGTCATGGGTTCCATTGCCAGTACTACAAAACAAATAAACAGATAGCAATAACATTAACAAAATTCTTTTGAGTATATATCCAAAAGTGTAATTACTAGATCATATGATGATTCTATTTTTAATTTTTCGAGGGACTGTCATACTGTTTTCCACAGTGGCTGTGTCATTCTGTATTCCCACCAATGTTACAGGAGGTTCCAATTTCTCTAAGTCCTTTACCAACACTTATCATTATTTATTGTTATTTTTTGGCGGTACGAGGGATTGAACCCAGGGGTACCACTGAGTTATATCTTGAGCTCTTTTTTTTTTTTTTTTTTTAGTTGTAGTTGTAGAGGGCTGTGGCTGTGTTTAGTTGTATTTGTGGTGCTGAGGGTTGAACCCAGCCAGGGCCTTACATGTGCTAGGCGAGCACTCTACCACTGAGCCCCAGCCCCAGCTCCTCGAGCTCTTTTTAATATATTTTGAGACAGGATCTTGTTAAGTTCCCCAAGCTGGTCTTGAACTTGGCAATCCTCCTGCCTCAGCCTCTTGAAATGCTGTTGTTACAGGAATGAGCCACTGTGCTTGCTACTTATTATTTTTTACAGTAACCATTCTAATTGGTGTGAGGTGGTATTTTGTACTTTTGCTTCCCATTTCCCTAGTGATTAGAGATAGTAAGCATCTTTTCATGTGCTTATTGGCCATTCTTATTTGGAAAGATGTCTACCCACGTTCTTTGCCCATTTTTAAATGAGATTGTTTATTTTCTAGAGACAGTTTTATTAGTTTATTTTCCTAGAAAACCTATTACTCTAAATTTAAAAAGAATTAACATTGTCATTTAGTAAAATAGCAGTTATAATAAACAAGCATTATGATGCTTTAATTTTTAAATTATTTAAAAAATGTTTTTATGAAAGCATTAGTGGAATTCATTTTGACATAATCATGTATGCATGGAATATAATTTGTTCCATTTCTATATCCAGCGCTTCCTCTTTCTCTCCTCTCCTTCCTACCCCTGTTTCTCTCTTCTGCTCTGCTAGTCTTCCCTCAATTGTTTTTCTTTCTTTTTTTTTTTTAGTTTTAGGTGGAAAAGTATAGCATCTTTAATGCACAAAATTTAAAACTTCATGTTCAACTTGTCTATTTTTTTCTTTTATTTTCTGCACCTTTGGTATGGTATCCAAGAAATCATTCTGAGCCAGTGTTATGAAACTTTTGCCTTTTGTTTTCTTTTAGGAATTTTCTTTTAGGAAATAGGTAGATTTAACTTATACATTCAGTTCATGTATCCCCCTCTTTTTTTTTTTAAACTGGGTTTGATCCCCAGCATAGCCACACACACAAATACACAAATAGATTATTCATCCTTGTCACTATAGTCCATAACTATGAATAAAAGATAAGTTGGGTTAATAGCCATGAAAAGATGGCAAATAAATGGGTTATACCTATTTTATCTGTTAATAAGTCAGTGTCGAAAGTGCTAATGGCCATCTCAAGGTTTGATTCTGTCATTACTAATGTAATACATATAATGTTTATCTATTTATCTTTTCTTCAAACTTTCTCAGTTGTTTCTTTTTTTAGCTTGAAGACATTTTGAAGGTTGCACATTTGCATCTTCATAGGTTTATTTATTTCATTTTATTATTTATTTTTTTAATTTTTTATTTTTTTAGTTGTAGATGAACACAATATCATTATTTTATTTATTTATTTTTATGTGGTGCTGAGGATCGAACCCAGGGCTTCACACATGCTAGGCAAGTACTTTACTACTGAGCCACAACCCAACCCATATTATTTATTCTTTAATGCACTACTGGTGATAGAACCCAGGTGTGCTCTACCACTAAGCTACACCGCCCCCATTCCTTTTCATTTTTTCAGATAAGAGCCTCGATAAGTTGCTAAGGCTAGCTTTGGACTTGTGATCCTTCTGCCTTAATCTCTTTAGTAGCTGGGGTTACTGGTGTACATCACCATGCCCGACAGGTTTATTTAATGTTTAAATAAATTTATAAATAAACTTATAGTTTATGTAAACATAGTCATGGTGATAAACTCTATAAACAGTCACAGATTTTATGAAAATTTTATGATATGTGTCCTTACAAATGCAGTGCATTTTGATAATGATTGAGCCTTATTTATATCTATATTCCTAAACTTACCAACTGAAAAAGACTGGTAATATTTAAAGTAAAAGAAGAATGTTTTATTTCTCTTTTTATTTTAGGTGTATCTGTAATTAAGGATTTTTGGCATTTGCCAATTAGAAAATAATGATCAAAGAAATCTTAAGTTATTATATCTCTAAATAGAAATAGCTTAGGAAATAATGTATATTAAAAAATCTTTTACTGGGCACAGTGGTATATTCCTGTACACTCTGGAGGCTGAGATCGGCAAGTCCAAGTACAGCTTCAGCAACTTAGTGAGACCCTATCTAAGAATAAAAAAAATAAAAAGATCTGGTTGTAGCTCAGTGGTAGACCCCCTGGGTTTAATTCTCAATTGTGATGGGGGGTAATTGGAAGAGGGTTCTGGGGATCACATCCATCAATGAGCTACATCCCCACCCCACTTTTGGTACTGGTGATTGAACCCAGGGTTGATTTACCACTGATTGACATCCCCAACCCTTTTTGTTTTTGTTTTGTGATAGGTCTCTAAGTTGCCTGGGCTGACCTTGAGCTTTCAATCCTCCTGCTTTAGCTTTCCAAATAGCTTAGCTTTGAGGCCAACCACTAATACATATTTAACATAGTTATTTTGAATTTATTTATTTATTTATTTATTTATTTTATTTATTTATTTTTTTTAAAGAGAGAGTGAGAGAGGAGAGTGAGAGAGAGAGAGAGAGAATTTTTTTAATATTTATTTTTTAGTTCTCGGCGGACACAACATCTTTGTTGGTATGTGGTGCTGAGGATCGAACCCGGGCCGCACGCATGCCAGGCGAGCGCGCTACCGCTTGAGCCACATCCCCAGCCCCAGTTATTTTGAATTTAAATCAGGACAGTTTTTAACCTAGCTGTTGAAGATGTAGTTCAGACCTGGCATGGTTACGCAGTCCTGTAATCTCAGCTCTTTGGGAGGCTGCGGCAGGAGGATCACAAATTCAGGGCCAGCCCAGGCAACTAAGCAAGACCCTGTCTCAAAAAAAATTTTTAAAGTGTGTGTGTGTGTGTGTGTGGGGGGGTGCTGGGGATATATTTCAGGGGTAGAGTTCTTTCCTAGTATGTGTGAGGCCCAATATTCAATCCTTAGTGCCACCGAAAAAAAAATAGATGTCTCTTGGGAAATAAAATGTACATGAAGTGGAATATGTTCAGAGAAGCATTCATATGGAATTTTCATGCCACTGTAATTAAAGGAAGGGGAAGACCTGTGACAGTTCTCTCAAGCAATCATTTTAATGCATCATTTTAATGCATCATTTTAATGCTTCCTTTACTAGTTTTAAGCATTAACTTTATGTTACTTAGTACTCTAGATATTAAAATATTTGCCTTATTTGGTGGTTGCCAAAGGGGTAATGCACTACTCTTTATAAACATATAAATATGTTTATAAAGAGTAGTGCAAGGGAGATTCTTTGGTGATAAGGAATTTTGTGTTCTGATAGTGGTATTGATTACATGAATATACAAATGACAAAAATACCCATATAAATTTTAAAAAACACATATAAAAACTGATAAAATCTGAATATAGTCTGTTCCATAGTTTAGTCAGTGATGTTTTACCAAACATCAGTTTTCTGGTTTTGATAATATTCAATGGTTAGTAAAATGTTAGTCTTTTGGAAGAAGCTAGGGAGAGGTTATAGGGGTTAGTGTAGTAACTTCTTGTGAGTCTGTAATTATTATAATATTTAGTGAATTAATTAATAATGTTTAGTATATTAATTAAAAAATACTTCTGTGTTTCTTAATGGCAGGTGTTTGACTTTCATTCTTAACAGAATTGTCAGTGACTGGATGCTATTTAACTCTTTTTAAATTCTCCCAGAAAAGTACCATTTTGACATTTTCTGTAGTTTAATTACTTAACCAGAGTAGTTTCCACAACTTGTGGAAACTAGATTAAAACCTCAAAAGTCTGAATGTTCTGTTTTGGTTGCAGAATCAGCATGTTGCAGACCAACATTCTCACCAAGAATAACTAAAAAGCAGAATTAAATTTGTTTTTTTAATATATATATTTATATATATGATTTATTTTCACATGGTGCCAGGATTGAACCCAGTGCCTCACACATGCTAGGCAAGCACTCTACCAATGAGCTACAACCCCAGACCCTAAATATGTTTTAATAATCTCTTTGAAGGCATTGGAGACATACCAGGGGAGCCAGGATTTCAGAGGCCACCATCTTGAATTAAGGGGAACCTAAAGAGGTTACTTATGTTCAGTGAGAATTGGCCCCCTAGGACATTGGCTGAGTTGTAAGTTGTGGCTGAAAGATTGAAAAGGTGAGCAGAAAGTGGTCATGGAAAGATTGAGGAGCTGAGCATATCTGTCTGTCTTACAGGTCATGTGGACAAAATCTTGGGTGTAGGCTCCAACAAGGAGAAGGAACCCTCACAAACATTCAAAGTTTTCTAGTGTTATACGAAGAAAAAGAGGGCTAGATACAAACAAGGCTTCACAAGGATTGAAGTCAACTTGAGATGGCCTCAATTTGTGATTGGCTTGGGAAAATATGCCCTTAACTCTGAACTACATTCCTAAAGCCAAAGTGAATTCTCTCTTGAAGCATATAGCATAATTCAGAGCCTGAAATTATCTCCTTAATTTTTTTTTAACAGTAAACAGTCTTCAGTCATACAGGAGACTAGACCAAATTATTCAAATCCAAGATATACTGGTAAAGGAATTATTAGACTCAGACTTGAATAACTAAGATTGATGTATTAAAAAATTTATTTAGCAAGATGAACAATTTCAGCAGTCAGGTAGAAACTATGAAAAGGAATCAGATGAATATTTTAAACTCCAAACTGATATAAGAACTCAGTAGATGAGTTTATCAACAGATCAGATACAGATCAAGAAAGCGTTAGATATTTTGAAACTTTCTCATCAGTAGACCCACACTTAAGGAAATCCCGTAGTGAATTATTTAAGCAGTAGGAAAATGATCCCAGGCATGCAGCAATAAGGGTAAGTTTATAGAAGTAACTAAATGAATATCTTTTTATAAAAAAATATTTTTAGTTTTAGATGGACAAAATAACTTTATTTTATTTTAATTTATTTTTTTTATGTGGTGCTAAGGATCAAATGCAGTGCTTTACACATTTGAGGCAAGTGCTCTACCACTGAACCACAATCTCAGCCCCTAAATGAATAGCTCATAAAGTTTAAATTATATAAAATTAAAATATTTAATAGTAGCACAAAGTTGGAGCAAAAAGTAAATGGATATAGTGTTCTCTGTTTCTTTTATTCAGTAGTATGTGAAGTACTAACTTATATTCCTACATTTTATATTATAATATCTAGCATAACCATTTAAAGAAAAGTAACGTAATATATAAGTAACAAGCTAATATGGGGGAAATGAAATAATAACTTTTTCTTTTTTACTTTCTTTATGGTGGGAAATTTATACCCCTAACCCCAATAAAATATTTAGTCCAAAAGAATGCAAGAAAGGAGAGAAAAAGGAACAGAAGAGATAGTTCAAATGGAAGTTAGTATACTGATTGATTTAAATCCAAATATTTAATTATACTAAATGTAAAGACTTACATAATATTAAAAATATATTCAGTTCTGATTTTTTTCTTAAAGAAAACCAGTTATGTACAGCTTGCAGTTATGACTTCATGTTTAGGATCCATTAAAAATTGAATACAAAGAGAGAAAAAAGAACATTGATAAAAGAAATTGAAAAAGACACAAATAAATGGAACAATATCTCATGCTCATAAATTGGAAAAATTAGTATTGTTCAAATGTCCATATTACCCAGAGTGCAATCTACAGATTCAGTTCAACCCCTTCAACATCCCAATGGCATTCTTCACAGAATGAAAAACAATTCTAAAAAAAATCCTGAGGTTCATAAGGAATCATGAAGATCCCAAAGCCAAAACAATTCTGAGAAAGAGAAATCAGAGGCATCACACTTCCTGATTTTAAATTATATTGTAAAGCTATAATAATAAAACAGTTTGGTATTGGCATGAAAGCAGACACATAAACTAGGGGAACAGAATGGAAAGTCCAGAAATAAATACAAATGTATATTCAACTAATTTTTGACAAGAGGACAATGGGAAGCAAACAGTTTTTAGTAAACGGTGCTGGGAAAACTAGATTTTCACATACAAAAAAATGAAATTGGATCCTTATACTATGCACAAAAATCAATTAAAAAAAATCAACTCAAGATGGATTAAAGACCTAGATGTAAGAGCTGAAACTATAAAACTCCTATAAGAGAACCTAGGGAAAAAGCTCCTGGATATTGGCCTTGACAATGATTTGGTTTTGGCAGGGGGATATTGTACCAAAAAAATCATGCTACAATAAAATAAATAATAAATGGGAATCCATCAACCTAAAAATCTTAGTAACAAAGAAGACAACAAATGAATTGACAGCCTACAGATTGGGAAGAAATGTTTATAAGTCATATATCTGATAAGAGGCTAATATCTAAAATATATAAAGACCTCATATAACTCAATAATAGAAAAATAAATAACTCAATTATCAAAATGGGTAAAGGGTCTGACCAGACTTTTCTCCAAAGAAGATATAAAAATGATCAACAGCCAGGTATGGTGGCAAACACCTATAATTTCAGGTATTCAGGAGGCTGAGGCAGGAGAATCACTAGGCCAGCCAGCAACTTAGTGAGTCCCTCAGCAATTTGACAAGACCCTGTATCAAAATTTAAAAATTGAAAAGGATTGGAGATGCAACTTAGTGATACAGTACCTTTGGGTAATCCCTAGTACCAAACAACAACAAAAAAAGCATACTTATAAAAGGTAATCAGCATCATTAATTGTTAGGGAAATGTAAATCAAAATCACTGTGAAATGCCATCTCATGCCCTTTAGAATGGCTGTTAACAAAAAGTCAAAAAGATAAATATGGTGATGAGAGAAGGGAATCTTTACACACTGGTGATTGGGATGCAAATTGATGCAGCCATTTTGGAAAACCATATGAAAGTTTCTAAAGAAATTTTAAAAATTAGTTGTTTGGGTTATTGCATACCAGAAATTCAGCTACTTGGGAAGCTGAGATGGGAGTTTGAGATCAGCCTGGGAAAACAGCAAGACTCCACCTCAAGGCTGGGGATGGGGCCATAACAACCATATAGCCCAGCAATCCCTCTTCTGGGCATATGACCAAAGGAAATGAAATAACCAACTTGTGTTCATTGCAGCATTCACAGTAGCCAAGGTGTGTGTGTGTGTGTGTGTGTGTGTGTGTGTGTGTGTGTGTATTTTACAGTTCTAACTGTCCACAATGGATGAATGGATAAAGAAACTGACACTTAAAAATGTGGCATTTATACACAATGGAGTATTACTCTGCACTAAAAAATGACAAAATCATGGAAGTTGCAGAGAAATGGATGGCACTAGAGCAGATTATGCTAAGTGAAGCTAGCCAATCCCTAAAAACAAATGCCAAATGTCATCTTTGATATAAGGAGAACAAGTAAGAACAGAAAAGGGAGGAGGAGCATGAGAAGAAGATCACCATTAAACAGGGACGAGAGGGGGGAGGGAGAGAGAAGGGAAATTGCATGGTAAAGGAAGGAGACCCTCATTGTTATACAAAATTACATATAAGAGGAAGTGAAGGGAAAGAGGAAAAAAAACGAGAGAGAAATGAATTACAGTAGATGGGGTAGAGAGAGAAGAGGAGAGGGGAGGGGAGGCGGGATAGTAGAGGATAGGAAGGGCAGCAGAATACAACAGACACTAGTATGGCAGTATGTAAAAAAGTGGATGTGTAACCGATGTGAATCTGCAATATGTATACGGGATAAAAATGGGAGTTCATATTCTGCTTGAATCAAATGTATGAAATATGATATGTCAAGAGCTTTGTAATGTTTTAAACAACTAATAATAAAAAAATAAAAATGGAAAAGGAAGCAGTATTATCTTTAAAAAAAAAAAAAGAAACTGACACTTTCACTCATACACTGGAATAGTATTTAACCTTAAAAAAGAAAAATCTTGCCATTTACCACAACATGGATGAAACTGGAGGGCATTAAGCCAAGTGAAATAATTCAGACATAGAGAAGTATTGCATGATCTCACTTTATAGAATCTAAGAAAAATCAAATATACAGATAGAGAATAAAACAGTGTTTGCCACTGGCAGCCATAGCAGAGGAAATAGGGAAATGTAGATCAGATGATACAGTGTAGCAAATATGTAGGATGAACAAAGTGTGGGAACCTAATAGAATAAGGACTATAGGTTTTACACTGTATTTGGGATTCTTGTTAAATTAAGATTTTAGTTTTTTTACCCCAACAAAAATTGGGCATTCATGTAAAATGATGAATATATTAATTGTCCCACCTTAGTAACCATTTTACTGTCTGTATACATAACCTTATGCTGTATATCTTAAATATACACAGTAAAATTTATTTTAAAAAAAGATAATATGTCTAGGTGTGGTGGCTCATGTCCATAATCCCAGGGACTCTGGAGGCTGAGGCAGGAGGATTATGTGTTCAAAGCCAGCTTCAGCAAAAGCAAGGCTCTAAGCAACTAGAGACCTTGTCTCTAAATAAAATTCAAAATAGAGTTGGGGATGTGGCTCAATGGTCGAGTGCCCCGGAGTTCAATTCCTGGTACCCCCTGCCCCCCCAAAAAGATAATGTGCCAGCTAAAATAAACCAGTCCCTGTACTTGTGCTGTGCTACACTTACCTTTCAATGTAGTCGCTAGATTTAAAACCAGTTAATGTATGTAGAATTTTTAGTACTTCCCCCAATGTGTACCAAATAGCCAAAATATATAAGTATATGCACACATATGTACATATATGTGTGTGGGTTTGTGTGTGTGTATATATGGCAAGGATTGTATCTTGCACTATTGACTACTGTACATATTTGCCTATTGGACATATTTGCCTGATATTGTGAGTATGGTTATCTTTTTATTTTAAATCTGCTTTTCAGGGCCTCTGCCTAATGACAACATGTGAATTATTTTTTGCAAAAGTAATCTCCTTTGACTGCAGAGTTTTCAAACTAAATGACATTCTCCTTTTTGTTTTTACCTGGGCTTTTATGAAAATGTTCAACAATTTCAGAATTCTTCTTTCATAAATAGTTATCTTCATGGCAAATATAGACTTCCTCCATTATATTTCAATTTTCTTTTAGCATGAGGGCTTTATGTAGAAAAGGTGGGGACATAAATTGTTATAAAACAATACCATACAACAGTTCTTTGCTTAGTTCTTTGCTTTGGATGCCTGTGTGTTATATATTAGTCATAACATAAATTAGGGACATCTCAGAAGTCTAGTTAACTCAGCTCTTTTTTTTTAAGCTTTTGCAGAAGTCTCATCAGTTTTTTGTCTGACTGAAGGAAAGGATTAATATTAAAATAATGTATTGACTGAGATCTGATTTATCTAAAACTGGTTAGTTTCTCTGTACAAACAAAATGGGGTAATTTTGGGCTGAATTTGGCATCTTGCTAGTGGGTATTGTGGTACATGGGGAGTGGGTATTATAAGTCTCTCAGAATTGACTAGACTTTAATAAGGGTATAAGATGGGCTTTTCTTTTTCCTTTAGAACATAAAATTTATTGTGCTTAATTTGGTGGTAATACCTATATCTCTTTTTCTCTCTATTGAATATAGTGCTTAATTCTGGGAGTTTTAAAAATACTCCTTGTGAATTTTACCTGATAGTAACAAGACTGTGTAAGTTTTTGCAAATTAAGTAATAATTTCTTTATAGCAAATTTTCTGACCTGGAGTACTGAGGAAGTTGACTACTAGAAATGGAGGGTAGAATTCATTAATTTTGTTTTCACTCCTGTATTCATTACTATTCTTTTTCATTTCTCTTTGAACAGGTTGTTCTTTTCAACAGCTTTTGATGAAATACAGGAGCATTCTTTATTACTTGAGCAATCATCATAAGTTAAAAGAATAGGAAAGTTAAATCCCAGATTAATGATAGCCATGTTGTGTTGTATTGTTTACTAGGCAGTGAAATCAGCTGTGCAGACCATCACTGTTGGAGGAGTGAGCACATCACAGTTTAAGACAATTATTCCTCTGGCAACTGCTCCCAATGTCCAGCAGATTCAAGTGCCTGGAAGCAAGTTTCATTATGTCCGACTTGTTACTGCCACAACAGCCAGTAGCTCAACCCAACCAGTTAGTCAGAATCCCAGTACAAACACTCAGCCTCTTCAGCAAGGTTAGTAACCATTTTTTAAAAAAAAAAATAGTAATGGATGCTTTTAACATTATTAAAGAACATTGGTCCTTTTCTTGCTGAAATTCTGATTTGATTGTGGCATTTCAGCTGATAGTTTGAATCAGCAGTGAAATAAAATCATAGTTGTATACAACTGTGGTATTGCATTAAACTAGAAGTTAGTAGCTGGAGGTGTGCTATAATACCAGATAATCATAATTATTTATTTGTGATTGTCTATTTTGATACTGGTCTAAAAACCTACTATTGATGCCATTGGAATAGATTTAGATGGAACCAAATTATTTATTTCAGTTTCTGAGCTATGAAGCCCCTTGATAGTGTTGAAACAGGCAAGGGTATAAATAAGAACTTAATACTGTATTTAATTTTATTTTGAGTGATACTTATTTTTAATCTAGTTAATAAAAAGTGACTAAAATGTTCCATTAATTTGTCTAGTTGTATTTTTTTTCTAGAAGATATTTCTTTGTTTTCCTTCTGTTTTCTTTGTTTGTGTTTAACCCTCCTACACCTGATACCCATACACAGACACATGTGTAACCTTTCTCATGTCTGTCTACTTTAAAAAAAAATTGGTATGAAAGAGGGCTGGGGTTGTAGCTCAATGGTAGAGTGCTTGCCTAGCATGTTTGAGTCACTGGGTTCGATTCTCAGCACCACATATAAATAAGTAAATACAAATAAAGGTCTATTGACAACTAAAAAATATTGTAAAAAAGATTGTTATGAAAGGATTAGAATAGTTAATAGTTGAAGGTCTAAGTTTTTCTTTGGAAGGCTGCTTTTTATTCCAGCAATGTAAAAATGCAACGGATGGCTAATGGATGACTTACTGTTTATTAGAAGTAAATAGGCTGGGGATGTTAGCTCAGTGGTAGAGCACTTGCCTAACATGCAGTAGGTCCTGGGTCCTGGGTTCTCACACCATAAAACAAAGAAGTCAGTAGAAGAATTAAAGATTAGTTGGTTCATCTTTTCATTTATTAAGTGATCAGAAATTTGGAGCTACCTACTGCTGATAGCTAGTTCAACTATAGGAAACTGTACAAGAAAAGAAACTTTCTTTTTCAAATCATTGAAGGGAGAAAATGGAGTAGATATTTTAGTATGTGTTCTACCAAATTAGACATACCAAATTGTACTTTCTAATCCCGTTTTAAGCTGACATTGAAAGAAAATATTTATTGTAGCATTCTTAATGAGAGGAAAAATGAAACTTGCATATTATTGGCTAAGGGAGTCAAGTTTTATATTCTCTCAATACTTTAAACTTAGCAAGGACCAAGAGAAATGCTACAAACCCATCTACTTAGATATCATGCTGATATAAAGAAGTCATTAGATTCTATTGGTTATATATAATGTGTGTGTGTGTTTATATTCATATAGTTTACTGAGAGCCCATTTCCCATGCGGTGCTAACCTTAATTAACTCATAAGAATAAGGCTTTGGTATAAGTGATCCAGGAAGGTGGAGAAATGGGTTGGGCTGTATTTCATAAGTCTGATGTATTTACTGGTACCTTTTTTTTTTTTTTTTTTTGAACTTTATGTCCATCTTTCTGCCCTTCTGCTTTTTTTCTCTTGTCCTTCTGGCAATCCCTATCCTACCCTCTGCTTCCTGGCTTCTTCCTTTTTTGCACTCCACCTTTAGTGTTGCTTCTTTGTTCTCCCCTCTCTCCCTCTGCCTCTTTCCCCTTCCTTTCTTTATACTCCTTCTAACCCACTCACATACACAACCATCCATTCAATTTCCCTAATTTCCACCTTATTTTTCTCTTTTTGTCTTTCTCTCCTGTCCCATAAAAGATTTGGCTGTATAAAATATGTTATTTTACAGAAATGATGACTAGAGATAAACTAAATAGTTGCTGTAGTTCCTCAGATATATTGTATCTTTCTAAGGATATAATTTCCTATAAAGGATTTACTTAAATGCAGAAAGGAATTAAGTTCACCTTGTATACTCCCCTGCCCTCCAGAGCTTTATAAAAACCAATGTTCAGGAACTGGGGTTGTGGCTCAGTGGTGGAGTGCTTGCCTAGCATGTGTGAGGCACTGTGTTCAATTCTCAGCACTACATATAAATAAATAAACAAAATAAAGGCCCATCAACATCTAAAAAAATTTTTTTAAAAAACCCCCAATGTTCAAAGGCTCTGTGTATTAATTACTGACTTGCTGGCAGGCAGCGTAAAAGGACCAGGATAGTACTTAGTTAACCTCTTCAAAATGAAATCTACCATCTTGGCAAAGGAGGAAATCAACTTAAGAAATTAAAAAAACCTCAAACACTTGCTGGTTTGGAAGTTTGGAAGGAAGCTATTCTCAAGGATTGTTTAGAGTTCCTGTTAAAGAACAAACAAACAAAAATACAAAACAGATTATGTCAGCTTTTATGAAATGTACAGTAGTAATTAGTAATGTACACCAAGGTGAGGAGGAGGAGGAGAAACATGAACTATTGACTTAATTATATAATATCCCTTTCCCTAGCTGTTTTATAGTGTTTCTGTTTTCTGATCACTTTAGTTATATAATAGTCCTTATTCCTCAGGTTTCCGTTAAAACTCAGTGTGCAGATACCGACCTATATTATTTCAAGTACTTAAGTTTCCTAGGGGTGTGTGTGCCTGCTCGTGTGTATATGTACGTTTTCATGAATGTATATGAGGAGGAGGCAGGGACAGTCCCCTATTTGATATGACAGGTCGGTCTGCATTATTTCTCTCGACCACCAGGAAGTTCCCACATTCTTCCAGTTGTTGTTATCTGTGTCTGCACAGAACAGTAACCGTCATCTTCAAGTATCAAGTAGTGGAGGGCCTCTATTCTCCTGTGTCCCACGCACGCATTTTAGTGTTGCCGAGAACAATCTGTAGTGGTTATTATAACTTTACTAACACTTCAATAACCTGAGGAGAATCAAACCAGAACAGAAACATCTTTAAATTAGATATCAGATGTCACTGTTCCTTTATTTCATAGTCATACACCCTTTGTATAACAACTTTATTGAGATGCAGTTTTCATCAACACCATAAAATTCACTCTTTTATAGCATACAATGCTGGTTTTTAGTGTATTCAAAGTTATTCAACCATCACTGCTAATCAGACCTGGAGATCTCCCACTCTTCCTGCATCTCCCTAGTTTGTCACCTTGCTGCAACAGCCTGCTCTCTTAGATCAGATGTCTTTAAAGTTTTCTTCCAGGACTCTCTTGACTTGTCTTTAGCCTTCCAGTCTCCTTCAAAAGTATGAAAACCTCTTACTATCATTATAGTCTCTATATCCAAAGAAATTTTTGGGTAGAGTTTTTTAGTTATTGTTCAGAGCAGTTTAGATCCCATTATTCCAACTTTTCTCAGTGCGGACTCCAGGCCTTATTTTAACATATATTAAACCCAAATAAATGTCCTTTCTATCTTCTTAAATCCCTCTTTCAGACTGTTAAAATGGCAATTGGCAGTTTTAAAAATTCTTTTGGTCCTGGACTAACCTTTTTGATCTCCCGCCAATCTTTCTCCTGAATGTCATCACATTATTTCTCCATGTCTGGTTTTGCTTTCTTCAAATCAGCTCATCCTCAAGTTTTCAGTTTTAAATACCCATCATTTTCCTAGGTTTTTTTTTTTTTTTTGAAAACTCTGCCATAACTTACTTTTTCTTTCACTCTACCTTCAATTCCTACAACGCGGTGGTTGGTTAGTCATGTTTCTTTCACTTCCACCAGGTCCCTTAAAACTGTTTTTCCCTTTTCTTCCCAGGGCTGTCACCCCAGACCCTCTATTTTTACACTCTTCTGCCTGGTCTTGTTTATTACAACTTGATTATGTTTTACACTCTTGCTGTCATATACAGTTTCTTTTTGTGAATAATTTTTCTGCACTTCAGAATGTCCAGAAACTTATCATTGCCTACTGAATTAAAAATACAGATCTCTACCTTAACATTTAAGGTCCTCAATGTCTCCCTTTTTGTATGTGTTTGTTTACTTTAACCCTAGAGTCTAGACAAACTGGTCTGTTTACTTTAACCCTAGAGTCTAGACAAACTGGTCTCCCTTTTTGTATGTGTTTGTTTACTTTAACCCTAGAGTCTAGACAAACTGGTCTGTTTGTCAACATGTTGTCAGTATGCTTTGCAGCTTCCCAGGACCAAAGCTCTACTATTCCTTCTTGAGCCTGCATGGAATACCTGTGTGCTCTTTTTGCCACCTGCCCATTGATCAGTGCCAATCTCATATCCTCTGTGTATTCTTGCTTGCCATATTCCCATTCTCTATTTTCTCTTCTATGAAATTCCACAGAAGTTTATCATATTCTTTAATAGTATTTATTTTATTTGAGTATTTACCTGATCTATTTTACTAGAATGTGAAGTCCTTGAATGCAGGTGTCTAATACTTTAGTTTCCCTGGAATACTGGCCATGATGCCATTTATATGGTAATAATGGTTACAGTAATAACTATGACAACATTTATTGAATACTTATTATTTGTTAGGCACTATTTTGATCAATTTTCATGAATTGATATAGTTCATCCTTTACTGTTGAAGGTAGATACTCCCATATTTCAGTTAAGGAACAGGCAAAGAGAATTAAAGTCATGAGTAGCAGAACAGGGATTTGAATCCTCTGGTTCTTATGACTTTGGAACCCACATTTTTAACATTTATGCCATGCTGCCTTTTAGTATCTATTCTGTAAATATTGAATTCTACCAGATATTTTCTCTGGTTTGAATAGAAACACAGCAATTAGAAATAGGAGAACAGTGTCGTTACCCAAGCTCATCAATGATGGTTCTTTTATTTATGAAACATTTCATTTGACTGGATTTAATACTGAATGTTTAAGTCTTCTGAATACAGATTGAAATATTTTTAATATAATGTCTACAAATAGGTGAATAGCCTATAGTCACTTTTAATAAAAATTCTCAGGTAGATGGGGTAAGCAATTTGAAAGGTAACTATCCTGATTAAATTGCTTAAAATAGGAAGCAAATGGAATTTTTCATGACTTGAAAAATAACTTGGGGGAGTGCTAAGTATTCTCAAGAGTTTTGAGTGTCGTTTTCTGTAAATAAATTATTCATATTTTCCTTCTTCTTTTAAAAAGCAAAGCCAGTGGTTGTTAATACAACCCCAGTGCGGATGTCAGTTCCATTTGTCCAAGCTCAGGCTGTCAAACAAGTAAGTTATCACTTCTTATCTTGGTTTCTCTCAAATGATAATTTATTTTTTAAATTCAAAGTTGAGATTTAAGTATAAGATACTGAATTGCGAAGCTTAAAATTTATTTTTGTGATAAAATTTGTGATAAACTGATTACAAAATGTCTTTTTTTTAGGTTGTCCCCAAACCCATCAATCCAACTTCACAAATAGTAACTACTAGCCAACCACAGCAACGGCTTATCATGCCTGCCACCCCACTGCCACAGATCCAGCCTAACCTCACTAACCTGCCACCAGGTACTGTCCTGGCACCAGCTCCAGGAACAGGGAATGTGGGTTATGCAGTGCTTCCAGCTCAGTACGTTACTCAGGTAGGTGGGAAAAAATGAAGTCATTGTATTTCATAGACCTCAAAATGATAATTGTGTTTAAGATGCCTACCACTATGACATTCTGAAACTACTCAAAAACAGTATTAAAGTGACTTTTTCTAAAATCTCAAACTGTTAAAACATCTGAGTATTTTTCCTCTGTATTTTCAGCATTTAGAAATATATACACAAGGCTGGGCATGGTGGTGCATGCCTATAATCACAGCTGCTCAGGATGCTGAGGCAGCCTCAGCATTGGCAAGGTACTAAGCAACTCTGAGACCGTGTCTCTAAATAAAACACAAAATAGGGCTGGGGATGTGCTTAGTGGTCAAGTGACCCTGAGTTCAATCTCCAATATCCTCCCCGCACCCCCCCCCCCCAAAAAAAAAATAGAAATATACACAGAAGTCAGATTTTAAAAGTCAGACAATTTAGATTTGCAAGAGGTCTGGTGAGAGTTCAAGACTGGAGATTTGAGAAAAGTTGAACTGAGAGTCAGCTGAGTCCAAATGAATTTAGAAAAGATTGTATATAATTAAGTTCTTTCATCATACACAAATATGATGACACTGACTTTTGCAGTTTATTTTCCAAGTACGATACATTTCTAGGTGACATATCTTTAGTTGTCTGTCCACCATCATCTGGTCATTATCTTGTCATTATTAGGATTGAAGCCATGTATTATTCTGTTGGCTGACTTGGGTTGGGAGTGATGCTTCCATGAAGCAGATAGAAAATTCCCTTTGTCATTTGAGGATCAAGTTAACTAGCACCATGTTCTAAACTATTGAATCAATCAACTCTGATTATAATAGAGGAAATAGAAACCTACAAGTGTACTTTATATGAAATGTATTTTGGAGTAGGTTATGTGACCACTGATTTAAAAAAAATGTTCAGAATTTTTATTATTAACATTTCTTATATTTAGAAATCAGTATAAAACAGAGGGCTGGGTGCAGTGGTACACAACTATATTCTCGGCTTCCCTACTTTGGAAATTGAGGCAGGAGAGTTCCAAATTTGGGGACAGTCTGGACAACTTAGTGAGTCCACATCTCAAAAATAAAGTGAAAAGGGCTGGAGATGTAGCTTAGCAGGAAAGCACTTGCCCAATATGTATGATGCCCCAGGCTTTATCCCCAGTACCACAAAATAAGAAAAAAGAAATAGGTATAAAATAGAAACTCAGTTATGCATGTAACTTCTCATTTTCTATGATTTGTAATAAAGGCACATTACATTTTTTCTGGCCAATATGTGTTATTTTATTACTTTCAGCTTATTCATTTAGAATTTCCATAATTCTGACATAATAAAATAATTAATTATTTAGTACTGCAAAACGTTCATGTTATTTGTGCTCCTAGTGATAGCTTTTTATATGAAATTCTCCATTATGTTTTTTCTATTTTGGTAGGTGAATTTATGTTTCTTGGTAATCATTGTACCTGAGAGTATTATTCATTTTTGCAAATATGATCTAAATTTCCCTTTCTTTACATGTAGCTACAGCAGTCTTCATATGTGTCTATAGCAAGCAACTCTAATTTTACTGGAACATCTGGTATCCAGACCCAGGCAAGACTCCCATTCAATGGGTGAGTATTTTGAAAATATGTAAGTTGTTGGATCAATTTAAATGCAACATATATTTAAATGCAACTATATTTATTCCAAAATACATCCCATATGATTTTTCCTCTTAAAGCCATGTGAGTACTTTAGAGAAAAGTACTTTCTATTTTGAAATACTTAAAATAGACAAGTTATAGAAATAGTCAAAAGAACTGACAAATTCCCTTATTCAGATTCATCAATTTTGCCACATTTTATTCTCTCATTCTGAATGACTTAAAATGATGTTAACTATTTAAAAAATTATGTTAGGTTCTTGTTTTTTGTTATTTTTTGTTTGATAATCTGTTGATTACTACTTTTGCAATCAGTTTAGAAGCAGTATTTAGTTAATGATAGGGAACCAGTTCATATCCACCTTCCCATTCCTCTTCTACACACCCCTTTCTCCTCATTACCTTTTATAATTGAATTCCAAGAGTTCTGAACTGTTTTCAACCATTTTTGTTTTTTAATTTTTTTTTTTTTTCCTTTTTGTGGTATTCAGGATTGAACCTAAGGGCTTTGCACATGTGAGGCAAGTGCTCTACCACTGAGCTACATGCCCTGTTTTCCACTTATGCTGTCCCAGAAGATAGAATATTTTGGGGGCGTTCTTTAACAGGTATTGATAACTTTTTTAAAAAATATGAAGAAGCCGGGTGCAAGGCACACACCTGTTAATACCCCTGGCTCAGAAGGCTGAGATAGGGGGATCGCAAGTTCAAAGCCAGCCTCAGCAAAAAGTGATGCACTAAGCAATTCAGTGAGACTCTGTCTCTAAATAAAGTGCAAAATAGGGCTGGGGATGTTGCTCAGTGGTTGAGTGCCCCCAAGTTTAATCCCTGGTACCGCCTGCCCCCCCCCCCCCCAAAATCCAACCCATATATAGAGAAGAACATAGCCAACTTTTAATAGAGATGGATATAGCTGTTAAAATTTTATGTTAAAAGGGTTTTTATAGCTTGGATAATTTTCTAATGTATGTAGTTATCTTTAATTGATTAAAATGTATACCTTTTTTTAAATATATCTGCATAGCATAATTCCCTCAGAATCTGCCAGTCGGCCAAGAAAACCCTGCAACTGTACAAAATCGCTGTGTTTGAAATTGTAAGTGTTTTTACTGTTGTTTGCTTACTTGATAAAACTAGAAATGCTCTTAAAATTAAATGGAGATTATTAAAAATTCTTAACAGGCCAATTACATACAAGAAAGTAAACACAAAAGTGAATGAGCACATACAGCAGCATAAAGGAATTCTTTCGTTGATTGATTAGGAAATACTTTTAGAGTCTTTGCTATATACAAGTCATTGGGGCTAGGAACACAACTGCATACAGTTTATGTCCGTATTAATAAGTTTGATATTTATGACTTTTGTATTTGGTCTCTTGAGTGAGGTGATTATTTTAAAAATCTGAGTTTTTAAAAATTGTTGGATGAGGGGCTGGGTTTGTGGCTCAGTGGTAGAGTGCTTGCCTCACATGTGTGAGGCACTGGGTTCAATTCTCAGCACCACATATAAATAAATGAATAAAATAAAGGTCCATCAACACTAAAAAAAAGTTTTTAAAAATTGTTGGATGATTAGTTTATTAGCATTAAATCAAAAGCTTTGACATGAAACAATTCAGTGAAAAAGCATTGGTCTTCTAGAGTGTCTTAGAATCCAAAGAAACATTGCTATAGCTGAGTGAGTTCCAGTAATTGAATGTAGCCAGTATATTTCTTTTCTTTTCTCCTCCCCCAAGATTTTGAAATAACTTATTTGGGGAGCTCATAAAGTCACATCTTTTGTGTTGGCAGCTGTTCTTAGTTGGACTAACAACAACTTAGTTGGACTAGGAGTTGGTGACTTAAATGTTGAGCCTCAGTTATGGCTGAAATCCAAATGTGTGGTTAATTCTGTAAGTAGGAAGCTCTGAGTACATTTTTAAAAGGCTTTCCTACATACATAATGCATTTGACAATTTTATTTAATAATGACTTTTTATTTTATACTGATTTTTACCTTCCAGGTACTGTGACTGCTTTGCAAATGGCGAATTTTGCAACAATTGCAATTGTACTAATTGTTACAACAATTTGGAACATGAAAATGAAAGGCAAAAAGCAATAAAGGTGATTGTTTTTTATTTCATTTAACTGATAAAAATCTCCAGTATTACCCATTTTTAAAGAACTCAATTGTCTTACAAAAAAAATTAATTTCCTTTGCAGTATTTAAATTTAATCTAATGTGATTTAACTTTAATTTTGATATTTGATCTGTTTTGATAGGCATGCCTTGACAGAAATCCAGAAGCTTTTAAGCCTAAGATAGGGAAAGGAAAGGAGGGAGAATCAGATCGTCGTCACAGCAAAGGATGTAATTGCAAACGATCAGGATGTCTTAAAAACTACTGTGAATGCTATGAGGTGAGATGCTTGTTGGGGAAAGTAATCTGTCTTTTGAAAAGTTTTAGAAAGGACATACTATAAAAATTTACTTTAATGTCAGAAAATCACCTTACCATTATAATTCAAAAGTATGCACAGTTAGTCCAAGGGCCTTGTTTGAGGAAGACCCTTGGGCTTATCATTACATATTGGGGTCTCAGCTGATTTACTGTTTCATAACTTCTTGATTATTATACCTGAAAGTATGCAAATTAGAGCACCAGTATATTGATTTTTCAATACAGATAATAATATCAAAGTGCTTCAGAAGATAGGGCAGTGGTTCTCAACTGAGGGACAGTACTACTTACCTCCACAGGCTTTTTGGAAATATGTGAATACAAAATAGCCTATCTTCCAGAATGAAATCCTGAAATAAAGGATTATCTTGACCAGAAAAGCCAGCAGTGCCCCTCAGAAAACATTGCTCTGTGGAAAACTAAATTATATTGAGAAGTTTGGCCGGGTGTGGTGGCACACACCTGTAATCGCAGCAGCTTGGGAAGCTGAGGCAGGAGGATTACAAGTTCAAAGTCAGCCTCAACAACTTGGCAAGGCCCTAAGCACCTCAGTGAGAACTTGTCTCAAAACAAAATATAAAAAGGACTAGGGATGTGGCTCAGTGATTAAGTTCAATCCTTGGTACCAAAAAAAAAAAAAAAAAAAAATTTAGTTGGCTTTATAAACATTCATATACGAAGGGAGGAATATGGACATTACTGGATAAGGTTCAGTTTACTGTTAGGTGCCTGGGTCCATTTTCACTGTTTCATTGTCACACCCAATTGGCTATTTGTATTTATGACTCAGCCATCTTCTCTGGAGGATGTAGTTTCTGTTCTGCTTTGATAGATGCAGTGTAACGCCTCCCCTTCTTGCTTTAGACAAAATACTATAGAACTTATTATTTAAAAAATTTAAACATAACAATCTAGTTTTGCCTGAGATTAACCCTTGGTTACCATAATGTCTCCTGATGTGCTTGAAACTCTCTACTGACAGTCTATTGGATTAGTTATTCCTACAGTTGGCTTTCTTCTTTTATTATTTTCATTCTTTCAAATGCCATTCTCAGAGGGAGAATTTTTTCAATGCTTTGGCAGAAAGCCTAGCCTTGTACCACCATCAATGGTTATACTCAGCATTGGTAAGGTATGTTCTGCAATTCAGCGCCCTCTCTCATACAAAATGTGTCGTATGCAAGATATTGTATATAGTATTCTCTGTGTAATGAATTCTTCCTGAACTTATTATGTAGAAGGTCTAATTTCTCTCAAGAAATAAATTAAAGTTGGGTGTGGTGGTGAATGCATATAGTTCCAGTAACTTGGGAGGCTGAGTAAAGTTAAAGGCCAGTCTGGGCGGCTTAACAAGTCCCTGTTTGAAACAAAAAATGGGTTGTTGGGGATATAGCTCAGTGGCCTCTCTGTTCAATCTTCAGTACCACCACCACAAAAGGAAAAAAAAAAAAAAAGAGATAGTAAACATCTTGTTAATTCTGAATCAATATATATAAAAATTGTACAAAGTCAAGATCAATTTTAAAAGTTTCTTAAATAAAATCTTACAAACAAGCCAGTTTTTCATTCAGTATAGGATATATTGACCCTTCATTCTATTTGAATGCCTGGTAAAAATAGTCTCTGTTTATAAATACATAATACTAAATTTGTCATTAACATAAAAAATAAATAGATTTCTCTTTTTTGAGGAAACTATCAAACCAAGTCCACAAAAAGAGAGAAGATGGAAAATTTTATAAACTGGTTCCGAAAGGCAAAGCTTTTCATGTATTTGACATTGAATTATTAATACATGCTGGGCATAATGAAATTGGAACATGCATAAACAATTTAGTTGAATTTGTTAAGAAATATGAATTAATAGAAGTAGAAAAGGTAGTAGGATGGTTGAAAATTATTAGCAGAGAGAAACCTGCCCTGCCTACTCTAATGAAACTGTGTCAAAACAGACATAACATGTTAACAACTGATTTGTCATTCCCAAAGTCATTTATCAAAAGATGGAAAAATTTGAAATATACTAAACTAAAAATAGCAGTGGCTAATTGACTCACTATGAATAGTGATGTTGAGTAGCAGTTTGTACCGTCAGAATTTTGTCTGAAGTTTTGTTACGTTGACAAATTAATTTTCAGTTTAGTTGGCTTTTTGGTCCAGTTGATTTCCAAGTGGACAATACATACATAATCCTTTCACATGCCTTCAGGCCTAGTTGATTGTATGAGTTGGCTGTCCATTGTTATTTAAATGATTGTGTCTTTTCTTGTAACCTGCTCACTGTGCTATGGTTGTTGGGGAAGGTAAATTAGCAAAGTCTAGAGGATTCCTTGTCATTGTCATTTTTCTTTCCTGAGCACCTTTGGTTTTAGTAAAACATAATCCCAGCTGGGGTTGTGGCTCAGTGGTAGAGCGATTTCCGAGCATCTGTGAGGCACTGGGTTTGATTCTTAGCACCACATTTAAATAAATTAATAAATAAGGTAAAAGTCCATCAGCAATTTAACGAATAAAAAAAAAAAAAAGAATCCAAGTTACCATCATTGATAATTCTCTGCTCCAGGGCCAGGAATTTTCTTTCTTCATCATTAGATGCATATTAAGTGTTGCTTTAGTTGGAGTCCCAAATAAACCTGTTAATTGGGAGTAACCCAGTGAAGCCACACATATATCCATTGTTCCTTTATTTATTGGTGTATTGGAAGAAAGGAGTACAGTAAATGTGTTTAAAATCTGGTCCATTTACCTTGCTAAGTGCTATAGAGAGAGGATAGGTTTATTTATTTAAATTGATACAGGTTCACTGAAGAAAATGAGACTAAAAAAAGATATTCAAATTTTTTAGGAGTCAGGGAAATGTAAATAACAATGTGATTTCACTTTGTTATCCCCAATCAGATTGGAAAATACTAAAAAATAAAAAGAGTTGGAACATCCATTATTGGAGGAAATGTAGGACAACCTTAATTGCTGATGAGATGTGAAGAGGTGTTAGTTACAGCTGGAAAAAGCAATCTGATTATATCTCTTAAAATTAATATACATATATCCTAATCCCAGCAGCTCAGGAGGATCTTGAGTTCAGAGCCAGCCTCAGCAAAGTCAGTGAGACCCTGTCTCTAAATAAAATACAAAATAGGGCTAGGGATGTGATGTGGCTCAGTGATCGAATGCCCCTGAGTTCAATCCCTGGTATCAAACAAACAAACAATAGGAACTTATTATATTCTTCGACCAGTGAGCACCATTATAAAGATCTGGCTCAGAGAAATAAAAGCATAATTTTATTACCCATCCCCCATCTTTGTATGCATTGTTTGTATTACCAATGAACTGGAAACAAAACAAATTCTCATTGATAGGGGAATATATTCCCTAATAAAACATGACATATCTTACCAGGGATTAATACCCAGCCATTAAACAGAATGAATTCTAGCTCTGCCAAATGACTGGAAGAGGATAGTATTTTATGAAGTGTTGGAGTATAAGGAAAACAAGATGCAGAAAAGTAGGTATATGATTTTGTAAAACAAACTAAAAAGAGAATTCTGTATACCTTGAGTTGGTATATACATAGATCTAGGTTCTCATATAAATATATATTTTTACATGGATGTTCACACTAGATTATGAATTTATAGAATTTTGAAGCGTTCTAGGAATCTGAAGAGGAAAGAGAATTCAGTAAGGGACATATAAAAAACAGCATGTATGGCCAGGTGTGGTGGAGTTCACCTATAATCCCAGCTACTTGGGAAGCTGAGGGAGGAGGATCACAAGTTAGTTCAAGGCCAGCCTGGGCAAATTGAAGAGACCCTGTCTCAGAAAACAAAAAATAAAATGGGCCGAGATATAGCTTAGTGGTAGAGTGTGTGCACAAGCTTGGGGTTCAATCTCCAGGACTGCAAAAACAAAAATAACAAATGGTGATTTGATTGAGGTGGTTTAATTCTGAAGGACCATCTTTTTTTTTTTTTTTTTTTTTTTTTGTAATATTTATTTTTTAGCTGTGGTTGGACACAATGTCTTTATTTTATTTATTTATTTTTATATGGTGTCGAGGATCGACCCCAGGGCCTCACGCGTGCTAGGCGAGTGTTCTGCTGCTGAGCCACAACCCCAGCCCCCTGAATGACCCTTTTTAATATTTTAATGTGTCATTCATAGTCCTTATGAAGAACATGGGCTATTCATGCCAGGAGGAAAATCTATATTCATAGTAGGGGGAAAATGGACATGAAAGGATTTGAACATCAACATTGTTTGGCCATTTTCAGACTTTAGACTACCTGACCTAGCCACCTGCATACTCAGCCCATTTAGTCATTGACAGAAATAGATGCTTCCATCTAATCTTATGTCAGTTGATTAGGTAATGTTATTATTTGGTAATCTGATTGTGGAATCTACTTATAGTAATGTTTTTTGGTTTTGATTTGGAAATTTTTATAAATTTTTTAGGCAAAAATAATGTGTTCCTCAATATGTAAATGTATTGGCTGTAAGAATTTTGAAGAAAGCCCAGAAAGAAAGACATTGATGCATTTGGCAGATGCAGCTGAAGTAAGGGTGCAGCAACAAACAGCAGCAAAGACGAAATTATCCTCTCAGATTTCAGACTTACTTACTAGACCAACACCGGCTTTGAATAGTGGAGGAGGAAAGTAAGTCAATATTTTTATCTCTTTTTATATTGTTCATATTCATTTTTAGTAAAGTTTCTCTTGGAGAGAGACAAAAGTTGAGTTTATACTTTTGGTTATTGAAAACCTGATTTTTAAAATTTTCCTTTCTATCTATATTTACTATAAGGAATTTAAGGATAACAGAACAATCTCTTGTCAAATATATTGTACAATTCTAAATGCACAGTAAGCCAGATGAGGGGGCTTAGGCCTATAATTCTAGCAACTCAAGAGGCTGAGGCAGGAGGATATCAAGTTTGAGGCCAACTTGAGCAACTTAGACCCCATCTAAAGTGAAAAATAGCAGGGGGATGGGGATGTAGTTCAGTGGTAGGTAGATAAGTATGTAATTTTTAGAATCTCCTAAGAAAACCGAAAATTTTATACCCCTTTCAGAATGTAATTATTCTATCTCCAGCATTTATCAGGGCCTGATGCCAATACAGTTTGCAGTTTGGACTTGGGTTTATATTTAAAAGCTTATTAGAGAATTTACTTGAGAAATTATTAAGTGGTATAAGCCTTCCAAGTGGGCTTTTATTTAAAATGCTTAAGTTGAAATAAGATCTAATGCTTATACAAGGAAGGCTCCTTTGTACAAAGTAGTTCAGCTTTTAGTTCTCTTACAATTGAAATATAATTCGCAAATGTTTCTTGACTGAATAAAGTGGAATTTAGTAGTTACTGTTATGGTATGGGTCCTTCCTGGTCTTTTAGTAAATCTTTAAATCAGATCTCCATGTGGAGATTAAATATACTGCTACAGTAAAATATTTACAATTCTTTCCACTTGGGAAAATGTTTATGATATGAAGTGAAAACACAAAATTATATATTATAATTAAAACTATTGCTGAGTGCAGTGGTGCATGCCTGTAATCCCAGTGGCTTGGGTGGCTGAGGCAGGAGGACCACAAGTTCACAGTCAGTCTCAGTAACTCAGCAAGGCCCTGTTTCTAAATAAAATATAAAAAGGGGTTGGGGATGTGGCTCAGTGGTAACGTTCCTCTGGGTTCAATCCATGATACCAACAAAACAAAACAAAACAAAACAAAACAAAAAAACTATTGTTACAAAAAATACTATAAAGCTGTACCAGCATGCTAACAAGCCTTTGTCTAATTATTTCCAACCTGGGATTCTTTCTTTCCTTTTACTTCTTGTGTAGTTCCCAAAGACTTTATAATGAGCACTTTTATTATGTTATATTACTAATTGTATAATGTCATTGTAATATTAAGATTTTAAAATTTAAAGTGCTTCTTTGTACATTAAAGATTTTGGTAAAATTGTGTGACAACCTGTCATAGTGGGCTTTAATTTCAGGGCTGGGGATGTGGCTCAGTGGTTGAGTGCTACTGAGTTCAATATCTGGTACCAAGAGATAATAATAATAGAAGGGGGTATGGTAAAGTACTTTATTTTCATTATTGCCTAAAAGATAGTGCTTTCAACTCCCAATATTACTCATTCATTCAGCAAATTCTCATAAAAAATGTCTGTGTCAGGATCTATTCTGGGCACTGGAAAACAGTAGTAAGTAAAACAAAGATTGCACTCATGGAACTTACATAGGTAGAATTACATCTTTTAGTTAACCAAATAACCTTGTCAAAGTAATCACATATTTTACCTTAAATGTTGTATTTCCCGAACAGTATTTTAAAGCACTTTAGGATGTGTTTGTGCTTGTTGTAGAACCTGGAATTGTCAAAGAGTCAATACAAAAGGATGTTACTTTTGTAATTCAACCCCATCATCATCTCTCTCTTTCTCTCTCAAAAATCATTTCAGGTTGCCATTTACATTTGTAACTAAGGAAGTAGCTGAAGCCACATGTAATTGCCTTCTCGCCCAGGCAGAGCAAGCAGACAAGAAGGGAAAATCAAAGGCAGCAGCAGAGCGGATGATTCTTGAGGAATTCGGACGATGTTTGATGAGCGTCATCAACTCTGCAGGAAAAGCAAAAAGTGACCCTTGTGCCATGAATTGCTAACTCTTGCACAAGACTGATAAATGAAACTGTACAGAAATTTTAAGGATGCTTGACTGTCTGGAAGATAGTTTAACAATTACTGTATTTGAATTCAGTCCTTGTTTTAAGAGACCTGAAATTATAATATTGAGAGAAGAAATTTTAAATGAGGAAATTAGTACATTTTAAATCTTAGTTAATTCTATGCCCCTTCTAAATAGAATTTTTCTTTTAAAATTTTTTCTTTATTGTATTATATAGATTTTTAATTTACTTGGGTTTCTTAAGAATTAGATGTTCTATCCTTCTGATTCTATTGGCAAAGAACATTTATAAATTACTATGATATAATTTATAATGTATGGCGTTGTATGACTTTGTTCAGTAGAAAAAACCAAAGCAGCATTGGTATTGCCCAGTCATTCTTTGGTTCTAGATTTAGAATAAACATAGACAGAATGTCTACATAAACAAATTATGGAACATATTTGGATGACATCTTATGTTTAGAAAAGTGCTATCTTTTTAAGAAAAATTAGCTTTTTTAGGGTGAATTCTGGGATATGCTATTGTCACTTTGGTAACTTAGAAGGGGAAGCAATCCCCAGGCACACTTTTAAAATTAAAAGTTATATTTTCAAAAAAACAGAACAAAAGAAAACAAAATATTAAGGGACAGTAAGTGATTTTCAAAGGATGGGCAGTTTTTCTATAATGAGGAATGGCTAACATGCTGAAGGATGTCTCCATTGTCTTTCAGAGGTGGTATGTGTTTGAAATAATAAATTGTTGAAGTGATTGCTGGGTATTGTTAAAATGAGGTATGTGTGAATAGAAGTAAACATTATGTAGGGTTAATGTAGATCCTCTCATAACTATCAAGTATAAAATTTGGCTTGAATGGAGAAATAAGGAATAAAGAAGCTGTAAGAGTGAATTTAGGGAAAGACTTTTCATCTCTACAGTTTTCTTTGTAGACTTTTGAACAGAAAAGTTTCAAACCAATACACGACTCTTAATTGATTTACTCAAATGGGCTGCCTAACAAAGCATTCAAAATTATAGTGGGATTTGTTTTTATATGGGATGTTTAATATGCCATTATTTTTAGCCAGTGATTTGGTAAGCTGAAGGTACGTGTGTTTTCAGATAATTGTTGAAATTACCTAAATCATTTTCAGTAATTTAAAAACTCTATGAATTTAAGAGCCTTTTAATAGGACTCCTGATTTTATGACAAAACAACAACAACAAAAAACCATGTTGGAATTCAGGCGTTTTGTTAGGTACTTTAATCCTCAGTAATTATTAGTATATGATCATTACATTTCCTACAAGGACTCATAGTTGTATGTATTAAGTGTGTATATATGTTCATATGAACATGCAAGATATAGGCAACAGAAATTAAGTAATCCAGAAGAGGATTCCGTTATTCATTAAAGTATCCTTCTTTTGAAATTTGGATTTATAAAATTATAGTGCAGTAACTTTAAATGTAGATAGTGCAAACATTCTTAGCACCTCAATCTAGTATGTCTAATTAAATTTGTATAAATGTAAATTAGTGTAAGAGGATAAAATAATATCTAATGAAGTTATTTTTCAAAAGATTGCAATAAGTTTTTGGTCTGAACCTAAACTTTGTTCATTTTGTATATATTCTGTGTTAATTCTAATTGCACCATTGTGATGTGTATTTATATACAGTGTGCAGAAAATGTTTGTGAAATTTTGATTACAATTGTAGATTATGTATGATGGCATTGCTTAAGAATGTCTTGCTTGTAAAAATTTGAAGGTGCAATCAAATGCTACTAGTTTTTGATTTTCAAGAAGCTATCTAAAGAAATAAGCCTTTTTCTTCCTGTGTAGTACTTACTAAACAACTTTTTGTATTTAGGCATTTGCATCAAATTGCTGAACAAGATTAATAGCCACATTAATCCAACAATTTTAAAAGACTATTTGGGGAGGGTTGGGTATATAATTTTCTAGCTCTATTTACATCCCAAAGTAGAAAGATTAAATTTATATTTACTAGAGCTATTCAAATACACTTTTCTATATTGTAAAAACAGGATAGGAAAGTAAATCATACAGAAAAATAAACATTTATACTATTCTGTAAAAAAATAAAGGTTTTGCATTCTTTCTTTAGTTTAATGCCACTATTTAATTGCAAGAAACCTTTTAAATTATCTTTCAAGTAAATTTGACATTACTTCTGAAAACACAAGCAAAAATTATTTTTGCCTAATTATCATTAACATAAATTGCTTTGAAATGAGAATGTGCTTTCTCCCTTTCCCTCTTTCTTCTAAGAGCAGAAATTCCATCTACTCTTTGCGTTTTAATGTATGATGTTATTATGATGATCACTTTTGTTTCCTTATCCCTGAAGAACTAAAAGCAACCTGTAGGTCTCATCTCTCAGAATCTTAATGCTACAAGTAAGTACTAAAACAATGAGAACATACTGGGTGAGGGAGGAGGTGTGTAATGCTTTAGCTTTCCCATTTTTTTCATATTTGATGACTGACATTTTCTCAATCTCATGTAAATAGAAATAGAAAACTTTAGAAAAGTTTTCTATTTTTACTGTTGTAAAACATCATTAAGAAAATTAATGTGTCTTGTAATTGAAGCTTCAAACAGGATCTCTAGTCCTACCTTTGGTTATATTGTATCCCTTACGTATTTTTATATAGAATTCTGGAGTTGCCAATTAAAGCCAGTCACCTGAAGTCTTTAATATTGGGGTTATTTTCTATATTTATTTAAGGCTTTTTTTTCCACTTAAGACTTCTTTAATCCACATTTATTGTAGATCAAATGTGAGCTTTTTAAGAACCAGTATCCATCCCCATCCCCCACAAGGCCTTATACAATACCAAGCAAGTTCCACCACTGAACTATAACCCTAGCCCAATCCAAGTGACATTATAAAATGAAAGCTATAATGGCTTTTTTTGTGTGTCTATGGTGCTGGGGATTGAACCCAGGGCCTTGTGCGTGGGAGACAAGCTCTCTACCAACTGAGCCTTATAATGGTAATTTTTTTTTAATTTAAATATTTTCTTCTCAAAACTAGATTTTGTGAGAGAATTTAAACATTATCAGTTTAAAAAAATATTAGTTTCTACTCAAAGGCAATAAATTATAATATATATTCAAGAAACTGTTTATTGTTAAGATCACAGGGACTTCAATGAAACTAATTTAAGTTGGGAAATATGTCAATATATAAAAATACATCATGACCAAGTAGAACTGACTGTCCCAGAAATAAAAAGTTGATCCAACACTTAAAAACAATGTAATTCACTGAAATCAATATATTTTAAAAAATGAAATACTCATTTCAAATGTAAAAAATGACTGTGCATATAGAAAAACTTAGAATTCATATCTCCCCCCTTCTAAAGCATATAATTCAATCTCAAAAATTCTCCCCCAAAAAGGTGCAGAAGAAAGAAAATTCAATACCCATTTATGATCAAAAATCAAAAAACAACTCTCACAAATCGAGAATAAACCTGATAAAAAAGCATTTACAAAAAAAGCCAAAAGCTGGGCTGGGATTATGGCTCAGTGGTAGAGTGCTCACCTAACACTTGTAAGGCCCTGGATTCGAACCTTAGCACTACATATAAATAAATAAAATACAGGTATTGTGTCCACCTACAACTAAAAAAACAAAAAAGCCAAAAGCTCACAGTAGACATGGTAAAGACAATGAGACTTGGAACAAGGCACTCTTTTTCAATTCAGCAGTAGAGGTCATTGTACAAAGGCATGGGGGGAAAAATGGCCCACAGATCAGAAATGAATGAGACTATATTTGTAGATAATATGATTGCCTATGCAGAAAAAGCAAAGAATTTAAGGAAAGCTACTAGGACTACCAAGTGAGGTTAGCAAGATCAATATGTAAAAGTCAACTATACTTGTACACAGCAGCAATAAACATTTAGAAACTGAAATTTTAAATTACCATTTATACCAGCAGCAAAAATGCATGAAATCCTCCTCCTCCCAAAATATATAAAGTCTGTATAGTGAAAAATACAAATTACTGATAAGAATCAAAGAAAAAAGATAACACGATGCCCTTTTTTAGGATTTAAAGATTCAGTGTGCCAGCTTTCCCCAAAATGATCTACAGATTCAACAGAACTCTGTGACAAAATTCTGGTTAATATCCCTGCAGGGATTTCTGTAAAAATTGACAACCTCATTATACAATCTACATGGAAAAGGACAACTAGAATAGCTAAAGCATTTTTGAAAACAGAACAAAGATGGAGGACTTCCACCTGATTTCAAAAACATAAGGGGGAATGCCGTTGTACCTCCATGGTAGAGCTCTTACCTAGCATGTTCGAAGCACTTGGTTCAATCTCCAGCACCACATAAAAGTAAATAAAGGTATTGTGTCCACCTACAACTACAAAACTGAAAAAAAAAAAAAGACTAGAATAAAAATACTCTGGTCTTGGTGAAATGATAGACCCATAGGTGAAAATCAGTGAAAAAATATTGAGTACAAAAACAACCATATACATATATAAATATATAGTAAATTTTTTGAGAGGGATACAAAGGTTATTCAACAGAGAAAGGATAGGACAATCTTTTAAACAAATAGTGTTGGGATATCTATATGTCAAAATACCAATCTACCTGCTGGGCATGGTGGCAAATACCTATAATTTCAGCTGTTCACAACACTGAGGCAAGAAGAACACAAGTTTGAGGCCAGCCTGAGCAACTTAGCAAGACTGTCTCAGACTAAAAAGGGTTAGGGATGTGGCTCAGTGGTAGAGCCACCTGGCTAGCATGTCTGAGGTTCTGGATTCAAAATTAAAACATGAACCTTAACTCATATACCAAAGTTAACTTAAAATGGATTGTGACTTAAATGTAAAACATAAACTACTAAATATCTAAGAAAATCCTGATACTTTGGCTTAGGCAAAGATTTTCTTGAATATTAAAAAGTATAATCCCTAAAAGAAAATTGGAAATATTAGACTTATGAAAATTTATTTACTCTTCAAAAGATATTATGAAAATTTAAATAGTCACAAACTGTGAAAAATATTTGCAAAACACATCTGACAGGGCAACAAACAAATATCTAGAATATATAACATCGAGAAAGCAACCAACTTTCTCCAAAATATGGGCCTAAGAATTGAACCGACATTTTACCTAAGGAGATAAATGAAAAACAAGAGAGATGAAAATGTACTCCACATCATTAGCCATTAGGATAATGCAAATAAAAAAAAGATCACTACACACCTTAGCTATTTCAAACAGAAAACAAAACCCGACATTACCAAGTGCTGAGGAGGAGGTAGAGCAATTGGAATTTTTGTACTTTGGAGTCGGAATGCCAAACGGTACACTTTCAAAAGTTTTGGCAGTTTGTTATAAGGTTAAACATACACTTACTGTATGACCCATTGTATGGATATAGCATATTTTTATTTACCCACTTAGCAGTCACCAGACTTTTAGGAATTTTTTTTTCCCTTTGGGCTATTATGTTATGAAGTTTGTGTACAAATTTTTGTGTGGTCATGTTTTAATTTCTCTTGCTAATATGCCTAAGAGCACCACTGGTTATAGTTAACCCTGTTAAACTGTTTTAGGAGCTGCCAGGCTGTTTTTCTAAGCATATGTACTAGCTGTATTATTTAGCATTCTCACCAACAGTGAATGAAGGTTACAATTTCCCCATTCTTGCCAGCACTTGCTATGTTTATTATGGCCATCCTGATTGGTCAGAAGAGACATTTTTACAGTGATTTGATTTGCATTTCTTAGATGGCTCATGATGCCAAACATAGTCATTTGGGGCTGTTTGACTATCTCCTATGGTAATGTCTACTTATTCTTTACCCATTTTTAAAATTTTGGTTATTGAGTTATGAGTTATTAGTGTATTCTAGACTCAAATCCTATATGAGAAATGGTTTCCAAAATTTCTTTTCATTCGTAGTCTTTAAAATTTTTTAAAAACATTTATTTCTTTAGTTTTTAGGTGGACATAGTATCTTTATTTCACATTTATGTGGTGCTGAGAACCGAACCCAGTGCCTCACGTATGCTAGGCGAGTGCGCTATCACTTGAGCCACATCCCCAGCCCCAGTCTTTCACATTTTTTTTTTAAGCTTTCAGCGGACACAACATTTTTGTTTGTATGTGGTGCTGAGGATCGAACCCGGGCCACACGCATGCCAGGTGAGCAAGCTACCGCTTGAGCCACATCCCCAGCCCTCTTTCACATTTTAAAAAAAATATTTTAGTTGTAGATGGATACAATATTTATTTATTTTTATGTGGTGCTGAGGATTAAATCCCAGTACTCCACATATGCGAGGCAAGTGCTATACCACTGAGCAACAGTCTTACATTTTTGATATCTCCTTGAAACATGTAAACATGTTTTTAATTTTGATGAAGTCCAATTTCTATTGTTTCTTTTCTTTTTTTTTTTTTTGGTGTCTTAGCTAAAATACAAACGCCTAATCCAGTTCTATTTTCTTCTAAGTTTTATTTATTTATTTTTGGTGATGCTGGGGATTGAACCCAGGGTTTTGTGCATGTGAGGCAAGCACTCTACCAACTGAGCTAAATCCCCAGCCCCTTCTTCTAAGTTTTATAGCTTTACCTCTGACATTTAATTCTTTGATTCATTTTGAATTGATTCTTTTGCATGTGGATATCCAGTTATCCCAACTCTGTTGGAAAGTAGGATGGATAAATTTTTTTTAAGAAAATGTTTTTCTCTGAAGGAAAAAAAGGTGCAGAGTAGAAATTATAACTAATACCTTAATCAAATATGAATATTTTGCTGCAAAGCATGCTATATCAGGTAAAAGGGATATAAAGCAAGTAAATAAGCTAAAAGTAGTAATGGAAATATTCTCTCTCTCCTTCAACATTTGCCCAATTTATCCAGCACTGAAAGGAATAACACGAAACACTTAATTTCTTTAAATACAGAATATATTAGTACATTAGTCAAATGTAACAACAAGGAGTAACAGACACTATAGATGTGAACCTTGCTTTAAATAAAGTTCAGGTACAAAACTTGATTTATATAAGCAATAAATAAATGGTGATTTTCAAACAAAAAACCCATAAGACTGAAACTTCTAGTAATAGATTCTTGTATAAAATATAACACTGATTATATTTCAAAACATATGTCTCTGAGGTAGAATAAACAAATACATCAAGACAGACTTTTTTTTTTTTTAAATAGAGCGAGGGGGGAGAGAGAGAGAGAGAATTTTAATATTTATTTTTTAGTTATCGGCGGACACAACATCCTTGTTTGTATGTGGTGCTGAGGATCGAACCCGGGCCGCACGCATGCCAGGCGAGCGCGCCACCGCTTGAGCCACATCCCCAGCCCTCAAGACAGACTTTTTAAGGGGAATTTCAACTTTTACTTTGTAATTATTATTATTTTTTCCGGTGGCATTGGGGATCAAACCCAGGGGCATTTTACTACTGAGCTATCTCCAACCCTTATTTTGGGGGGGTGGTACCAGGGATTGAGCTCAGGGGCACTCGACCTCTGAGCCACATTCCCAGCCTATTCTGTATTTTATATTTAGAGACAGGGTCTCACTGAGTTGCTTGGTGCCTTGCTGTTGCTGAGGCTGCCTTTGAACTCGCCACCCTCCTGTCTTAGCCTCCCGAGCTGCTAGGATTACAAGTGTGCATCACTGCGCTCGGATCTTTTTTTATTTTTTGCGACAGGGTCTAAGAAGCTGAGGTTGGCCTCAAACTTGTGATAGTCTTCCCTCTGCCTTCCAAGTTGCTGGAATTACAGGACTGTACCACCACACCCAGCAATCTTTTGTAATTTAAAATTTTATATTAGCATTAACTTTACTTTGTGACACTCAATGACAAAAAAGACATGTTTTATAAGGCAAGTGAGTAATATGTTCTTGTTTCTTTTATCCATTAGCATGCTCCTTTTTGTGAAAATTAGGTACCTGCATGCTTTTCTACTTATCTTTTCAAATGTGTGAGAGAGTGGAGAAAAATTATTCTTAACATGCTTTCCACCTTTGGATTTAAACTCCTAAATTTCTGAGGGACAAATACCATTATGTAATTAAGACAAAATTTTCCATATCCATTGTCTAAATAGACCATTATTTTCTAGTTTATTAATCACATGCTATGATTCTATTAGTCAATCAATATTGGTATGTTTGATTATTTTAGCCTCCCTGAAAACACATCTCAGAAAGAACAGAAGTTGAAATAAAGGCTTCTGATGAGCACTGGGTTCTTCCAACAGGAGTCAAGGGGTGAAGTATCCACCCTATTATATTATTCAAAAGAAATATTTCAAAATCCAGGGACTTGGATAGTAAAAACCACATCACCTTTACTCTTCCCAGACTGCATTTTCCTGCTTGGATATAACACAAAGAACAATCTCATGGTTCACATACTTACCTTCTGTCTGACAAAAGTTTTTCTATTTTAGGGTACCCCGGGACAAGGGGATCTTTGTGGTAACTGCTTTTTACTTTAGCCTAATGTTCAAAGCACAACTTCCATTTTTAAATATGAAACATAAAGGTTTTATAAGTATTTTGCTAACATTCTTAAGAATTATAAACCAAAGCTCTTTAAGGAAATGTAGTTATTTAGCAAAGGAGCCCATGTTTGGGTGATTCTGAATGGTTGTTACTCTTTGAACAAGTCAAAAGTGTATCAGTTCAAATCACTCTTATAGGAGTAACTTCAAAGATAGCACCTGTTGGTGGTCTGTTCTGACAGACTTACTACTTTGTACAGTTTGGAAAACTCAAATTCTATGGGCCATTCCAAGACATGAGCAGAGTTTATAATATTCAGTAAGTCAAAATTGCAAAGTTGTCCACTGTGCAGAATGGTCAATTTATAAAATATGGTAGAGTGAGCTTTAAAAAAAATGTTGACCAAATATTCTTAAGAAAAATGGTAATATGTTTTAAGAGCTCTCATTTTAATGGATATCCTTCATTACTTAGCAAATGTCTAAATTTATTGGTATTAGCGAAACTTAAACATTTGTAATCCTGTAAAGACCCGTGTTTCTTTGACAAAGTCTTCCTTTCAGTTCTTTCTGAATGGTGTCTTAAAGAGTACTGAGCTACATCTTTAGCTCTGATACTTAAGAAACACATTATTATATCCTTTAGTAGCTTTACAAAATGATTGATGGCACAAACTTCTCCATCAAAGAGATGCTCATTTAAATCTACAAAAAGATAAGTATGCCCAGAAAGCTCATGTAATATTTTCTCCTGAAGATACAATTCCCTGTGTTTAGGAACTAGTTCAAAAACTACCATTCTTGAATGGGTTCTTAGAACTTGTTCACAAATATTTATTATCTGACATAGACTTTCTGAAGGAAAATGCAAACCATTCTTCTTTTTAACACATAACAGTGAACCAATTTTAGAGGCTTTAAGATCCGATGCATACAGTGCACTGATACAGTCTTCACAAGTTAAAATAGCTGATAACCTACTTGCAATATAACCAGCACAACAGGTAAGACTTCGCTTTTGATCTGACAGGTCTAGTAATGCCTCACTTAGTGAACAATTAGACCAGTCTTGACAAATATCTTCTTTGTGAAAAAGCGACTTCATAACCCTGACACCATACTGACGTTGAACTGTCCAGAGGGCCAAATCTTTTCTTCGAGCAACTGAAATGTCAAAGATGCTTACTTCACTTAGAAAAACTTCATCTTGAAATCTGTATCTGGTCTCTAAATTATGGTAAGCTTTCTGGAATGCCATGCAGGTAAAGCTGGAGCTGGGTACTAATACCTGCCTAAGCATCTTTAGAAATAATTCCAGATGGTCTTGACTGAATTTGTAAGTCAGGAGATAAGGGAAAGGCATGACTTTTGGGAAAACATAATTTTGGTAGAGCCATTTTAAACTCTCAGCATTAAGCAAAAATCCCAGGAACCCTAATTTCCGCTTACCTTTAAGGATCTGATTATTGCTAGTGTCAGATAATGTAAGAAAAATAGTCTTGGCTTCAATTAATACATGATTTATTTTACTAAAAGTTTCAGGTAACAGAGGTCCTTTAAGACCCTTTCCATAACAGTTTCTGCTATTAAAAACGTCAAACAGGTTGTTAATTAAACGTAAAAAATAGATAGTACCAATACAGTTTTGAAAAGGAGGAAGGCCCACTGACAGCAAATATTCTAATGCGCTGGCTACACTCTCACTAAAGAGTTGAGCAGCACAATTCATTTTCAATACATGATTTTTCAAATTTGCATGTTTTCTTGGGATTCCCTTCATATATGATAATTCCTGTTCTCCTACAGCTACTAATTCCACAAGGTGCTGCCAATGTGCTGTACCATTAATAAATTGAATGCTTTGAAAATTCTGAAATGCATTTCTTATTAATCTCAGCAAGTGGCAAGAATCAAAGAAGTATGCAATCTGTTGACTAGAAGATGAAGGATGCTGAAATGTACACTTCATGTTGTCTCCATCAATATGTATCCCCAATGCTTTTGCCATTTGAACACTGTGAGCTGTAGCATCAGATGTAACAGCCAGAACTGTGATCCCTATGTCACTCAGTTTGCCAATAGTCAGACGAAGCAGCTGAGCTTGCAAGTATCCAGATGTTCTGTTTACAAAAAAGTAACCGAGAGGGGTTCTCCAATGACCAAAAATACCCACTGCCATTAACAAAATGGTTTCTGAGGCAAGTGGTGTTTCATCAGCATCAAGTTTCCCAAGACCAAAGTCCATAAACCCTTGCAAACTGTTACTGCTGGGATCCCACTGAAGTTGTTCCTTGAGAGAGATACCTTTTATGATCAGTGAACAGTACTGATATAGCTGGTCTCCATTCTCTACTCTTTGTTGAAGAAAAGAAAAAATATTGCTGTTGAAACCTGGACTGGGTTTGCATTTGGATAACCACCTAGAAAATATAAAATTAAAACACAAACTTAAATAAGAAAATAAAAAGAAAAAAAGGAACAAGACTTAAATGGTACTAAATGTAACCTCAAATCCCTGTAGAAATAAAAGTCAAGTATCCAAATTATACATTTCAAGAAGATATTCATAGATACAATGAAATAATAAAGAAACACAAACTAGGATCTTAATATGCAAACACACAACATATTTTTCTCATTTCTTCCCTTTTTTTTTTTTTTTGGTACTGGGGATTGAACCCAGGGTTGCTTAACTGCTGAGCCATATTCCCCAGTCTTTTTTATTTTTATTTTGAGAGAGGATCTAACTATTTTCTTAGGGCCTCTATAAATTGCTGAGATTAACTTTGAACTTGCAATCCTCTTGCCTCAGCCATCTAAGTCACTGGGATTACAAGTGTGTACCACCATGCCTGGCTCATTTATTCTTCAAACAGTACACATATCAATTATCTAGCATGTTCTGATCAATCTTTTTACAATATGGATAGTAAACCAGTCTTGTCTGTACATTTACTGAAAGAAGAAACTGAAGAAAGTGGGGGAACCTTTGAGTACATCTAGTATATCTACCTCATTTTACAGATTAGGAATGTGGGAAAAGGGAGTGGTTGAGCAACTTTGCCTGTATTGTGGTATTAGTTATGGACAAATTTGAAACCCAACTTTCCTGATACCCAGACCTTTGGTGCTTTGCTCACTCTTTGCAGCCTCAAAATTACACTGTAAGAAGCTTTAAGGTATCTGCATGTGTTGGTTCTTATACAACGTACCTGCATTATTACCTTAGGAGCTGTTTCATAGTACCCCTGAACTTCCCAGCTGCTAATCAGTCCTTCCTATTATGGTTAGTGTCCATCTTCAGAATTCTTCTTTCTTATAATTTACTATAATTTGTTTCCCAGAAAGAAAGCAGCCATATTTATTTCCGTTGTGATTTTTCCTTTGACTCATGTGCAATTTTATTTTATTTGGGGGGTTCTGGGAATTGAAGCCAAGGGTGCTCTGCAACTGAGCTACATACCCAGTCCTTTCTTATTTTTTATTTTGAGATAGGGTCTCACTAAGTTGCCCAGATTGACCTAGAACTTGCAGTCCCATCTCAGTCAAGACAGGGCTTTCCAAACAGTTTAGTTGCAACCTGGAACCTAGAAGTTTTGTAAATAAAACTCCTACCATGCACTTTCACATACAAAGAAATATAACCTATACTCTAATGGCAATTATGATACAATAAATTGATTTCAGGCACAGATGGTTTTGAGATAGATAAAGTTATAGGATGCAAAAGACATTTTGATAACTATTTAGGAGACAAAAGTATATATCAGTTGTTAATATTTTAAAATACAACAGAAATAGTAACAGTGAGAAAACAGAGTAATGCTACAGCCCATTAGTATGTTGGAAACCCTTCACAGGTATGTCATCAAGTTTTTTTTTTTTAATTTTTTTTTTTAAAGAGAGAGAGAGAGAGAGAGAGAGAGAGAGAGAGAGAGAGAGAGAGAGAGAGAGAATTTTATTTATTTATTAGTTTTTTCGGTGGACACACATCTTTGTTTGTATGTGGTGCTGAGGATCGAACCCGGGCCGCACGCATGCCAGGCCAGCGCGCTACCACTTGAGCCACATCTCCAGCCCCTGTCATCAAGTTTTAACTGTTTAAAATTAATTTATTTTACATTAGTATTCTCAAATGAACATCAAGATGTAAATGTGCTGCATATGCAAGAGTATGCATTGAAACTACTTCATGTCTCTCTGTAAAAGTTTTATTTTAAATGGGATTTTTAAAAAATGCCTTGTTCGGTTGGGCTTGTTTTCTAAATGAAAATCTAAATAGTATCTTAATGTCCACAGGTACTAGAATAGTGTCGTGAAAATCAGGAAGAAAGGTAAGTAGACTGGATTTATTTTGTGAAGGTACATCTAAGAGTTAAACCAAGAGTGTAAGTTACAGCAGCATAGGAGGCAACTGATTTTTCTCAAACTTTCTTCTCTCCCAAAACTGGAGGAAAAAAATTCTGAACATAAAAAATTACATTCTTCTTTTCCTTCTTTTAAAAAAATTATTATTTAAAAAAGTGTAAAAAAAATTTAAAAAAATCGGTTAATATTTCAGGGAGTCTAGGAAACTAGATATGTATGCATACCTAGATGTAGTTTTCAAAAATTATACTGGTTTTTTTTTTTTTTTCGTTTAATGTTGGGAGTCATTTTTCCATGTCTTTAAATATTAGCCTACAATCACATGATTAAGAATATTAACTAAACCATGTTAAAAAACATTTAGGTTGTTTTAATTTTTTAGACAATATAAATAGTGCAATTACATATTAAACACACTTGTTTATGTCATTTGTGTAATTTGTAGGAATAGGATGCAAAGATAATTTATGCATGAATTGGGATAAATTAACTCAACTTTAATAGGAAATTAAAATCAAATTTTGGATCTCAAGTGCACATAATTGGGTGTGTACATTTGAAACTATCCTTCAGAAAGTTCCCACCAATTTTAATTTATATTCTCATCAACATACTTTTAATTAACTAATATCTAGAAGCTTCGTTATGGAATGATTATAGAAAGTTAGCTGGGTGGCTTAAAACTACTTGGGGAAAAAAGGAGTCCTAGAACTCTGTAATACTATCTATTTTTCTGTAAGACTATAAGCTCTTCCCACCATTTTGTTTATTTTTGAGACTCACTGCATCCAACCTATATGAGAAGTTAATTTGTTAAACTGCAGTGAATATGAACAAAGAAAATTAGAAACAGAGGAGTATAACTAAGAAACAAATGTTCTATCACTGTGTAACTATGACCAAAATCACACTAAGTGTATCATTATTATAACAAGGAAATCTAAGGACATGATGACATAATTTCAAAGAATTTATGAAAGTAAGCTACCTTAAAGACCCAAAGCCCTGGAATTAGAAAAATGACTGTTCTGAGAAGGCTGTGGACATAAGTAATCCAAAGAGAATTAAAAAAAGGGTCCAACATCAGCACAGAAAAAAATTAATAAGAGATATGTTTGATGAAGGTAAGCATTAGAGAAAGACAGGTGACAATCAGAAATCAGTGAGATGTACCTACCTAACCAAACCAAGATTTTAAAAAATTTAAGGCTGGCTTGGTTTTTCCTCATCTAACATTAACCATCTATTTGTTTTTTCCATCCAAAAAAACCTAGTTTTGAAAACACTTCTGGTGCCACATTTTCCAAGTAACTTGTTTTTTTCTGGCCTCTAAGATGACTGTGAACATTTCCTCTTCTCGTTCCAAATTTCTAATACCTCCCTCCTCATCTCTCCACTAATAGCTTTATTTCATGGAGAAAATAGAAGCAATTGATCAAAATTCATTTCTCACCACCAAATCTATTACCTTATTTTATCTGTCTCTGCCTCTCTTCTTAATATAATGGATGAACGGTTCCTGTCCTAGCTAAGGTTACTTATTTCCAAAATGGTATTGGATGTTAGCCTCCTGAAATTATCCTTTCTTTTACGAATCACCAATTATCTTTACTCTATCATTCCTACGAACATACAAACATGCTAGAACATCTGCCAAATCAACACCCTTCCTTCTACCAAAGATGTATTTTCCTGCTCTCATTCATAGCAAAACTCCTATAATTTACACACACACACACACACACACACACATATTTTTTATTTGTGTGTATGTGTGTGTGTGTGTGTTTTGTGAGACTTTTGTGAGCCCACTCAAGCCAGTTTCACCTTTCCACCACTCCACTGCAACTGCTTTTGTCAAGATCATCAATGACTTCTAGCTTGCAAAACCCAAGAGTCAATTCTCTGTCCTCATCTTACCTGATCTGATCTCCCAGCAGCATTTGACACAGTGGACTACTCCCTCCTTGAAATACTTTCTACACTTGGCTTCCAGGCCATCACAACCTCCTGGTTTTCCTCCTGCCTCACTGGCCGCTCCTGATCAATAAATATTTATTGAATAAATATTAAATATAATGGTTATAAAGATCTATTACTTAAAGCACAGCTGTCTTAAAATATAGTTTTTTAAATGGAATTGTAATAAAAAACAAATGTTTGACCTTCCAGATTTTCTAGGATAAAATCTAGGTATCAGCAAAATTTTATCAAGAAATAGATTGGAGAAAAAAAAAAGTCTAGGCTGGGGGTGTAGCTCAGTGGTAGAGCACCTACCTGTCTTGGCTCTATCCCCAGCATAGCACAAAGTAAGTCTGGGAGGCTATTTACCAAACTGTTAAGAGTAGTTACCTTATGAGATTAGGGAAGGAGAAAGATTATAGATGTTTTTCATTTTCTAGTATTTAAATACTTACTGTTTGAATGTTTAATAACAAGCATGCATTACTATAACCCTAAACAATGTAACTTAGTTACAGCCAAAGTATCCAAAGAAATAAGGAATGGCATTAGTGGAATTATAAATATAAATGTGCCAGGTTACAACAAAGACTACAAATACCAAACTCCCATGAAGAAAGAAAAGCATGAAATAGAACTACTAGAAAAGACTTAATCTATCTAGGTATTGGTACAGAACTATAGGGAAGGAAGAAAAACATAGAAAATAAAGATGAGAAGTCATGTGAAAGGTCTTACACAGACCATCATGAAAAACCAGTAAGGAATGCTTTAGGTAAAATTAATATGGGAGAGGATTGAACTTAAAAAGGTACAAGACAAGAAATACAAACAAAATGTCTATAAATATGTCTGCTAAGTGATTGACATTTGTAAATAGGTATAACACCAAGCCTATATGATAACCTCACACTAGGAACAGAGTTGGTTTTATTACACAAATATTCACCTCAATGTACGAAATAGCAATTACAATCAAAAAGTCAAAATAATATGAATGTCCAATGGTTAGATAAGGGTTAAATAGGGTAGGACCAACTAATATTATACAGCTATTAAAATTTACCTATGAAGAGTTCAAAATAACAGATAAAAGGCATAAATAATAAAGTGATACAGAAATTTATGTAGAAAAGATCATAACTATGTAAAACCTAATAAATCTATGCACATAAAAAAGACTATAGGAAATACTCTAATGATAATTGTATATGCTGTGTAGAAAAAAAAGTATTCATTTTTTTTCTTCCTTTTCTCTCATTTCCTATTTTTAAATTTTTTTTTTTTTTTTTTTTTTTTGGTATGTAGGAGAATCCCCCTTCATTTCTTAAAAAAGAAAGTCTGTTAAACTAGTGATAAAAAAGAGCCAAGACTGAACATTAAATTTGTAAGACATTACTAGAGAATCATTGTTATTCACTTCACACTGACAATTATAAATGTATCTATATATTCTGACCACAAAACCTGAGAAGATATTTACTAAAATCTGGTCCCTGAACAACTTGCAGTAGCAACAACAGCAGTGCTTACAGAAAATGCAGATTTTTTTTGTGCTTTGCCTTTCATAAATAGTATTAATCAGAACTGTGAAAGATTTTCCAAAATAGTAAGATATTAGAACTACTAAAGCGCACTAGAAATTTCAATATTTCAAGATTCAAATTTTACCACCCAGAGTGTCTCTAACATTTGAGACGCAAAAACCTTTGTCAGCCTATGTGTCCTCATCTTGTGGGTGAAAACATTGCTGTTGTGATAATATGCAAATACTACCTAGAAGTTTTTAAACAGAAAATGGAGTAATTAATGGGAGTATGGATACTAATAGCCTTAATGTACAAAATTCAATAAAAGAACAATTTATTTGTTTCATTTAACATCCAAAAATTAATTACTTACGTTCTGAGGATAGAAGAATGAGGCAGTTTAAGAATCTTTCTTACATAATCATAGACTTTGCTACTACACAAATAGAGTGTACATGCAAACTGTTTCATTTCGGTGGAGTACTCAGCTGTTTCTCGCCAGTTATACATCTCCCAATTAAAATCTGTTAAAATAACATTTATTGTTATAATAAAAAATGGGATAATAAATTTTCAAGTACAGATCACAGCATTTGGATACAAAAATGACTGGACATGAAAATTCAAATACAAATAATCACATTTAAACTGAGTTTGTTCACAAGTTAATATCCGCTCAGGGCACCCTAACCAATTTACCATGCTCATCTCCATCATTCAATAGAAAGAGGGAAGAAAACAGTTACTATTTAAATCATGTTTTACTATTCATTGGCAGCCAGATAAGAAATTTTTAGAGGAAGAGGGAAGAAAATGAAATACTATATTTCACAAGTATGCCATATGCTCTAATCTTGTACCAAAGACAGTTTAGTAATAAATGATTTTTAAGTAATAACAGCACATTTTTTTGAAGCTTCACATAATGGTAATATCCCACTTTTTTGCAAAAAAAAAATTTGGGATAAAAATCTGTAATGAGCCATGCATGGTGGCTCACAAGTTCAATGCCAGTCCTCAGCAATTTAAAGAAGCCCTAAGTACCTTATAGAGACTAAAATTAAAAATAAAAAGGGCTGGGAATGTAGCACAGTGGTAAAGCACACTTGAGTTCAATTCCCAGTATAAAACAAACAAACAGAAAAACAATATAATACCTGCAACCATTATGAAGCGAAATATGGTAACTGGATCAAATTAAGCCTCTAGAGTATGAGAACATTTTTGTTTTATTTTTACCTGGTTACTATTTATCTGAGAGTGAAAATTAAATGAAGAGAACATTTCTAGGGATAGGGTATTATTCAGATTGAAAAGATCATCTTGCCTAACAGTGAAAGAGAAAAGGAAAAAAAAAAAATCTTCTGTTCCTGTGGAGATTCCAATTCTTACTTCAGTTCCCCTCTCTTGGGGAAACAGAATATTCTCCCCTATTTTTCTAGAAATAGGAATAATTCTTTCGCCAGAATATAAATCTAAAATCTCTGCTACTTTCAAAGAATAAGTTGGCAAATCTTATTTTACCCCTCTTCCTGGTTCACATAGAGGACTAAGTAGTCTTTCCATGGATTTACATATCTATAGAATATTTTAGGGAAAAAAATGGGAGACTCATATAATTTCCAAGCTCAAAGACACTTTTGCAAATTATCTAGGTCAACTCTATTGCAACAGGACTTTGGTAATAAATTATGTAGAAATTAAAACTGTTTAGAAACCAGGGGCAGTGGCACATGCCTGTAATCCCAGTGACTTGGGAGGCAGAGGCAGGAGCATCACAAGTCACCGGCCAGTCTCAGCAACTTAAGGAGACCCTCAGCAATTCAGGAAGACCCTGTCTCAAATTTAAAAATAAATTAAAAAAAAAAAAAAAAAAGAACTGGGAATGTAGTTCAGTGCCCCTGCATTTAATCCCCATTACAACAAATAAACAAACAAAAAACCTGTTTATAAAGAATCTGGAGTAGCATAGGTCAAAGCTATTTCAAATAAAGTACAGAAAGTTGTATAAAACCATATGATTTCATTTCTCAGTAGTAGTATTATGCATTATTTTATCATTTAAATACTTCTCTGCTTTTCCTATAATAAATGCTATTTTTATAACTGGAAGAAATATAAAAGGACTTCAAGATTACTTTTCATTCTTCTTGTTTAAACTACTAGGATTTTTTTTTTTTTTTTACTTCCCAGTAGAAAGCATGTTTTCATAAGTAATGGCAAATTAAATATTTAATGGTATTCAGGAAAAAAGTTATTTCGTAAATATTACAGGAACTGGGGGAGATACCTGAAAATTGTGCTCTTAGGAGACACTCTGTTTCTTCAGAAAGTAGTTTTTCTTCTACAAGTGAATCAATTAACTGTAGGCCCTTTCTTTTCTTGATCATCTTGTAGTTTTTTACAGAGATAAGTCTTCTTTTAGACACTTGTAACATTTGTTGCACCTCAGCCAGTTTCTCAGCACCTCCTGTCCAGGGCCTCCTTAAACTATAGTTATGGTCCTCACTAGCAACTTCTTGAGAATTGTCTGGAAGTGGTTGTTTTAGGATTTTCTGTCTTGCTTTACCTTTAAGGTGAACACCCTGAAGAATCTATGACAGAAATATAAAAGTACAGTTATTTTTGAAATCATCAAGCATGAGATTATCTGTAAAAATAGCACTGAACACAAAACATGCACCTGGTTGCTGTGGAGAGTTAGATGTGAAGGAAAGAGTCATAAACTCTGAATTTTTAAAATGTGTAGTATACAGAACAATGCACAAGGTTGTGGTTTGTTTATTCTTTGCACCTACATAGAAGTATTAATGTGATGCTGAAGTTTCTGAAGTAAGTAACTATAGAAAGGTGGTAGTAATTTGGGAAGGCTTCCTGGAAGTGAGTTTTGAATAGTTCTTTGAAGGAACAATAATATGGATTAAGGGAGGGGACAGGAAGTTATTTGTGTAAAAAAGAAGGCATGGAGGGAACAGAGGCTTTGGAATCAGGACTGACCTTTGAATCCCAGTTCCCTTACTCATTAGCTGTCATTTAAACTCCACAATACCTGTGTCCTCATGTGTGAAATGTGGATAAAACAGGGTTGTCTTGAGGATACAATAATATAATTTGCATAAATCTCCTGTTCTAATGCCAGGCCATCAGTGGTCTCAATAAATAGTAGTAATTATTGATTTCACACAAAATTATGAAAGCAGATGTCAGTTTATCAAATTCGAAGTAAGTAAGTATATGTGGTTTGAAAGAATTCAGGGCAGGCAGAAATACATAGATTAATTAACAGGAAGCTCATGGAACATATGAATTTGACATCAACTACCTGGGGAATGAGATAAACAACACTGAAAGAAGGAGACTCCAATGCGTTAAGAGGAAGATAAAACTAATGTCACAATAGAAGTCAAGAGCTAGGCGAGGTGGTACATGCCTGTAATCCCAGCAGCATAAGAGGCTGAGGCAGGAGGAACTCGAGTTCAAAGCCAGAGTCAGCAACAGCAAGGCTCTAAACAACTCAGTGAGACCCTGTCTCTAAATAACGTACAAAATAGGGCTGGGGATGTGGCTCAGTGGCTGAATGCCCCTGAGTTCAATCCCTGGTACCCCCCCCCCCCACCACACACAAAAAAGTCCATGGCCAAAACAAAAACAAAACTAATGTCAGAATAGAAGAGCCAGGAACGGTGGAGCACACCGGTAATCCCAGAGGCTCGGGAAGCTGAAACAGGAGAATCTCAAGTTCAAAGCCAGCCTCAGCGACCCTGGGGCACAAAGCAACTGGTGAGACCCTGTCTCTAAATAAAAATAGGGCTGGTGAAGTGGCTCAATGCCCCTGAGTTCAGTCCTCAGTACCCCCCCAACCAAAAAAAAAAAAAAATAAAAGAACAGAAGAGACTATCACAGATTATGCAAAAAGTGAAAACCATGTTGAAAGGTTACAGTTAAAGGGTAAAAAGTTAAAAACAATAAAAAGAAACAAAAATGTAATGTCAATATGGATGACTCATTCACAGAAACTCATTTTCTATATATTTCTTCCTTATACCAATGCTATTAATTAGGTATATGTTTGATCAAGATCAATAACATTATTAGGAAGAGCCAATAATGAGCTCTTATTCAACAAAAGCCTGACTTTTAAGACTGCTTATACCTACTAGTTGATTTTTGTGATTAAATTTTTTCAAAAGCTCCAAAGCAGAATGCTATTATTACATATAGACTAAAAACAACAAAAAGAAAATTAATTTTTAAAGCGTTTAAAATCCATTACAGGATTTAATACTTGGGATGTTCTCACCTCTGCAAATTCTAGCTGAAATGTGAACTGCCTTGATTTTTTTCAAGGCTCTGTAAAATTTAGCTTTGTTTACAACTGGATTTAAGTACCTTGTATAGAGAAACAGAAGGCACAGCTCCTTTTTTCAGCTTTCTTCTTATGCCATAGGACTCAAAATCACTTTCTTGAAAATGTTTAGAACATAGTATAGCACCTGGTCCTGGAATCCAAATCTTTTTGCTTCTAGGGTCCACACGATTAACAGCTCTGATCCATTTTGAGCGTTGTATGGTATCAGTTGGAAATCTACAGCAATCATATTAAAGTGCCATTAACATGAAGATACTATAGTAATACTACAGTAGTATTTTTATATAAACCCATTTCTTAACTGCTGTCTATAAATATAATATCCAGTCAAGTAAGTTTAAATTATTTGTTTTGAAAGTTCTTTGATTTCTTTTTATGAATTCAGAAGTTCAACAACTAAGGACTTATGTGTTTTAGTTTAATGAGGACAGTTTCTTCTACTTTAAGAGAATCTATTGTCTTTAAATGGTTAAATAATACATGTGGGTGATGACTTTAAATCATGTTCACAAATTCTTTGGCACTCTTCCCTTCAATTATCTTTCAATTCTAATTCTATCTTCTAATTCTCCTCTCCTTGAGTAAGACCAGGAAATACTTTAGCAAAGAATTTTGCTAAAGCAGAAGTGACAGTGAGAAATCAGACACCAGATTATAAAAGGCATAGAAGCTTCCTTCTTTCAACTGAATGCTTTTGCCCTGGGGAAATTATCTGTAGCTTTATAAGCAGTCCTGTGGAGTGGATTTCTTGGGGAGAAATTTAGGCCTCCAGCCAAAGGCCATGGAAATTAGCCTTTTTGAAAACAAATCCTTCAGCCCTAGTCAGGACTTCAGGTAACTGCAATCTTATGAGATACCATCAAATTCATCAAATCCAGCTAATCCACTCCTCAATTTCTAACTCTTAAAAATGTGTTGAGATCATGTTTCCACTGGATTTTGATGTCATTTCCATGGAGCAATGGAAAAAGTACATTCCTTGTCCTGTTTCCCACATTTTTTTAAGGTACCTTTTTTCCCCCTAGCCTTGAACACATATTAAAAAAAAATGTGTGTGTGTGTGTATATACATATATGTATATACACACATATATATATAAATTAGGTATATATATATTTCAAATATATATATATATATATTTCAAATATATATATATCAAATATATATATATATATATATATATATATATATATATATATATATATATATTCATTCTTGCATTTCTCTTATTTTTTTTTAATTCCAGCCAAATTAATGTTTGGAAACTTTTGAAATTAACATAAAGAAAATCACAAACTAGCCCAGTGCAGTAGTTTATGCCTGTAATCCCAGCTACTCAGGAGGCTGAGGCAGAAGGATTGCAAGTTAAAAGCCAGCCTGTTAAATTTAGCAAGATCTTGCCTAAACAATTTTAAAAATAAATAAATAAATAAAAAGGTGCTCAATGGCAGAATGCTGGCTTCAATTCCTAGCACTGAAAGAAAAGAAAATCCCAAAACTACTCTTTTTGTACCCTCCTGTTGGATTCATCTTGGAAACAGACTTATAGATGGTGTATGCCTACATATAACTTTTGCATATTTTAATATTTAAAAGCACACAGTTGGGCTGGGGATGTGGCTCAAGCGGTAGCGCGCTCGCCTGGCATGCGTGCGACCCGGGTTCGATCCTCAGCACCACATACAAACAAAGATGTTGTGTCCGCCGAGAACTAAAAAATAAATATTAAAAATTCTCTCTCTCTCTCTCTCTCTCTCTCTCTCCTCTCTCACTCTCTCTTTAAAAAAATATATTTATTAAAAAAAATAATAAAAAAAAATAAAAGCACACAGTTATTAGGTATTGAGACTGGTGAAAATTTCCTCAGATAATGGTTAGAAACAGAATGGTAAAACAACTTTGAGATACTCTAAATTATTTTAAGAAAGAACATGGAATTGGAAGGCTTATATTTAAGTGTCAATGACTTTTTAGAAGCTGTGTGGTCTTAGATACATGTTTCAATCTGAGTCTTCTCACAGAGCTGTAATAAGATATACATAAAACTACAGATAAATTCCAAAGCACTTTCTAAAGTGTATAATACTATCCAAAGTTTGTTCTTTCCTAGGAAGAATTAATTCCATTTCTGGGATTTTCATTTTACTGTTCCAGGAAAATAAAGATACTTGAACAAGAGCAAACAAAGAATTGTTTTACAAATAAAGGAAAATCACTTTATATTGAATTCTTACCTAATGGATGTTTATGAAGCATTCTAAAAAGCAGGCTTGTTTACCAAATTATGATTAGACCCATCCCTGATGCTAAGCTTCCCAAATGGTAAACCTGGCAAATACATGGAGTAGCTTGGGACACCTGGAGCCCCAGAGTAGTTACTATAAGTGAACTCCAAAGAGTTTTGTCATCTCTCTCTCTCTCAAAGTATTATAGAAGCATTTTGTATGCATAAAATGCCATGGAAAAGGTTGGCAAATACTGCCGAGTAATGAGTATGACTAATGAGATATAGAGTTCTGAAGAAAATTAAATTGGTAATACCTAATTCTAATTTTAAATAATTTGCCTTGCCTTGTGATATATGTATCACAGATTTCAGGGCATGTACTCAGATTTTTACATGGCGAGAGCTCCATGATAAAAAAAAAAAATAGTCTATATGTTTACTGGCTTTAGGCAAGTAAACAGAAGATAGCAGTTTAAAAGAGAAGGGGAACCAACTGATGAGTAAAGGTTAGGAAGAATCAAGAAAGCACACAATTAAAACAACAAAAGACCATCCAAAAGACATAGCCCAAACTCCTTAACCTGGCATTTATTCCTATTTATCTCCTAATTATCTTTCCACTCCTCTACATTTTATCTGCACTCTCCATCTCTTTACCTTCTTCCTTGCCGTTCCTACTTAAGTGCTACCCATCTATCACTCCCTGAAGTTTTTTTTTCTTTTTTGTTACTGACTATTGAACCCCTGAACACTCTGCCACCGAGTTACATTCACATCCACAGGATCTCGCAAGGTTAATGCTCAGGACCTCACTAATTGGCCTTCAATTTGAGATCTTCCTGTGTCTGCCTCCTGACTTGCTGGGATTACAGGTGTGCACCACCGCGCCCGATATGATGCTGTTTATCTTCTTATTAAATTACTTCCATTAGCTCTCTATATCTTATTGATATTTTAATAGGCTACCTCTCGGGGAGTACGCGTCTTCTGTCCGTGAGGATCTATTTTACCTCCTCTTCTACTTCTTGGTGTATCTTTAACATTGATTTGAATGACCTACACCAACCTGCACTATAAATGGGTTCAGATGGGACTACTATGAAATTCTGCTCCCACTCTTGAGCAATATGAAATTTCTTTGACACGACCACATGACCAACCAGAATCCACCCAGAATCGTACCGGCCTGTAGAGCTCGACCAACAATGCCGACAGTTTGCAAGGTTAGGCTGCACAGGCCAAAACTGATCAGTACTCAAGCTCTCAAGAAGCCACGTAGTCTAATGGGGGCGCATGCTTGCAACAGTTTTCCCAACTGTCCTCCCTTCTGATCGCCTCACTTTAAATGAGACCACTGCTTTTGAGTAACCTCACTCAAAATTCATTAGGCAAAGCGCAGTGGGAAAAGATCTGCAATTTGGAAGTAAACATTGAGGAAGAAGTGAGCGAGGAACCCCAACTTCAGACGCTTCTCACTTCCGCTCCCCGCCCCACGACACACACGTCACATCGACGGCGCGACGCAACGCCCGGCCCCGCCCCGCCCCGGCCTACGCTCGCCAGGCTCTGCTGCGAGCTCGATGGCGGCGCGGCTGCTCTCACACGCACTGGTGGAAGGAGAGGCCGCGCTCTCGGCTCAGCACAGTGTCTCGGGTACTGCAGCCCACTGCAAAGCAACTTCGGGTCATCTTGTTACATGGGGCTCCACCTCCAGGCTTCCCACGACAGCTTGAATCACGATAAATTTAACTCCGCCCGTTGACTCCGCGTCTTCGACCTTTATTTATGAGGGAAGGCGGGCTTTACAGGCGAGGCACTCCCACTCTGCCTGTCTGTAGGCTCACCGGTTGACGCCCTAGCCAATCACAGAGCATGGCGTGTAGTAGAGGCCAATCGGAAAGGTCAGTGGCATTAAGACTTGCTCTTGACCGCTCCTTCTCGGCCTTTGGGTGCGTGGTGGGGTTAGCAGTAACTGGATTGTTTTCCTACTTGGGATCAATCCGGCGCCATCGTGCGTTTTGTGAGGCCAGTTCTGAGAATATGAAGCAGAGAGGAAGGGCCAAAATTGAGGCGAATATGAGGCTTGCGGATGGGACTTCGGGTGCGATCTCTGAAACTGGAGGGTATGTATGGCAAAGGATATGATGGGGACAAATAAAACGTGGTGCCCTACATGTTGAAGACAGAATCTGGGCAAAAGTAAAATGATTTACTGAGCTGCAAGTCATTTTCCTTTTACTTAATCTTGTAGCTCTCTGATTCGGAGACAATGTAGGAGATGTTGTCATGGTTGGCGTTAAAAATGTGATTTCGGAGGAGCTTGAGCGAAGAGTATGAAGTGAGCATGCTCCGACTTTTTTAATTCAAAGAACCCCTTTCAGAAAGCTACTTTGCTACGACGAGAGAGTCAAGGAAAAAAGGTAAGTTTTCCTGGGGGTTTGGGAAGCCTTCAGTGCAGTGCAGTAGCAGTCATGGAGGCACGAGAGAAAGGGCAGTCACGTCATTTTGGTTGGAAATGGGGCACTCGTAGGTTTCAGAATTTGAGATGGTCAGTTTTCAAGGAAGAAAGAAAATAGGCCAAATGAGGGCATGATATTTTTGTCTTTGAAAAGTATAGCCGTAGCATACTAAGTGGCTCTTTTTTAATCCTGCATAGTGTTGGAGGCCACGTTTAGAAAACAGCAGTGTTAATCTAGCTTACATAATTCCAAATTTCCAGACCTAAAAGATTGATTGCTTCTTTTTTTCCTTTTTGATTATTTGGTCTAGATTCCAGCCAAAAAGATTCGTATCAAGGTGTTATTTATTTATATCTACTTTCCATTATAATGTGTTTATTTCTTATCTGAATGAAATTAATAGAGATTTGCTTATGTTTTATTAAAAATTATGGCGTAGAGATAGTTTGAACTTTGGAAAGATTATCATCTGGGGAATGGGCAGAGCAAATGTTTTTTGGCTCTTAAGATGTACAACAAAGACTAGAAGCTGGGTAAAAATATTGGGGCAGTTGGTTGGACTATTATTGAGTACTATTCTAGTACTCAATGAAGACCTGAATTAGGCTAAATGTGAAAGGATAGTGACCACAACACTCGGAGTGACCAAAAGATCTTTATTGCAGCAGTGCAATAAAGAGAAAAGAAGGAAGGAAAGAGAGAGAGAGAGAGAGAGAGAAGAGAAGAGATGAACAGGGAGAGAGCAAGAGAGAGGGAGAGAGAGCAAGAGAGAGGGGGGCCTGGCAGGAGGGAGTTTTTATAGCCCAAATCTAATGGGGCCTCTGGGTCTGCATGCTGCCTTGTTGGCCCAAGTGGGGTTGAGTGCTCAGCCTTGAGCGGGACTTGACACAAACAGGTGATAAAGGACCAGATAGAGGGGGGTTTGAGTGTATGGGCTATCTTGCAGCCAGCATCTGTTCAGCCTGCCCTGCAGACAACACAGTTCAGCCTGCTCTGCACCCAACAAAATGGAAATAGTAACATTATTTTAAATTACCTTTAAGGAAAAAATTGGTTGCCTTATATATTTGTAACAGTAAAAGAGATAAGTACCATATAATTAACAGATTTAATGTATACAGTTCAGTTAGACTTTAGTATTTGCTCAGAGTTGAGCAACTATCACTGCACTGAATTTTAGAACACTTTTTTGTTTTGATATAGTATGGGGTCTGACTATATTGCCCAGATTGGTGTCCAAATGGGGTTCAAGTGATCCTCCTGCCTCAGCTTCCAGAATTGCCTTGGACTATGGGACCCTTGCCTGGCCCATATGAGAACATTTTTATCACCCAAAAAAGAAACCCCATTCTTTTTAGCTGTATCTCCCTCTCTCCTGTCCCTCCAGACAACCAATTTACTTTTCTTTGTGGACTGAACTGTTCATTGTACTTCATCTAGATAATAAACTAACAGGAGAAATTATGTGACTGGGCTGGGGATGTGGCTCAAGCGGTAGCGCGCTAGCCTGGCATGCGTGCGGCCTGGGTTTGATCCTCAGCACCACATACCAACAAAGATGTTGTGTCTGCCGAGAACTAAAAAATAAATATTAAAAAATTCTCTCTTTCTCTTTCCTCTCTCACTCTTAAAAAAAAAAAAAAGGAAATTATGTGACTGGCTTCTTTAATGTACAATGTTCTCAGAGTTCATCCATGTTGTAACATGTATCAGTATTAATTATGTTTTTATCACTGAATTTTTCCCATTGTATAGATATACCACATTTTATTTATCCATTAGTGATGTACATTTGTGTTAACAGTATTTTTGGCTATTATGAGTAAGGATGCTGTAAACATTAATGTGCAAGTTTTACACGGCACGGACATAAAAGTTTTGTTTTGTTTTTGTTTTTTTTTTGGTGCTGGGGATTGAATCCAGGGACTTATGCATGTAAGGCAAGCACTCTATCAACTGAGCTATATCCCCATCCCCATAAGTTTTTGTTTCTACACCTAAGAATGGATTTCTGGGTCATATAGTAATTATATTTAACTTCTTGAGGAGCTTCAGGACTATATTCCAAAGTTACTGTACCATGTTACATTCCCACCTGAAGTGGATGAGGTTTCCAATTTTGCCACAAAAATCATAAGCCTCAAGTATTATCCCATTGTGGTGGTTGCTTTTTTTTTTTTTTTTTTTAGGATTCAAAACTTTGTAGGGAACCCACTAGAGGATGTTCCTTGAGTCCAAAGACAATGTATAAGGTGATTTTCAGTCCTTGGCACATGTGTTTCTGCTATAATGTTAAATGTGTTCCTGAAGAAAAGAACTTAATTTCAGCAAAATTATTCATTTGAGTTTACAGAAAAAAAAAACAGGATTAAGGTAGACTACTCAAAATCTATGCAAATTAAAATCACTTGGGGGGGGCGGGGTAGGGGGAGTGATTGCTACCTGAAGAATGCATTTATGTTCCTACCCAATTTTAGGTAACTTCAAAGCAAAAAAGCCACAGTGGGCATAAAATGGGCAAAATGGAAGGACTGAGACATTGGGAATGGAAGTGGGGTTCTGGGCTAATGTGTTCTTAAAATGGTTTACAGCTAATATAACCAGTTGAGAGCCTGAAAAAACAGATGGTGATTCAGGTGGTTTGAGAGCCAGTTAAATATCTGAAGTGAGGGCTGTTTTCTTTCCTGCTTAATTGGATTACAGTGGTCATGGCCCTCCTAGGAAAGATGAAACAAAGTGGTTCTCACATTATTCTGACAAGTGTTTTTTTTTTTTTTTTTTTTAGAGGGGGGGGGAGAGAGAGAGAGAATTTTAATATTTATTTTTTTTTTAGTTATCGGCGGACACAACATCTTTCTTTGTATGTGGTGCTGAGGATCGAACCCGGGCTGCACGCATGCCAGGCGAGCGCGCTACCGCTTGAGCCACATCCCCAGCCTTCTGACAGTTTTCTTTTTTTTTTTTTTTTTTTCAGAGTAGAAATTATAAGTTTATTAAAGGACAGCAGAAAAGACTTCTCCCGGAGGAAGAAGGGGACCCAAGAGGTGGAATCCCTCTGACAGTTTTCTTGAAGAAAAAATAAGCAGTCTCCTTTCTTAGGTGTATTCTTTGTAGCGTGTGTGTGTTTGTGTGTGTGTGTGTGTGTGTGTGTGTGTGTGTAGTAATATATATAGTATGTATCTCGCATATGTATATGTAATACATTTATATAAATTACTGAAGTGATGCTGTGTTCTTTTTTGAAAATTTGTAGAACATTTATAAGAAAGTTCATTTTATGGTTAGAGTACCTTGTGTTCTTTTTTTCTAGCATTTTCTTTTAATTTTTCTAGGTGGAAGTGGTAATTACTAATTGTAAACAAGTTACTGAGAACTGACTGTTCTATAGTAGAATGTCAGATTTACTTAAATATCATAAGCCTATTTAAAAAAACAATAAAACTCACTTTACAGAAGCCAGAAAGAAGAGGTCACTGCTCTAGATAGTCTCAGAATACTTCAGTATAGGGAAATATTTAATAAAACTTTTTTGTGCCTTTTGTTGTTTAGTGGTGACATTGAGGCTCTCAATTTGATCATTTGGTTATATCTTTCCTTTAGTGACTTCATATCCAGTGATTAAATCTTTTCACTGCTGTTCACATAATGAACCGTTGTGATTATTGAATACTTAAATGAGGATATGTAAGCCTTATTAAAGATGGTGTTCATTGTAAAAGGCATTGACCATTGCACAAAATAATTTTAAAATACCTCTTTTTCAGGAGATAATGGGAAAAGATGTGGATCTTGGATAAGAAGTCAAAATATGCAGGGAAGGTAGTATATTTTTCTGTTTTATGTGTATTAAGTAGTCCTGAAACTATAGCAGCAACTTGGAAAAGGAGGATTGTCCAAGTAAAAAATGGATTTGTAAAGACTGGTGTTATCTTATTACCTATTTTATGGTAGAGTTTATTGGCTACATAGGGAAGAATAACAATGCTTATTGATCAGTTACTGTGTACCACCCATTGAGCTAAGCTTGAGAGTTGTTTTTTTATTTTATTTTTTTTATTTTTTATTTTTAAAGAGAGAGTGGGGGAGAGAGAGAGAGAGAATTTTTTTTTTTAATATTTATTTTTTAGTTCTCGGCGGACACAACATCTTTTGTTTTTGTATGTGGTGCTGAGGATCGAACCCGGGCCGCACACATGCCAGGCGAGCACGCTACCGCTTGAGCCACATCCCCAGCCCTGAGAGTTGTTTTTTTTAAACCTATTTGTTTCTTATAATAACCCTATAAAAGCAGACATATTTTAATTTCTAAGCCCAGTCTTTTGCTTGTTAAGCATATCTTTTCTTCAGATGCTTGGCTAATTCTACTAGAACTTTCCAATTTGTTGTCCTGCTATAACTCATTTTTGCTGAATTTTTCATCTTTGAGTTCGCTATGTTTTTTTTTTTTTCCTTCAGAAAGTATTTAGAATTTGAAATTTTTTGGTGACCAAATTTAAATACAGTCCTGAACCTTTTCACTTAATATTTTGCTCTTTGGATACAGATACAGATTTTGTCCTCTTAGTTAACTTTAGTAGGTCAAAATAACAAACTCTTATTATCCCACTGTTTTTGTGGATCACTATTCTGGGAATAGAAGTGAGTTATTTTGGCTCAGTGTGGTCTAATGACATGACAGTCATCTGAAGTCTTAATTTTTAGGAGAATAGGGCAGCTTCTGAGCGCTCTACTTCTTTGCTGGCTAATGTCTAAAGAATTTAGTTCTTTGCCATATGACCCTCTTCATAGACTATGCCTTCCAAACCATAGCAGGTAGCCTCCCCCAGAGGGCAAGATATAAGAATAAAATACCAAGATAGAAACTTTACTTTTAAAACTTGATCTAGGAAGCATATACCATTTCATCTTTCCTCTTCTGTTATTCATGGAGACCAATGCTGGTACATAATAGGGATGGATTATACAGGGGTGTGAATACCAGGAGTTGGTGGTAGGGTATCATCATGGACCCCACAAGGATATCATATATATATTTTTTAACTTTCAATTTATTACATCAAAAGGATTTAGTAGTTGACTCAAGTAAATTAGGTGTATAAGAGCGTGTATATCCAAATAAGTAAGTTTTATTATTTCTTGTGCATATGTAGTAATATATACGTAGTATATAACTTGCATATGTGTATATTCTACATATATCATAAACTACTGAAATGATTCTGTGTTCCATTTTGGAAATTTCAACTAGAAATTTGGTTTCTTTAACCCAGTATTTTGCTGAGGTGGCACTAATGAAAATGTTAAACATTCAGTTTAGGTTTTTCATTTTTTGGTACTGGGGATACTAGGGGCACTTTACCACTGTGCTACCTTTCTAGCCCGTTTTATTTTAAGACGGGACCTCTCTCAGTTGCTGAGGCTGGCCTTGAATTTGCCATCTGAGCCACCTGGATTACAGGCATGCGCCCACTGTCCCCTGCTTGTTTACAGTCTTGTAAAGAACATAGTCTAATTACTTATAGGTCTATAAATATTTGCTGGAGGATGGAGTAAAGGTACAGATGTACAGAATCAGTGAAGCATTTTGACCTTTTTCCCCAAGCTTCATTTTTGTTAAATATGATGAGTATACTATACTACAACTTCCCGCTGCTGCCTTTCCCCTCTGTATGTGCTTCTGCCCCTCTTCATTAGCAAATACAGACCATGTCAAGCAATCAGAATGTCCCTTATTATAGAATAATAATTAGTTCCTGATATTTGTAATCTTTTGAATTTTTTTTATCACTGCTGTCAAGTTCGTTAATAGAAACAACCTTCCTTCTTTTCCTGTAAAGTCTTAGTTCTGATAGTTGTGAACACTTGTCTAATAAGAAAAGCATTATATTAAGCCAGCTATGGTGGGGCATACCTGTAATCCCAGTGGCTAGCAGGCTGAGACAGGAGGAGGGTTGCAAGTTCAAAACCAGCCTTAGGAAAAGCAAGGCGATAAGCAAACCAGTGAGACACTGTCTCTAAATAAAAATATAAAATGGGGTTGGGGAATGTGGCTTAGTAGTTAAGTACTCCTCGGTTCAACCTCCAGTACCAAAAAAAAAAAGATTACATAAAAAGCAAAGAATAAACAGTTTAGAATATCAGGCTTGATATGGAGAAGATGCTTTCAAGGTAGCATGAGATAGTCTGTAGAAAGTAGATATAATGATACACTTGAAAGAATCTTTGTTCTGATTTATTTTTTCAGTCATAATAAAACTGAAGGTCTGTGTATATGGTCCTGGGGACTGAACTCTGGGGTGCTTTACCACTAAGCTATCTCCCCAACTTTTTTCTTTTTTTGTTTTTTTTGAGGAGAGGGTCTTACAAAGTTTCTGAGGCTGGCCTCAAAACTTGAAATCCTCCTGCTTCAGTTTCCTAAGCTGCTGGGATTTTTAAGGGCTAAGCAAAGAAAAAAGAATAGAGCTTCAAATTAAGTATAAATGTCCAATGATTAAACTTTTTCCACTGCTGTTCACATCATGATTTGTTGTGATTAATTTATGTGGATGAGGACATAATAGAAAGTCATGAAACTTAAATATATGGTGTAATTTCTATACATTGATTTGCCTGTTTGAATGTTTTCCCTTGTAGGTCTAAAATTGAAGGTTGTTTTTCTTAGAGAAAATCACTTATTGTATTTATTTGATCAAGGATTAGAAGATTTATATGTAATAAGGTAAGAGGTTTATAAAATAAGTAGTTTTCAAAAAAGAATACAAAGTAAAATGAGAACAAAAGTTTGACATTTAAGTATAATGTAGATATTGTACTTTGAATTAAAGTTCTTTTCTTATTTTAGCTTTCAAAGAAAAATAGAATTTTAAAAATTTATAGGTTGACTGAGGAAAGAAAATTGGAGAGGTAGAAGAAGGGACTTTTAATAGTCATCTTTTCTTAGAAATAATGATATAATCCTTTCAGGCCTTGAAATTCTTAGAGATTATATTTCCCAGAGTTTACATTTGTTTATTTTTTTGCTATTCTTTAAATGATTCATACATAATTCCAATGGATGACTATCTAATAACATAATAGGAAAGTGGTAGCTGAGAATCTCAAATCTATTGCCAATTTTGTCATTGTGTCTTTTATCATACCCATTTCCCAAATTTAAAGAACATATACATCCTGCAAAGAGAAATCTTAATAACTTAATTTCTCATTAAATGCATACAAAAGATGCTAAACCTAAAAGTTGATAATTTTTTTATAGCCCATATGAAAAAGATGTATGAAATAAATGTATCCAAAAACAATAAAGCTAAAACATTAATAGAAGGAATGCTGCTGTTTTGCTAAAATGTAAGCATAGTACTGTACTGGCTGTTAGGGAGCAAACTACACAACTGACCATCTTGTTCCTTGTGGTTATTTTTCTAGAACTTCACTCCTTGAAGACTTGAAGATTTTTGAAATGAAAGGGGGAGTCACAATTTTCAAAATAATATTTTTTTGACCATGTATAAATCCTAATTTGAATTGTTCTTTTAATTATATCCACACATTGTTCTACCTTTACTGAGTAATTCAGTCTTGAAACTAGCACTGTTTGAGACAAGTTTTGTTTTTATTTGATCCAGGACAAAACTTGATTAATTTATAGTCAACTATTAAAAGATTAAAAATTGACTTTTGTGAAATGATTATTTTCTTTTTCAGTACAGTAGTCTTAATAGGCACAAGTATTAGTTACCAAAGTATTAACTGAAAATAGTTATATAAATTTTGCTGCTAGTTCAGTTCACAAATTATTTTGCAAATAAAAGATGTACATCATGATCAGTGACCACTCACTTCTTTTAAAGTCTGATGGTGATTATTTACTAATAATTTATTCAGTCCTTGCACTGATAGCAAAGTGCATAGTTTTACTGCTTTCTTGTATCCCAGAGACTGAACTCTTACAAAAATGGATAATCAAAAGAAGGAATTGGTCGATAAAGATGACAGTGTAGCAAAGAAATGAAAATGGATAATGCTAGAAGTAAAAGTGGGTGTGATTAGAAGATTTGAAAGTGTCAGCTGCAAAGCAATGCCTGCAAGAAGCTACAATGTGAACTGCATTGAATATATAGTTAGTTGTCATCATATCTTAATTTGTGCTACTAACAGAAAGCCATTTACAGTCAAAATTGAAGACTAATCAAAAACAGATCCCAGTTTGGCTAGCTAGCATTCAGGCTGTTGTTAGCTGTTGCAATGAAAGAAAATAATTAACAATGAAACTGAAAATAAAAATTTTGCTGCCAGTAAAGCTGGATTCATTATTTCAGAAGTCAACATGAATTGGTTAATGCTAATCTACTTGGTTAAGTTGCAAACTCAGATAAAGGCACTACTATGAAATTTGTACCCAGATTCCCAGATACAAGTAGTCCTACTTACTGTAGGACTCCATTGAGTCCACCTTGTAGGATTTCAATGCAGTGTTATAGAAGATAGAGTGGGCTGGGAAGGAATTTGATACTGCTGCTGTTCAAGAGCCAGTTGAAGAAAAGCCAGATGAACTTAGTGAAGGTGAACCTCTTGGCATGAGTGATAGAAGTGGTTGTGACATAAAAGATGAACATACCTCAGAGGAAGTGATGCCGGCAAAAACCCTTCACATCAAATTCTCAGAGATACTTAATGACCTTGAAAGGAAAAAGGGTAAAATTTGTGGTTCCTATGTCAAGGCATAGGAAAGATGTTCAGTGCTTACTGTAAGTAATATGAAGACAAGTGCTATTAAAACTACTCTTGATAAATTATTTACATTTTTAAAAAACTAATTTTCAGCTTCTAATGTTTTTAATTATAGTGAATTAAATGCTAGTTTTACAAAAGTTGCAGGGTAATATTTTTGCATTTAAAATAAATATCAAGAATTTAATTTTTTTCTGTGCTTTTTCTTTTTAATTAATGTTCTTTTTAGTTATACATGACAGTAGAATATAACTTGACTTATTTATACAAACACGGATTACATTTTATTCTAATTAGGAGATCCCAGTTTCGTGGGATGTAGAGATTCACTGTGGGGTATTCCTGTACGTACATAGCAAAGTTATGTCAATCATTCCCCTGTCTTTCTATTCCTATCCCCCCTCCCTTCCCATCAGAATTAATTTGGGGGGGGGGTACCAGGAATTGAACTCCAGGGCACTTAACCACTGAGCCACACCCCCAGCCCTATTTTGTCTTTTATTTAGAGACAAGGTCTCACTGAGTTGCTTAGCACCTTATGGTTGCTGAGGCTGGCTTTTGAACTCTCAATCCTCCTGCCTCAGCCTCCCTAACAACTGGGATTGCATACCTGTGCCTGGCTGAGAATTAATTTTTTGACCAATTTTAAGGAAACAGAATAATTATATATTTTCCCAAAGACTTAGATTGCATTGTGCCTGCATTTAAAACACATTAAACCAAATATAAATACACATATCAAGTCTACAGATATTTATTCATATTGCCTTTGTATACTGAATACCAAAGTTTTGAAATTAGTTTATAGTATTGGATTTCTCATATTTGGAGTTCATTTATCAATCCATTTGTAGGCCACACCCTAATAGAGTGACAACATTTTCCAGTAAGGTCATAGTAAATATTGGGCTTTGAAGGCCCATGCGATCATGATTACAACTACTCAGCTCTGTCTTTGTATAGCTTAAAGCAGCTATAAACAATAACCATCAAGTGTGAATGTGTACTAATAAAATTTTATTTATGAATACCAAAATTTGAGCCTCAATCATTTTTTTTTTTTTTTTTACCCAGAGTTGCTTAACCCCTGAGCCACACCCTCAGCCCTTTTTATTTTGTATTTTAGATAGGGTCTTAACTGCTGAGGCTAGCTTTTTTTTTTTTTTAGGAGAGAGAGAGAATTGTTAATATTTATTTTTTAGTTCTTGGAGGACACATCATCTTTGTTGGTATGTGGTGCTGAGGATCGAACCTGGGCAGCACGCATGCCAGGCGAGCACGCTACTGCTTGAGCCACATCCCCAGCCCTTTTTTTTTTTTTTTAAAGAGAAAGAATTTTTAGTTTTCAGCAGACACAACATCTTTGTATGTGGTGCTGAGGATCGAACCCGGGCCGCACACATGCCAGGCGAGCGCACTACCTCTTGAGCCACATCCCCAGCCTCTGAGGCTGGCTTTGAACTCCTGCTTCTCCTGCCTCAGCTCCCTGAGCCACTGAGATTACAGGCATGTGCCAACACTCCTGATTTTAAGATATTTTCTTTTGCACTTTTTCAACTGTTCACAAGGCCTGGAATTTTGGGGGAGGAGGCAAGGTTTGGAGGTGACTGATTTATGCTTCAATTATTGCTTTTAGGGTGAGAGTAGGAGTTACAATGAATCTTTTCATACTAATACACATTTCCAAGTAGCAGGGAGTCTTTGGAATAGGATAATAAGAAGAGAGTTCAGAAGGTAAACTTTTTCTCTTGGCTCAAAGGATGGTCCCACTTGTGTGTGTATGTGTGTGCATGCGCCACATCCCAGTCCTATTTTGTACTTAGAAACTGTCTCACTGAGTTACTTAGTGCCTCCCTGTTGCTTAATTATTGTTACACAAGTTTGTGTATATAATAAAAACATTAAATTGCATATTTTCAAAAGTTGAGCTATGTGCTATATGAATTTTATCTCAATAGAGCTATTTAAAAATATAGCACTAACTTCTACTAGATTTTGCAAGCTAATTTAAAATTTTCATAGTTGCATAGCATATGGTGAAAGGCTGGCTTTGGTCATCCTCCTGCCTGAGCCTCCAGAGCTGCTGGGATTACAGGCATGCAGCACGCACCCAGCTGGATGGTCCCACTTTTTAAGTCAGGTTTTTTTGTTGGCCCCTCTAGATAAGTCTTGCAGCTATAAGTTAGAATGGAAAGTATTTTAGAACATACTCAAAATTAGCCACTGAAAAACTAGTAATATGCTTGAGCTGGTCTATTTCAAACCTGTTGAAAAATACTTTTTAAAATTGAGCCGCACATGTAGGAAACTGAAGGTGTTGGGAAGAGTGCAGTGAATTAAAAAAAAATTCTACTCCAGTATGGTAGTATTGACCATATTTTATATTTTTGTGTGCAAGAACATTCCAGTTATGGCAGGTGGGCAAGGTTTCCTTAAAGAACTGGCTTTGGATGATAGGTATAATGGAAAGTGAACGGGGGTAGAAGTTAGGAGACATTAGGTTGAGTGCAGGTTTTAATATTTAATGTTTTTCTCTGGTTTGACTATAAAGTTATTACTCCCTAAACTCAAAAAGTGCATTGAAGTAACACATCAAGGGTCTGAGGAAAGTAGGAGCATCTCGTGTGAAATGCTTGAGACCAGAAAGATTTGAGTTTTTTGTACTTGGAAATATTTGCATAGACTTTTCTGTTTGAACATCGCTAATCTGAAACCTGAAAAGCTCCTTAATCTGAGCGTCAAGTAGGCGCTCAAAAGTTCTTTATTTTCAGATTGGGGATGCTCAAACTACTACTTGCCCACGGCTAGTTGTAATGGGTCTGGACTTAATGGGATAGTAACTTTAAGGATACTAACAAATTAACATACCTCGGCCCACTTACCTATGCCCCTTTGGAGCATTAAATCAACTATTTCTACAAATAATCTTTGAGTGTGACAAGATCATCCAATTTCAGTTCTCAAGACACATAACTGTAAAAACAATAGGCAATTTAAAGAGCCCAGGCAAACTGCAATAAGCTCCTTGTAGTTTGGCGTTGGAAGTAGCTCAAGGGCTGCTGGCGCCTCACAGGACTACGTGGCATTCCTGCGGGCCACCGCCATAAGCCAGACCGCAATGACCAGCAGGACTTTTCCTTTACCCGTAGTGTGGCTACTGCATCCACAACCTCCGCCCAATCTTACAGAAAAGTGTCTATAACCACATGTGCTGCAAACGAGGGCCCCTAAACCGCAGCACTGGACTTGATACCTGACCGGCCACAACTCCCGGAAGTACCGTGGCCGACCGCGCGCCGAAGTGGGCGGGGCAAGGCGTCGCACCCGGAAGTGTCTGCCTGCAGGGAGGGGCTGCGGCTGCCACGTTGGAGCGGAACGTGGAGGTGGCCCTGGGCCGGGGAGGAGGGGCGGCGGCGAATCCTGAGAGAGTCTGACCGGCGCGGTGCTAACGCAGAACCGGTCTCTGAGGGTCCCGGGCAGTTGTGTCCGCCTGTTGCCTTCTGCCCTCTTCGACGGCCACCGGGCCTTGAAGTTGTGCCCAGGAAGCTGGGACCCCGGCCTCGGTCTCTGCTGGCTCTGCCAGCCTGAGGCCCGGTCTCCGGTGACTACGCGCCCCTGGTCTTGGTTTCGGGCCCAACGGGACAACGTCAGGCTTCGAGACTCCTTCGGTGTTCGTGCCCGTCAACAGCCGCCGACGAGTCCAACGTCTAGCACAAGCTCCACAGAGGATTACGACAGGGTTTCCTGCCGGGCATTCTCAGCAGGGTTGGTAACTGGAGTTTGAGGTTAGGAGACCTTCGGACCCAGTGCACAAAGAGGTGCGGTACCCAAGGGCGAGGAAAGGAAACAAATCTCAGTTTTATTTCGTTGACTTTAGTTTGGTTGAGATTTTTCGTTTGTATTTGACTTGTCAAATTTAAGGGTTCACGGGGTTGAACTGAAAGCTACTATCATTTAACCACAATTGGATGATTTTAGAAACAATAGTTTCCAATCGCTGCCTATACTTCTAAGGAAACCTCATTAAGTATGGTATGATTTTGCTAATAAGTTGTTATAGTAAATTGTGGGGCAGTTGTAAATTAAGTCAAAATATTGTTTAGATTTATGGGCGTTATAAACTTTTCTGTAGTTTAGAGAGTGAATTTTACATAGGTCTTTTTGAACTTACAAACCCCTCCTCCTAAACTGTTCTTTCTACTACAGAAAACTGAAATTTGGCTCTTTGTTGCAGTTTTAACTGTATTTAATCGGTAAATTCGAAGGTCGTCCTTGTATCACAGAATCCTCGTTTTTTCTTACATCCTCCTTTTTCATTGGTTAAAGCTTACCCTTCTTTTTAATGGTTCTTCTGTGCTCCTCATTTCTCTTTACTCTATAATTACAGCTGTAGGAAAGATTCGTAGGCTTTAAGAACTTCTGGATAACTTGCAGTGCCCCCCCCCCACCCCCAGTTCTTCTGGATGGACTTTGAACCCAGGGCCCAGGGCCTCCTGCAAGCGCTCACCACTAAGCTATATACCCAGTCCTTTTTATTTTTTGAGACAGGGTCTCGCTAAATTGTCGGGGCTGGCCTCGAATTTGCGATCCTCTTACTTGGCTACTTGAAGTGTTTTTGTAGTTATGAATTTTTGTCACACGCATTCATGGTTATTTCGGAAGTGTGAAATGGAGATGGATATGAAATTATACTGCTTATTTTATATAAGCAGGCTCTTTTGTGAAACTAATATATAAGAAAAGAAGGAAATTTGTATACTGTAAAGAATAGTGATTATCAACATTTTGGGATAACACTCCCTTTTGAGAATAGTGAAAGCATTAGGTCATCATCCTAGAAAAACACTAGACATGTAGAATGTGTAATTTCAGATGTTTACAAATGCCAAGTTTAAAAAACTCTTGTAAAGTGACATTAATAAATTGATTTTTACACTTTTTTAGAAATGTTGCTGTTCTTACATAGGTTCATTTCAGCTCAGGATGTTTTCTTATCCTGAAGATGTATGACACCATTTATTTAGTTCAGTAGCCAATGCACAGTTGCTTTCTTTGATTTGTGTTTAGTTGAGTGAGATAAACCTAGAACATTGACAATACTATATTAGTCCTATGCAATAAATGTTGCCATTCTTTTTTATTATTATTTTTTTATTTTACTGGGGATTGAACCCAAGGGCTCTCTATCACTAAACTACATCCCCAGCCCTTTTAAATTTTTTATTTTGAAACTGAAGCTTGCCTTGAATTTACGATCCTCCTGCATCAGCCTCCTGAGTTACTAGGGATTACAGCTGTGTGCCACCACACGTGGCAGATATCCCCATACTGAGTGAGATATTTTGCCCACACAAGCTGTATTTTTATTAAAGGCAGTGCCAGCTAAGGATTGTATTCCTAGTTTAGGAATTAAAGGTGCTGGGTCCGTTACTTTAACTTTTCACTTTCCTGTGTATGGTTCAACTCTATGACATTGTAAGTATTTTTGAAGAATAATAACTGCTTGAGTTTTAGTATTACTTCACATTTGCAGTGTGAAGGAGTAGCAAGAAAAAAAAAGTTTTCACTTAATTGCATGCAATTAATTACAAAGTTTTTTGAAAAATAAGAGTTCTAACTTGGAACATAAATTTTTTTCAGATGTGTTCATGAAGATACTTTAGAATACACATTTTAAATTTTAACTTTTGTAATAGCCCTCTTTTATGAGTATTTGCTATGTGGCAGGCACTGTTGTAGGTACTCATTTAATTCTCAAAATGATGTGTGGTGTAGATGCTGTTATTGTCCTTATTTTACTTAGAGGGGAACAGGACACAGGTAAAATTATATGACAAAAGTCCAAGGCTTTAAAAATTATATGACAAAAGTCCAGGGCTTTAAATTTAGGATGTCTGCTCTAAATTGCATGCTCTTTAACTGCTATGTTATAGATATTGTTTTGCAGATAGTATATATAAATAAGCCACTGTCCTTACAATTTTTTTCTGGTTTTATAACAACTATGGTCATAGTAAAATAGTATTGAAAGAAGCAAAGTATGCATGGTAGGAATTCTAATCACATTGATAAATTTACCCAAATTTTTTAAAGCAAATCTCACTTGGGAATTACATATGGTTTCATCTAAACTTCTTATTTTGTAGAAAATCATTTACAATTAAATGAAGAGAAAGAAATACACGTGTATCTAGATGAATCACTTACAATTAAATGACCATTGCTAAGAAAAGGAAATATGTTTCCCTAGCATTCTCATTTTGAGAATGATAACAGGTAGATTATGGTACTCCTGTTTAATTAGATTCAGTTCTTTACACAACTCTAAGTCATTGTTTTTATTTTTATACAGATAGCATTGAAGTCTTGTATTTAGTATAGATTAATAAGTGGACCTGCTTCTAGAACATTAAGTGCCAGAGCTAAGAAATAAACTTATGAATGCTTTGAATTCCTACTTAACCATTATATGTTCTTGTGAAGTTGTCTCTGTGTTTACACATTAACCAAGTACTCAAGAATTAGCCCTTGTACCTTTGCTGTTGGAGATACCATAAGTCTAGTTCATTTTTTAAAAAAAGCTATTTTGGTTTTCACTTTTAGGAATTGTCATTTGTCTTTTTTTTCCCATGACAATACTTTCCCCTACATTTTAATATGAAAAGATCCTCTGAACCATTAAGGATTTCTAGCTTATCAATATATTTGTATTCCCTTAAAATCAGAATTCAAAATCAAACAAATCTTTCTGCATACATACTATGTTGAGCAGTTTTGAATCTAAAAACTAATACCTCATTGATTGTTGACAAAATGGCACATAAAAGTGTAAAAATGGTAATTGAAAAATATATAAAAGTATGTGCTCATAGGATATTATTAGTATCTAATTTAAATAGAATGACATTTTGTTATAAAATGCCTAAAGTGGGGTTTACTTTGTATGCAGACAGGATTTTATTTAGATTAGTGTGGATGGAATCATCAAGGCAGTTTTCATGAATGAGTTGGAGCTTGAACTTAGTATTAAAGATTAAGTTAAACATTTGGCTGATAGGAATAAGACATTCATAAAAAGAAAATAGGTCCTTTTTTTACTTCTTAAAAAATTGGAATTTTTTTCCCCAGAATAATCTTAGGTATAATGTTTTCTCAATCTCATGCTAATTATACTTTTTAAAAAATAGCTAACATATCAAAACACTAACTTGTGTGGTAGGCATTTTGTTTGCTTCTCAAATACATTATCTCATTTGACTTCACAACATTTCATGAGGTAGTCACTCTTATCCCCATTTTACAAATGTAGAAACTAGGGTTCAGAGAAGTAAAGTAATGCTTTCATGGTATCATATCTAACAAGTTGAAGAGCCAGTAGCCAAAGTGAGGGTCGACTCCAGAGACTGTGATTTTAACCATGTAATTTAAGCTCTGAATCCCACTTTTCCCTAAGTTAACACAATTTCCAAAATACATTTCTTTTTCTTTTAATTTTATCATGCATGGTAGTTGCTTTGGTATTATTATTTCTTCTGAATGTTATTATTTCTCCTGTTATTAAAAAAACAAATACCTAAACTTTTTGGAAGAAACAAGAGTTTCGTCTTTGGAGCTAAACTTCCGAGTTCAAATGTTGACTCTTTCTCTTACTATTATGAACAAATTATCTAATATTCTGTGCTTTCATTTTATCATTGTGAAATCTTCAAATAGAAACAATGTAAGACTTAAGGCTATTTGTTAGTCTGAAGCCCTTCTTGGAAACAGAGGATGAACTTCATCTTCTAAATATGAATAAGGAAACTGACAAAAGTTCTGTTGGAGAGCATTGAGGAAGTATATACACACCTGAGACCAAAACAGAAGAAAGAATAACATGTTAATGCTAAATGCCCAGTAATGTAGGAATTTGGTTATACAACTAGTAAAAAGAGAAGAGGATAGAAAATCAGAAGCAGAGAAAGTTTGTGGATTGCCATATCTGTAAAGGGTGGGAGTCAAAGGGCATTATTTAAAGCTGATAAATTGGCAAAAGTACAAACATATTCAGCAGTATAAAGGTAAACATTAAGAAAGATAATATTATTGTATGACTGTAATGCAAGAGGGGCAGAATGGTTATTCAAGCTAATTTCATTAGTGCTCCGAGTAAGGAGTTAATAGTTGTTGTATAAAGAAATGGGGGATTACATCAATGTTTATAGCAGCTCAATTCATAATAGCTAAACTATGGAACCAACCTAGGTGCCTTTCAATAGATGAATGGATAAAGAAAATGTGGTATATTTAGTAGAGTATTACTCAGTTTTGAAGAAGAATGAAGTTATGGCACTTGCCAGTAAATGGATGGAATTGGAGAATATCGTGCTAAGCTAAATAAGCCAATCCCCAAAAACCAAAAGCTGAATGTTTTCTCTGATATGTGGATGCCAATTCACAAAAGGGGGTTGGCGATAGGGAAGAATAGAGTTACTTTAGATTAGATAGAGGGGAGTGATAGGAGGGGATATGAAGTTAGGAACAATAGTAGAATGAAAAAGACATTGTATACATATATGATGACTGCATGACCAATGTGATTCTATAACATGTACAATCAGAAACATGAGAAATTATACCCCATTTACATATGATATATCAAAGTGCATAAATGTATTCTACTGTCATGTATAACTAATTAAAACAAATAAGAAATTTTATGACGTAAAAGAAAAAGAAATGGAGAATTAATGGTATTAAATAAAATTATTTAAAATTATGGTTACAAATATAGATCAGAAACATTAGAACAAAAATGTAGAAAGATTATAAAGACAACAGACAACAGCAAAAACTTCAAAATTTTATAAAACCAAATGGTAAAATGTGGTAAGACTAAGATCAACCATTTTTTTTTCTAGCAATACATTTTAAATGGCTTTAGGTAACCTAATAAAAAGATTTCAGTTTGGGTTACCAAGCAAAATCTGATTTTATTTTAATTTTTTAAAAAATATTTTATTAATTGTTGATGGACCTTTATTTTTATGTGGTACTGAGAATGGAACCCAGTGCCTCCCATATGCTAGGCAAGCTATTTACCACTGAGCCACAACCCCAGCCCCTCATTTTTTTTCCCCTACTGTATTCAAAACATCTAGTGAAAACAGAGTGGTTCAGAAGTTGACAAGCTGGGCACAGTAGTGTACAGTAATAATCCGAACCACTTGAGAGTGGTACACACCTGTAATCTCAGTGGCTTGGGAGGCTGAAGCAGGAGGCTTGTGAGTTGAAAGCCAGCCTCAGCAATTTAGCGAGACCCTAAGCAATTTACTAAGACCCCCATTTCAGAATATATGTGTGTGTGTGTGTGTGTGTGTGTGTGTGTGTGTGTGTGTATACACACATATAAAAGGGCTGGGGATATGGCTCAGTGGTTAAGTGCCCCTGGGTTCAGTTGTCATAGAGGGCCACTTTGTGATATTCACCAAAATTAAAATTGCATTGATATATATACATTTAAACTGATTGAACCCAGGGACACTTAACTCTTAGCTTCATCCCCGGCCCTTTTTATTATTTTGAGACAGGGTCTTGCTAAGTTGCTTAGGGTCTCTTTAAGTTGCAGAGGCTGGCTTTGAACTTTCAATCTCCTTTGAACTTTCAATTCCCCTTCTCCCTCCCATTCCCTCCCACCTCACTTCCCTTTTTAGGGGTAATCTTCTCATGCTCTTCCTCCCTACTCTGTTTTGAGTCTCCTCCCTTATATCAGAGAAGACATTCGGCATTTGTTTTTTAGGGATTGGCTAACTTCACTTAGCATAATCTGCTCTAATGCCATCCATTTCCCTGCAAATGCCATGATTTTGTTATTTTTTAGTGCTGAATAATATTCCATTGTGTATAAATGCCTAAAATTGTTCTTATCATTGAGTAATTCTACTTCAGGAAGATGTGTCTTGTTTATTATATGGCTTCTCTTAGCCCTGATACATTGTAACCCATACTTGTTTGAGAAGCACATGTGTACAAAGTTAATTCCTCAGCTACTATCCTGTATTGTTTTTTGGGGGGATATTTTTCCTGACTGATTTTTCAATGGAAGGACAGAAGATTGAATATCCATGCTAATCCAAAACTCTGAAAAGAATATCAGATTTTGGAGCATTTCAGATATCAGATTTTTGGGTTTGGAAAGCTTGAGCAATAAAGTCTATGCAAATATTCTATAATTTAAAAAAAGAAAAAACTCTGAAATACTTCTAATCTCCAGGCACTTTGGATAAGGGGTATTCTGCTATAATCTATAAAGAATTAGAATAGTCTACATTTGTCTCAAAATAGTTTCACAAGTTTTATCTTCTAGTTCTGAATGCTCGCAACAAGTGACACCTAAACCAATTTGAATTATTGGCTCTTGAACATTACTACTGTGGTAATGGTTTGTCTAGTATGTTTCTGTATATAATATGTTTCTGTATTTTATATTACATAATTTTTTAGGATGAAGTTAAAAGAGGTAGATCGCACAGCCATGCAGGCATGGAGCCCTGCCCAGAATCACCCCATTTACCTAGCTACAGGTAAGATCAAAAGAGGAGATAATATGAATAACCCAATTCTTCTCTTCTACATATGGCTTATTCATAAATGTCCATTAAGATGCAGTTCAAGCTTCCTCTGGGAAGCCCCTATCCCCAGCAAGATACCTCCATTTCCTTATCAGCTGAGTTCTGTGACCTTCATCTTTGTTCCAGTAGCACCATGTACATCATAGCAATGATCACAATGTGTTTAAAATAGATATTGCCTTTTCCACTGCACGGGGATTATGTTTAGCATTAGTCCTCCAATATTAAGCATAATAGAAGACATGTAAAAGTTCAATTGAATGAAGAGCAAATTTGATGCAAGCATTTTTTAATATAAAAAATGTATAGCATGTATGATTATATGTACATATAGTCAATCACAGGACTATTTTTACAGAGAGCTTTTAAAATATTTACATACTTTAAAAAAATTAATGGCCCTACCCACTCTTACAAACATCATCTTGCAGCCCTGTGCCAGAATCTCATTGCTATAGTAATTTAAGCATCTGCTTAATGGCATATGTGCTGAGATTTCAGCTACTAATATAGCATTCATGTGCAAGATAATTGGAAAATATGCTTTTAATTTCTGTTTTGTACCATTTTCTTTCAGTCTTTTATTTATTTTAATATTTTTAATTATAGGTGAACACAATACCTTTAATTAATTAATTTATTTATTTTTAGTGTGGTGTTGAGGATTAAACTCGGTGCCTCACATGTTTGAGGCAAGCACTCTACCACTGAGCCACAACCCCAGGCCTGAGTCTTTTATTTTTGTGTATGTAGTTACCATAAATGTATTTTCTATAGGAACATCTGCTCAGCAGTTGGATGCAACATTTAGTACCAATGCTTCCCTTGAGATATTTGAATTAGATCTTTCAGATCCATCCTTGGATATGAAATCTTGTGCTACTTTCTCTTCTCACAGGTATGAGGTTCATTCTTATTCATTTGATTATTTATATATTGTGATTGATGCCTACTTTGTCGATAATTATTAGAAAGTATAAGAAATACCATTAATAACATGAAACATTTTGTGAAAAAGTATATAAATGCATTTTTGTGGATGTGAAAGAAGTGTTTATATGTTCTCTTTACTGTTTTATTGCTGACTATTATGTGTAGGATGGGAAGGAGAAGCTCTAGTTTCTTTTTTTCCTCATAGTATAGAATTACTTTTTTCTATTTCTTTCATTCGACTTGTTTGTAAAAATGTTTGGTGTGAATAGAAAAAGGAGTGGTTATATTAATCACTATGGTATTATTGATTATCTCTGAATGGCAGAGGGTTTTTTTGTTTGTATGTTTGTTGGTACTGGAAGACAGGATCTCACTAAGTTGCTGAGGGTCTCATTAAGTTGCTGAGGCTGGCCTCTGGCTTGTGATCCTCCTGCCTCAGCCTCCTGAGTTGTTGGGATTATAGGTGTGTACCACCAAGCTTGGCTGAATGGCAGGTTATTTTTATTTTCTTCTTTCTACTATCTATATTTAGAAATATGCCTCACAAAGTATTTTGTTGACATAATTTCTGATGTACTAAGTATTTAAATCACCCTTTCAAGTATTTATGCTCTAATATAATGCCAAAGAAAGACGCTTTAAATTGAATGATTAAATGAACTTAATTGTCTCAGTATTTTAGCAGGTTTTGAAGAGACTGTACCTTAACAGAATATCATTCAAATCATGGAATTTAATGGGACACTTCATACTCTGCACAGCCTTCACAGTATGATTGGGAACCCCGGATATCTCTTTTATCTAGCAGTTTTTCTTCTTGCTACCATAGAACTCTTTGTCATCTTTCTACTGTTAATACATTATTTGTCTTAGAAAATTTCAGGCAACTTGCTTAACACCTTTATTGTTCTGGGTTTTGTGGTACTGGGAATCAAACCCAGGAGTACTTTACCTCTGATATAGACCCACAACCCTATTTATTTATTTGACAGGGTCTCACTAAGTTGATGAGGCTGGCCTCAAACTTGAAATCTTCCTGCCTCAGCCTCCAAGTTGCTAGGATTATAGGTATGCACCATCATACCTAGCTAACACCTTCACTATTTAACAGCCTACATGTTAGTGACCAGTTCTGTTGTCAAGTAGAGTGTAATATTTTTACACAAACGTGGTTGGTTAGCTTTATTTTATAGGTGAATTAAAGGCAACATAGGACGATTAAGTAACTTGTCCAAAATCTTGCAGTTTCTAAATAGTAAGATCATTTTAAAGCATATATATATAGAGAGAGATTTTGTTTTGTTTTGTTTTGTACCAGAGATTGAACCCAGAGGGGCTTAACCACAGAGACACATCCCCAGCCCTTTTTTATTTTTTATTTTGAGTCATAGTCTCACAAATTAGTCTCTAAATTGCTTGCCTCAGCCTCTCAAATAGCTGGGATTACAGAGATGCACCACTGTGCCTGGCTAAAGCCCATATCATTTGACACAGAACTCAAGTAAACTTTGCTCTACTATATTGCCCCTGTAAGAGTTTTTACTTCTTAGGGAATATGTAGGTATGACTATAAATACAAAATAAAATTCTATTTTACCAGAGTTATACACAATGACCAGGCATGCAAGAAAATCAATGTTTTTCTAGTATTTATTAAAGGTAAAAAAATTCGATGTGTAATTTTTAATTCTTTTCTACATTTATTTGACTTCAAGAATGAGTTGTCTTTTACTTAATTTCTTTTAAAGGTACCACAAGTTGATTTGGGGGCCTCATAAGATGGATTCCAAAGGAGATGTCTCTGGAGTTCTGATTGCAGGTGGTGAAAATGGAAATATTATTCTTTATGATCCTTCTAAAATTATAGCTGGAGACAAGGAAGTTGTGATTGCCCAGAATAATAAACATACTGGTCCAGTGCGAGCATTGGATGTGAACATTTTTCAGGTTTGACTTTGTTTGACATTCATTCATAATTCTTAAAATGTGTTGTTCATTTTGCATAAGTTTATGAGTCTGCTCTGCCTCAGCCTTGGAGTTAAAAACCCAAAAATGTGTGCCTGGCTGAGAGGATGGTGATGCACACCTATAATACTAGCTACTCTGAAGCCTGAAGCAGGAGAATTGCAAGCTCTAGGGCAGCCTCAGCAACTTATAAAGACCCTGTCTCAAAAATAAAAAGGGAATGGGTATGTAGCTCAGTTGTAATGTAGCTCAGTGGTAGAATACTTTCCTACCATGTGTGAGGCCCTGATTGGTTTAAGTCCCCTGTATCTTAAAAAACAAAACAAAAAAGTATGTGCATATATGGTTGATGAGTGATTGTATTTGTTTTAAGAATGGTGGGGGCTGGGATTGTGGCTCAGTGGTAGAGTGCTTGCCCAGCATGTGTGAGGCCCTGGGTTTAATCCTCAGCACCACATAAAAACACATAAATAAAATAAAGATATTGTGTCCAACTATAACTAAAAAAAAACGAATGGTGGGATCAGAGTTGAGATCAGGGTATATGACACTAATTCCAAGAGGGTATCAGACTAACAGGTTAATTCTGGAAGTCTAAAGGTGTCATGCTATCTCTGGACAGTTTTAAACATTAGGAGCCCCAGAGTTGAAAATTCTGCCTTTTGAAAGTTTATGCTAGGTCACCATTAGGCTGATACTACATTGTCTGGTTAAGTCACCATTTTATTAACTAAGAAATTTTGTGTTTGTAACAAAAAGATTACTACCTTATGAAATAATTAGAAATTATCCAAATAATACAAATTTAACAAATAGGCAGTTAAGATTCTACTGTTGCCTTCACAAACATTACTGAATAGTAATTATATAAATGCATAGGTTAATAATGAATGAATTAATAGAATACTAGATTATAATAACCAGAAAAAAATTTTAAACAAATAGTTTATCTCTTCTCGTATTATGAATACTTAGGGTATAGAAATGCAGAAACTCAAAACTTTTTCATTTCTATAGTTTGTGTGTGGTATCTACTCTTTTATAGATTAGCTAGTTAATTCCTTTTTCAGTTGTATTAAACATCAGTGGCTAGTTAATTTTTTTTTTAATTTTAATAAACATCATCTGATTTTTGATAAAAGGTTGCTTTTCTATAGGTAGCTATAGAAGAAGAAGAAGCTACAGAAGAAAAAGTCTTCTGTTTTTCATAGTTATATGGCATTTGCTCATATAAGAATTTATGAGTGAATAATAGTGGATGAAGGTAAATATAGGAAGCTCATTATCTTCTTGTACGTTATATTACAGTTTTAGGGTCTTTTAGACCTAAAAGGTATGCAGCAGAAATAACCTAGAAATACTGCCACCTGGAACAAATTTAGTTTACAAGAACTAGAAAAATATGAAGAGTTAAGCAAGAGATTTTACTACTATACTGGTCCAGCTGTGGAAGCTGACTTTGAGGTATCCTGAAAAAGATGTCATAGTTTTAAGGATTTAGCTATTTCTGAAAGCAATTATTGGTGACCATTTTGTGTGTGTGTGTCTGAATTCCTTTCAGAGATATAAAGCCACATACAATAATCCCTACATGGTTACAAAATTAATTGTTTATCTGTGTAATTGTTCTTTTTTGTGATGCCTTGTATTAAGAATTAGTTTTATTTTCAGTGGACATATTTATAAGTAGTTTTATAAAATGTTTTTTAAAGATCTTTTAGTGAAGAATTGTACATAATTATTTAGGAATCATGCATATGTGTTTTGCTTTTTTAGTTAAATAGGAAAATTATGCTGAAACTGACATCTTTCTAGCTCTGAACTGAGTTATTCTGAATTCTCTTAATTCACAAATGCCATTTGGTTATAAATTATTCCTTGGTTACAGACTAATCTGGTAGCTTCTGGTGCTAATGAATCTGAAATCTACATTTGGGATCTAAACAACTTTGCAACTCCAATGACACCAGGAGCCAAAACACAGGTATTTTGTTGATTTTGATCAATATGATGAAAGAAATCAAAGTAGTTCTTCTGTACTTATTTGTTTTAAGGTTTTTTCCATACAAATCATTGTTAAAATGTCTTTGATTTTGCTTCAGTAAAGTATTAATAAATGTTTCTTCAAAGTATCAGTGAGTCCTTTAACAGTAAGTATTTATTCAGTGCCTACCACTTGCTAGACACATTTCATTGTAGTAGGCATAGAATAGCAAACAAAATGGACAAAAATCCTCGATAATTTTCTTAGGTATGGTTTTATTTTTATTCTATTATTTTTTTTCTACTCTAAGAGCAGCCAACCTTACTTAAAAATACACTTTTTCACCAGGTATGCTGGTGCATGCCTGTAATCTGAGTGATTTGGGAAGCGGGGGCAGGAAGATTACAAGTTCCAGGATAGCCCTGGCAACTTAGCAGACAGTTTCAAAATAAAAAAAGGCTAGGTATATGAGATGGTTCAGTGGTAGAGTGCCCTGGATTCAATCCTCAGTACAATTAAAAAAAAAAAAAAAAATCATCCAAACATCATCAAGTTAGTTGGATAAGACCAGTCTTCCCCTACTTTACCTTGTTTCTTCTTGTTTTCTGGACACCAATTTTGAGTGGCCATTGTAAATGGCCCTAACATTTTAGCATAATGATAGCATATATTCTACCATTTGTAAAGGTATTTTTCTTGTGGTCCAGGTGATAATTTTTTCTCTGCCTAATTGTTGGCTTTATTCAACAGCGTCTATTTTATAGTCTTATCTACCTTGTAGCATTTACAAATAAAGAACTCAATAAATACTTATTGAATGAAACACTTTTAAACAAGCACTATAAACTATAAACTACATTGTATATGATGAGATTGGGTAAATATAAAATAACTTTGTAGACTAGATGGGTCAGATTTTTAAATAATCAGTTTTTTAAAATCAAGGGTCATACAATTAAATTTTACTATAATAGGGAAATGGTTTTTTAAAATAGTTTATTTTTTATAGCCCCCAGAAGATATCAGCTGCATTTCATGGAACAGACAAGTTCAGCATATTTTAGCATCAGCCAGTCCCAGTGGCAGGGCCACTGTATGGGATCTTAGAAAAAATGAACCAATCATCAAAGTCAGTGATCATAGCAACAGGGTAAGTGTATGATTAATTTGTGATGAAAATAAGTTATTTGTGCTATAGGTATACTTATACTCTTTGTCAGAGTTGACAAATTTTTGTTAAGTCAAATCCTATATTTATATTATTCAGTCATATTGGAATATAATAAAATTTCTAATAAATCATGTTGGGTATTATTAATGGTAGAGAGTTTGGTAATCTAAGGATTTATTCCGTAATATACTATTTGTGTAGCTGTTCCAAAGTGTTGTAGCAACTTTTAAATTCATCTTTAGCTTTTCATAGAACTGTACAAATTTTTCCTGCTAGAAATTTTAAGAGTGTGAATTTGTAATTTCCAAATTCCTGATTTTGTCTCTTCCTCTGATTAGGTACTGCCATAGTAAGCCAAGATCTTTGTCCCACTGGCTCAGTAGACACTGCTATATAATACATTAAATTCTCAACCTTACAAATTCTTTAAATTTTTTGTGTTATCAGGTTCTATAAAATACTTTAGATAATTGAGAGATTATTTTTGTTTGTTTTGTTTGACATTTTCAAGTTTGTATAAGTCAGAATGCATATATAATTTTAGAAGAACAACAAAAAACTGTTTAGGAGAATATTCCTTCAGAATTGTTATTTCAAATGGATCTGGACTTGTAAAAGAAAAGTTATCAATGGAATAAAGCATACAGTAAGCATTTTATTCATCTTAGAAATTGTTTTATAGATTCTAAACTTTGGGTAATTCTCAGTAACAGCGTTAATTTATCTCATGAAATTTAGATGAAGGTTGTTGCTTAAGAAATTTTTCCTTCATTTTTCTGCTAAAAGAATGATGTTATAGATTTTTTTAAAGTCTTATCTACTAAAAAAAAGTCTTCTTTTCTTTTTTTTTTTTTTAAGAGAGAGTGAGAGAGATGGGTGAGAGAGGTGGAGAGAGAGAGAGAGAGAGAGAGAGAGAATTTTTTTTTTTAATATTTATTTTTTAGTTCTCGGCGGATACAACATCTTTGTTTGTATGTGGTGCTGAGGATCGAACCCGGGCCGCACGCATGCCAGGCGAGCGCGCTACTGCTTGAGCCACATCCCCAGCCCCAAAAAAGTCTTATTTTCATTTTGTGAAAGTGTTTAAATTCATATAAAGTGTTTTCTCTAGTTAAAATAGTTGTAATAAAACTCATTTTAGCCTTGATAGACAACAAATCTGCCATCCCCTTGATCTTGGACTTTCCAGCCTTTGTAATTGTGAGAAATAAATTTCTGTTGTTCATTTAAAAAAAAAAAAAACAAACTCATTTTAGTTGGCTGGGGTTGTGGCTCAGCAGTAGAGCACTCGCCTAGAACGTGCGAGGCCCTGAGTTCTATTCTCAGCACCATATAAAAATAAATAAATAAAATAAAGACGATATTTAAAAAAAAAAAACTCATTTTAGATATAGAATTATTCTGAACCAAAATTGTTTTGTATATTTAAAATAGCTAGATGAGGTGAAAACATTGAGTCTTTATATGTTTAAGACAGTTTGATAAAATTTAATAGCTTTAAATTGGGGTTTTCAAAAAGAAGTAAACTATGCCTGAGCTGATGTTTTTTGCTGTTTGTTTCAATAAAGGAATATTCTTCGAGTTTCATTTTGGCTTATTATAAAGTAATGTGATTGATAAAATGTGAGCCTTAACTATTCACAGATGCATTGCTCTGGATTGGCATGGCATCCTGATGTTGCTACTCAGATGGTCCTTGCTTCTGAGGATGACAGATTGCCGGTGATTCAGATGTGGGATCTTCGATTTGCCTCTACTCCACTCCGTGTCCTGGAAAACCATGCCAGGTATCATGCTACTATTTCAAGGAACTTGATTTCTTCATGTTCTAAATACTTGGTTACTGCTTCAAATTATTTGATTATTATTATTAGTTTTTAAATGGGGTATTGCTATGTTGGCCTAAAATTTGGCTACCTCCTCCTCAAGCTCCCACCTCAGCCTCCTGAGGAGCTAGGATTATAGTGGAACACATACCAGTGTACCACCTGGATAATTTTGTTTTATTTTTTAAATTAGGGAATCTACTTTATCTCTTTCTCATAATAGATAGTACAAATGGTTTATTTTTATTTTAAGCACTTGTCATCTGATTTTCTCTACCAAATGTATATAGTAGCCAAATATGTACCATAATAGCATGAATTCTTTGTTAACAAATTTTTTTACTAGTTAATTCAAACAATAATTAATAGATCAAAATTCTAGTATGCCACAGTACTTTGGGACAACCCTTGAAATTTATTATACAATTTGATCTTTTTTTTTTAGTAGTTGTTGGACCTTTATTATTTATTTATTTATTTATATGAGGTGCTGAGAATTGAACCCAGTGCCTCACTGGGTTTATATATATTAAATATATATAAATGTGAGGCAAGTGCTGTACCATTGAGCTACAATCCCAGCCTTACAATTTGATCTTTATATAGGTCATAATACTTTTGAAGATGAAACTTCTGTGAAATTTCATGTCAAGAAACAATTTAGAAGTTATATTTCTAAGTTTTAATTTAAAAGTAAACATTTTGAGAAATTACAAGGCTTCTCCTTTTTTATTTTATTTTATTTTTTTAATTGAATTATTGGGAATCAAACCCAGTGCCTCATGTATGCCAGGCAGGCACTCTTCCATTGAGCCACATCCTCAGCCCTCTGCTTTTGATTTTGATTGTGTCAATCTATTTGAATGTTATACTTAGTTAGATTTTAAGTTAAAAAAAAAAAAGATTATTCTGAGAAGTTTTAATATTTTTTTTATGATGGGGGGGGCACCTGACACATAATACCTAAGTATACAATATACAAAGCACTTTACATGTTATTATGATTAATCCTCATAATAATATCCTGTGGTGGAGATATTATTATTAGTCACATTTTCTAGATCAGAAATCAAAAATCAACAAGTTTTAAACTTGCCTAAGATCACTTAACCACTCAGGTGCTTGCTTCCAACCTGAAGTCTGAAGTCCATTCTCTTAACATTACATTCTACCACCAAAATAAGGAGTGGCCATAATTTAGCAAAACACCATGGTGGGTGCTAGGACCAAATCAGCATCTCTAGTACTCAGTTTCCTTCCTCTAATAAATGAAAGATTAGGATTATTATTATTATTTTTAGTTTATACATGGACACAATAACTTTATTTTGTTTATTTATTTTTATGTGGTGCTAAGGATCAAACCAGTGCCCTACACATGCTAGGCAAGTCCTCTACTACAGAGCTACAGCTCCAGCCCCAGATTAGGATTATTGGGTCTTCTTTAATTTTTTTTTATAACTTTATTTTATCTATTTATTTTTATGTGGTGCTGAGGATCAAACGCCTTGCACATGCTAGGCGAGTGCTCTACTGCTGAACCACAACCCCAGCCCCAGGATTATTGGATCTTTATCTTTTCTTCCAGCTCTATAGTCAAAGGCATTCTTAAGTGTTTTAAAAATTCTTTGTTCTTTTTTGTGGTGCTGAGGATTGGATCCAGGACAGGTCTTAAAATTATTGAGTGGATTCTGAAAGGGGGAAATAATTATAAAGTATATTATTGATGTGATTGGGAAAATGTGGTAATATTGCATATAAATAATAAATATTTTGAGTATATAATTGAATTGTAGTTATGTTATTCTTATTCCAACAAATAAGTATAGAAGTGACATGTCATGATATTTGCAATAAACTTTCAAATAGTCAAATCTGTATCTACATATATGTAAAGAGGGAGGGAAAAACAAAGTAAATGTGGCTCAATCAGTGAATCCAGGTATAAAAGTTTCGCACTGTCATATAACTTTTACAAAGTTTGAACTTTTTTATGTTGCAAATAGAAAGTATTCTTTAGACACATTGGTTCCCTTTCCAGTTCCATATTTTATTGATTATGAAAGGTCTTATATTGTAAGAATATCATATTAAAAACAACATTTTCCTGGGCTGGGGTTGTGGCTCAGTAGTAGAGCACTCGCCTAGCATGTGCAAGGTGCTGCGTTTGATCCTCAGCACGACATAAAACTAAATAAAATAAAGGTATTGCATTCAACTACAACTAAAAAATAAATATTAAAAAAAAAAAAAAAAAAAACCTTTTTCCAGACTTGGTGGGATACACGTACAATCCCAGCAACTCAGGAGGCTGAGGCAGGAGAATCGCAAGTTCAAGGCCAGCCTCAGCAATTAAATGAAGCCCTGAACAACTTTGTGGGATTCTGTCTCAAAATAAAAAAAATTAAAAAGGCTGGTGATGTGGCTCAGTGGCAAAGCCCCTCTGGGTTCAATTCCTAGTATCAAAAAAAAAAAAAACTTTTGGGGAAAGAGAAACCCACTAAATATATATGTTGATAACAAGGCTTATCTTTATTTTAGGTAATTTAAAAGGTTAAAAAAAAACGTAGATATTTTAGCATTGTTATAATGCTTTCAGGAGAATGGAGCAATACTAATTTTTTTTTTTTTTTTTTTTTTTTGGTGTTGGTGCTAGTGATTGATTGATCTTGGGGCCTCATGCATGGTAGCCAAGCATTTTACCATTGAGCTGCATCCTCAGGCCCCCAATTTTGTGTGCTTTTATTTTAAAAAATACTTAAAACTTTTTTTTCTTTTTTTTTTTTTTTTATACTGGAAATTTAACCGTAGAGTGCTTTACCACTAAGCTATATCCCCGTCCCTTTTTAACTTTTTATTTTGAAATAGGATCTTGGTAAGTTGCTGAGGATCTCACTAAGTTGCTGAGGCTGGCCTTGAACTTGTGATCCTCTTGCCTCGGTTTCCAGAGTTGCTGAGATTAAAGGCGTGCATCACTATGCCTGGCTGAGGAATACTCAGACTTCATTCTAATTTCTTATAGAATCTTTAAACAATATAGATATGAATATAGAAAAGACTAAATATTAATTTTTGTTTTCTCTGGATAGTGGAATACAGGGAATTTTTATTTTCTTCATGCTAATCTGAATTTTCAGAACTTATACCAAAAATAAAACTTTTATTATATGCTGGATGTAAAAACTTCCAAAAATTATTGTAGTACAAAGAGCTATAAAGTATATCTCTGGAATTTAGATCTATAATACTTCTTTCTTCATGAGAAATATTTTCTTTTTTTTTTTTTCAAAAAAATATTTATTTAGTTATATATGGACACAGTACCTTTATTTATTTATATGTGGTGCTTAGGATTTAACCCAGTACCTCACATGTGCAAGCAAGTGCTCTACCACTGAGCCACAACCCTAGTCCCGTGATGAGAAATATTTTCAAATGTTTTTTTTGTTGTTGTTGTTAAGCAACCTTTTACTGGACACAGTGACTCATGCCTGTAATCCCAGCTGGTAGGGTGGCTAAAACAGGAAGATTGCAAGTTTGAGGTCATTTTATTATGCATGTCTAGTAATATATGTATTTCTACTATATAGGGACTATATATATATAAAAACCCTGAGGTGCTGGAGATCAAACCCAGGGCCTTATTCTTGGGAGGCAGGTGTCTACCACTGAGCTACACCTGCAGCTCCTCTACAACACAATTTTTATCTGCACTTTCAAAAGATAGCCTGTAATTTTTATTACTTAGTCCATGTTGTTGAATATATGTTTTTATGTTTTGCTACTATACAGGGACACTATATAGAATACCCTTTGCCTTTTTAATGATCAAAGAACATAAAATTACTAACTTGCCTTCTAGAAAGATTACACTAAATTACAATTCTGTTAGCAGTGTGTGAGTCTCTGAAGTCTAGACAAAATAATTTGATTTTCTCAAAATTGAACATTTTCTCATCTTGTGTTTTTTTTTCTCCTTTGTGTTTTTTAATAGGGGGATTTTGGCAATTGCTTGGAGCATGGCAGATCCTGAATTGTTACTGAGCTGTGGAAAAGATGCTAAGATTCTGTGCTCTAACCCAAACACAGGAGAGGTATGGGGAGGAGATGCTTCTTAACTTTGTAGCCCTTGGAATACTGTTTTATAGATAAATAAAAATTTTATATGGATTCTTTAGTGCATTCTTATGATTAAAGACATATGAAAGTAGATAGACGTGGTAGTGAAAGATTAATCTAGTGGAGATTTTATCAGGAATATTATCTAAGCTCTTTCAACCAGAAAAATTAGTCATTGAAATAGTTTGTTGCAACTAGAAACAATTTCCAATAAAATTTGTTTATTACCTAGATTCAGAAATAGTTTGTGGGCTGAGGGTGTGGCTCCGTGGTAGAGCATTGGCCTAGTGTGCATGAGGCTCTGCATTCAGTCCCTAACACTGCCCCCTGCCCATCCCCACCCTCCACCCTGCCCAAAAGTAATACTTAGTTTGATTTATCTCACATGTGATTCCTGTAAATCATTATCTTCATTGTAGAATTGTTCAAGGTTTGGGTCTTTTTTTCTGCTTTTCCATTCTTGAAGATCATCTTGACTTTTGGAAATCAGTAGTTTTTTAATCTGTCTTCTGAATGATAAATCAAGAGTATAATACTTTGTTATATAATATTTGTTGTATGTCCTACCCATGGAAATTTGTAGGAAATTTTACATGAATACCATACAGTTTTATTTCTTAATAGTTGTATGGTTTCCCTACCTTTTTTTTTTTTTTTTTTTTTTTTTGATACTAGGAATTGAACTCAGAGACACTTAACCACTGAGCCACATCTCCAGCTCATTTTTTGTTTGTATTTTATTTAGAGAAGGGTCTCATTGAGTTCCTTAGTGCCTCACTAAGTTGCTGAGGCTGGCTTTGAACTTGCAATCCTCCTGCTTTAGCCTCCCCAGCTCTGGGATTACAGGCCTGTGCACTGCACACAGCTCCCTACCTTTTTCTTTTGGACCATAAATTCTAATTATAGTTTTTAGGCTTTTATTTTTTTCTATATTCAGATAGATTATTGAAAGTGCTTTTGCAGTTACTCCGATGGAATAATATAGTCTAGTGGTAGAGTGCTTGTCTAGCACATACAAGTTTCTGGAGTTAGCCCCTAGCACTGCAATAATAATTAAAAAAAAATACACAATTTCTTTTACAGGTTTCAATCTGTATTATTAAAATAAAACAAGCATTTCTGGTTTCAAGTGTTTGAATTGTGATATCTAAGAATAAATAAGCATTCAAGTTAGGGAAAACAAGAAGATTAAAACAATAATAAATTTTACTTCCTATGGCTTGTAGGCCAAATAAATATCTTTCTTTTTACACTTTGCCTTTCTAAGTAATCTCAAAGTACATGAAACTTACTGTTTTGTCATTATTCTTATAGGGTATGTGAATTTATTAAAATGGATGTTTGGGGCTGGGGTTGTGGCTCAGTAGTAGAGTGCTCGCCTAGCATGCATGAAGCACTAGGTTCCATCCTCAGCACCACATAAAAATAAAAAAATAAAGATATTGTTTTCACTTAAAACTAAAAAAAAAATACATAAATTTTTAAAAATGGATGTTTGCATGTGATTAGTTATGTGTTTAGATTTAAAGGAATCTACTTTTAGTGCATGTTGAAACTAAAAATTGAAATTCATATTTAACTGCAAAGTAGTAATAGACAAATAATTTAAGTTCCATGAGACTGCATGTCTTATTAATCACTATACATGTCAAAGACATGAGCAACCTGAATATTTTTTCACTTACTTTTGTCTTCTTATTAACATTTTAAATATCTCATGAAGTCTAAGTTAAGGTCATTTGACTTATTTCTTAAGGCCTAAAACCTATGCATGTATAAATAGCAGTCACTACCACACTTATTTTGAATTAGCAACAATTATATAATGTTTTCAAGATTTTGCAGCAGCCATTTTTGGTAGTTTTTCCATGTTGTTTTCCTTCTAAAGAAAGTTGTTAATGCTAAACTTTAGTAGGATTCTTTAGCATTAGGAGTAGTATGTATATGTTTTCTCTTTTGGCTAAAACCCAGATTTCTCAGTGAATTCTTGCCTCTCAAGATTGATTTTAAAATTTGGTCTTCAAATAACCTAAATATGATTGTTTGAATTTTGCCAGGCAAGAAGAGTTGGACAAGACACCAATGATAAAGTGTTCTGATTTTTAAAACATATCTACCACTACCATCTCGAAATCAGAAAAAAAACCTTCTATTTTTAAAGATGTACTTGTTTAACCAGACACCATGGTACACACCAGTAATCCCAGTGCCTTAAGAGGATAAGACAAGAGAATCATGTGTTTGAGGCCAGCCTCAGCAACTTAGCAAGATCCTGTCTCAAAACAATAACAAGGGCTGGAGGTATAGCTCAGAAGTAGAGCACCCTTGGGTTCAAATCCCTAGTATCCACAAGAAAGGTAGAGGGGGAGTGCTTGTTAAATCTTTCTTAAATATTAAGTAGCATTCTAGTTTAGCTTACTAGACCATCATAGTGAACCATTCTTGTATTTTTAAAGAAATGTTATAATTAATTTGCCTGGCTAAAAATACTTTCTAAAATAAAATGTTTAACCACAGTAATGTTGACCACATTAATTCAGGTATTTGGGTTATAAAGTGACTATATAGTTTTCTGACTTTTGTTGTTTATTTTTATTTATGTATGTATTTATTCATTTTTGGCCTAGGTGTTATATGAACTTCCCACCAACACACAGTGGTGCTTTGATATTCAGTGGTGTCCTCGAAATCCTGCTCTCTTATCAGCTGCTTCCTTTGATGGGCATATCAGTGTTTATTCTATCATGGGAGGTAGCACAGATGGTTTAAGGCAGAAACAAGTTGACAAGGTAATAAGAAATGTTAAAACAGCAACAACAGGGCTGGGGATGTGGCTCAAGTGGTAGCGTGCTCGCCTGGCATGCGTGCGGCCCAGGTTCGATCTTCAGCACCACATACAAACAAAGATGTTGTGTCTGCCAAAAACTAAAAAATAAATAAATAAATATTTAAACATTCTCTCTTTCTCTCTCTCTCTCTCTCTCTCTCTTTAAAAAAAAAAAAAAACAGCAACAACAACAAATCATATAATTATTTTGACAAAGATGATTGGTCAATAATGCTGATTTATTTAATAATTATCAAAAATTTTTCTTGGGTATGACTTGAAAAAAATGCATCATAGTTTGTAAGTTACTGATTCATACTTTTTTTTTTTAAAGCTTTCATCATCTTTTGGGAATCTTGATCCTTTTGGCACAGGACAGCCGCTTCCTCCATTACAATTTCCGCAGCAGACAACTCAACATAGTATAGTGCTGCCTCTGAAGAAGCCACCCAAATGGATCCGAAGACCTGTTGGTGCTTCCTTCTCAGTAGGTGCATTTTGGTTTATGGTTCATAGAAACAAAGGAGTTTTCATAGTGAAGTGTTATAGAATCATTCAGATGGAAAAACTTGGGTTTGAGATGGATTTGTGGAATGTTCATCATTCAAAATATTTTCTTAGAAAAAAGTGGGGACCTGCCAGGCACGGTGACACACGCCTTGTAATCCCAGTGGCTCAGGAGGGCTGAGGCAGGAGGATTGTAAGTTCAGAGCCAGCCTCAGCAAAAGCAAGGCGCTAAACAACTCAGTGAGACCCTATATCTAAATAAAATATGAAATAGGGCTGGGGATGTGGCTGATGTCCTTGAGTTCAATCCCTGGTACTTCCCCACCCACTACCACCCAAAAAAAAGAAAGTGGGAACCTACTTTACTTTTTTTTTTTTTTTTTTTTTTTAATTGTGAGCCAGGTGTGGTGACTCATCTGTAATCCCAGCTAGTCAGGAGGCAGGAGGTTAAGGCAGAAGGACTGCAAATTCAAGGCCAGCCTGGGCAACTTAGTAATATCCAGTCTCAAAAATAAAAAGAGCTGGGGAATGTAGCTCAGAGATAAAGCACCCTGGCTCAATCCCCAGTACCAAAAAAAAAAATAAATAAATAAAGAGAGTGCATGCATGTGCGTGCAAGTAAATGAAAAAGCAGAGGTTCCCGTTTCCCAACATCCACTCCAACACTATTTTCATGCTTTTTTATTTATTTACTTTTTGGTAGTAGCATCATAATGGGTGTGGATGTTTCATGAGGTTGTATTTCTCTGATGATTAGCGATGTTGAGCATCTTTTTGTTTGTTGGCCATTTATATATCTTTTGCCTCCTGCTATGGGGTGACTCAGCATGAAGGCCCTCACCAGATGCCAGGACCTTGATTTTGGACTTCCCAGCCTCCAGAACTGTGAGGTGTGGTGACACATGCCTTCTTCATTACATTTATTTCTAAATATTTTCTTTTAAGCTATAATAAGTCCTCTTGTTCATAAATTTCTATGACTCCGATATTCTTTTATAGTAACACAAAGTAGACTAAGGCAGTTTCCTTTGCTATAAGAAAGTCCCATTTATCTGTTTTTGCTTGTGTTGACTATTTTTTTGGTGTCGTATCCAAAAATCATTGCAAATCTATTGACTAAACTTTTTCTTTGTTTTCTTCTAGTAATTTTATAGTACCTAGTGTCATATTTAGGTTTTTAATCCATTTTGGAGTTGATTTTTGTGTATGATATAAAGTAAGGGTCCAACTCTGTTTTTTTGAACGTGAATGTCCAGTTTTCATAAACTAGATATTTATTGAAGAGATTATCTTTCTCTATTGTGTGATCTTGGTGCCCTTTTCTAAGATCATTTGACCATATATGCATGAATTTATTTTTGTGTTTTCCATCTGATTCACTGGTTTTCATGTCTGTCTTTGTGCCAATACCACACTGAGGATTACTGTAGCTTTGTAGTAAGTTTTGAACTCAGGAAGTGTGAGGCTTCCAGCTTTGTTTTTTCTTTAGATTGCTTTGGATATTCAGCATCCTTTTAAGAGTCCATGTGAATTTTATAATTTTTTTTTCTCTTCCTGAAAAAAGTGCCATTGGGATTTTATTTATTCATTTATTTTTGAGACCATGTCCAGGCTGGGGCTCGAACTTCTCAGCTGAAATGATACTCTGACTCAGCCTCTTGAGTAGCTTGAATTATAGGTTGGACACCACTGCGCACAACCTCATTGTGATTTTGACAGGGATTGCATTGAATCTATAGATGGCTTTGGATAGTATGGACATTTTAATAATATTGTTTTCCAATCCATGAACACAGGATATCATTTGTTTCTACCTTTCTTTTTTTTTTTTTTTTTCTGTTTTGTACTTGCCATGTACAACTTATCTTCTTCATTACATTTATTTCTAAATCTTTTTTTTAATCTATAATAAGTGGGATGGTTTTCTCAATTTCCTTTTCACATTGTTGATTGTTAGTATATAGAAACAGCTAATTTTTGTGTGTTGACTTTGTTCCTTCAACTTTGCCAAATTCATTTATTGGTTTTAATTATTTTGTGGTATCTTTAGGTTTTTTTATACAAGATGTCATCTATGAACAGAGTTAATTTTCCTTCTTTTTTTCCTCCTGGGAAAAAAGGGATTGAGCCCAGGGGTATTGTACCACTGAACTACATCTTTAGCACTTTTCATTTTGAGGCAGGGTCTCACTGAGTTGCACAGGCTGTCCTCAAAACTTGCAGTCCTCCCAAGTCACTGAGATGATGGGGTTTTACCACTATTCCCAGCTACCTCTTTCTAATTGTGATGCCTTTTATTTCTTTTTCTTACTTCTCTACTCTGGCTAGAACTCTAGTACTATCTTGAAAAGTGGTGAAAGTAGCATTCTTACTTTGTTCCTAGTCTTAGAGGAGAAGCTTTTATATATATTTTTTACCACTGAGTATAATATTAGTTATGGACTTTCCTTATTTGGCCTCTATTATGTTGAGATAATTTTCTTCTTTGTTCATTCCTGATGCTATAACAAAATGCTATGAACTAGATAATGTGTAAACAATAGAAATTTATTTCTCACAGTTTTGGAGGCTTGAATTCTGATCAAGACACAAGTAGGTTCAGAATTGGTAAGGGCTCACTCTGCTTCCAGGATGGCAACTTGTTTCTGCATCCTCTTGGGGAATGATTGTTACATCTTCACATGGCTGAAGGCAATAGAGGCTAGCTAATTTCCTCCTGTCTTTTTATGAGGTTTTGTTAATTCCATTCATAAGGGCTCCACCTCTCCTACTGTTATATTGAGATATAAGTTGTAACATATGCATTTTGGAAGGGATATAACAAACATTTAATAAGATAAATTTGTATAAAGAACATAATCTGCCAGGTGCACTGACGCATACCTATTTTCAGCTGCTTGGGAGATTGAGGTAAGAGAATTGCAAGTTTGAGGCCAGGCTGGGCAACAAAGTGAGACTTTGTCTCAAAAAATAAAAAGGGCTGGGATGTAACTCAGTAGTTGAGTGCCCTTGGGTTCAATCCCCAATATAACCCCCCACCAAAAAAAAAAAAAAAAGACTGTAACCTATGCTTTCCTAGAATGTGCCTATTTGAACCAGCACTGTGTAGGTGGGGAAAAGGGCCTGTATTTCCTTGTACAGAAGTTTTCAGTGTGAAAACCAAATTTGGTTGTTTCTTTTTTTTCTATATATTTTTTATTAATATATTAATCAGATAATAACTGCTTACCATATTAAGGTAATATATCGACTGAGATATTACATACAGTAAATAGTACATTTCATTCAGGAGGTGGGTTCTGAAGATGAATAATAATAATTGAAGTCTGGAGTAAAATTATGGAGCATAGGAGAATATATTAGCTAATTTTATCCAAATTGGTTTATGTGTAGGCCGCATTTCTTTAGTCCAGCAAGTTTATAGTATACATATGTTTTGACCATGTCATTGTGGTTAAAATGGATTTCACTCATTCTTCCACAGTTTGGAGGCAAACTGGTTACTTTTGAGAATGTCAAAGTTCAGTCTCAGCAGGGAACTGAGCAGCAGCAGCAGCAGCATGTGTTCATTAGTCAAGTGGTAACAGAAAAGGAATTTCTTAACCGATCAGACCAACTACAGCAGGTCATGCAGTCACAAGGATTTATCAGTTACTGCCAGAAAAAAATTGATGCTTCTCAGACTGAGTTTGAGAAAAATGTGTGGTCCTTCTTGAAGGTAAAGTTGATATTTAAAACCATTTTATTTCATTATCTATAAATTTAACTGTTCCTATTCTTTTTATAATTATACAAAATAGTGGGATTCATTATGAGGTATTCATAAATGTACATAATGTAATTTGGTCAATTTAATTGCCCGGTACCTCCCTTTTCTTTCTCTTATATTCTAAATTTGTCTTCCTATTAAAGAAACAATTGGTAAAGTGTAGTTGCTGGAATTCATGATGAAATTTGAGAAACCTCACAAAGAGCACTCAACCTAAATTCTTATGTCAGACGTTCTTCCTTCAATAATTTGACAAACTTAATACAGTGTTGTTTTTTTTAAAGGCAATATAGTAGAGATATTTAAGGAAAAAAGACGACAGTAAAACAATATTTTTTAAAAATAGATTATAAAGCTTACTGTAAGGGGAATAAAATATTTAATATCTATAGTAAATCTAGTTAAGGAAAATGGGAAAAGAGAAGACACATAGAGGACAGAGGCTAGAAGTATCTCTCATCCTCCTATTAAAGAAGAATTTAGAGCTCGGGTTAAAAACCTTTGCCCTCAATTGCATTTTTGACAATAGACTAACAAATAGAATTTCCTTGTTGGTCATTTTTCCCTCCACTGGAATGTCTGTTTTTTAACACTGAATTTTCCAAGGAAAAGCAGTCTTGAATACAACAAAGTTTAATTCTAAAATTGTACAATTTATATTTTGTAATTAAGTATGAATTTTGAGAGCTGATATAGAATGTTTAGTGTGAATTATGCATTCATATGACCCTTGGGCATGAGTTTAATTTATATTCACTAAAATTAGACATCAAACATAAGCTATATTCAACCAGTATAATTTGTTAGTAGTATAAACTGTTCTTTGGATCTCTTTCTAATAAGTGGGCCTTCAGGATTATACATAACAGATTTTAGGTTTTTAAAATAATTTTATTTGGAATTTGATCAATTCTTTTTTTTTTGGAATTTGATCAATTCTTATAAAAGTTAGGATTTAACAATGTAGGTTTTTGTTACAAAGATGTGTCTTTTCTTAAAAGGTGAATTTTGAGGATGATTCTCGTGGAAAATACCTTGAGCTTCTTGGATATAGGAAAGATGATCTAGGAAAGAAGGTAAACTTGGAGAAAGTTAAATGACTATTCTTAAATAAAATGTTTATCTTTTTTTTAATAAAGTTACACAGATTATCTTTAGTCAGTTATTAAACATTCAATAAAAATTTGTGTTTGGTTGCTAAAAGTTTGAAAACATATTGTTAAATGTAAACTCTACTTTATATCTGGATTTAGAAGCTGTCAGAACCACCTTTACTTCAAAAGTTCATTGTCAGAAACAATTGGGCCTTAATAGATAAGGCACTGTGAGTATCAAACTTTGGAAATAATATGTGAAATTTTAATGCAGTGTGTAAACAGTGGCCTTGCCAGAAAATAGTTAGCCACTACTATAGATCTCCCAAGTTCAATACAATGTAAGTGAGAAAAATGGTACTATTTCAGGCTGTCACAATTTTCTACCCTAGCTATGTTAATGCCATTAGCACATGACCAAATTATGTATTGATTTGGTGTAATAATAAATAGTAAATATTTTTTAACAAGAGTGTTTATTGTATTGAATCTGAATAACTAAAAGTTCAGGTTGTTTGCTTAATAGTTCAAATTCTTAAAAAGGATTCCCTTTTAAAATAAGGAAATCATATTGCAGATTTGTAATGTTCTCAAAAAGTGACTTAATTATTATTGCACACTGTTGACATCAACATCAGTAATGGTAAAAATATATCGTGGAAACATTGAAAGCAGTGTCAGTGTTATAGTGTCTCTGTAATTCTATGCACTCTAGGTGCAGATTAATGCTTCCTCAGCATCAGACAAATCTAGCATATCACAGTCCCAGTATGGTATGTGGGTATGTCTTTGCTCACTCCTTTAGAGTTTTTATGGTTAGCTTTATTATTAACCTAAACTTTCTTTTTTGAGGAGGTATTGGGGATCGAATTCAGTGGCATTCAAATACTGAGCCACATCCCCATCCCTATTTTGTGTTTTTATGTAGAGACAGGGTCTCACTGAGTTGCTTAGCACCTTGCTGTGGCTAAGGCTGTCTTTGAACTCTCAATCCTCCTGCCTCAGCCTCCTAAGCTTTTGGGATTACAGGCATGTGACACCGCACTCAGTTTGTTAACCTAAATTTGTTGATGTTGTAACTTTTCTAGATTCGCAAAAGATTAATATGAAAGTTTATTACATGCCTAATAGCAAAAAAAGAGAAAATCATATTTGATTGTCAAATATTTCTAATAGCAATTCTTTCCATAATGAGTACCTGAAGAAATATTTTTAAAAACAAATTATAATTATTTAAAACAAAGTAGAAGAAAACATACTTGTTTTGAGGCTTGTTTTGTGTTTGAACAGCAGAATAGGATGACATCTGAACAATAGAACTCTAAGCAAATGAAACTAGAATCACTTAGGACCAATTCAGCATAGATGTTAGTTGTCTTTTTTTTTTTAAAGGTTTTTTTTAATATTTATTTTTTAGTTATAGGTGGACATAATATTTTTATTTTATTTTATGAAGTGCTGAGTATCAAACCCAGTGTCTCAAACATGCTAGGCAAGTGCTCTACCTCTGAGTCCCAACCCCAGCCCAGATGTTAGTCTTCTTAAACATACTATCCCTGGTGAAAACTATTATGGATTTTTGTCAATGAGAATGAAGAGGTAAATATTTGCTGGATACCCTGAAATAGAATTCCATTTAGTAGGTGAGTTGTTATTTTTATTTCAGATTGCTTTGACCTTGAACAAAATGGATGGATCTGATGTGGTAAGAAGGTCTTTTAAAAATAGTTACTTTCTAAAATTTTGGTTAAGTCATAACAAAAAAACCATGTGTAATTAAAGAAGTTTATGTTTTGTGCTTTGTGATATAAAAAGAAATGCCAATTCAGATATGATATTTAGTAAATTCATAGTTTTCATCTTAAATAGCTTAAGTTTACCTGGTAGAGCATTCCTAGCTTTTGGCATATTTGAATTTTGTTAAAGAGGAAAAACAGAAAAAGTAACCACTCATTCTTAAGGCAAAGATCTTTCGTGCCAGATGAGGTTTGGTAGGAAAGAACTGGAAGATGTTAACAGTAATTGTTAGTGGTAGTTCTTTGTTTTTCCTCTAATGTTTTTTGAATAAATTTACTCTATGTTGCTTCTTATGATCAAACTAGCTCTGGGTGTTTTTGTTTGGGACTTTTGTCTTCCTTGTTACTAATAACCTTTTAATACTACATTCTTCAACTTCCTCTGTAATTGTTTTGTGTACCAAAGGCTCTTAAAGATTCTGACCAAGTAACACAGAGTGATGGGGAGGAGAGTCCTGCTGCTGAAGAGCAGGTCTTGGGAGAGGTACTCACTCTTTTTTATATTATATTGGACAAGTATGTGATCATTATTATCTCACATTAAAAAATGGAATATTTTCTTGACTACTTGTTGGAAAATAAGTTGGAGTATACTGTTTCAGGTATATTTAGGATAGAAATCTATTTATCTAGACTATGAAATGCCAAATTCTAAGTCTCTGACCTGACTTCTGGAATAGAAAGTTTAAAATTCATTGTTGATGTGAGAGATTGACACAATTTGTCAGATGACTGTCAGAATACCAAAATGAAAAGAGATTTTATTCAGAAATCCACTTTGCATTATATGCGAAGTGAAAGGGTTTTTGTTAGCACCTTCCTATTTAGGGCCTACTACTGGTGGCATAGGCTTCTGAATTGGTCCTGAAGTCAGAGTCCAAGTAAAGAATATTTCATTAAACTGTCATGATTTATTATAAATGTATCTTTAAGTTGTGCTTGATCATTTCTATAACTAACTAAAGAGTCCTTGAACACAGAGTTGTATCACTGATTTTTTTTTCCTTTTGATTTTTCTGGAGGTTTTCTTAGCCACTATATACTAATCCTATAATTTTCTTTGTTTCAAATTTTATTTCATCTCAAAAAACTAACCAACAAATTCTTGTTTCTCATCTCATCTTTGACTTTTCATTGCTCATTGTGATATAGGGATATCCTGACCGTGGAATATTTTGTATCACTGTTTACTACATATAAAAATAATTTCCCAATGTATTTAAACTACTGCAAAATGACTATTAAAAACATTTTCCTTATAAGTGGACTTCCTAGCACTTATTTAAAGAAGCAAAGGATATGAACAAAATTTTACTGAAAATTTTGAACTAATTTTGGGAATACCTAGAAAGAATTGTAGATATATAAATGTTGTACTTTAATTTTGTACATCTAGATTATGTGTTAATAAAAGACCATTTGAGATTATATTCACGAATAATAGGTAATAATAGTATGTATAACAAATCAGTAATTGTCAGTATGTACTTTGAGTACCTGAAAAACGTTGTTTCAAGGGTGTAAAATATGCCCTTTTATCTTTTTTTACCTCCTGAACTCAGAATTGCCTTGCCACTTGCTAGACAAATGCCCTACCAGTGAGCTACATCCCCAGCCCTTTTTATTTTTTTTCTTTTGAGACAGGGTGTTACTAAATTGCTAAGACTGACTTAGAACTTGCCATCCTCCTGCCTCATCCCCCTGAGTAGCTGGGATTACAGGCATGCACTGCCACCACCCCTGGCTCTTCCCTTTTATCTTGATATTCTTTTGTCAGATGTAGTAGTTTATACCTTTATTTGTCAGAGGTAGTCAGTACATTAAAACTTGTACATTTTTGGCCATGTATGTTTTAGAAGTGTGTAAAATAATGGTTAGTTGAGTTTAGAAAGCAATATGGGAAATATTGTTAAATTTTTTTTCTGTATAATTATTAGTGAAAATAATCAGATCTATGTCTCTGATTTATTCCTTAATGTGACTGGCTTACCTTCTCAATTATTTTGAGTTTTTAGATTCTAAAATACTTCTCTTTAGTTGGTGAAAGCCAGTGAGGGTTAGTTATTCTTTTACTATAGTCAACATTAATTATACTTTTTAGTTGAGGCTGTGCTGTGCTCTGCACTAAAATGACCTAATTCCAAAATGCCTTTGATTTTTAAATACTGGGTGCTTTTTCATTCAGTTGTGTAGGTAACACAAGCATAGAAGGCAGATATTTTATCTCATATAGATGAACTGCATTTTTCTCTAAAAAGGGAAGATTTAAAATATTTGTGTAGACTTAAAAATTGAGCATTTCTAATCTAAAAGTCTAACTAAAATCTTTTTGGATTTCAGCCAGGCGTGCATGGTCACACATACCTGAAATCCTAGCTACTTAGAAGGCAAGGAGGATCGCAAGTTTGAGGTCAACCTAGACCACTTTGTGAGACCCTTCATAAAAAAATAAAGGGACTGAGGATATAGCTCATGGTAAAGTACCCTGGGTTCAGTACCCAGTACTGCAATAAGTAAGTTCAGATTTTTAAATTAGAGATGTTCTACCTATAGTCTCCGAATTTTGTAAAAGAACTATATGTATTTTTATCAGACTAGCCTGCTGTTTGAGATCCACTTTGAAAAAACATGACACATATAATTGAATTGGAGTATATAAAAATATACCCAAATACAAAAATATCTCTTTTAGATTGGCTTTTTTTTTTTTTTTTTTTTTTTTTTTTTTTTTTGTGCTGGGGATTGAACCTAGGGACTTGTGTATTCTAGGCAAGCACTCTACCAACTGAGCTATATCCCCAGCCTGGCTTTTTTTTTTTTTTTTTTTTTTTTTTTTTTTAACAGTACCAAGAATCAGACTCAAGGCCTTGTGCATGCTAGGAAAGTGCTCTATCACTGAGCCACATCTCTACATCTCTGACCCATATATTGCTTTCATACTAAGGACATCTAATGATTTTTTTCGTGATTCAATTTTTTTTTTTTAAAGAACAAGTTTAATTTTCCCTGTCTACAAACTATATTGTCATGCATATAGAAAACCCTAAAGACTCCACCAAAAAAATCTTAGAACAAACACAGGAATTCAGTAAATTTGCAGGATAGAAGATCAATATAGCAAAAATCAATAGCCTTTCTATATACCAATGAACTGCCTGAAAGAAAAAAATTAAGAACATGGTGTCATTTAAAACAGCACCCCCAAATAAAATACTTAGAATAGATTTAATGAAGATGGTGAAAGACCTGTGCACTGAAAACTGTAAAACACTGATAAAAGCTATTGAAAAAGATATGCATGTTCATAGTTTAGCAGTTAGTACTGTTAAAATGTTCTCAACGCTACCAAAGCAATCAGCAGATTCAAGACAATCCCTGTGTGTGGTACACACCTATAATCCCAGCATCTCTGTAGGCCGAAGCAGAGTTCACCAAACCTGGCATGTAGGAGTTATTAGATAAGTTGAAGTGGGGTTGTTTTAAATCTAAATATGATAATATAGTTTAAAATATGTATGTTTTGTGTACTTCAAGGCACTCATAGTTGAGGTATCTAACAAAGATTATCCAGTTTCATTAATTTTTCAGGTATCTATAATGAATATATACACTGAGTTTATTGAACATTATTTCTGATGACTTTGAATTTTACTTATAATTATATAATGGTAATTGATACTTCAGGAAGTCATAGATTTTTGTGTAAATTTAGACATGAGAATTTTTCTGGAATATCTTCCATGGGTTCATTTTGGCTAACATGATGACTTTTCCATCTCTTTAGCACATTAAAGAGGAAAAACATGAATATGAATTTCTACCCCCCTCTGGGGGAACATTTAATATCTCCATCAGTGGCGGTAAGTGCCTATTGGTTTTATTTTAATATTAAAAAAAAAAAAAAAACTGAAAGCAAATGGCCCAGAAATTTAAGTTAGAAATGTTTGTCAAAGATGGTAGAGAGTTGAAAAAGAACTTGGTTACTATTTACCATATGTAATTGGTGCTTTCGGAAGGATGGTACATTTTGACACCTAAATGATCTTTATCAATCCACATAGGTAATCTGTAAATAGTGTTATTTTATGTGCTTCTTAATATATTTCTATAGATCTCTTCCTTAAATACTTAAATACTAACAGTTTGTGTTTGAAATTTAATCCTCCAGTATTAAAAAATTAGCATTGTGTTCTCAGTTCATGTCTCTGTATAAAAATTGATGTGTGTACTTTTTTTATTATAGCTATTTTTGATAACAAGCCCTCTTTAATATGGTTGTATTGTTTCCTTGTTGCAGATATTGATGGTTTAATTACTCAGGCTTTACTGACGGGTAATTTTGAGAGTGCTGTTGACCTTTGTTTACATGATAACCGAATGGCTGATGCCATTATATTGGCCATAGCAGGTGGACAAGAACTCTTGGCTCGAACCCAGAGAAAATACTTTGCAAAATCCCAAAGTAAAATTACCAGGGTATGTTATTTTCAGAATAAATAAATAGTAACATATTTATGGTTGTATAAGTAATTCTCTATTATTGTGGATAATTGAGATTCAGAACACAGTAATGAATTTTTAGAAACCCATCCATAATTTTTTGACCCAGAGATAGTTTTTGGCATTGGTGTGATTTTTCCAGTTTTTGTTGTTTCTGTGTAGAATTTAAACATATTAAAGTAAACATATTTTCATATTCTGTATAAAGGTTTAATATAAAAACTTTAAAGGTTAAATTTCTAGCACCACCTAATTCTAACAGTATATTAGTGCAGAGCTTTCCCTATATCTTTCCATATAGATAGGTAGATATATGTGTATGTTTTTTTTTTCTTTTTTCAGTGCTGTGGATTAAACCCAGGGTCTTGCATACACTAGGCAAGTGCTTTACCACTGAACTACACCACCCAACACTTTCATAATTTTTTTTTTTTTTAAATTTCAAGACAAGTTCTCACTAAATTGCCCAGCTGGCCTAAAACTCAACATCCTTCTGAGTAGCTGGAATTACAGGCATGCACCACTACACCTGGCTATATGTGTGTGGTTTTGTTTATATTGTCAGTTACATTATAAGCATTTTCCCACATCATTAAAGATTCTTACAAAAAAAATTTAATTACTGTATATTATTTTATGGGAAGGATGTTAGGCATATTCTAATGTTTTCCTCATACAGGTAACCACCATTATTTGTACAGTGATTAAAAACCTTTGTTATGCCTAAAAATTGGTGCAAATTTCTGATTGATTACCTACAGTACTAGGAGAGGAATTTCTGGCACAAATGGCCTAAACATTTTTAAGACTCCTGCTTGATATTTCTTTTAATATCTTAAAAAAATATAATTTTGTGGAAATTATTTTCTGTAAAAATTGTACCAGTGTTTAGTCCCACCAACATTGTTTGCTATCAGTCTCCCAGCCTCAGCTCATGTTATTCTCTCCCTTTTATCTTTTAGCATCCTGCCTGCTTTCCAGTTTCTTACTCACTTCATGATTATTTCTCCCTGGGTCTTTGTACCTGGTTTTCCTTTTGCCTAGAATGCTTTTTCCTTTTTAGGTATACATGACAGTAGAGTTTTGTTTTTTTTTTTTTTTTTTGAGGGGTATCGGTGATTGAACTCACAGGCACTTGACCACTGAATCACATCCCCAGCCCTATTTTGTATTTTATTTAGAGACGGGGGTCTCATTGAGTTACTTAGTACCTCATTTTTTTGTTGAGGCTGGCTTTGAACTTGTGGTCTTCCTGCATCAGCCTCCGAGACATTAAATTATAGGTTTGTGCTACCGTGCCCGGCAATAGAGTATATTTTGACATATTATACATACATGGAACTTTCCCCTTTTTGATGTAGTTATATCCTGTTTGTCTTTCTAATTATCTCTCAAAAATCCACATTAGACCAGGTCACATCTTCCTGTTAAATGTTTTCTTCTCATTGCTTTGTAAAATGTTTGTTGGTGATTTTCTTGTTTTAAGGAAAATAATACTGTTTGTTATGTCCTTTGGTTCCAGAATATACTTCTCTTTGCTGCTGCTTAATTTGACATGAAGTTGTTGTTTTGAAAGATGATTGCTTATCCAGACTTAATTTTCACTAATATACTAAACACTTTCAATTTTACCTTTATTTTTCTTGCCTAAGCTCATCACTGCAGTGGTGATGAAGAATTGGAAAGAGATTGTTCAATCCTGTGATCTTAAAAATTGGAGAGAGGCTTTAGCTGCAGTATTGACTTATGCTAAACCAGATGAATTTTCAGCCCTGTGTGGTAAGAAGTAAACGTTACATTTTACTATATTACATATATGACATGGTAATTTTATTGTAATTAAAATTATTATAATGAAATTAATGACAAATTTTATTAGGAATTACATTCTTCCATTATTTTTAAAAATACTATTTAGTAAGTCTGATTTCAGACCAGAATTGGAAACTTGCTTCCTACTTACTAGCTATAATTATAGGAAAAATTGTTTTCTAATCTCAATTTACACAAAAGCAACTCTCACTTAATAAATGTTAGCTGTGATAAAAATTAATCAATATAGGTGCAGTGGCACATGTTTGTCATCCCAGCTACTCAGGAGGCTGAGGCAGAATGATTTCAAATTGGAGACCAGAAGGACAACTTAATGAAATCCTGTCTCAAAATGAAAAGTAAAAAGGGAATTACAATATTTCAGTAAAAATTGTCATATATAGCATGACTAAATTGGTGGGGTAAGGAATAAATATTATTTGCAAGAAAAGAAGCTTAAGACTGCTCACATGAGTAAACAACAGTTTGCTATCTTGAAATATCTTTTGCTTTTGTGAATATGAAAATTGTTAAGATACTAACTATATTTTCACAAATAATTTATAGCAGACCTAGCTGCCATTGATAAGACTATTCTAAACGCGCCACTAATAGTTTTGTGTTCATGTATTTGTTTCCATGTTATTTTTTTCTAACATAATTGATGGAAATCAGTTCTACAACTAGATAGAGTCTTATGAGGTTGATTATTATATATAATTTGTCATCCACTTCCATTCATTTAGCAAATAAATATTTACTGAGTATTTAGAGTGACTTTATTTCTCCCTGTTGGTTGTGAAATCTAAATTTCTGAAAGTATTGAGCTGCTCAGAACCCTATGTACAGATTGTCTTGGGTATAATCTTATGATGTTTTCCTCTTGATTTATAGATCTTTTGGGAGACAGGCTTGAAGGTGAAGGAGATAGCCTCCTGCAGACTCAGGCATGTTTGTGCTACATTTGTGCAGGGAATGTAGAGAAACTAGTTGCATGTTGGACTAAAGCTCAAGATGGTAGCAACCCATTGTCCCTTCAGGTTAGTAGTTTTGAACAAAAAAGTGCTTACTTCTTGATGTTTTCTTTCATCTTATGAGCAAGTTATATTCTAGAAGTCCTTTTGTTCTATAAAATTATTGCTTTCACCCTACTTATTTACCTTCTGGAAGTTTTTTTTTTTTGTTTTGTTTTTTTTTTTTTTTTTTAATCTTTATTTTTATGTGGTGCTGAGGATTGAACCCAGTGCCTCACACATGGTAGGCAAGTGCTCTACCCCTGAGCCACAATTGCAGTCCCTAGAAAATTTTTACTGGATAATTATATGCAATCTTTGAAGAAGCAAAGTTTGAGATAATAGTATAGTAAAATGGGGTTGCAGCTGCTTATAAAATCAAGGTTGTGATTTGGCAGTTTATTGGGGGAAGCAGGTGACAGGAACACTGAAAATAGCCATAGGGATCCCTCTTTTTCCTCACGATTCTTTTGCCTTCATTGACTCCCTTTGCCTTGGACAAGGAAAGAAGCAAGGATTAAGTAATGGGCTAAGGAATAGGAGACATCCTCAATACCAATCGAAAATCTTCAGGGAAAATGAAAGTAATAGGTAAATGGAATTCCGTGTAGCACCAGTACCAGGCAAGAGAGGAAGTAAAAATTGGTGACTGTTCTCAGGTACTGTGTAAATATATATATATATATATATATATATATTTTTTTTTTTTTCCCCCAAAGAATTTAACGAGCAGAGTCTCACTGTATTTTAGTGTAATATTTCTTTTCTTCTCTGGAAAGAGATTTTATCAGTAGGGTCATTCTGTTGAAACAAAAAATCAATTAGGACACCAAGATTTTCCGAGTACTTCTTAGAGAAAAGCCCTTTTTTTATACTTTTTAGCTTGTGTACTTGTAAAGGGCAAGTGGGTAGGACATTCTTATGCATTCTACCTGGAGTTTGGCTTACCCTTGGAGAAAGAATTGGTATTGAAAAGCAACTTGAGGAACTTGAGTCACAATAGTATTTTAGTCAACTTTGCATTACTATAATGAAATATATGGGATAGTAAAGAGAAACTGTTTTGACTCATGGTCCTGGAGGTTTTGGTCCAAAATTGGATAGTCAATGGCTTTGGGCCTCTGGCAAGGGTAGCACATGCTCCAGGAATGCATGGCAGAGCAGACCACTTACAGCATGAGCCAGGAAGCAAAACAAAGTCCCTTTTCACAGTCCCCTTCAAGGGCATGCTCCAATGACCTGCGGACCTCCCTCTTAAAGGTTCCATAACCTCTCAATAGCACCACCCTGGGGACCAAGCCTTCAATACATGGACTTGTATGTTCTAGAACTGTGTGGGCATGGCTATCTAGTTGGTAAAGCACTTGCTTAACATGTATGATAACTTGGGCTTGATTCCCAGTATAGCAAAAGAAACCAGAAAAAACAAAAGACAAAATAAAATTATAAACAGTAGAGACACAATAAAATGTCTTCAAGGCTCCAAATCAGGATCCAAACGATAGCATATACCAAGTCCCTTTGGAGGTCATGTGCCCTTGTCTATGAGTCATTTCATAGTAGTAATAGTTTTAGAGGATAGATGATAAGATGTTTTCACTCATAGTTCCTCTTTTGCATGCTAGGAACTTTGAATATCTGCCTGTTTTTTACTTTGTTTGTTTGTTTTAGATTACAAGTATCTGGCAGCTTAAGGATGTTTGGGAGAAGGTGGTGACCTATACCCTGTCCATGAGTAAAAAGAGACCTTCTTTCTCCTTACTTCTATTTTAATTACCTACATAGTGGTCAGCAGTTATTTCATATATTATATATTTAAACAAGGATCTGAATAGGTGCTATACTTTCAGGAAGTTTTGGAAATCAGTAACTGTTGTTTCCTGCTTCCTCTCATATGCATGGTCTTGGTATCTCTCACACTCCCTTCCTTTTCTTACTTAGGATCTAATCGAGAAAGTTGTCATCCTGCGGAAAGCTGTACAACTCACGCAAGCCATGGACACTAATACTGTAGGAGTTCTCTTGGCTGAAAAGATGAGTCAGTATGCCAATTTGTTGGCAGCCCAGGGCAGTATTGCCGCAGCCTTGGCTTTTCTTCCTGACAACACCAACCAGGTAATTAGGATTAACAACTTATCTTCTTTCTTTTAATGTATAAATGAGTAGAGTCCAGTAGATAGCACTTGGTATTCAATATATACATACTAGTAGGTGAATGTTATGGAGCAGTTGAATTACTATCACCTAACTATAGGTAAATGCTTGATATTCTTCAAGGATCATTTTAGATGTATCCATGCTGTGTCAGAGAGAGAATGTTTTGAGGTATGATAGATCCCTTTGTATTTGTAGTACTTTAGGACTGAAAGAGGAAAAGACCAACTTTCTAAAGCTAATTCTTCATATAAGATTCTTTGTAGGGGGCTGGAGTTGTGGCTCAGTGATAGAGCGCTTGCCTAATATGTGTGAGGGTTCGATCCTCAGCACTACATATAAATAAATAAAATAAAGGTATTGTGTCCACATATAACTAAAAGAAAAAAAATATTCTTTGTAGGAATCTTTTATGTTGAAAAGCTATAAATGTTAATTCAGACAAATGAGATTGTTAAAAATTTTAAATTCCCATATGTGTCATCCCAAATACTAGTGATGAAATTCATTGTGCATTTTGTTTTAATTTGATACTGTTTATGGGCAAGAATATTTTTTAAGTATTCGAGGTAGGATAGACTCTATTACTTCTAGTTTATTGTCCTTATTTGATATACAGAGAAACTCAGACTTTTTTTTTTTTTTTTTAAGAGAGAGTGAGAGAGGGGAGAGAGAGAGAGAGAATTTTCAATATTTATTTTTCAGTTCTTGGCGGACACAACATCCCCGTTGGTATGTGGTGCTGAGGATCGAACCTGGGCCGCACGCATGTGAGGCGAGCACGCTACCGCTTGAGCCACATCCCCAGCCCCAAAACTCAGACTTTTTAATATTTGTTTTAATTCAACAAGTGACTGGATATAGAATAATGAACAGATTGCCAAGTTCTTGAAGGCTTTAAAATAGTAAATGCGATTCCAAAAGTAAAAATACTGTGATGCTATGGGAACACCAGAAAAGGGAAAGTTTAATCCAGATCATGAATGGTAGGACTTGAGGAAACTTGTCCATAAGTAGGATATTTATGTCTGAATTTTATGTCTGATGGAGCTTGATTTGGAGCCTTGCAGACATTTTATTGCATCTGTACTGTTTATAATTTTATTTTGTCTTTTGTTTTTTTCTGGTTTTGGGTTTTTTTTTTTTTTTTTTTTTTTTTTTTTGCTGTACTAGGGATCAAGCCCATGTCATCATACAAGTGCTTTACCAACTAGATAGTCATGCTTACACAGTTCTGGAGCATATATGGAGGTTTTCTTTGTTTGTTTGTTTGTTTGTTGTCATTTGTTTTTAGTATTTTATCTGTTCTAGGGAATTATCAATAAGCTTTATTAAGTAAAAATACACGTACACTCTGTAACTGTGTGGGTATGACTAACTAGTTGGTTTTATATATACTTAACTGTAGGATTCAGCTCATATCCTTCTAAATTGTTAATAGGAATATTAGAACAGAAATATATGGTGACTTTTCCACAATAGTTTATAAAACTCTTATTTAGTAAGGGCTCATTGTTATGTTGAGATAAAAGACCCTTTATTTTAAGATCAACTTAATCGGAGACCTTTAGATCATCTGGTCTTAAGAGTAAATGTTTTATTTTTAGTATGATTTATAATCACATGCATGTCTGATACATTATTCTTAATCTTTTCTTTGGACTTTAAAGGATATTCTTTAAGCAAATGGGCATAATATTGATGTTACTTCCTCTTAAATATCAATAGACCCTGCATTTTCTGAAGAACATGTCAATAACTTTGTGTTATCACTGTAGTATATAATTCTACCATTGAACATAAGGATACTCTACCACTACATTTCCATCCCCTTTTAAATTTTTTTTATTTGAAACAGGGCCTCATTAAGTCTCCCAGGCAGGCCTCAAACCTCCAAAGTTAGTGGGATTACAGGTTTGCACCACCATGCCTGATAATATCTTGAAAGTAAATGGCCACTTTAAACCTTTTACAAATTTAGAGGATTATATATATTTTTTAGAAGTGTATTGCTTTCATATCTACATTTCAAGAAATTACCATTGTAACTTGATAAGAGGTGAATTATTTTATGCAAACATCATCGCAAAGCAAGGTATAGAAGCTCAGCTAGATTTATTACTGTTCACGAGAGTAAATACCTATCTCAATTATTCTTTTTCTTTTCCAATATAAAGTTTGCTGAATGTACAAGAAGAGTTTATCACTTAGGATACAGAAATTATTTTTAGGGGTTGGGGCGAGGGAGTTACCTGTAAACAAAGACTATATTGATTTGATCCAAAAAATAAAACTTGAAACTATTCTTGAACTAACATAAAAAAAAATGTCTATTGTTTTAAAAAGATAGAGAATATATTGTTCACAGGATATGAGTTGTTTATTTTCTATATACTGTAATTGATGAGGACATGGATAATATCTTCATGTTTTTGAGAAGTAATATGTACATGGGAGGAGGGGATAATATTATTTCTAAAAAAAGATATTAAAAATATTTCTGGAATATTTTAGCATATTGCTTTTTTTTAGCACCTAGAACATATATATGGTCAATATATATGTTAACTGTATATATAATGGGTAACTTGTAAATTTGTGTAATTGTAGATCTGTACAAGCTACAGATCTAAATTTGATGCCTTACAGTTTTTTTAAATATTTATTTTTTAATTGTAGTTAGACAATTTATCTGTTTGTTTATTTATTTTATGCGGTGCTGAGAATCAAACCCAGCGCCTCACGCATGCTAGATAAGCACTCTACCAGCTGAGCCACAACCCAGCCCTGATGTCTTATAATTTTAGTATATTTCAAAAATATCTTCTGGGCCAGTAGGTTTCTTCCCTCAGTTAAATTACAAGTTGTACTATATGTCATGGATGTTTAGTGCCAGTCATATTAGAAACATGAATTGAGTCCTCAAGTGTCAGGGTCTGTTGTAGCATTCACGGCAAGTGAATCTCTTGAATGATTAAATTGCTTTAAGAAAATCAGCATGCTATCATAAAGTTGACTGAACTTTATTTGTTTTGTTTTCTTCCATTCATTGCTTTTTATAGCCAAACATTGTGCAGCTTCGAAACAGACTTTGTAGAGCACAAGGAGAGCCTATACCAGGACAGGAATCACCTAAAATTCCTTACGAGAGGCAGCAGCTATCTAAGGGCAGGCCTGGACCAATTGCTGGCCACCCACAGATGCAAAGAGTTCAAACTCAACAATATTATCCCCATGTGAGTAATATAGTCCAGATGAAGTGGGAACATTTATGCATTTCAATTCAGATTGATAGTTTTAGATTGTTGGTTAAAAGATGTTCTGATGTGGTTAAAGTAGATAACATATTGTGTTAACAGTTATACTTTCTAGATTCTTGAAAGTGGTATTTCTGATCTGCATTTGAAAATCCTTTTAATCTATTCAAACAGATTATAATTTAGATATAAATTAGGTTTAAGCCCTCTAGGGAAATTTGTTGTTTCTCTCTGAGTTAGGTTTTCCTTACACATGTACCTCTGTTCTTGAAACTTCTATTTGATTCATCTAACAAGCTTTAAGTAGCAGAATTAATCCTAATAGTGATTTAGTTAATTTTATAAACTATTTTTAGAAAGTAGCCTTTTTAAGCATTCTTTCTCCATTAATAGCATAGGTTTACTTTATTTTCTCAATCCATACAATAGCTAATATCCAGAATATGAACTTTTTTCTTTTGGACAACTTGAACAATAGAGAATAGTGAATTTACTGAAGGTTTATGAAGTTGGAGGTCACATAGAAAGGATTAATAATTTTTGTTTTTATTTAAATAACTGATATTTAAAATATGGTTGTATTGTCTTTTTACTGTTTCATGTAAAAAATTATATATTTCCAGACCAACAGATAGCCTTCATGTCCTTAAATGAAAAGTTTTTTCCTTAAGTATCAATTAGTCTTGATTGATAGCAAAGATACCCTGCCTAATAGAGCAAATTGGTGATAGGATTGACAGGACCTTTTTATATTTTATCCCAAAGTTTAATATAAAATCATAGAAAACTTTTGTTATTTAATCAGGACAGATTACATTTGTATATAACTATTAACTGCCTAAAACACTCTATTTTTTTATTCATTTTGTTTATCAAGACCTACTGTGAGTACCTAACATTGTTCTAGTAATTGGAAGTATCCTGGTGAACAATTTATGCAAAATCCCTATCCTTGTGGAGATTGTATTAGAAAGTCTGTGACATAAGTGGGGCAGATCAGATGATAGCTAGGAAAATTGAGAAGCCTGGTTTTCAAGCAACCACCAGAGTTTTAAGACATGAGAGTTTTAATTTCTTAACATTGTGTGGCTGCTTAATGGCCAAGTTTGGATTACAACTTTCAAGCACTCTGTATTTAGGCTAGACTGCCTCTCAGGTTACTGAAGTAAGGTAAGTAAGCTCTACATTGGGAAGAGAGAATGTTTACTCTTTATGTCTTTGGGTTCATTTGTCTTTCTGGGAAAAGGTAAAAACATTGGAGGATTTTTGTTACACTTTGATTTACCCATCTTATATTTTAAGAACATAAAAATAAATTGTACCATAAGTCAAGCAGTGGTTTTCAGGGTTGAAGCTTATATATGCTGAATGAATGAAGACAGTGGCTTACAATTTTAAAACAAGTTTACAGGCAGGTAAAGGTTAAAAGGGAGGCTAGATTAGTAGGAGTTTCACCCCCACATCAACCAGCACAAGTTCGATTGCATTTATTTTTACGTGTATATTGGAGTTTCACTAAAGATTTACATGACAAGAAGGATTTTAATGACTTGAAAAATAATGGAAAATCACTAGAGTTCAGAGTAAGCAATATGATATAGTGTAGAAAACACTATCCTGGGACTTGGGAGACCTGGAATTGGTCCAAGCTTCATGACCAGTGAGTTGTATGGATCTTGACAAGCCCCTTCACAGCTCTGGGCCTTGGGTTCTTAATGGTAAAGGGTGGGGATTATTCTGGGTGATCTATAATATTTAGCTTTAATATTCTCAATGATTGTGTGGTTTTTAAGCCTTGCATGGGACTAAGGTGAATTTTGTGGCTCTGCTGAAATTAAAAAAAAAAAAAAAAGGAGCTTATAAGCAGTATGTTTACAGATTACTAGTAGCATGGGTACTATTAATGCTTCAAAAATCACTATTTTACTCATTTTTTAGAATGTCTTTCTTACCGTACTTATAGGACCTCACTTTCCCTACTTATTCTTGATGCTTGAATGGCATTGTTTCTGTGTTTTGATTTAGTTTTCATATTGATTTTTTTCATGCCTCTCCCTCCCAGTTTTGTTGTGATTATTTTTCTTTTGGAATCCCAGCTAAATTGAAAGCAGTTGCCTAATATATGTTCCCTTGCTGCTCTTACTTTTTGCTTTGCATCTAGCTATTAATACCTTTTGAGTTTTCTTACCTTCTTCTTTTAATGTTTTCATTTTTTATTTTCTGTGATTGGTATTTCTTTGTTCAATTCAGGTTAGAATTGCCCCTACTGTTACTACCTGGAGTAACAAAACTCCTACTGCCCTTCCCAGCCATCCACCTGCAGCCTCTCCCTCTGACACACAGGTACATCCTTCATTATTCCTCTTTGAGCAGGACTCTGCTCACCTAAATATATGTGGTTTTATATCTTCTACCCAACTTCCTCAATTTACCCCACCCTTATTCTGCATCCTATTTATTGCATTTTATTGCTTTTAGGATGCAAGAGACAATATTTAAGGCAATTTATGTCCTTATCCTACCTCTACTTTTGCAGTTCTGAATTGACCTGAACTAAAAAAATATCAGCAAAGGCTCTAACAGTGATTTAAATCTGATTTTTACCAAAGACTTCTTTTTTTCTTTCTTCTTCTTCTTCTTCTTTTATTTTTATTTTTTTAGCATTGCAGAAACTGAAGAAAGCTAATTATAGTATTTATATTTATATTTGCTGAGTGTGGAGTAATGGATGGAAATTTGTAGAGATGGAAAATCCTGGTGACTTACCATCAATTTATTGACACTATTTTATGAGGCTGTTAGCATCTTTTGTCATTCATTACAATTATTTTGGATCGTCTGATCTTTAAATCATTCAGAATACATTGCTTAGAAAATATGGTATCCTGTAGATAGTACATGCAAAATCCAGTGCTTCTTACACAATAAAGTTGTGGGGGATAGTTTTCTAAATAAATATGGAATCCCATTTCAGGGATTATAAAGCCATCTGTTAAGGTTCTTTGTCTCAAATGTAATCCTCCTTTTTACTATTTTTTCATTTTGTAGGGAGAAAATCCTCCACCCCCAGGTTTTGTAATGCATGAAAATATTAATCCAAATGCTGCTACTCAGCTTCCTACATCTCCAGGTCATATGCACACCCAGGTACCACCTTATCCACAGCCACAGCGTAAGTAATGTGACCCTGAAGTCTTGATAGCAACATGTCTTATTTCATGTAGTAACTATTTACTCTGAAGCACTAAAGCCAAGGCTAAGTCAATTTTGACAAAGTAAGAACCATTCTGATAGGAGTCCTGAATAGGAACTCCTGTCTAGAAGAGGGGTTCTAGAGAAACATGGTTTCCCTAAGAGGCATCCTGAATCAGCATGCTTCTATTATTATAGAAGAACTTCTGGTATTACTCTTTTGGAACAGTTGCCTCCTGTTCTGAAGCTATTATTAAGACCTGTTAAAGGGAGTCAAGTGTCCCATGATTTTGGTATAAAGAAATAGAATTTTAGAAACAATTTGGCACATATTCTTTTCCTTTAGGAATGATGACACAAAGCATTTTGGAAGATTGACTTCAAGGGGCATTTGTTGTTTTTTTCCATTGTATTCATTTAGTGTTATAGACTTTGTATTTTTAAGTAGTTTTAGGTTCACAGCAAAATTAAGCAGAGAGTACGTTGTGCCCACAAGGCACAATCTCCCTATTATCTACATTTCCCACCACAGGAGATTATTTGTTGCAGATCAGTTAACCTACATCAGTGCCTTGTTATCACCCCAAATTATGTAGTTTACATTAGTGTGTACTCTTGATTTTGTACCTTCCATGGGCTTTGACAAATGTATAATGATATGTATCTACTATTGGCATGTTTTTTTTTAATAGAAAAGAGTAAGAACTAATTCTAATGAGTGTGTGCTGTGCTAAAGTAGTTGTTCTTATGAATACAAGTTTAATAAAACCTTTCACTCGTGTACTCAGTATAGAAGTGCTGTCTTCACAGTACTTCAAGATTCACTCTATAGAGGTTCAAAAGTACCCCTGGTTACCTAGAATGTGATGGTGTTAAAATTCCCCTAATCTGTCCCCCTAATCTGGGTCAGGGATTAAAACCAGGGAGGTTTTATAGGACCACCAAAATGCTGATACTCACTCGGGTTGAGTACATCTTGCATAGTTCCATCTGGTGGATAGTGGGTATAACTGCAATCTTCTCACAGAAACAGTGAAATTAGAAAAAGGTCTTCTAGCTCTTCGGTTCAAAGATTTTCATAATCAATAGCAATCTGGGTGTGGCAGTTTTCAAATACTGGAGCTAATGATTTTGAGCATATTTCGGGCATCTGAGCCTCAGAAAGCACGAGTTGTTTTTGTTGTTGTTTGGGGTTTTTTTACTGTGCTGGAGATAGAACCCAGGGTTTCATATATACTAGGCAATCACTGTACCACCAAGTTACACCCCAGCACATAAGTGTTAATTTTGGGTTTTAATTTATAGTAATGATTAAAATCATTTCCATAGAATGATAATTTTTGGTTTTCTGTTGCTATCTGAATAAATTTGTAACTAATTAAAATTTCTGTTTCTTCTCCCTGGTATAGTTTATCAACCAGCCCAGCAGTATTCCTTCGGAACAGGGGGGTCAGCAATGTATCGACCTCAGCAGCCTGTTGCTCCTCCTGCTTCAAACGCTTACCCTAACACCCCTTACATATCTTCTGCTTCTTCCTATTCTGGGCAGTCTCAGCTATACACACCACAGCACCAGGCCTCTTCACCTACCTCCAGCCCTGCTGCTTCTTTCCCTCCTCCCCCTTCCTCTGGAGCATCCTTCCAGCATGGCGGACCAGGAGCTCCACCATCATCTTCAGCTTATGCACTGCCTCCTGGAACAACAGGTACACTGCCTGCTGCCAGTGAGCTGCCTGCGTCCCAAAGAACAGGTCTGCGCTTAAAGGGCTTTGGTTTGGCTCCCTGATGTTTTTATGAACAGATGGGTGGATGGAGGGGCTATTATTTCTGTTTGTAAACTGGGTAATAGAAGTGTTGAGTTTTTATAACAAATTCTAAAATGATTTCTAAAAATTCTAAAACTGATTCTCCCATAATGAATTTCAGTTATCAATTGAGGAAAGTTTTAGAGCTCCAAAAGAGTAAGAGTGTATAATCTGCCATTGAACTTAAGTTAGGTGGTAAGGAATTAATTGGAAAGATAAGTTATAGTTGAAATCAGATTTAGTTAACACTAAATTCTTTACTTAAATAAAGGGTGATCTCTATTCTTCCTGAAAAGTTTTTCAATTTTAAAAATTATTTGCACCTTAAATTCATTAATGGAAAGGAAATAATATATGGTCTTAATGAGTTTGTACAAATTTTATAATAATGTTTATTTGTGGGGTTGCAGAGTAATCTCAGTATCCTTAACCAAGAAAAAAAGTAAGAGAATACAGCTCTTGACAAGGAGATCCTACAAGACAGTTTAGATCCTACAATACAGTAAGATAGTGGTTCTCCATTAGGGAAATACTGCCCTCTTCAGGCATTTTGGAAATTTGTAGACATATTTTTTTGTCTACTAGTATTATTGTAGCTGAACATTTCTAATTAAGATCATAACTTTATAATTTTTTAGCAAACTATATATTTTTATTAATAGTATTTTTGATTTACAGGTCATAATTGTATATATTTGTGGGGTACAGTGTGATATTCTGATGCATATATGAAATGTGGAAATGATTAAATCAAGCTAATTGATTTATTCATCTAGCTTACCTATCATTGTTTAGCAGTGAAATACACATTTTATAAATTCTTTTTATCATTCATTTGTATTCTACTTAGAGTATGTTAATTTTTTTATGGTTAGTTTATGTTATGTGCTTTTTTTTAAGAATTTTTTTTAAGAGAGAGAGAGAGAGAATTTTTAATATTTATTTTAGTTTTTGGCAGACACAACATCTTTGTTTGTATGTGGTGCTGAGGATCAAACCCGGGCCGCACGCATGCCAGGCAAGCGCACTACGGCTTGAGCCACATCCCCAGCCTCTGTTATGTGCTTTTCACTTAAGGATAGTAAAAGGGGCCTCCAGTATGTGTGTGTAAAGAAAGAAACCAATTAATCAAATAGGATTTAGAACTACTTACAAAGTGGTTAAGAAATCAGGCCTTGGAATTTGATTGCCTAGGTTTGTATCCCAGTTCCCAGCTTTACTATGTTCTAGTTTTATGATCATTCTAGTTTTGTGATTGTGAGTTGTTTATTTACCTTCTTGAAGCCTCAGTTTTCTCAAAGAATGATAATGGTACCCACTCATATGCTTATTACAAGGATTGAATGCTTTAATACAGTCAAAGCATTTAGGGACAATGACTGCCAAGTACTAAGAACTTTTTAAAGTTAGGTGTGATTATTTGAAAGTAGTTTTCCTTTTAAATTATAACTGATAGTTTTGAACAGTAAAACCTGCTTTACTCTAATACTTGAAACTCTCCTGGGGGAGTCCAGCATATGTTTTTCTCATCATATATGCTAAGCAGTGGTTTTAATTTATAATTAATTTATTTATCAGAAAATAAAATCTATTGTGGAAATATTTTTTCTGATAATATGACTTAAAAAATGAATATAAAGTATTTTTAAAATATTACTACTTTTTAAGTCTTAGGGATAATTGATCCCAGTTATACACATCTCCTTGCTCCTTCTCTGACATGTAATAATAAAATCCAGAGAATAAAAAAATCATACACACGGTATTCTATAGTGGTCCTCTCCCCTTAGCTGTAGAGAATACATTCTAAGATCCCCCGTGGATACTTGAAAGTACCCGTAGTATCAACCACATATGTATTTTTTTTTTCCTGTACATACCTTGATAAAACTTTTATAAGTTAGGCACAATGAGGGATTAACAGATTAACTAATAAGTTGGACATGATGGCATATGCCTGTGATCCCAGCAGCTTGGGAAGCCAAGGCAGAGGAATCACAAATGAAGGCTAGCTTCAGCAACTTATTGAGACCTTGTCTCAAAATGAAAAATTTTTAAAACTCTAGACACAGTGGCACATGCCTGTAATACCAGCAACTCAGGAGATAAAGGAAGGAAGATTTCAAGTTCAAGGCCAACCTGGGCATCTTAGTGAGACCCTTCGTCAAAATTATAAAATTGGCTGGGGATATAGCTTAGTGGTAGAGTGCCCCTGGGTTTGATCCCCAGTACCACACACATGCACACACAAAAATGTAACTAATAATAAAATAGAACAACAATAACAATAAACTAATAAAATTGCCAGCATTGCTACTTTTGTGCTGCAACACCATGACAATTGATCTCATAACCAGGAGGGCTACTGAATGATTAATTGGCAGTCACATATACAGTAAGGATACCCTAGACAAAGGGATGATTCACATCTCTGGTTGTATGGGGCCAGACAAAACAGTACAGCACAAAATTTTCAGACTACTCAGAATGAGACACAATTCAAAACTTTTGCATTATTTATTTCACAATTATTTATGAATTATTAATGTTCCATATAATATTTCTAGGCCAAGATTGACCATGGGTAACTGAAACCACAGGAAATGGAAATGTTAATAAGGGAGGACTAATGTATGTGCATTGTCCATTACTACACAAAATTTCATTAATACCCTACAGACACTTCAATAGTTTGGTATTTTCGAGAGGGGTGCCAGTTCATTGTAGAGTTCCAAGAATATATTTTTAAACCTGAATAAGTGAAGACAATGTCCATTCTGAATAATGGGTTAATGATCAGAGTTATTGAATAAAAGAAGTAGTATGGATTCATGTAAATCCTCACTTAAAAAAGTGGTGCAATGTGCAAAGTGTAGTGGCATACACCTTAAACCTAGCAGCTCAGGAGGCTGAAGCAGAAGAATCAAGATTTCAAAGCTAGCCTCAGCAACTCAACAAGACCCTGTGTCTAAATTAAATATAAAACAAAGGCTGGGGTACCCCAGGTTTCAGTCCCTAGTATGGGAGGCGGGGGGTGGGGAAAGAGTAGTACAAGGAAGTAAGGAAGGGTATGAACATTTATTGAGCCAATTATGGACATAATCTAGCACTTGCTATATATTTTATTATTTCATTCTTACGACCCTGACAAATAGGAATGGTTTTTGTTGTTGGCTTTTGTTTTTGTTTTTTAATTGCAAACAAGGAACCAGTTTTAAGAGTTACATAATGTTCTCAGGATTGTTATAGTGACAGTCTCTCAAGTTGAGATACAAACCTGGGTCTCTCAGTTTCAAAGCCTGTGTTCATACTTCTATACCAGTTATTCTAGTGATATCAAAATTTGGGGGTTGAAATTACAAAAATCATCTAGCAATACAGTTCTGAGCATTTGTTACTTTATAATCAAAACCAAATGTGTACCTGAGTATATTTTTTTTTCCTTAAGCTGAAGTGCATTTGGCATGAGATTAATCCTTAATTATATACAGAATAACACAGTGTTCTAACCTGGCTGAGAAACAGTGACTAATGGGAAGAAAAAGCCAAACAAGCAAGCATTTTTCAGCATGTATGCCTAGCTGCTTTGTTACTCTTGCATGTTAACAGTCTCCTATATTTTTTTAAATAATCAATTCTAGCTTTTTGGATTTCCTAAACATTTTGCTTAGGTTATATAAATAATTGTGACTAGAAATTTTGTATTGGTCTAATGTCTAGGTCATGATTTTTCTCCAGGATTTAGAAATTATTGTTGGCTAATGGATAATTCCTTATAGATAATGCATGATAGATGTACAGATTTTCAAGCCTTCTCTTAATGAACCATAGCGTTATGTGCTCAGGGCTTAGAGAAACAAATTCTGTACTAAGCAAAACATTCATTTGGTAAACTGATAATGAGTACCTGTTTTATCTGCAATAACTTCCCATTCTTACCAGCCTCCAATAGGTGCTCTTGTGCTTTCTGTCTCTATGTATTTCGCTGTTCTAGGTACCTGACATAAGTGGAATTGTGCAACATTTGGCATTTTCTGACTTATTTCACTTGGTATAATGTCTTCAAGTCATGTGCTTCATGAAGCTTGTTTTACCTACTCTCACTATTAAAGGGTACTTTTGTAAAGTAGATGTCAGCTAAATTGTGTTTGTAAAGTCATGTTTAAATAATCTGTTTAAAGTCATAAAAGTGAAAAGTTGAAAGGAGTTAGAATTATAGCTAGGACAAAATTATATACATATTTTTTGGGGTTGGGGGACCAGAGATTGAACTCACTAAGCCACAATCCCAGCTCTATTTTGTATTTTATTTAGAGACAGGGTCTCACTGAGTTGCTTAGTGCCACACTTTTGTTGAGACTGGCTTTGAACTTGTGATCCTCCCACCTCAACCTCCTGAGCCATTGGGATTACAAGCATGCACCACTGTGCCTGGCAAAACTGTATTATTTTTTATTTTTACTTAAAAAATTTTTTTAGTTGTAGATAAACAGAATACCTTTATCTTATTTAATTTTTTTGTGATGTCAAGGATCAAACTCAGTGCCTCATGCGTACTAGGCAAGCATTCTACCACTGAACTACAACCCCAGCCCATAAACTATATTATTTGATAAAGGATTTGAATAACATTTATTTGAACTAAAAATAGTTCTCATTTTCCACATGTCTCTGTATTACATGTTAAATATATTACATGGTTTGAAGTTAGGAGGAGTCGGTTGGGCCTGTATTGTGGAGGGAGCTTGATTATTTTATAACTATTCTGTTCAACAGACCTCCTCCCTTTCAGGTTATTCATTCAGGCATAGCCGGTTGACTTTCTTGTTGTCTTTGTTCTTATTTGATTCAGTTTTATCTCTAACTTTGAACTTTATTTCACTATGACATTAGTGTCATTAGTGTCATTTACCAAAGGATCATAAAAATTGCTCCATACATATTTTTTTTTTTTTTTTTTGGCGCGCTGGGAATTGAACTTAGAGGCACTTTACTACTCAGTTATATCCCCAACCCCCACCCCATATTTTTTGAGGTTTTTTGTTTGTTTTTCAGTTTTTGAGACAGGGTCTTGCTTAGTTGCTTAGGGCCTCACTAAGTTTCTGAGGCTGACCTTGAACTTGTGAGTTGCTGGGATTATAGGTGTGAGCCACCCTGCCTGGCTCTATGTTTGTTTTTTGTTTTGTTTTGTTTTGTTTTCATATACTTCTTTATACTATTAATAATTCATGAAATCAGAATCCCCTCCCAGGTGTTTATACCCAGGACTTACTACTAGAGGTTAGAGGAAAAATAGTTCTCATTTTCCACATGTCTCTGTATTACACCACATGGATGGCTCTTGAAGACATTATACCAAATGAAATAAGTCAGACACAAAAGGACAAGGAAACAGGCATGTTGTTGAGACTATTCTCTGGGAAAAGAGCCAAGCCCAGGGTATTTGCAGTACTTTTAGATTTGTAATATGTTGTTCCCCTCAGCCCAAAAGCCTGAAGTCTGGGGATAGAGCACATCAGTAGTTGAAAATTAGGTTTCGTCTGTTGAAATGCACACGTAGTGACTCCCCAGGAGTTAACACTATTAATTATAGTGTTGTGAAGTTACATTTTGCATGGGAAGTTAGATTGTAAGGTTGCCATTTAAAGTAAAAATAGAAAATCACTTATAGGCAGTTATTGTCACTCTTTTCTTTTGTTAAACCCTAGATGAAGAAATTGCCTTATGTTTAGGAACCATATTGTATGAAAAACATCCATCACTAAACACCAGAATCTCATTCCACATAGCAAGAATTGAGGCTATGGAATTACCTTTCCCATCTCATGTTTTTTTTTTTGGAGCATGTATTTTGTGACTGTAGCACAGAGTTGAATTCACTGTTTTAATTGCTATAGTTTGTTGGTCCCTTCCTTGCCAAATTAAGATAGTTGAATCTACATAAGTTATATTGCATATGATGTACTATGCTGCACATTTTCAATTCGAGGTTGGACCTAGCTTGATTCTGAGAATCTATCAGTTGGAATTATTGTGCTAGTATCAATCTGGTTTCCTCTTCTTTATTGATAGAAACTTCGGTTCTCTGAAGTGTAGTGATCTAGGAGACTTGAACTAAGTAGTCTGAAGATCCACGTATTCTTACTTGAAGAGAGTGTTAGACCAGCAGCATTGATATTACAGGGGAGCTGTCAGAAAAGAGAACCTCTAGGCTTTACCACTTTACCTAGTGAATTAGAATCTGCATTTAAATAAGATTTTTCTCTAATTTGGATTCACAAATTTGAATAATACCAAAGTGGACACATTTGGTGTCATATGGTATAATTAGGAGTAATATATTGGGAAGTGCCTTCTCAGTGATATTACTTGGCTTCATTTGTCAAATAGAAAAACAACCAATGTAAGCAATTAAGGAGCTATTGTTATTTTAAATAAAGGAATAAGGTTTTCTATTAAAAGAGCATAGTAATAAAAAAAGAGTGATGTTCAAGAGTAATTGTATCTGGCACAACTTAAATGAATTCACTTTACCTAAAAACTAATAATCATTTTCTTAATTGGATAGAAAAATTTCACATGACTTATTTAAAAAGTAATTTTTGTTCTCTTATAAAGTTAGTTTGCTTTTTCTGGGGTTGATGGAAGAAGAAGAAACAATTATAAAATGAGAAGTAGAGTTTAGAATGTCTTCAACAGTTCTGTTTAAGTGATTTTTACGTTTTGTCTACAGAAAATCAGGCTATCCAAGACCAAGCACCTATGTTGGAAGGTGAATTGGTTGTAAAATATACCTTTGGAAATCTTTGAATCATTGAATACAGTTAATGAATGGCCATTATGCATGTGAGCTTCAAAGATTGTGATATTCCAAATCTGATTAGTGCCCTTTTTTATTTGTCTTCTTAATTGATTCAAACTTTAGAACTGATTGAATTTATATGACACAAATAGCTTTAATCATAAAATATGACTGTTTTATATAAACAAAGACAACTAAACTCATTGTTTTAGACACAGATAAGAAGAGAAATGATGGAGATTTGAATGATTAATCTGTATGTGACTGAACATTTAAGAATTTATTAAGCAATGATTTAATATTTTGTGATTAATTCTTAAGTGTTTTGAGCCTTATGGAGTATTTGGTTCTTGGTAAACTTGTAGGAAATTAATTCTGCTTAAAAAATCAAAGCAAATGAGTATGTGGTGATTGGGAATTATTCTTTTAAAAAGTTTCTGTGGCATTAACATGAATTCTTTGGATTGCCAAGCAATTTTGTTGTGACTTAATATCATGCATGTCAATTAAATAAGTATATTATATTGTGATTTAGAAATTATTCTATTCCGTCTTATTTTTTTGTTAAAGATGCTGGTATTATAAAATACCCAATGAGTTCTGCTACTGATGTCCATTTTTTTACTTTGAAATGACAGAGGTGTTTTTTGGTTATTGTATGGTTGTATTTTATTTTTGTGGTTTTAGAGAAAATTTACTACAATTGACAATAGTTTCATTTTGTTTGCTCAGCCTGGATTTTTTTTTTTAAATGGCATTAAGAAAAAGAAAAAGTCTTAGCGTAGATATTTAAATACCTTTTTCTGTTTGTTACATAGTTCCCAACGTAAAATGATGAAATTTACTGGTATTATGTAGTTGAGCTCTGGTTTTTTTGTAGTGTTTCTATCATGTTGAACATTTATGAATGATTTGCTTATGTTGAATTGCTCTCAGTGAGTAGGAGATTGCTACCATTGTTCTTTTTGTATGTTGAATACATCAGAATACTTTTTTTTTTTTTTAGCAGACTTAAGTGAGTTGGTTGTTTTTTTTGTTTGTTTGTTTTGTTTTTCTTTATTAGGAGAGAATAGTAAACTGGTCTTTGAAGGCTGTGCACCAGTATAAACAAAAACTTCACCCTCCTTAAAATTAGCACAACTCTTTCACCTTAAATTGATATAATATCAAAATACCTTGCCATGTGACTATTAGAGTTATAAGTTTGAAAATCCAGTGTTACATAATGATCCCAATTCATAAAGCCTGTATAACAGTTCAGTTATCTCAGGGATAAGGCAGAACTTCAAGGCATTAGATGATAGGTTCAATTTCATTTTCTTTCTTTCGGGATTCTAAAGGAAAATGTCCTGTATTTATTCCAGGTCCTCAGAATGGTTGGAATGATCCTCCAGCTTTGAACAGAGTACCCAAGAAGAAGAAGGTACTAGAAAAAGATATCCAGTGGCCTACAGATGTTATATTAATCATATAGTCACTTGGAGCACATCACACTCACTGATCCATTTAAAGGCAAAGCTTACTGATGTATTTAAAGCATATTTCAGCATGTATCTTCTAATCAATGGCAAGAAGTAAATAAAGCAGAAAACACTATCATTAAAACCTTATTTTGATGATGGTGGTGTAAATTAAAGCCTTTTTAGAAGGCAAGATGTAAATTCCCACCAAACAAGGTAGTCACAGGAGCATGGGACAGTAATCCCCAGTACTTACGAGGTTGAGGCAAGAAAATTGCAAGTTTGAGGCCAGTCTGGGCAATTAAGCAAGACCCTGTCTCAAAATAAAAAGGGCTGGGACTGTAGGGCTGGGGTTGTGGCTCAGTGGTAGAGCGCTTGCCTAGCACATGTGAGGCACTGGGTTCAATCCTCAGCACCACATAAAAAAATTAAAGGCATTGTGTCCATCTGCACCTAAAAATAGTTTTAAAAAGGAGCGGGGCTGGGAATGTAACTCAGTGCACAAGGTCCTGGGATCAATCACCAGGACCACACGCACACACACACACAAAAAGTAGGAAACAAATTATTATTTTATTTTTTTTAGGAGTTACTTCAATCTTTGGGTTCCCATAATAATCATGACTTTAATAATTATATTTTGGATGTCTTATCTATTTCATATAATAATGAATAATAATGCAGCCTGTATTATATGTGAATAATTGTTTGGTGCTATTTGGACACAAAATAAGATTTTTTTTCGTCTTTCTTTTCAAACGGTTTTCTACTTTTTTCTATTCCCAGTGATCCTCTTTCCCCAAATATAGTAATGAGAGATAAATGAACAAGGAACCCAAAAATACAAGGTCATTAAAATCAGAACCTTAATCTATTACTTTTAATATGATAGAATTGCTAAGTGGTATTGGCTTAGTGATCTCGGAAAAAGGGTATTACATCCTGATGACATTAAATGCCTACTAGTGTGTGTGCATATGCATACACGTTCATGTACACACACATATACACACACATGCTTGCATTGGATTCCCATTTTGTTATATATAATTCTCCTTACTTAACATCCTTTTTCAAAAGTGCCATGGTTTTGGCTCCCCTTTATTGGGTGTAAGTATAGGAAGAAAGGGGAGATGGAGAAATCTAGATGAGATCCCCACCCATCTTAGCCAGATTAACTCTACTTTTATGTTTGTTTGTTTGTTTGTTTGTTTGATTGTTTTTAATATAGTTTTTAGTTGTTGATGGACCTTTATTTTATTTATTTGTAAGTGGTGATGAGACTCAAATCCAGTGCCTCACACATGAATAGGCAAGTGCTCTACCACTGAGCCACAACTGCAGCCCTACTTTTATGTTTTACTCTACAATGCCACATAAAATTTCACTTGAAAAAGGTATTCTACTATTTTAAAAAAATTGTTTAGCCATGGGAATACTTCTTCGTTTAAATCTTAGGAACCATGCTATCCTTATTCTTTCTCTTGATGTCTTTTAAAAGATGCCTGAAAACTTCACGCCTCCTGTACCCATCACATCACCAATCATGAATCCTTTGGGTGACCCCCAGTCACAGATGCTACAGCAGCAACCTTCAGCTCCAGTACCACTGTCAAACCAAGCTTCTTTCCCACAGCCACATCTTGCAGGTGGCCAGCACTTCCATGGTATACAGCAACCTCTTGGTCAGGCAGGCATGCCACCAGCTTTCTCAAAGCCCAATATTGAAGGTGCTCCAGGGGCTCCAATTGGAAATACCATCCAGGTAACAGTAAATCTATGGAAGTGGAATGGGAAGATGGCTCTGCTTACGTATATTTTCCTTAATGTGTTAAATTTATATGATTATACCATTATTAATGAATATCCAAATTTGGTTTCAATGTAGAGAACTTAAACCAAAAATTGTAAACCTTTTCTTTTAAGATTATGTATATTATTTTGCAATTTCATGTATGTTTGAGAGTATATGTTTACTGTAAATTGGAAATCACAATATTTTACTTGATCTACTCAGTAGTCACAGTTTAAAATTAGTTTGAATCATCTCTACCTGATTTTACTAAGGAAAAAAACAGTTTCAAAGGTTTTCCCTTTAAAACATTAAATAAAAATGTAATGAGTCACATGTTTTATGTATAAATGTTAACAAACATGGCTTTATCTGTGGATAGAGATACACATTTTTACTTGCTTTTTACATAGATAACTAGTTGACACAGTCCTAGATATAGAAAAAGTCTACCACACTGCCAAATAATTAACTTTGACCTCAAAGAAATTTTGATCTAGTCATTAAAAAGTAAAGAGCTTGGACCAAAGTTCAACATAAGAAGATGAAAAAAACTCCTGCCTTAGTTAAAAAAAAAAAAAAACAAACAAGAAAAACTAGTTCTACTATTTTTTACTTTAAAGATTATATGTATCTATCATGCTTTGCAGTTAAGAGATATTATGCCCAAGGAATTGTTTAATACTGTAAGGTGCATTATGAAACACATATTTTGGTGAAGGTGGGAAGACTTTCATCAAAAACAAATTATAAAGAATTTTTTTTTGTATTTTACGATATATAACCCATGTTATTTGAAAAACCTACTCAGCTGTCACCTTGATTTAGACCTGGATTTTCATGCTGTCTTCATCTAGACCAGAATGTCAGTCACCATCAAAAGGAAGAGATACATGGGCTGGGGTGGTAGCGCACTCGCCTGGCGTGCGTGCGGCCCGGGTTCGATCCTCAGCACCACATACAAACAAAGATGTTGTGTCCGCCGAGAACTAAGAAAAAATAAATAAATATTAAAATTCTCTCTCTCTCTCTCTCTCTCTCTCTCTCTCTCTCTCTCTCTCTGTCCCCCTCTCTCTCACTCTCTCTTTAAAAAAAAAAAAAAAAAAAAAGGAAGAGATACTTAGTGTTCAGCCAGGCCATATATCTAGCTGCCTGCATCCAACCTCAATGTGTCCAAAAGCTTGTTCATGTTCTTCCTCTTAAACCTAGTCTTTATTACTTCTTATTTCAATGAATGGCACCATAATGTTTTCTATTGAATCCAGGACCTGGGAATCGTCTTTTATACTCTTCCCTTTAACCTCTATTTCAAATCTTTCTCCCAAATCTTATTAATATTATTCTAAAATATTTTTTAATCCCTTCTCTACATTTCCACTCTGCTGCATGCTACTTATCTCTCATCTTCACCAATGCCACAGCCTCCTAATCGGTATGCCCACATCTACTTTGATTCATCTCTAACTTGGCCTTGTTTCCTATTTCCTTAAAACATTACAGCTTCCCATTGTTTTCAGGATAAAACCCTCAATATTTAACATCATCCAGAAGGCCTCAGCTCATACTCCTTTTTGCTCTCTCTACTCTAGCCATCCTTCCCTGTACAAGTTATTCTTTCAATCTGGAGTGTTTTCCTTCTGGTTAGCTGCTGGTTAGCTTCTATGAATCATTCCAGTATAATTTCCTGAAGAGAACCTTCCACTTCCTTTAGTCAAATCCCAGTTGTAATGTCTTTTTTGTTTCACTAAGTGTTAACTTTACTACGATTGCTATTTTACATACACTTAAACCATTCTTAACCTTTCTATCCCTTCCATTGGTCTGTAAACTCCCTGGGACTGAGATCTTTTCTATATTGACTCACCAATACATATCTAGCCAGTGCCTGTACATAATTACCCAATATATTTTGAATGAATGAATTGGTCAAAATTTAGGAAACCTAAATGTTCCTCTTTGTTGTTCTATCAATCCATTCAGCAACATCATGGTCTGTTGCATTTTAACCTTTGACTTAATCTTGCAATTTTGATAATCTCTAGGAGTAAAACAAAGAGTAGGAAAAAGCCAGAATAAACAAAAATGAGCCTCCATCCAGAGCAGGCAGCCACTCTAACCAGCTGTGTTTTCCAGTGCTTTGTTTATATTCCTGCTGGCACAGGTTTACTACCCATCAGTTATATACAGTAATGGACAATATATATTATCTAACTAGTTGATTACTTACATCCAATCTACTATGCGAATCCAAGTTGTAGGAAGAGTACTTAAAGCTACCGGTATATGACTTTCCATTTTACTTATCCCGCCTGATTGTACATGTTAAATTTTCATTGGATTTCAAATAGGTCTATCTACAAGGTCATTGGTTTCTCTTTATTTCATAGCTTTAAAACGTGGTGTATACAATACAATTCTGGTCATTCTGATCATTTTATGTACTATTTCCTCCAGCATGTGCAGTCATTGCCAACAGAAAAAATTACTAAGAAACCTATTCCAGATGAGCACCTCATTCTAAAGACCACATTTGAGGATCTTATTCAGCGCTGCCTCTCTTCAGCCACAGATCCTGTATGTATTTATTATTAAAATTAAAGTTGTCTTTTATGGAGTTCTTCCTTAGTTATTTTTTGAAGTTCTACAAGATATATTTCTAAAAAATTTGTATAAAGTAATAAAGCTAGTGCTTTTATAGTTTACATTATATTACAAAGATTTTTTTTATGTATAAACATACTTAATTCTCACAATAATGCATGTAGATACATTTGTTATTTTTATTTTACAGATGAAGAAATTAAGGCAAAGGACAGTTAAATAACACATAAAGTCAGAGCCAGCATTTCAACCTAGACAATCTGGCTCCAAATTTCATAATTCTCAATCATTAAGCTGTACTGCCTCTCATCTACAAATCTCCTCTTAGCATATGATAGAATATAATAGCAACATGCAAATATCTCAAGGATAGTTAATATTATAGATATGGAAATCATATACAATTTTACGTAGTTTACATAGAGGATGCCTATGTATTGACAAAAAAAAAAAATCCACAAAGCCAATCCTATTTTAAATGAATTTTCATTTCTGCCAGTGAGCATTGAATATATTTATCTAAGCCATTGGCCACAGACGCAGTGGCACACACCTATAATCCTAGCCACTCAGGAGTCTGAAAGAGTCAGGATTAATTGTACCAAACATAGGAATGTAAGTAGTATTTTTGAAAGGTTAAATAAATAATACAAGATTCCACAGTTCCCCTGTATTTGCCTTTTAGTACCCATACTATAAAACTGAACTCAAACCTTCTTTTCTATGGTACACTAACCCATTGCTGCCTCTAGAATTCTGTGAAATAATGTAATTATACATACACATACCTTGTCAAATGAGTTTTCACAAATGAGTTTTCAGTCTACATGAAATCCAGTCAATATCCCATTTTGCCCACTAGAAAGAAATCTCATCCTCTCTTCTTTCCCACAACCCTACTGTTAATAGATTACTGGTATTTTTGCTAATAATTTGTTTAAGTTTCTCAGTCATAGGTGCCTCCATTTCTTTGATAAAATGAAACCATTCAACATGTTAAGTGTAAGATTTAGTGAAATGAGAGTAGGGCAGTTTCTTTAGATGTAAGTTAAGTTTAAAATATAACATCTGGCGGGGTGTGGTGGCACGTATCTGTAATCCCAGTGGCTCTGGAGGCTGAGACAGGGGAGGATTGCAAGTTCAAAGCTAGCCTCAGCAATTTAGGGTCCTAAGCAACTTAGTGAGATCTTGTCTCAAAATTAAAAAAAATAAAAAGGGCTGGTGGGAATGTGGTTCAGTGGTTAAGTGCCCTTGGTACCAAGAAAATTACCATTGTTTTTTCTTCCTCTCTTACAGCAAACCAAGAGGAAACTAGATGATGCCAGCAAACGTTTGGAGTTTCTATATGATAAACTTAGGGAACAAACAGTAAGTTGTAGGCAGGGGGTGGGCGGGTGAAGGATTTATGACAAACCCAATTATTCTTAGTTTCTAGTACAAATAAGTGCCAGACATGGTGGTGCACACCTGTAATCCTAGCAACTTGGGAGTCTGAGGCAAGAGAATTGCAAGTTTGAAGCCAGCCTCAGCAACTTACCAAGGCCCTAGGCAACTTAGTGAGACCCTGTCTCAAAATAGAAAATAAAAAGGGGTGAGGATGTGGCTGACTGGGTAAGCACCCCTGGTTTCAATGCCTGGTACAAAAAAAAATGTCTCTTCAGCACTCTGAAAAATTGTCATATCAGTTACAGAATGGGCTTTCCTCTGTCTAAATCCTGAATTTTATTCATCGAGGGTGAGAGGATAGGGCAGAGAAAGGGAGAGATTAGAATTACAAACTGATGTTCTGCTATTCATTTTACATGGCCCATGTATCAAGAAACCAGAGACTGTTTTCTAGAGACGAAATCTATATTCTTTCTTTCATAGTCTTAAGAATCCTTATCCTTTTCTTCTAGAATAGCTGTTATACAAAGGCAAGGCCAAATGTAGCTACCAGATGAGCAGGGTAGTATGCTGTAGCTATGAAGATAACCCAAAATGAAGAGTTGGTGTACTGTCTGATCTCTCATCCTTACCATTCTTTCCTTTCCATTATTGTTTTGTTTTATTAATGAAAGTCTAGGATGGGAGAGGAAAAAAGAACCGGCACTTGACGTTTATATATTTACATTTCAGTGTTCTTCTACCCTGTTTCCCATACCCAGTCCCATTGAATAAAAGTAACTATTTTTGTTGTAATAATCAAACCAAAGAAAGCTAAGATAAAATGGAATGGGTATGGCCCATGGAGTGATCCAAAAAAAGTCTTCTATTGAAAATATAGACATGTATGTTGAGTAAGGACATGGAATAAAACTGCATGTTTTATGGTTTTTAAGAGATGACAGGGCGAGGTATGGTGGCATGCCCACAACTGCGATCACAGCCCAGCTACTGAGACTGAGGCAGGAGAATCATTTGAGCCTAGGAGTTTGAGGCCAGCTTGGGCAACATAGGGAGGCCTTGTCTCCACAGGTGCGCACACACACAAAAAAAAACCAAACAAAAAACCTGGAGAAATGACAGGATTATGAAATATAGTGAAGAATTAGTAAATTGAATGTACAATGAAGCCTGTTGCCCTGCTCATGAAAGTGAACCAAAAGTTTAGAATCTCTGTTATAGATAAGATTTTTAATAAATTGGGTCCTTACTTTGAAATATCATGATTTAAGAATCTTTAATCTCATTCTGTACTTAAGAAAACATTTGAAAGAATTAAAGAATTTAAAGCTCTTCAGTGGAGAGAGTGTTAGCATTTCATCTTGGTGGGGAAATCTGGCAGCTTTTCTATGAGAAAATACCTGGTTTATTATATATGTATAGTTCACAAATAACTACTTTACATAAATCATTTTTTCATGGTTCTCCTTTATAATGTAACTGTGCCTTGGTCCAAGAAGCTGTTTCTAGAAATGCTTAAGTATTTTATACATTTTTTAAATGTTTATTCTAAGCTCCACTTAAATATCTGGGTCTAATGTGTAGTAAGGGTCTTGAGAAAAATTCTCCTTAATTTAATTCTTTCTCTTGGTCTCACCTTTATTTCAGCTTTCACCAACAATCATCAATGGTTTACACAGCATTGCAAGGAGCATTGAAACTCGAAACTACTCAGAAGGTTTGACCATCCATACCCACATAGTTAGCACCAGCAACTTCAGTGAGACCTCTGCTTTCATGCCAGTTCTCAAAGTTGTTCTCACCCAAGCCAATAAGCTTGGTGTCTAAAAAGACAGCTTCACTCCCAGCCGATATTGCCACTTTTCCAAAGAAACATGTTAAGAAAAATATTGTAAGACATGGACCCATCCTCATTAGCATGTTTCCATAGCAGCCAGTCAGGAACATTTATATTATTTCTGCAGATATACTCACTTTAAAACTGCTCAAAACCTTGGTGCTTTCTTTTGTTTTAATCTTTTGTTGCACATTATGATTTTCCTATTCTGCAAATAGTGTATTTCCTGGATTACACATAGTATGGTTTTCTGAGGTATTCTGACAGAGTGTGGTTTTTAAACCTTACTCTTTTTAGAAAAATTGCATCTGGTTATGCATAAAGCAAAGCTAAAACTAAATTTCTTTCATGTCCTCCCTACTTTGTCCATGTCGATCAGATTAAAGTGTGTAATCCTACCTGATGTGTTTGTAGTCTTTTAAAAAAAAAAAAAAAATATATATATATATATATATATATATATATATATATATATATATATAATCTGCTGAATTGGGGATATAGCTTAGGCATAAAGCACTTGCCTGTCATGTGCAAGGCCTGGGTTCCATTCTTAGCACTGCAGAGGGAAACAATAAATGGCTGCCCACAATTCAGTTTAATCTGTTTCTTATGTCTTGCTTGGATTTTACCCTGAACTGAATAAAAGTGTGATCACTAGCTTTAAATAGTTGTAGGGAAGCCACTGAACACTTCTGTAGGATGCATTGAGCTTTTTTCTATTAATATTTCATTATTCTGTTTGTATTTAAGATTGAATTGTCCTATTTTACAGGTAGAAATTTGCTCACCCATTTTCTATAAAATTACCTAGACCTTTGAGTTTTTTAAGTTCAGAAAGAAAATTTTATTTCAGTCATCCTGAATCAAAATCTCATTTTTTCCAGCCAGTTTTTCTATCATGTGATTTTATTATAATTTGTCTTAAGAATACTATGGAAAACAAAATATAATGGTCCCTGTAGAATCTGGAAGAAAATTAGAATTAATATAAATGTTCATTGTTTATGCAATAGTAGCTGAGGATTAAAAATCTAGAAAATATGACTACTATGTAGATAAGTATGCTATTTCAAGGAGTTAATTCACTTGCATCCCAAGTGAATTAGTTTGCAAGAACCTCTGAATCCCCTTTGTTGTTAAGGATACCCTACTGGACAAATAACCCTCTTCTTAAAAAACAAAAAACAAAACAAAACAAAAAAAGATTTTATACAGCATTGTTTGGTAACCAAAAAAAAAAAAAAAAAAGCAGGTACAGAGGAGGGCTGGGGTTGTAACTCAGTGGTAAAGCGCTTGCCTAGCATGTGTGAGGCACACTGGGTTCGAACTGCAGCACCATATATAAATAAAATAAATATATAAATAAAATAAAAGGTACATTGACAACTAAAAAAAAATTAAAAAGTGGGGTGGGGAGGAGAAACTTGATAGCATACCTGTATATATTGAAAGCATACCTGTATATTAGTGTCACAGAAATGGGATGTCTAGACTTATATTGGTAACCTGCTTCTCAGTCCCCAGAGTTTGGTGGTGTGCTTCATTTCCACTAATGACAACTTGACCTTCTGGACATGACTGTAAATGGTAGTGTCTGATCAAAGTTCCATCTGAAAACCAGGCTGATTGCTAGTAATACTTTTCACTCATTGCCCTTATAATTAGGATTAGATTTTTGGCTACATGTTTACCCTGACATCACAGTGGTATAATGGGCATCATTTTACAAAAAAAAAAGAAAACAAGTTCCCAAATATGAGAAACAAAATGAGGTAGCAGTGGAGCCCTGGCAAACCCCAAAGATTTCAAAAGTGTCAGTGCAAAAAAAAAACTGAGCCACTGACATCTGAGCAGCTATTATCTTGATTTTCTTTTCTAATGTGGAGCCATTCTTCTGCATGTCTTACATCCTTGGAGAAATTTGATATAAATAAGTAGAGGTAAGAAGAGCTGAAACCAAAATTATTATCTCTAAAGTATAATAGATTATGAAAACAGTAGTTTGTTTTTCTGAATAAAAACAAGACAACAAGTTTTCTTTTTGGAAAAAAAAATAGAGAAAATTTCAACTTGATTCTGTAAATTATTCCATTTTTAATATCCTCAACTCAGGATGACATTATTATGCCTCTACTCAGGAACATCTGTGTAAAGCTATCCTTACGTAAAGATCTCAGGGATCACACAAGTGATTTTTGTTTGATTTTAGAAAGTTGTAACTCTTATTTTCTACCCTGGTCATTACTTCATGGTTAGTGACCAGTCATTTCTTCCTGGATCTCAGGTCTGTTTGATTATCTTATTATGTTTTGTGCTTTTATTCATTATTTTTAACCTACTTGATTCTAAAACAAGGGAAGGGAGGCGAGAGAAACTGGTGAGTAGGGCTGAATGTTGGCCAGGAGATGTAGTAGAGTTGCTAGGGGTGATGCTTTTCATATTATATCTCATCTTCTCCCCTGTACCCCGCTTTTTTTGTGTGTGTGGTGCTGGGGATTGAACCCAGGGCTTTGTGCATGCAAGGCAAACACTCTACCAACTGAGCTATATATCCCCAGCCCCTTCTTCCCCCTTTTGTGTACCATTCTGGGTTGAGTGAGATGGAGGTACCCGTTGGCCCTCCTTGAGAATCTTTATGTAATGGCATACATAGCTGATAGAGGTAATTGTTCATTTCAGTAGTTCAGGGACAGGAAAAAGTTGGGAACAACTGCTGTACCCCTAGCTGCTGAGAATCCAGTGAGCCTGTATTTCCTTTGGATTCAGAAAATTCCCATGTGTCCTAGAAGATAGGAAGAAGCATCAGAATCCCTGGCAGCCAGAAGTTCACTAATTGCCTAACAACTGCCTGAAAAATAAGAGGGGGACAATGACTGGTTAACACTTTTGACAACCACTTGTCTCCTGATCAGATTTGGGTTCATCTAAGAGTGACTGCAAAGCCATCTGTGCCATGAGGAAGACTTCATTTGGAACTGTTTTGAAGTTTTAGCTAATAGTGAATGCATATTTTTATATATGCTCCCATGCAGGCCCCCCTCTTTGTTTTATCTTTCCACTGCTGTGGTGGCAGCATCCCCAAATACAGCCTCTGATTAATCCATAGTTGTGTTCAGCACACGCTGAAGATGTCAGCATCTTCAAATTATTCAGTAAATAAGAAGAAAAGAGACTATCCATGCACAGTCTTAGCCATTTGGGCTTATGAATTAACACCCCAGAACTTTCAACAAATATATATTTCAGAGAAAAAGCAATCAAATTAGCTTTATTTTTCCACCTTTTCCAATACACTTAATTCATACATTTTTTTGTAGCATCTATTCTGCTCAGTGTTTTGATAACCAGTCGTCTCTCATAGACTCATGAGGCAGAGTTGCCCAAAGTATAGCATATTTTACTTGCCAGCTGTTTGCCTTTGTTTTTCCCAGGAGGTATAGGATGGTTGAAATGGATCTTGAAAAAGCTAAGAAAATAAAATAAAAGGAAATAGACTGATTAACCATGGTTGCGTGTTTTTTGCATTCAGGCTTAATGTTTCCAGAGATCTGCCAAAGTATTTATTTAGCAAACTGTAACATCTGAAACACCTAGAATGACTTTGTACAAACATCATTAGTTAGTAATATCTGAAATATTTTAATGGAACTATACTTCCTATTGACTATATTTGGTATTAAGCTGACATTCCATTGGCCCAGAAGCCTACTATAGGCTTATTTCTGGTTCCTTATTTTCCCAATTATTTGACTTTTCCAAAACCACTTTTTATGTATTGCACTATATGAATGGAAAGGAGGGGACTTCAAGAGTCTTGTAAAATAGAAGAGACCTTCCTATTTGAAAATAGGAACTTGCAAGAACTTGCTGGGGTTTTAGTTTGTACATGCAAAATTAAGTCTAATGAAACATGTCTGAACACATATCTCTGCCATTCTTATTTTTACAGTTTATTACACGTCCTGGTTCTGGAGAGTAGCATCCTAGTCTTGTTATTAACTTGGTTCCTTTAATGCAATAAATATTTACAAAGTGCCTTATATAGTTCAACAGAGATTTTGTGTCCAAATAGATGTGTTTCCTGGTAGGCAATGAAAATTAACCAGTAGGGAGCCTCTCATAGGAACAGAATTTACTGGAGGAGGAATGTTCCAGAGCTTTTCTTCTGAATAGTAAGAGGCTCGTTAATATAATGTATAACTTAAGGGAACCTGAATCAGTAATCTTAAAGATGACTAGTACTCTCAGTAAAGGAACTGTCCACTGCAAGACTAGAATATGAGGGGAAATGGAGTAAGAGCAGATTTCAGTAATAAAAGCAACCATTTCCTAAAAGTGCCCTAAACATAGTTTCCTTTCCCTCTGAATTTATCTCGAAATAACAAGGTGAACTTCTCCAACTACCTTCTTAAGGATTTTTCGGAAAGAACAAGTCAACTTTCACAAGCCTTAAGTGTGTCAAAAGTTCTCTCCTGTTAAGTAGAGCTTGACCACACTAATGGAAGGAACTTTACGCTTACATGAACTGGGAACTCTGGTATATCAATCTCCACAGCAGCCGGAGCCAAGTTAATTCAGGTTGCCAAGCACTGCTGGTAAGCAGTGGAATCTGGATTCAAACCAGGTCTCAGCCTAGCGAGCCCACCTTATTTCTACAAAACCATATTTCTCCCAAAGTAAGGATAGCTGCTACTATAACAAAAAATTGAGTTTTTGTATCTGGTTTTTCTTACCTACCTCCATTAGCTTACAGAGACCTAGTATTTCCCAGGAGCAGAATGTGGTCTGTATAATGGATAACATTTATTGAGCAATTTGTGTTGGCTTCTTTTCAAGAAGATTCTCTTTACTTGGTGGAAAAGATAGCACTTGGCAGCCCAAAGCTCGCATCTCTACTACTTGTGAATCTCGAACATACGATATAGCCTTGCAACATCCAAGTACTGCTCAAAAAGGAATCTCTAATTGGCTTTGTTTGGGTCTTATGCCTGCCACCTGATCACAGTGTCACTAGGGAGGTAGGGTACCAGAACTGGAAAACCTAAAACTGGCTATAGCCAAACTGGCTGTCTGTATTGTGGGCACAGTAATTTTTTAAGTGCCAGTTGGACCACATGGAGGGCAGGTTAGCGAAGAAGCAGGAGAAGAAAGTTGACCAAATTAACCAACTGCTCCAGCAGATCCAATAGGGAGGAGCTATGGAACCAGGGCCATGGAGGGAAGCCTGGGTTGACAATCTAGGGAGCCCACTCTATCCCAGCTGCTATAAATTGTGTCCTCAGGAAGGTCAGTGTGGAAGCACTCATCCAGGAGTCAAGGAATGGGTTCCAGTGGTTTTGGCACTTACTATTAGATCATGTCACCATGTTCTGCCTCCATTTCTTTACTTTAATTTCACTTCTGGTTTTGGAAGTCTGTGGTTCAACCTCCTTTCCTATGATGCCTTTGTGTATTACCTTCAGAGCTTTGAAGAAAGATGACAGAAGCAAGTCAGGCATGTTTATATTTGGATATCTTACCCTTTTTTAGACTTAATTTGATTTCCAATCTGGAGAAAATCACTGCAACACTTTACCATTGATTGGAAATGAATGGAGAAGCATTGAAGAGATTGTAATGTGACAACTTGGGATTTTTTACTTTACCTTGAGGTCCTTAAATAGTAAGTTCTTATTAATACTATATATTTCTTTGAAGTTTATCTTTCTGTGCACCTGTTCCCACATTAGAAATGGCTGCATTTGAGTGATGGCATAGGATACTCAACATGAACTTGGTTTTTTTCTTTGGGCTGCAAATCTGGGTCACCTTTTGACATTCCTGAACTCCGTTTACAAGTTCTCCTTCCCCACTAGAGAACAACAGGAGCTTTTGCCTTTTAAGTGCAGCTTGTGGTAATTGACACAGCAGGAAGTGAAAGAGGTCATTTGAAACAGAAATAATAATAGACACACAGATTTCTAAGTCTATGTGCCTTTGGAAGTGAAAATAACTATCCTAAAAGAAAATGGGGTGAGTGTTAATGAGAGGAAGGGAACTGCAGGACTGGTAAAATTGATGGGTGAAAACTTTGTCAATACTGTCTTCTGTCACACTAATAGATACTGGTTTATCTCTGAGAGCTGAGATTTGGGAGCAGGCAGAAAAACAAAGAGTATGGAGGTAGTTTGATTTGGTTTGTGAGCTTTATTTTTAGCCAGATGTTGGCAGGGTTGTTGTGGGTATTAACAATGTTGATATGCCTTGACTGGGTCTTAGAAAGGGATAATTAAGCTGGGTGTGGTGGCATGCATCTCATAATCCTTGCTACTAGGTTCAGCAGGCTAAGGCAAGTTCAAGGCCAACTTTTCAAGGCCAGCCTGGGCAACTTAGCAATACCCTGTCTCAAAATAAAAAGCTGGTGGTACACCTGAGTGGTAGAACATCCCTGGGTTCAATCCCCAGTACCAGGAGGGAGGGGCGAGGATGACTGGTGATTCTTCTAAGGCATATATTAGTGTTTGTGAGATCCACTTTCTTTAGTGATAATTTGGTGACTTGTCAGCTTGCCCTACTGGTGTGAATTCCCTAAGCTCAAAGCCATATAACTCTTGTCTGTGGAGTTCAGTGCTTGGTTTCTAGAAGGGTCTCAATAATATATAATAATTGATTCAGACTCAAGATTAGCCAGGCACGGTGGTGCAGGTGCTCAGGAGACTAAGACTAAAGGATTACTTGGGTTCAGGAGTTCAAAGCCAGCCAGGGCAACATAGCCAGACACTGTTATTTAAAAAAAAGAAAAAGAAAAGTACTCAAAATTATTTGGAAAGATACAAAGGGCAGCAGAAGAGACAGGTTTGGGTTGGTTTCAGTACTTCCATGGGTTTTTCATTCAGTAGACCCTCTGTTCTATCTTATGAAGCAGGAATAAGAGCTTTCAAATGTGGCTATCTCCAGAGCCCAGTTTCCTGCTGCCAAATTGCACTCCATTGAGAATCATAAGGAAATATGAGGAGGGTCTTAAGCAGTAAGTTTTGGGTCTTTGTTAAAGAAAACCCCTCACTCTCTCTTCTTCTGAAGCAATAGAAGCCTTTACTAAAAGGACCCAGTCTCTGTTCACTACTGTATAAACTCCCAATGGGAAATGTTTGCAATCCATTTAGTACAGAAAGAGGGACACCAAACTTCCTGGAACTGCAGGAAGCAGAGAAGACTGGTTTTCTGCTAAATCATGGTGTTGCTATATCACAAAACCATCTCCCTGCAATCATGGAGGCTAAGTTCCCCACCTATGCTCCTGAATCATTCTAATATACAGCCTGTAAGAGGCTCTTTCTCATCCTGGGAACACAAAGATTGTTCACATTTGCACTCATTGTCCAGCCCCTCGCCTAAGAGTGACCTCCATTCCCCTTTAAATCCACCAAGTTGTAGAGCTAATTCTTTGTGCCTTTCATGGTTACCCATATGAAGCAGAGGTGGTTTTACTTCACAGCGTGCAAATCCTAGTCCTGCAGGAGTTCATTCTTCCCAGGTCTGAACCCCACCAGCTCACTGTGTAGTTGCACTTCTTTTCACAGCCTGGGACCCCCAGAAGCACCCAGGCAGGTTTCCTAATTGTATCTAATCTGTTTCTTTGTGGTAACATAAAATAATACAAATACACTATTCCATAGTCAAAGGCCATTCAAAGTTCCACTCCTGAAAAGAACATGGTGTGGTCTCCATTTTGCACATAAAAATACTGAGGTTGAGATCATCAGGTAATTTGCACTGTAAGGATTCCCAGAAAAGATCTGTCTTAATTCCTATATTACATAAGATGAAATGAAAGATCTGAAAGGCTGTCATCCGTAAATCAGAGTTCTCAAACTTGTTAATTCAGAGTGATCAAGCTAGACTCAAACCCAGGTCTTAAAATGCCAAACCTGGGTCATTTTCACAAGCCTTTAACTCCTTTAGACAAAACCTACATTTTCTTAAAAAATGCACATATGGGAATCAAATTTCTCAACTCAAGAATGTATCTTTTCTTTCTATTCATTCCCTCTCTAAATCCTGCCTTTTTTCCACAAATATTTTGTCATGATTTTTAAAAATATTTTCATTCTTTGGAGGGATACAAACATACATAAGTGCTATGTATTTTTGCCAAACTAACTCCCATCTGAGCCTTTTCTTACACATATCCAACTGGGGGTCTGTTAAGTCACACTATCTTTTAGGGTTTTGTTTGCTGCTGTCTCCCCTGTGAAGCCCTCCTGACCATACAAAACCACACACCTCATGAAGCATCTTTCACACACATTTTCTTAAATAATATACCATCTAATACTCTTATGTTCTTTTTTGTTGTTTGTTCTTGAGACAGTGTCTTGATAAGTTGCTTAGGATCTCACTAAGTTGCCGGGGCTAGCCTCAAATTGTGATCCTCCTGCCACAGTGCTGGGATTGTAGGTGTGCACCACTACTTCCAGCTATCTTCTGTCTGTATCTTCTCTACCAGAGGTGACTTCTACTCCAAGGCATCTACTGCTGGTCAGAATCCAGGCATGATGGTTTTGACCCAAAACTTCCTAGAGCTACATTTTTATTGTTTATATTTTGAATCCTGTGATTATTCATTGACACTTGAGAGCTGTTACTTGTTCGTCTTCAGGATATCCCAGCCACCCACCCCTTGGATACCTGGCTCATAAACTTATCTGGCTACTTCTACCTTGTCATACACCCTTCTCCAGGATCTGGTCTTTGCCTTACCTCATACCCTTACCAGACTGTTGACATAGTGTCCTTAAATGGCCCTCATACCTTCAGTCTTACATCCCCCTACTCCTATCCCAGTCATTCCCCACATATCTTCTAAAGTAGTCTGAGGTCTTCCTGCAATGCAAACTTGATCAAATTATTATGCTGCATAACGCCTTTAGCTGGCTCCCCTTACCACCTTATAGCTCTTTCCATATGGCATCACAGACACCCACAGGCCCTCCCAGGCTGCCTACTGCATGCCATTTCAGCTTTGTCTCCCATATTCCTTACTTTCACTTCAGGCATTCCATACACCTCCTTGAATGCCAAGTGCAAAAACTTTGTTCACATTGTTTTATTTGACATTTGTCTATTAACTACTCACCCTTCAAAAATATGCTGTCTGATATGCTAGCAACTATCCACATAGGGTATTGAGCCCTTGATTTGTGGTTAATCTGAATTATGATGTGCTGTGTTATAAGTATACATACTGAATTTTGAAGGCACAGGTTGATAAAGGTACAAAATATCTCAATAATTTTATATTGATTACACTTGAGAAGATATGTTTTGGATATATTGGATTAAATAGATTTTCAAATTTATTCCATTCCCGTTTCCAAGGACAAGCTGTCCTCTGTTCATCATTAAGACATCTATACTACCTAAAGTAGTGTAAAGATTTACTGCAGTCTTTATCAAAATTTGACAGATTTAGAAAAATCCACACTAAAAGTTGTACAGAATCTCAATGGACCCCAAATAGGCAAAACAATCTTGAGAAAGAAGAACAAAGATTGGAGGTCTCAGAACTTATTACAAAGGTATAGTAATGAAAATGGTTTGGCACTAGCAAAGACATGTAGACCAATGGAACAGAACAGAAAGTCTAGAAAGAAAGCCTCATATATATGGATAAATGATCTTCAACAAAGGTGCCAGGATCATCTAAACAGTGACAGAGGGTCTCTTCAACTAATGGTGCTGGGAAAACGGATATCCCATACAAAAGGATGAAGCTGGACCTTCCCCTTGTATAAATTAATTCAAAATAGATTGAGACCTAAACAAAAGAGCTAAAACATAAAACTTAAAGAAAACTTAGAGGAAAATCTCTACGACATTGGATTTAGCAATGATTTCTTGGATGCAAAATAACAAAGGCAATAAAAGTAAAAATAGATAACTTGGAATATATAAAAATTTAAAGTTTCTCTGTATCAAAAGACACAATAGAGCTAGGCATGGTGGCACAGGCCTGTGATCCCAGAAACTCAAGTCCGAAGCAAGAGTATCACAAGTTCAAGGCCAGCCTGGGCAACTTAGTGAGACCCTGTCTCAAAAAATAAAAAGGGCTGGAGGTAGAGTGTAGCTCAATGGTAGAGCATCCCTGGGTTTAGTTCCTAGTACCAAAATAAAACACACAGCAGAGTGAAAAGACGACCTACAGAATGGAAGAAAATTATTTGCAAGTTGTATATCTGATGGGTTAATACCTAGAATATATACAGAACTCCCACAACTCAACAACTACCACCATAGCAAAAAGAGAAACCCACATAAAAAATGGACAAGGTCTTGAATAGATATTTCTCCAAAAATGATAAATAAATGACCAAAAAATATATGAAAAGATGCTCAACATCACTAATTATTAAGATAATTCCATCAAACACCACAATAGGATGTTATTGCACACTAGGATGGCTGAAATCTAAAATAACAGCTAAGTATAAGTGAAGATGTGAAGAAATGGTAATATTTGTGCACTGCTATGGAAATGCAAAATGGCAAAGCAGCTGTGGGGGAGTTCTCAAAATATTAAATACAGAATTACCATAAGATCAAGCAATACCACTTCTGTGCATACCGTCAAAAGAATTAAAAACAGAATTGCAATGAGATATCTGTACATCTATGTTCATGGCAGCATTATTCACAATGACCAAAAGGTGGACGCAAACCAAGTATCCATCAACAGATGAGCAGATAAGCTACCTGCCGCACATACATACAATGGAATTATTCAGCCTCAAAAAGGCATGAAATTCTGATCCAGATACAACCCTGGGTGGGCCTTGAAGACATTAAGCTAAATGAAGCTAGTCACAGAATGATAAATCGAGTGTGATTTCACTAATATAAGAGAAAATAGAATACATACAGAAAGTAGCATAGTGGTTACTGGGGCTGGGGAGAGGAGAAAGTGAGGGAATTTTTATTTAGTGGGTATAGAGTTTCAGTTTTTCAGGATGAAAATGTCCTGGAGATTGGTTGCACCAAAATGCAAACTTGCTTAACACTACTGAATGGTAAGATGGTAAATTTTAGGTTATATGTATTTTTCCACAACAAAATAAATATTCTAAAAAATCCTTACCCAAATATAACCTTCCCTTCTCCCTTTCAAATGAATTAATTACCCTCTCTTTAAAAAAAAAAAACTATTTATGAGAAGTTTTTATTCTATCACTTCTACTTTTAAATATATCAAGCACTTCTAAATATCTAGGAGGACTGGATAGTTCACAAAAGAACTTGTCCACTGTGTACATAGCACTGGTAAATAAAATTGCCCATGTAGCAATGGTTATAATCTGACATATCTTCTAATATGACTATTTTGTCCTTGAACCTTTCCCTCCTCACTTCCTTCTTTCTACTTTTTCAATGCATAAGTTTTATCCCAAACATACTACTATTATGGCTCATATCACATTTTGGTAATTGTTTGGCAGGGTAAGGGTTATTTATCCTGGGGTGAGATGAATATTCACCCACTTCTGAGGCCCTGAGCAGAACCTAGGAAAATATTCAGTGATCCTGACGCATAATGTGCTACAGTGGATAGTTATTAGCAAGAGTATATGTCGTGACTGGTAGATGTTGCACTCTGAGGCTGGATGAGGAGATGCCATTTGTCTTCAGCCATCCTTTCAAAGGTATAATTTGAAGACCTAAAGGACACTTCTCTCCTTCCCAACACACAAAAACATTCTCTTCTCCATCATGAAGTCAACCAGCTGAAACCATTGGCCCAACCCAATCTGATCCATTGGAAAAGAGGAAGATGTTGGTTGAGATAGGTTCAAGATAAAGCAGTTTATCAAACAGATAAGGAACTCAGTGTGACTAGTAAAGAACTATTTTGCTGCTCCCCCTGACTCCGTGTATATAAGATACATAATAAAAAGATTTTTTTTTTTTTAATAATAGATTGGAACTTTCTGCCCTTCCAAGGTCATAGCCAAAAGGTTACATTTATTTGATCAGTCTTGGATCTATGGTAACTCCTTTAGGGCAAGGACCATACCGTATTCATTTTTGTATCCCCAGTGCTCACTAGTCCTGACTCAAAGCAGGCGTCTAATAAATGCCAAACAGATGACTGAATGGTTAGAGGACACTAATCCAGAGAGAGGTCTTTGACCAAGTAACTAGGCCACCCAAGAAAGAAAAAACAGACTGTATTAAAGAGCCACAGGTCGCAGGTGGGTCTGGTAGAATTGAGAAGGAATAGAGCAGGCATGGGGGGAGAGTGGTTCATTATAAAGTGCAGGTTGAGCAAACTGATGAAATTCACACCCTCCAGTTCCCCGATCCATTGTCTCACTGGTCATTATACAGTGCCAACATTTATCTGGTCCTCAGGCAAGTTTCCTTTCGTTCTCTAATTTCAGCTCCATCTGAGGCTCCACCATAACAGTAGCTCAGTGGCCCGGATTCCACAAGCCACAGATTTTGCTTCAGTTTTAAACTAGACATTGTTTTATCTGGATGAGTGGACTGGCTCAGATCTGCTAACAGTAAGATTCTCCACTGCGGCCCTTTCATGAAGTCAGTCCTTTGTATTTTTTTTTTTTTTTCCCTCTCTCCTGGAATCCTGGAAAGGATTCCTAACAATGAGAAATCAAAACATCAGCTTTTTCTCATGTTCAATATAATGTCAACATAATGGCACCCCTTCAAACTCAAATGCACAGAATTTGCAAGCTGGAAGGAAGAACAGACTAATTCTGTTTCCCAGGTAAGAAAAATTGTGCCAGGAAGCTGAGCTGGGTCACAGCAAATTAAAGGTATAACTCAGTGCCTCTGGCTTCCAGTCCTGAGCCCCTTTTCTTCCATTGTCCACTTGCAGGTGCGGTCACATCTGCCTAGGAGGGGAGAAATGGGCAGCAACAAAAAATTTTCCCAGTCAGAAACATATTGGTTAGTTAGAATTTACGTAAACAGAGCTGTAGGGCTGATGAGCTGAGCAGCAGCAAGGCACTGTTGGCTGGTAGCCAGCTCCAAATCCTCTAGCATCAACCACCAAGCGCTGAGCCCCTGCTGTGTGCCTGGATCATCCGCGGCTCCCTAAGAGTTGACTGACTGCCATACACTCCTCTCCTGGACCTAGGGAGCCTTACTAACCGCCAGACAGGAATTTAAGATTCTCATGGTAAATGTGGCCCTTAACTCCCGGTGAAACTCCAAGCAAATATTTTAAATTTCCAACAAGATTGGTCTGTGGCTTGAGGGAGGAAAGGGGGACGAGGTTCAAATGGGAATCACCTAGAAACGGTATGCTTAGGGTCTAGAGAAAATAGACACACATAAACCAACAAGAGTGCTGGGAGCCACTCTGAAAGCCATGCTGCAGGCTCCCTGTCCCCGGAGCCCCATCTCACCGAACCCCGGTCAGGAGCTGCCAACTCCGGTCCAGGGGGGCTCCCTGCGGAGCCCAGACTCCGGGCTTAGGGGGCCTTTTCTTTAAGAGCCCCACGGGCAGTGCTGATTGGCTGTAGCTATGCAGGTCTTTCTTCCCCGGCTCCCGGCGAGCGCTCCAGCCCTCTCCACCCCGCCCTCTCGGCCCCTGCTCCGCGCCTTCTCCCGCCCCACGCTCCCGCCTCCTCTTCCTCGCAGCGGAGTTGAGCTCGACAGCTGCACGGGTGACACGCCAGCAACAGATGCCGTCCGCCAGGATTGGCATCCTTAGGCTACGCTGAACGCCTGAAGAAGAGAGAAGGGCTGGGAGGGCGGGGACGCGAGGTGCGGAGAATCCCGGCTAAAAGGCAAGAGCCCCCGCCGCAGCCAGTTGCTCTGCGCGTCGCTGCTGCCAGCGCCCACCTCTCACCCAGCCATGCCAGGCCAGGCCACTGACGCGGGGAAGGTTTCCTTCTGCGATGCCAAGGAGGAAATCCGTGCTGAGCTCGAAGGCTTGGCGTACGGCGATCGCCAGGAGAGGCCTGGCGCGCGTGAGCAGCGGCTGAACATCGTCTGGAGGAACGTGGTCCTGATGAGCCTGCTTCACTTGGGTGCCATGTACTCCTTGGTGCTCATCCCCAAAGCCATGCCGCTCACTCTGCTCTGGGGTAAGTGCCGCCGGCGCCCCCTACGCTCCAGGCTTAGTGGAGGGGCCCCACCTGGCGCTCGAGGTCGCTGCTCGGCCACAAGCGGTGCGAAGCTCCCTGGTTCTCCCCTCGCCTTCCCTACGCGTCCCGGCCCCCTAGGGATCCAGTTCTGCACCCTTTCCGACGGGCAGGTATTTCTGCCCTGGCATTTCCAACTTTTGCTTTCCCCCGCGGTTAGCCTGAAAAAGAGCTTTTGCTGGCCCTCTTATGGAGAGAAAGAGGGACCCAGCCCTGCCGTCCAAGGCGAGCAGAGAGAGTGCCTAGGTATAGGCTCAAGGAGCCAGGACAGCGGGTAGTAGTGTGGCTGTGTGGGTCCCAGGGTTCTGTCTGCAGTGTTTCAACTTCTGGTCTCCTTGGCGGGTCACGGACGAGTTAATAAAAATAAAGACAAGGGAAGCGGGAAGAGACCTGGCACAAGATTGAGTCTTGGTTTTCAAGCATTAGATTGAAGAAAACAGTTCCTTTCCTGCCTCTTTAAGCCCCCTCTACCTCCTCGCTCCATGATCTTGCAATGCCCACTTGCAGTTCTCCAGCCCCAGAAGTTTCTCTGTGAGCAAAGGAGCCCATGGAGAGAGCGATCTGCCCCAGCACCAACCTCTCCAGAGGCTTTCTCTACCTGGCCAGTGCAGATGTGTTCTGCACCTGTGAGTGCACCTGTGGCTTTCTGGCCATCCTCCTTTCTTACACCTCCTACCACAGGGAAGGAATCCCAGGAGCAGAGCACCACCTCTCCAGAGGTCCCAGGACCTCCGTGCCTGTGCTGCAGGATCTCAGTCGCTTAACCATCTAGCAGGCCTTCCTAGCCCCAAGACTGGTTTTGGCTTCTCTCATCAAAACTGCAGTAGCCAAGACAAAAGGCACAGTCATTGATACACTGGACTGAGAACTGGAAGCGGTAATCCAAGAAGCCCTTTAGCTCTGGTTTCCCTATAAAGAACTGGGACAGGAGAAGCACAACCTACTTTTATTTTCAGAGGGGCAGAGACAAGAAGACATTAAGAAGACCTCTTTCTTCAAAGCTGCTAATTTGGCATAGATCCAGTTGCAGATGCATATATAGAGAATAGGGCCACTGGGGTTCCAAGCCTTCCCTTGAAGCCCTGTAGTCCCTTATCTTGGAAGCAAACCCATCCAGAACTTGGTACCTTTTAAAGGGGGGTGTGGCTCAGAGAGTGAACACAGTGTTGAGGGATGGTGAGAGGCAAGTGTTTTAGGGAATCCCTAAAGCCTTTAAAGTCCCCCCAGAGCTCTGGTAATCCTGCTTCCTCATTGTGCCTTCTCAATTCCTTGTGGTTTTCCCCATTGTTCTTTTAAATGGTTTAATTCTCTGTCTTCCTTTATCTGTAAGTGACAACATTGTAAGACATGCAGCCATTGCTTAATGGATACACTCCCACTGCTAACCAAAGCCTCTGCTGCCTGGAGGCTCCATCCAGGCCCTTGTTCCCTCAGCTTCCAGAAGTGGGGCTGGGCATTGAACTTCAGAGCCTACCTGCCTCTGGGGGACTGGGCCTTACCTTTAATAGCTTCAATGTTTAGAACATGCTCAAGAAGTGAGCACTTAAAATATTATCTTACATGCCTAGAGCTCCATGGGACTCACAGGCTCCACTGCTTACAACCTCTGAACCCCAGGACCCGGGCATTCCTCCAGGAGCCACAAGGACCAGGCTCTCCTCCTTAGGTTTGCCAAGTCACCTCTGCCCTTTCCCAGACTGTTCTCAGTGGTGAAGACTGAATCTTTGTGCTGAAAGATCTTGACCAGCAGGCCCTCTGTTGGCCCCCAAACTCCTCTGACTGCCTCAGAGAAGGCAACACACTGCAGGAATCTAGTTTCCCTTTTGCAGGTGATGTTGCCAAACCCCATCCTGTACCTCTGCCACTCTCTATCAGCTCTGTTCTCTCTTCTTCTTTTCCTTACCTTCATTGCCTCTCAAAAAAAAAAAAAAAAATGCAGTGCTGGATGTGGTAGTTTCAGTGCCCCAAATTGTGACTTAGAAACATTTCGAATGATGGTGGAGGGGGGGCAGGAAAGAGGGACAATCATACAATCATATTGCAGCTAAGATCAGTTGTGATAATGTCTAGGCTCTCAGGCAAGCAGGAGGAGTAGGGGACTGTTGTGTCACAGCTATTTTCAGAAAAAATCCTAGTGTCTTGACCCACAAATCTACCCCCACTGAAGGCCTTTTACCTACACCTCCCTCACTGGTTCTGTGTAGCATTTGGGCTGAATTTGTTTTTGTGGTACTGGGGATTGAACCCAGGGGCACTTAACCACTGAGCCATATCCCCAGCGCCCCCCCCCCCCTTTTGTATTTTATTTAGAGACAGGGCCTCACTAAGTTGCTGAGGCTGGCTTTGAACTCAGGATCCTCCTGCCTCAGCCTCCCAAGTGGCTGGTTTACAGGTGTGTGCCACCATGCCTGGCCTAAGGCCGAGTTCTTGCCCCAGTGAGCTGCTCATCCTTTCAGAGACCTGAGTTGTCAAGGAAATAGGCTTGCTATCCTCCACCTCAAATGAGGTTGCCTAAAACAAGAGGCATACGTGCAGTGAGTGCCCCACTCAAGGGATATATTAGGTGTGCAGTGTGCGGGGAGTGATTTACATGGTGAAAAATATCATCCGTGAAAGATCCATGAAGTACTTCCTTCCATCTCCTGCCCGGCCTAATCCTCAGCCCCCAACCTCCTCAGGACCAGAGCAAGTAATTTTTCCTTCTGATCATCCCAGTTTCCTCAGTGGGCAGGCTGTCAGAACAGAATGCTCTTGGTTTTCACAGGTCCTCAGGGATGAGTTCATTAGTTTCAGGTACAGAAATCAAACTCCACTGGGAGGAAAAAGCTCCCCTGAAAGCTTGAGGTCTCAAAAGTGCCAGCTTCGAGAATTCCTGGCCAAGGAGACAGTTAGACAATGCCCTGGATATTGTTTTGAGGTAAAAGTCCTGGGGCTGCTTCCCCATGGAACCTTTCCCTGATTGTCTCCAGGAATCTGACTGGTGACTCCTAGAAACATCAAGAACTTTCCTAGTTTCTCTCTAAATGTCATCAGAGCCCCCTAAATGTATCCCATGGTGAGATATGTCTTTCCCCTAAAGGTCAATGTTAGTTGCAAAGTAGTCATTTACCTTTCTCTTTTGAATGGATCAGCCATCCTCTTTCTATCCTCCCCTGGGGTAAATGTGACTATTGTGAAGGCGGATGTGGGATTCTCTGGGCACTTCTGTATCTAGACTGTCCTGAGTGGGCAAGAGAGTTGAGAATTGGAGATTAAAGGTGGCATGGGGGAGGGGAGTCAGGAGAAGCTGGGTGGTCCAACATGCACGTTTTGAAAACTACCCAAAGATGAGCTGTCTTCTGTGAGGCATTGGGGTAACCTACATCCACGACTTAGAATAGATGTCTTTGTTGGTCCTGATGTGTTTGTTTCTTATGTTTCTTTTCCATGAAGGTCTTCAGGGTGTTGAAGAGCCCTGCAAATGCATGGCAGTGGACTTCTGTCTTGTCTCCCTGTGTTTTAGGGTGAGCAAGGCTCAACAGAGGGGTAGATCTGAATGGAAATCCCCTGCTGTTCTTGCATGGCCTTGGATAAATTAACATCTCTGAACCTGTTTCTCACCTGTAAATTGGGTGTATTAATGATACTTGTTCATGAAATTGTGAGAATTAAATTAGCTGATATATGTAAATCACTTTGCACAGTTCCTAGTCCTTGGTTGGTATTAAGTAATTGTGAGCTGCTATTTTTATTATTGATCCTAATACTGGCTCTTTTTCTTTAATAGAAAAATAAAAGGCCTTTCTGCAGCCCAATAAATTGGCATAGAACTTGGCTTCATTGCGTCTCTTGTTTTGGCTTTGAAAATAAAGGCTCTTTCTCAAAATCCCCAAAGGAAAAAAATCCTTTCTGTACTTTCTCCTGAATGCCCTCCTCTTTCTTTCTGTCTACTTTCTTCCAAAAGATCACCATTTTGCAGCTAAGAATCTTTTTTTTTGTTCCTCTGACACCTCACCTGGTCTTTGACACTGTCTTTGGGAATTCTGGAACATAGCCAGTAATGATTGCCGTAGAAACAGGGCCAAATTATTTTTCTGAATCTCAGTTTTGACTTTTTTTTCCCTTTCTGTCTCCTTGAGCCATCATTTAAAAAAAAAAAAAAGTCTGTAATACTGAAATAAAGTATTCAAAAACCCAAAACTAAAAAACCGAATGGCCCTTCCTTTTAAACCCTGTAATCCCGGCCCAGTGTTGTTGCAACTCCTGCATTTTTAATAAATGGGCACATCTAAGAACTTGCTCCGATTGGACTGGAGCAAAACCAGAGAGAATAGAGTGCTTTTTGCTGGCTAAATGGTTCCAGCAAGTGTAAATATAGATTGAGGTTAACATTATTAACTCAGTTTTTTTCCAAAACCAGTCAAGGTCACTGCAGGCTTCGCTGTGATCATAAAATGAGAAATTGAGCTGCAGAGTGGAAACCAGGGCTGGGAATCTTGGCATTGCCAATTAGTTCCACTTCAGACTTGCCCTTTATAATTTGTGAGCTTTGGTTTCCTCGTCTGTAAAATGGGAACAGTAATACTAAACTGACAGGGGGCATATATTAAAGGGCTTTCCAGAGAGTAGACACTCTACTATTTATTATCCCCCAAGAGATGTGAGGAGGCTTGAGTACTCGTGATTCAAATGTGAGGCAGAACTTTTAATATTCGATATGACTCTGCTATAATGTTTTAGTTCTCAATCTAGTTTTGTGTCTTGCATAAGATTATAATGATCACTTAGAAAAAGCCACTGATAGATAATACAAAAGGATGACAACAGCCATGGTAGTTTATTTATTTTTTAATTTCTTTCCCAGTGCTAGCGGTTGAACCCAGGGTCTCACCCATGCTAGGCAAGTGGTCTAACACCGAGCTACACCCCCAGCCTCCTTGATGGGGTTTTTTTTTTAAGGATTTACAAAAGCAAATGAGTTTGGGGGGCATTTTCCTTGAGCATTTATTTTGACATTCTGTCATCTCTGTCACACAGTCTACCTGTCCCTCTGTCCTATGTTTCATTAGAAGTGCCACCACCCTTGGGGTATAAAGAAGACTTTGGGGCTGGGTGTGTAGCTCAGAGGTGGAGTGCTTGCCTAGAATGGGCAAGGCCCTGGTTTCATTCCTAACACAGAAAAAAAAAAAAAAAAAAAAGAGTATGGGATCTGAAATAAAGGGTCTAGGCCCAACGTCCTGCCCATCACCCCAGTGTAGCCTTGAGCAAATTACTCATCCTCTCTTCAGCTGTGCACTGGGGATTGTAACAGAACAAGCAGCGTTGGGCTGCAGCTGGAATGGAATGAAGCAGAGGCTTGGCCCTGAAGCCCGCACACAGCCAACATCAGCCCTCCCTCCTTCATTGGCTCACTCCCTTTGGGCTTCCCTCCTCTGGGCTCCTCTGTTCAGCTCTTCCTTTGCAGGCTGAGACTTGTTGGATCCAGACCCCTGGATGAAGCAAACCCCCTGGTGGTCAGAAAGCCCAGGTCATGCTGAAAGGTGGTTTGCTTCAGGTTTTATTTCCCTTGGCAGTGGATTGGTGGCCTCCACAGGGCCAGTTGCCTCCCTTATAAATATTGTTGTTTTTTCATTGTGTGTGTCAATGGCCATGAGAGAGAGTCTCGAAGTCTTACATGCTTAGCATGCGCAAGGCCCTAGATTCATGTATTCACATCCACTAATATTTCTCTCTCTCTCTCTCTCTTTCTCTCAGTACTGGGGATTGAACTCAGCGCCTTTCATGTGCTAGGCAAGCTATCACTGAGCCACACCCCTAGCCCTTTTTTTTATCTTTTCAGACAGGGTCTCACTAAGTTGCCCAGGCTGGCCTCGAATCCTTACGCTCTTGCCTCAGCCTCCTGAGTGTCTGGGATTACAGGTGTGCACACCTCTTCCTTTCTAATTGGGATGCTTTTTGTTTATTTTTCTCCCTTTTCTACTTTGGCTAGGACTGCTGTTAAGTTGCTGAGGCTGGCCTAAAACTTGCAGTTGTCCTGCCTCAGTCTTCTGGGTTGCTGGGATTACAGGCATGAGCCACTGTGCCCAGCTTGTTTTTTCATTCTGGTGGTTGTTAAAAATGACCTATCATCAGAATCACTTGAGTAGGTTTTAAATTTTTCAGAAGCCTGAGCCCCTCCCCATGCTACTGAATTGGAATCTCCCAGAGTGATATCCTGGCTTAAAAAAAAAAAAAAAAAAAAAAAAAAAAAAAAACTATTTTAATTTTTTTAGTGTTTCTGATGCACAGCTGATAACCTTATTTAGTTTCCTTATTTAACACTATTTATTACCCCCATTCATTATTGCCATCCTGAGGCAGGTGAGCTGGAGAAATAGATGCACAGCCAATACCCACCAAGTCATATAGGTTGCACAGTCCAGAGCTGCACTAGAAGAGGTGGGAACTGAGGGGAGTCTGCAGGAAACTGGGGCTGGCTGACCAAGGGGCTTCTAAAAGTTACCCATGGAGGGGGGCTGTTCCCATTCCTACCTCACTTCCACCCTCAAACTGGCCTTAAAGCAGCTGGTTCTCACTAGCCTGCATTCTAGGGGTAAAGGGTCTACTCTTCTACATCCTGCTCCCCATTTCTGTGGGTGTTAGGGATACTGCAGGCTCTGATGTTTACAAGGAATGGTTTGAGGGCTCTGGGTTCCCTCAGGCTGCAGGCTTCTTCTGGAGCGTCCTAGAGTTTTATAGCAAACACCCAGGCATCCCCCAGCTGAGCCACCTGAGCCTTAAGAGCCTTGCTACACAAAGTGTGGTTGGTCCTTGGATCAGCAGCCCTCAGCATTACCTGGGAGCTTTCAGAAATAGCCAATCTCAGATTCTATCTCTGACCTATTGAATCAATAGCTGCATTTTAACGATATCTCCACGGCTCATCTACATGCTATGGTTAGATAAGCACCCTGTGACCACAAGCTGGCAATTTAGAGAAGCTAAACTTGAGTGGGATTTTGCAATTTTCCTTTTAATGGTCTCTTTTCCTTTGCTTCCCCTCCTACACTTTTGACTCCTTATAGCTTATTTTAGAACATGTCGGGATCCTGCTTCTCTTACCAACAAAAGGCCGTTGCTAGTCTTTCAACCACCGGCAGCAGCAGCAATGTTTAATTCATGGGCTAGAAAATTAATTTTATTTTCATGAATAGATACAGGGGAAAATAACAAGGAGACCCTGTGCATGGCCTTTGGGACTTTAGCATGTCTATTTAACAATTGAACTGGTAACAGGGAGGAGCCTGGGGGTTGGGCTGCCTTCCACAAAAATTGAGAAGCAGATTTTATCAGTTGGGATAAAATTTGGCTCTTGGCTGCAGGTATCACAAAATGCAGTTTCAGTGGCTTAGATGATAACGAAGATTTCTCATTTCAAAAAATGAGAAATTCTGAGGCAGGACACTAATGGGAGGACCCAGCAATAGCATCTAAGAGCAGTTTTCTTTGGTGGTCTTGTCACTAAACTAAATGTTTTCCTCATGGTTACAAGATGACTGCCAGAATTCTAGGCAACTCTGTGGAGTTACAATACTGTCCTATGGAAGAAGAGAGAGGCTGCCCCTTCTTGTTTTATCACAGAATAAAAATCTTTTCCTTGTTGCCTCACAACTGATGTCCCCTCAAGTCTCACTTGTAGGACTGGGTCACATGTGCCTTATTAAACCAGTCACTGGCAAGGGAATGGATTACGGTGGCTGGTTCAGCCTTTTCAGGGCTGGCTGCCGTTCTAGCCCACCAGGCTGCTGTAATCGAACCTTTAAACCACACAGATTTGTTTCTCAGGGTTCTGGAGGCTGGGAGGTCCCAGATCAAGGAGGCTGTAGATAGGTCCCTAGTGAGGGCCCACTTCCGGATTAAAAGAATGGCACCTTCTCTCTGTGTACACACATGGTGGAAAGGGCATGGTGTCTCTGGATCCTCTTTTATGAGGGCACTGATTCCATCCCCGGGGGTACCACCCTCAAAGCCTCACCTCCAACTTCCACCACATTGGGAGTGAAGATTTCAACACATGAAGTTAGACGAATTCATGCAGACCCTAGCAGCCACCAAGTCACATGAGGTGTGGACAAACAGCCAAACAAACCCCAGGCTCTGCTGGAGGGAAGAGGCAGGCATGGCTGCTGGTACAGACTGTACCTCTTCTTCCTTCCTTTCTCCTCGTGGTTCACCTCCTGTGTCTGGAGAGGCTTCAGTTTCTATGTCTTACATTTCAATGTGCTCTGCCCTCTGCTCCTGACCCCTTATGCTTGTCTGGGGTCTTGTGGTCATCCTGGTGAGTCATAAATGTCTGCTTTCCCCTGAGGCTCCAAGCTCCTCCAGGGCTCCTCTGCTCCAACCTGACACAGGGCTTCTGCTGTGATGATACCCAACATGTGCAGTACAGGGTGGACAGATCAAGGGATGAATGAATGAGTCTAAGTCACTGCACGGTTTTTCAAAGGGAATTTGCATTTGGTCCCTTACCTTTAACAGTGTTCCCCAGCCCTGTAGGAGAACTGTTTGGTTTGGGGAGAAGGGCTGAGGAAAGAGAGACCTTTTCCTCAGGGCCCTGGAGATCTGCATGCCCCTCTGCACCTGTCCACCCTGTGAGTAGCCCTGATCTCAGGAGAAGCTTGCAGAGCTCTCTACTGCTCCTCAGGGCTTTGATGAGGGGTGACAGGTTGGGTGGAGGGAGTGTTGAAGGTGGGGAATGTGACTCTGGGCACAGAGAATTCTTAACCACTTTTGGAGTAGGGTTCCTGGCTTAATTTAACTGAATTAAAAAGATAGAAAGCCAGTGACTTAGAATGTTCTTAACCTTGGAGACACAATTTCCCTGGAATGCTGATTTTCATGATTGGTCATTTTCCTCATCTTTCATGTGATGCAGAACCTCACTGATGAAGTCACAGCCAGATTTCTGTTCTCTTATCCCAGTTTTTACTTAAGGGCAGTTAAAAGTCCAGTGTCTCCTCACTTGACCCCACCCAGCAGGTACTTTTTATTTGCACAAACAATCTAAGAACAAAGTGTATTACCAAGAGGGAAGGTGCTAACTGTGTGATGAGGAAAACAGAACAATAGCTTTTAGATAGAGTACCGAAAACAGTTTTTGAAAGTGCACATTCAGGAAGATGTACAGAGCAGAACTGTATTGTAGTCATGTAAAACCTTTGAGTCAGATACGCATGTAAATTGCCTACTTAAGGTAAGTGTTTAATGGATGTTGCTCTGGGAGGTGGTTACGTCTCTTAGGGTGGAAGATTCCTAATAGTGCCTCTGAAATGGGAGAAGAAATATCAAATATCAATGAACTTGGAAATGAAATAAGAATAGAGATTTAAAAGTCAGGTTTAAATGCATTTTCTTCTTCTATCACTGGCTAGCATATGGATATCATCATCTACTTGCTATTGGGGCTGTGCTGGTTTTAGCTTGGTTCTCTGAAGGGAGGATGGCTTATGAACACAATCTGGGAGCTAAATGGGCCAGGCCATCTCTAATAGCATCCTCCTCATCAAAAGCATTTATCAAGCAAGCAATTAATTACTTAGGGCCCTGGGCCAGACATTGAGTGAGAAAACAAAGACTTAGGTCTCTACTCTTCTATCTTTGGTAACTCAAAGGAGCAACTATTGTTCTCTAGGCTGGGGCAGAAAATGGAAAATACTCTTATCCTTTCAAAGTTCCATGCATGAAATTAGAAATGAATTTCTGAAACTTAAGTGTTTCATGGAGTAGTTCACCAGTTCACTCCTCTCCCAGGTATGTTCATAAGAAGATTTTGAGATAGTTTCAATGAAACTTGACTCTGTTCTCAGTCTGCGACTCACTTGAAGTGTTCCCAAAGCATTTGTGGGCCCATGAGTCACGATAAGCAAGCGGAGATACTTATTAGCAAGTGTGAATAAGGCCCACATATCTTGGGCTCTGCAGAACTTGAAAAGCGGGTGAGCCAGTAACATTTTTGAGCTCTATTCACATTACTTCAGGGTCTTTCCTACAAAAGAAGGAAAAAGTAATTTTTTTTCTTCCCTTCATAGTTCTTAGTTGGGACAGAGCCCTGCACCAAAAGACCAATTAAAAACAATGATGAACAGAAGTTTATTGGCCTATATACTTCATATGTATACATGGGAGACACACGGGGAATGAGTAGGTCTCAAAGAGGTGGCTTTGAATTTCACCTATAGAGCATCTTCAGCACAGAAGGGTACATTTAAAAAAAATTTAAAAAAATATTTTTTGTTGTCAATAAACCTTTATTTTATTTACTTATATGTGGTACTGAGAATCAAACCCAGGGCCTCACAAGTCTTTAGAATTTTATTGGTTCAAAATGGATACAAAGTACTGTTTTTAATGAGACTTTTTAATTTGTAGCTGAAGTTTATATCAAATATCTAGAGCCTGATGATCTTTCTAAAGTTAGCCCAGAAGGGTACATTTTTAGAGAAGCAACAAAGTACATTTCTAGAGAAGAAAGACTCTGACTGTAGAAAGGCAAATAGATAAAGGCTAGTTAGTAGGCCTCCTTAAGTTGGTTTTGTGGGTCTCCAGGCTGACAGGGGCCTAATTTTGGTCAACCGTTGTCTTTCCTGGTAGAAGGTAGGGGAAGGACACTAGCCCTTATAAATGTATGTCCTGCTTTTAGGTAAATAAGGGAATGGTAGAGAGGTGGGTTTCTTTTTGTCATTCATTTTTTGTTTGTTTGTTTGTTGTTAATATATCTGTTTCTGTTCAATTTCCTTCAGTTCAAAAATATGCCAGAGTAGGCATAGAATGATGTCCTAGAATTCCATCTGGAGCTCTGGGGCAAGTTAAGTCACACCATCTGGGTATAAGGTAGATATGAACTAGCTTGGCAGTGCTCCTAGGAGAGCTGGAATAAGCAGTTATTAAATCTCATATTCCCTTGGGCGCAGAGCTTGTATTCAATCAGCATGCACCACTGTGGTTCTACTAGTGATTAAAATATTGAAATAACCAGTTGCTTCTGCCTTTTCTGCTATGCATGGAATCCCCAGCAATCCTGAAGCTAAAAGGTCAATGCCTGGCTCAGCTGCAGGGCTTAACTCTACATCTGTTTTGATTGGTTGGTGCCTTGTGGGTTGTCAAATATTTTTACTATCACCTCTGCATATTCGTTCTCTTGTTGTATAATCTGTATAATCTTTAGCTTCTATCCCATTCACAGTTCTATTAAAATATGAGAATTTAAAAGAAAATTAATATATTCCAGTCTAAGTTGATATCCCCATACTGTGTGAGGAAAGGTATTAGAGCCCAATCACAATCTAAGGTTTAGCAGGGCATAGTGACATACACCTGTGATCCCAGCAAATTGGGAGGCTGAGACAGGAGAATTTCAGGTTCAAGGCCAGCCTCAGCAACTTAGTGAGGCTGTAAGCCACCTAGTGAGACCCTGTCTTAAAATAAAAAATTAAAAGGGCTGTGGATGTGGCTCAGTGGTTAAAAATCCCTGGATTCAATCCTCAAAAAAAAAAAAAAAAAAAAAATCTGTGGTTTTAGATGACTCACTTGTCCAAGAAGAAACTCCTTTTGTGATAGAAGCAATGTGTGTCTAAAAGGTGATTGTAATTTTCATTTATAATTGCCTTTGCATAAGATTTTCCCATCTGAGAGAATTGATATTACTTTTATCATCAGAAAAAATAACATTGTAAAAATAAAATTATAAAGTTACTTCCTTGTGGTGTTGGGAGGTAAGGGGACAGATGAGGAAAGTGCCACAAGTCAGGAGGTGCTCCTAACTCACAATTAATTTTCCCATAAAGGTAAATGGTGTCTAGGCCCATCAGCTAGCCCAGGGCCAGTGTCACTCAAACTATACCTGAGGCTTGGTACAGGTAATTTTTTTTAATTAAATGAAGTTTCAAGCATATACAAAAAAGAATAGTCTATTACCCACCTCCGATCCTTGCTTACCTTGGGATTTTTTTTCTTTGCAATTTTTTACCTTGATACACAATTTTAGACTCATAAAAATGGTACTGTCAAGGTGAGACTGCAATAAATCACTGTCGATCTTTTTTTATACATACATTTTTAAAAACATTTATTTATTTTTTTAGGTGTAGACGGACACAACACAATGCCTTTATTTTTATGTGGTGCTGAGGATCGAACCCGGGTCCTGCCCATGCTAGGCAAGCACTCTACTGCTGAGCCACAATCCCAGCCTCCTGAATCGATCTTAAAGCAGGAGACAGAAACTTTATTCACCAGCTGGTGGACCGGATCTACTAGCTGGCAGGCTGAGGAGTAGGCTGCAAGTCTATACCCTTCGGCCCCCTCCCAGGGTTTGAGTACACCTTTTATAGTCCAAAACCGTATTGAAGCATAAGTGGCTGTTGCTATGATTCAAAACCATAAACAACATCATGAGATCTAAAATCATAAGCAGAAAAGAGAGTGGGCCAAAATGTCCCTAGTTGTGTACAAGTTAAAGAATGATTACTAACATCTAGACAATCAATTTCTGACAAGGTACCTTGTCCAAGAAAAATGGGAACCAAATACAGAACACTTTTACATTGTATAAGAATTGCCATTTTGTGTTGCCAAACATACTATGCTAAGCAACTGTTAATGGGTACGGAGGTGGGGCTTTACCTGGGAGAAGCATTTCTTACATGACGTGGAATCTCAGGGCAAAATGGAATCTGTTTGGTCATTGCCCTATAGCCTGGCCCATAACAGTACAAGAAACTCTCAGCCCAGTCTCACCATTTACAGCTTGCTCCATTTGCTTTATCATTTTTTTCTCTTTGTATGTACGTATGTGTACATATATTATTTTTTCCTGAACCATTAGAGAACGAGTTGGAAGCACTGTCCCCTTTTATTTCTAAATATCTCAATGTATATTTCCTAAGAACAAGGCATTCCCTCTAAAATCCGGAACAAGACAGGGATGCCCTCTATCTCCACTTCTATTCAATATAGTTCTCGAAACACTGGCCAGAGCAATTAGACAGACGAAAGAAATTAAAGGCATAAAAATTGGAAAAGAAGAACTTAAATTATCACTATTTGCAGATGACATGATTCTATACCTAGAAGACCCAAAAGGGTCTACAAAGAAACTACTAGAACTAATAAATGAATTCAGCAAAGTGGCAGGATATAAAATCAACACGCATAAATCAAAGGCATTTCTGTATATCAGCGACAAAACTTCTGAAACGGAAATGAGGAAAAACACTCCATTCACGATATCCTCAAAAAAAAATAAAATACTTGGGAATTAACCTAACAAAAGAGGTGAAAGATTTATATAATGAAAACTACAGAACCCTAAAGAGAGAAGTTGATGAAGATCTTAGAAGATGGAAAAACATACCCTGTTCATGGATAGGCAGAACTAACATCATCAAAATGGCGATATTACCAAAAGTTCTCTATAGGTTTAATGCAATGCCAATCAAAATCCCAAAGGCATATCTTGTAGAAATTGACAAAGCAATCATGAAATTCATATGGAAAAATAAAAGACCCAGAATAGCAAAAGCAATTCTAAACAGGAAGCGTGAATCAGGTGGTATAGCGATACCAGATTTCAAACTATATTACAGAGCAATAGTGACAAAAACAGCATGGTACTGGTACCAAAACAGGCGGGTGGACCAATGGTATAGAATAGAGGACACAGAGACTAATCCACAAAGTTACAACTATCTTATGTTTGATAAAGGGGCTAAAAGCATGCAATGGAGGAAGGATAGCATCTTCAACAAATGGTGTTGGGAAAACTGGAAATCCATATGCAACAAAATGAAACTGAATCCCTTTCTCTTGCCATGCACAAAAGTTAACTCAAAATGGATCAGGGAACTTGATATCAAACCAGAGACTCTGCGTCTGATAGAAGAAAAAGTTGGCTCCGATCTACAGATTGTGGGGTCGGGCTCCAAATTCCTTAATAGGACACCCATAGCACAAGAATTAACAACAAGAATCAACAAATGGGACTTAATTAAACTTAAAAGTTTTTTCTCAGCAAGAGAAACAATAAGAGAGGTAAACAGGGAGCCTACATCCTGGGAACAAATCTTTACTCCTCACACTTCAGATAGAGCCCTAATATCCAGAGTATACAAAGAACTAAAAAAATTAGACAATAAGATAACAAATAACCCAGTCAACAAATGGGCAAAGGACCTGAACAGACACCTCTCAGAGGAGGATATACAATCAATCAATAAGTACATGAAAAAATGCTCACCATCTCTAGCAGTCAGAGAAATGCAAATCAAAACCACCCTAAGATACCATTTCACTCCAGTAAGATTGGCAGCCACTATGAAGTCAAACAACAACAAGTGCTGGAGAGGTTGTGGAGAAAAGGGTACACTTGTACATTGCTGGTGGGACTGCAAATTGGTGCGGCCAATTTGGAAAGCAGTTTGGAGATTCCTGGGAAAGATGGGAATGGAACCACCATTTGACCCTGCTATTGCCCTTCTTGGACTATTCCCTGAAGACCTTAAAAGAGCATGCTACAGGGATACTGCCACATCGATGTTCATAGCAGCACAATTCACAATTGCTAGACTGTGGAACCAACCCAGATGCCCCTCAGTAGATGAATGGATAAAAAAAATGTGGCATCTATACACAATGGAGTACTATGCAGCAATAAAAAATGACAAAATCATAGAATTTGCAGGGAAATGGACAGCACTAGAGCAGATTATGCTTAGTGAAGCTAGCCAATCCCTAAAAAACAAGTGCCAAATGTCTTCTTTGATATAATGAGAGCAAATATGAACAGAGCAGGGAGGAAGAGTGGGAAGAAAAGAGTAACATTAATCAGTGACATGAGATGGGAGGGAAAGGGAGAGATGAGGAAAATTGCATGGAAATGAAGGGAGACCCTAATTGCTATACAAAATTACATATAAGAGGCTGGGTGGGGAATGGGAAAATAAATAAGGAGGGAGATGGATTACAGTAGATGGGGTAGAGAGAGTAAAAGGGAGGGGAGGGGAGGGGGGGATAGTGGGGGATAGGAAAGGGAGCAGAGTACAACAATTACTAATAGGGCATTATGTAAAATTGTGGATGTGTAACCGATGTGACTCTGCAATCTGCATTTGGGGTAAAATTGGGAGTTCATAACCCACTTCAGTCTAATGTATGAAGTATGATATGTCAAGAGCTTTGTAACGTTGTGAACAACCAATAAAAAAAAAAAAAGAAAAAAAAAGAAAAGAAAAATGAAAGGATTGCCAAGGCAACATGGAAAAAAAAAAAAAGAGCATAACCACAGTACAGTTACCCAAATTAGGAACTATAACCTTGATATTTCCTAAGCTTCAGTGATTACTCAAATGTCATCGAGTGTCCTAGTAATGTCCTTTAGTAGCTCTTTTTTCCCCTCTCAGATTAGGTTGAAGTGAATTCTAGAAACTGCTTCCATAAATACCTAAGTGTTGGTCGAGGGGATTCTGGCTACATGATCTGTATGGAAAACCTGGGAGCAGCCTTTCCCTTACTAACTGCCCACAGTCCCTGGAGAAAAGAGCTTTGAGAAACTGTATCTAAAAGTGTTGAGGCATAGAAACCCAGGAGCAGGGATCAGCTGTCGGTCAGTTTGCCTCAGCGAGGTCTGCTGTCTGCACTGGAGTCATTTAAATGAGCTGTTTCTTGAGCATGCAGATTCAGGACTCCACCCAGACCTCCAGAACCTGACTTTCTGAAGCCAGACGCAGGAATCTGCATTTTAATAAACTGCAGGTGGTTCTTGTACCCAGAGTGTTAGTGACGCTCCACCCCAGGGGCTGGTAGCTTAGGAGGAATGTGTCTTCCTGTACAATCCCAAATTCAGGATTGTTCTGTGACTGTTAGTTTACCTGAAATGCCAGGGAAATGTCGCTGGGATTACAGGCATATGGTACCCTGCCTGGTTCCTAGACTCCCTGTCTAGGAAAGCTTCACAACATTTGGAGGAGAGCAGGCACATTTTCAGCTCGGCCCCCTTCTTGGTAAGCTGGAAACACAGTGTAGCTCTGCTTGTGATAAACTGTCTCTTTCAGTGGCATCTTGGATCCAGGCTCTTCTGCCAACTGATACAAGGGCACCCTTTGTCACTTTTCTGACCCACTGACAAATGAAAATGGTCAGGAAGACCCCAGGAATGGGCCTGAAAGGGCAGTAGATGTTCACTACAACCAAGGGGTGGAGGGAGAGGTTAGTCCTAACCTGCATCCTGTAAACGGTGGCCACAGGACATAGGTGGTTTTTCTGGCCTGCAGGCTGGCAAAGAGCAGTGATCACCCTCACCCAGGGCAGAACCTGACTTCAGCCTATTTTGTACTGCAACAAGAGAAGCACTTACATGGGTAAATTATAATTAGCCCAGATGTGTTGGCTCACCGTTCTGGAGACTGGGAAGTGCAAGATCAAGGGATCAGCATGCAAGAGCCTTCTTGTTCTTTCATCACATAGCAGATGGTGGAGGAACTCACCCCTTTTTAAGGAACCCATTAATCTACTTTTGAAGGAGGTGCCCTCCACCCAAATGCCTCCCTTTAGGCCCCGCCTCCTAACATCATGACTGGGGCTCAAGTTTCCAACATATAAACTTTGGGGACACAGTCAAATCGCAGCATCACTTCTTCTGCTGTAGAATTTCCCCCTCCCTAATCTGGGAAGAAGATGTGCCTCCCAGTGCTTTTTTTCATTTAGTATGAGAGGTTCTCAGGCCATTGCTAGAGCTTTTTGAGATCTTGAGGCTCATTTAGCCTTCCTCAGAGGAGTGCTTCCAGGTTGCTCTCACTCAGCTATGTGAAGGCAAGGCAAAGAGTGGGCAGAGAGCCTGCCAAACAGCCAGGCCCTGCTTCTTCCACTGGAATCTTCATGGGGAAGAAGCAAATCAAAGTGCTAAAAGCAAAGCAGCCCCTTGACCCTGTGTCACACTGCCCCTGGCTGAAAGAGCAGCAGGCCTCTGGGAGGCAGAGGGCCAGCTGGGCTCTGGGTAGCCAGGTGTGTCTTCAGTCTCCAGGCTGGAGGGAGAGATTTTGGACTCAGATAAATCTTTGCTGAATAGCTAAAGTGCTGATTAATCCCCCAAGTAACTCCAAGGCCAGGGCCATTTCTAGTAGATATTAATTGGGTTTATGAAAAAGATAAAGTATTTTAAGATGCAAAAGAGGTTCTCTAAACACTGTTGTGATGACACTGAGTATGCATATTGGTGTTCTTGTCTGTGCTCAGTTCAGGAGCCCTGAGGGAGCCCTTTTGGAATATGCTTTTCTGCACCTGCTTGGAGACAGTAAGGCTAAGAGATTTAGATATCTCATTAAATCCCATTTCCTACACTTTTGTGAACATGGGCCTATTCTGGGCCAGGTGCTGAAAATATACAGGGTATTGTTCTGACCCATAAGAAGACCTCCATCACCCTCAGCTGGTGGGGAGGGACAGCTAGTTGACTGAACAAGTCTGGGAGGGACAACTGTTCCACCCCACAGTCCATTAAGACAGATGGACCAACTGACCAACCAACCAACTAACAGATCTGCCATGGGGCCTGTTGGTTGACCACTGCTCTAGAAGGAGAGATGGATCTAGGCCAATTATCTGTTGCATCAGGACAGAAGTAGGCAGGGATGGCCAGAGAAGGAGTATGGCCGAGGTTACCTCTGGAGGGAGCAGGGTGGACGTACATTAGGCAGAACCATTGTGAGAAAGGCATTTCTAGCAGATGTAACAGCACATTCTGGGCATAGGATGTGGAATGTGCAGGGGAATTGGTGGCTAAAAATGTCATAGTATTTAGGTGCTTACTATGCACCAGGCATCGTACTTAGTGCTTTTCACTCAACAATAGCTCTGTGAAGTAGTAATAGGGCCACAGCGTCTTAATTATGGTATGAACAGCAGCAATACTTGGAAAACAGTTATTTCATAACTGATTTTTAGTGAAAACTTGACTAAGTGAATTTATTTGGTGGCAAAATCTGACATAAATTGTTATCCTATTTAGAATTTTCCTGTGAATGTGTTTGATGGCAGACTCACGTGGACCTGACTGTGGAGTGTACACACAGTATTACCTTTCTAAAACTGGGAAAGTTCTAAACTTTGAAGCACATTTGACTCAAGATTTTGGATAAGGGATTATGGACATTTGTTCACATTTTGCACTAGAGGAAACAGAGTGGCAGTTAGTGTTCAGTTGCCAAAGGTCACTGAGCTGATATGGGAAGTCTGATTCCTGAGCCCTGCCAGACACCAGTAGGTAACATTGCCTGAAGACTCTGACTTTCTACAAAGGAGCAATCTAGGAACTAGGTGTGTGAGCAACCTCTGAGTGACAGTGGGTTGGGATAGCATTGGCCATTCATGCCTGGTGGCGGAGCTCTGATGAAGTTCCCATCGCCACCCTCTAGGTGAAAGTAACAAAGATATGAGTGTCAATCTCTCCCCTTGGCCCATGAAGAGAGGCAGGCTTGGCCACCCCCGCTCTGGGGGAACTCAGGTATTATTTACCAAGGCATCATGATATCGTGCCTCTTTGCCTATAGGATCTGTTGTTACCTTGACAAAAAGCTAGCCCCCTGGCTGAGTCATTTCTCAAAGCTCCTTTTCATGATTCTTCATTGTCTTCATGTCTTATTCTCATTACAGAGACCAGTGGGAAAGAACATATACTTACAAAATAATTCTGGAGTGTCATAGGTTGGAAACAGGACCAGCCTTATGTGGCCCAGGGCATAAAGTAAGTAGCTAGTAGGAAATGACTTTTTTGTTTGTTTGTTTTTTGTACCAGGGATAGAATCAGGGGCACTTAACTGAGCCACATCTCCAGTCCTTTTTCATATTTTATTTATTTATTTATACCAGGGATTGAATTCAAGGGCACTTAACCACTAAGCCACATCTCAGCCCTTTTTATTTTTTATTTTGAGACAGGGTCTCACTAGATTGCTTATAGCTTCACTAAGTTGCTGAGAGGCTGGCTTTGATCCTCCTGCCTCAGCCTCCAGAGCCTCTGGGATTACAGGTGAGCACCACGACACCCAGCTGGAAATGACTTTAAGAACAGGCTTTACAAAGCCTTTAACTTACCCTCAGCTGTCCCAGCATTTGGAGCAGGGTTCTGGGCCAGGGTTCTGCTCCAGGCCTTTATTTTTACGAGCCTCCTACAACAGAGTCTGAGGTTTTATACCTGTAATTCGTTTTCTTCCATCAGATTCTGAGTGGAGCCTGTGACTTTAAAAAGATTAAGTAGGTGCTGCTGGTCTGGAGGAAGCCAGCATCTCCTGAAAGAATAAATAGGGAGTAAGTATCCATTTATGTGTACTGTCCATTATTCCTTGGAAATCTACAGTCAATATAATCACTTGCATGGCTCAGTTTTTTCCTCCTCCTCCTCCTTCTTTTTTTTTTTTTTTTTTTTTCTGGGGATTGTGCCCAAGACCTCGCTCATGCTAAGCATGCATTTAATTGGCAGGATAATTAAGTCTTGGTAGGATGAAGGGGGTGACATGGGAGGTAACGGACTCAGTAGATCTTATCGGGTAAGTTCCTAAGCACCCTTTACCCAAGTAAGGGATGCCCTTGGATGATGGGACAAAAAAAGGACAAGGATGAAAAAAGAAGCTGCTCTTTTCTTCTCACAATTGTGCCATGGTTCCACCAGGGTGAGGGGAGCAGTGCAGGCACCCCAAGTGCCTCCTTCCCACCTCTGCTCAGCTACTTTTCTATTTATTGCCATAACAAACTATCCTGAAGTAAATGCCTTATAGCAAAACAGATTTATTATCTTAGAGATCTACAGATTAGATGGCGGACACAGGTCTCACTGTGCTAAATCAGGGTGTCTCCCTCCATTCCTTTTGGGAAGCCCTATTTCCTTGGCATTTTCAGCTTGCAGAGGCTGCCTGCTGCCCTTGACCGTGGCCCTTCCTGCATCTTCAAAACCAGTGATGGCAGGTCAAATCTTTCTTGTAGGACATCATGCCACCTCCCCTTCGGCTTCCCTTCCGGTTCTAAGGACCCTTGTGCTTCCATTGAGCCCACCTAAATGGTAGAGGATTCTTCCCCAGATTAAGGTCAGCTAATGAGCAAGCTTAATCCAGTCCATAACCTTAATTCCCTTTTTACCCTGAAATGTAACATATTTTGATACCAAAGACCAGGATGGGACCTCTTTGGGAGGCCATCACTCTGCCTACCACTCCCAGACACCAAAGAAAGCTAACCTTCATTACTTCCTCTAGTTATTATAAGTACTACTTGGATAGAAATGCTCAGTTATATGTAATTTTTTTTTAAAGAGAACTTGTCTTTGTTGTGGGGACATCAAGGAATCATCAAAGTCACAAAATCTCAGACCTCCTCCTCCTCTTCCTGGGAGATGGTCTGGTTAGCTTACAGCCTGGGGCCTGCTGACCAGGAATAGCCCCCCAAGCATGCAGCCCTCCTAGGGACCTTCCAAAAGACATCTGATGATGTCAGTGTTTGAGCAATCCATTTGGGTCAGGTCCCTGGGGTGAACTATGGCTGGAGACAGTGTAGGTTCTGGAAGCTGTCAGATGCGCATTTTGCTTAGGATGGGGGTGGGGAGAAATCTTGGCCTGTCCTGAATGCAGAATTCCATCTTCCTTTCACACATCTTTACGACTGTGTGTACAGTGTGTGAGCAGGGAATGAGAGGACAGGCTAGAAAAAGAGGCCATCTAACAGTGGCAGTAGCCACAAGAAAGAGGTGCAGACGTATGCAGAAAGTGCAGAGGGGAAAGAGCTCCATGTCATTGGACTTGGGGGTCTCCTGGAGACGACAGCAAGACCTTGGGTTTAGGGTCCAAGGAAGAATAATGGTATTCTCTCAAGCTTTCAAAGATTCGAAGGGCAGGGGTTGGGGCCTCCTTTTGTGGGGGGAGAGTTTGTTGGTTAATTGCACAGATTGGGGCTTTTGTTTGTTTTGTTTCCGCCTGGCTGGGAGAACATCCCTCAGTGTGATTACATGAATCCAGGCCTTTACTGGTAGCCCTGAGGCTGGGAATGAGAAATAGAGAAACTTTCCCCAAAGCTGGACTAGCCACCTAATTTACAGAGCCCAGTACAAAATGAAAATAAAGCAACCTTATTAAACAATTATTAGGAATTTCAAGGGCTAGGGCTATAGCTCAGGGCTAGAGTTCCTGGGCTCAATCCTCAGCACCAAAACAACAACCAATAACAAAGAATCTCAAGACATGTTGGCAGCATATTTAACCTTAGTTTTTCATCCATAAAATGGAGATCATGTTACTGACCCCAGTGTGACATCATGAGACTTATTGTTTATGGTGCTATAAGACAGAGCCAATAGTGCCCAGCAGCTCATCTAGCAACCAGGGATTTTGCCCAGATAATGGTCACAAAATCCACATAAGAGCATGTGTATAATCTGGGTGCAGTGGTGGCACATGCCTGTAATCCCAGGTACTCAGGAGGTTGAGGCAGGAGGATTGCAAGTTTGAGGCCAGCCTCGGCAATGTGGTGAGATTCTGTCTCAGAATAGATAACAAAGGCCAGACAGGTGACTCAGTGGTAGAGTATCTGCCTGTGTCTTCTAGTTCAATTCCAGGTACTGGTGGAGGGTTAGAGGGAGTAAGGGCACATCTGCTGAGGACCAGCCCCATTCAATATGGCTACCCATATATTCTTGTTCCCCTCTTTCCCTCACCAATACACACACACTCATGCCCTTCCCTCCAGAAGTGCTTTCCCAGACAGTACCCCAGAGTCATGCCAGACCTGAGCTTCCATAGCACCAGCCAACTCAGAATCCATCCCTGCAGGCAGCCTCCAGCCAGGGTTTGAGTGAACAGGGGAGGGGAGCCATGTGGGAGGACAACTGTCCAGTGAATCCAGGGGACATCCTTGAACTCATCTTGACCAGTGCCTGCCACTTTTTCCCCAGCAGTCTGTTCACTGGCAATGGGCAGAAGTAGTGGTTTTGCATTCCATCTCTTCTGCCCACTCCATTCTGGCTGACCCAAAGGGGCTGATTAGCAAACTATGGGAGGGAAGAAGGAGCTGAGGGTCTAAACTTCTTGGCCTGTGGCAGAAGAGATATTGGCTGCTGATATTGGTGAACTGTGGGTGGCTAGGCGGATCCAAGGACTGTTGGAGCCATAGATTTAGGGACTTCACCCTGTTGCAACCTGTAAAGCACTGCTGAAAGTTGAACTGCAAATTTCTTCTGTCTTAAAGTTGGTATTAGTCAGTCCCTCTGATTGGAATCCTGGGAAGTTAAGATAGGTGGAAGAGAAGGGGGTGGGCATAAAACAGAACAGGAACACTTTGGGGTCTGTTTTCTTTAGGCAATAAATTCTAACATCTGGGAGAAGCAAAGTATGAAGAGAAGGGGTCATTCTTCTCCTGAGAAGAAGTGGTTGGTAGGTTGTTTGTATACTGAAACAATTGCCCCAAACCTCGAGTTGTTATTTTTCTTTTTGGAGTTTTATTTTGCATCTTATAAATTAAATAATGTTTGTTCTTTGTAGACAGACAGAAAATATAAGCAAGCAAAAGAAAGAAAAATTACTTCTGTCTCCTTAGAGAATTATTACTTATTACCTATTATTTATTACCGTTTTGTACTTTAGCCTTCCAAATGATTTTTTTCTCCATGCCTAACTATGATCTCGTTCCCTGCGATTGTCCCATGACCCTGTTTTATCTGATTTTTTTACTTGTCAACATATCATAACATCTTCTTATGCCCATTGATGTGGATCATGGGTTGTTTTAGTGGCAGCGCTTTATTCTGAGGTTTTGATGTACTTAGGTCATTCTGCTGTTGCTATGTTGCTGTTGTCAAACATGCCATATCCTAGAAGCTTCATCTGTATGCACATCTTTTTTTGGTTGTAGATGGACACAACACATTTATTTATTTATTTATTTTTATGTGGTGCTGAGGATTGAACCCAGTGACTTACATGTGCAAGGCAAGCACTCCACTTCTGAGCTACAACCCCAGCCCCTGTATGCACATCTTTAATAATTTCCTCAGAATACATTTCTGGGTGCTATTCCATTAAGGCTTAAGACAAGTGGTTCTCATCCAGCAGTGACCCCACTCCCACAAAGAGGAATTTAGCAATGACTGGAGATATTTTTGGATGTTACAACCGGAGGGGAGGTTGCTACTAACCCCTAGTGGATAAAAACCAGCATGCCACTAAACATCCTATAATTAAAGGACAGGTCCTCATATCAAAGAATTATCAAGTCCAAGATGTTGATAGTGTTATGGTTGAAAAACTGCTTCAGACACCTGGTCATTTTCTTACTTTGCAATATTTTGTGGGGCTGGAGTTTCTAAGCCTCAGAGGAAAGTGAGGTGGAGGTATTCTGAGTAGATGATTAGTGCTAAACCATAACTCAACCCCTGCCCACCTCCCACTTGCAGGAGGATTTGATTTGGGGTGACAATATAACTAATATGTGCCACTCTAGCCCATCCTTGCATCAGGGAGAGAAAGAAAGGCAGGATGCTTACAAGTAGGTGAAGAAGTAAGAGACAGAGAGAGAGAGGAGAGAGACAGAAGGAAGGGTTGGCTCTGGACAGTGCAATCCTTGTAGCAATGAAGAGCACTGTATGTATTTTTGGGGGAGCTGAAGGCCATTTCTGGGCACTGAGGACCCAGCCGGGGAAGACACATGCAGTTGCAGAATACAGAAGGAGGAAGCCTGTCAGAAAGCCTCTGTTGTCTCCCCAGAGCTGGCGTGTAGGCCGTGTGAGGTCCTGAGTCTGGAGTGCTGGCCATCACCCACCTGATCAGGAATGGAAAATGTCAGCTCCCCCCATGATGCAGGGCAGTGCTGTGAAATTCAGAATGTTGCCCTGTCCATGAGGTCTCTGTCTCAAGTAAACCCATGACACTTGTTGAAACTGGATTCCTTACAACCTCTCATTCATCACCCAAGTAATTCCCAAGCACCTATTAGATACCATACCTCATGAAGAGGCAGTGAATAAAATGGGCACAGTCACTGTCCTCATGAAACAAAGAGTGTCCAATGATTAAGCAAGCAGTGTAAATGCTGTAAAGAGGGACACACGGGGTACTGTGCAATGCAGCATGGGAGCACCCCATCTGATTATGCTTGACAGGGATGGGAAGACCACCCTAGACCCAAAGACCCACTCACCTAGCAAACCCACAGACTTGTGAGAAATTATAAATTATTGCTTTAAGTCATTGAGTGTGGGGGTATGTTTATTAATCAGTCAAAACTAACTGACCTAAGCCATGTGCCTGCTCCAAGTTACTACCAAAGGGTGGGATGCCATAATTGGCCAGACCTGGGGCATGTGCCTACCCATGTGCCCAAGAGACTGACTCTGAAAAAGGAATGTTGGGAAAGCTTACCTGGCACACTCAGAGGATGCCTGTCACAGTCCACTCTAGTGATAGGTGAAAAAAATGGCCTCTGCATCTTTCGGTCTGCTGGTTCTTTTGTATCCTCAATCTTGGTTAGTGGTACCACCTTCTATCTGGTTTCTCAAGCCAAAACTCTATTCCCCTGTCTCAACTCCCACATTCATTAGTTCCTGCATTCTACTGATTTTGCCATTAAAATATCTTTGATCACATCCCTGCATATTCTTGCATCCTGTTATGGTTTGGATATTAGGTGTCCCCCACAAAGCTCATGTGAGACAAGGCAAGAACATTCAGAGGTGAAATTAATCCTCCGGTGGGATTACCTGAGTGAGAACTGAAGGTGGGTAGGGTGTGGCTGGAGGAGGTGGCTCATTGGGGGATGTGCCTTTGGGGTATGAATTTTGTATCTGTCTGTTCATCATGTGGGCTGCTTTTTTTCCTGCTGCACTCTTTTGCCATGATATTCTGCCTGACCTGGAGCCCCAAGGAATGGAGCCCCAAGGAATGGAGCCAGCCTTCTATGGACTGAGACCTCTGAAACCACCAGCCCCTAAATAAACCTTTCCTCCTCTATGATTGTTTCCATCAAATCCATTAGTTACTGCAGTGAAAAAGCTGACTAAAACACATCCTTTAAGACTCAGGCTGGGCTTTGCCTGAAACCCCAGGTTGGGCTACAGAAGCCTCCTAAATGTACCTCTGTGCCTTAAATCCCAACACATTCCGGGGCCCTTCTTGGTGAGGGTGTCTTTCTGTGTGGACTGGAAGCTCCCTGGGGACAGGGACTGCTTAGAGGATGCTGCAGGTGATCATGCAGCAGATGTGCAAGGAATGGAACTAAACTCCTTGGATACCATTTTCCCCTTATTTATTATCTTATACTCTTGGAAAAAGAATACATGCAAAGTCCTTTGTCCCTGAAGAACTTTCAGGCAAAATGGTCAGTAATGGCCTGCCAATATTAATGAAGAAATTCAGGAAGCAGGGTGTAGAGGCAGGCATAGGTCTAGGTTTGAATCCTACCCTCTCCCAAGTTTCCCCAACCTGTGCTATCTTGAGTCAAATATTTATTTTTCTAAGCCACTTGTCCACTGTCTGCAAAAACAAGGTATTTACATCTTATGAGTTGTTGTGAAAGTTGAATAAAATAAACAGGTATGGCATCCACCTCTGTTGGTAGGTCCCAAGTGAAATTGGTTTCTTTTCCTTCTTAAAATACCACCTATGGTTCTCCCCAAAAGAGGAGCCTGAGAAGAACTTGAGTGCTAGTTGTTGTTAGGAAGTGAGCTCAGGAAGGGAAGGGAAATGACACAGGGGTGAGAAAGCAGTCAACCCAGAGTATGTTAATATTAATAATAAACCAGTTACCATTGTGGACAGATGGACTCAGACTCTCTGGGGACATTTGGGAGGTTGTATAGATTGAAAAATGCCTCTGAGGATGAGGAACGAGGAGGAATTTATCCACCATGCTGTCCACCATTGGCTAAGGAGTGCTCTTGAGGACATTAACATCCCAAAAATTCTGTGCTGGGAAAAGTTTTCAGGCAAAGAATTGGAGGAGCTGGGAGTAAGAAGTCTTTGGCACATGTGGAAATGGTGAGCACCAAGGAGAGGCTCTGATGGTGTCGGCCACGCTGTCTTTTCACTGAAAGAATATTCAAGCCCATATTTATTCTCACCTGTGCCTACATTTAGCCAGTATTTCACTGGATGAGGAGGGTTAGGGAGAAAGTGCAAAGGGGCTACTTTCTATTGTCACTATGGATAGATGAGATATCTAAAAATCCAACAACTTTCTTACTGGAATCTGGATGTAGAGCAAGGGCAATAGAAGAGCTGGAGCAGTGTCAGGTCAGCCAAGACCCTTCAATCCTTAGGGCTTTCAGGCACTTCTGCTCTGATAGTCATAGTTGTTGAACACAAAGGGAGAGGTTATGAGGGGAAAATGTTACAAATATTCTATTCTATGTTGGGTTATGACAGGAAGTTTATAGAAAGGGCCTGGGAGGGAAATAAACAAATGCATTTCTGTAGGTAGTTGAGAAATTTTTGTTTTTGTGAGCTTTTATTTTTATATAATTTTAAACTTAGTGCTGGGCATGGTGGCGCATTCCTGTAATCCCAAGGACTTGGGAAGCTGAGACAGGAAGATTGCAAGTTCAAGGCCAGCTTCAGCAATTTAGCAAGGCTTTAAACAACTTAGTGAGATTCTGTCTCAAAAAATTTAAAAAAGGAGCTGGAGATGTACCTCAGTGGGAAAGCATCTCTGGATCTAATCCCTAGTACCCACCCCAACCCAATTAAATTTACATAAAGGTTTCAAGGATGGTGTAAGTAATGATCATGTACCAAGATACTCTCTTTACCCAGATTAGCCATGTTATATTTTGCTTCTCTCCCTCACATTACATATATATATTGAACCATTTAAGCATAAGGTGGAGGCCTTGGGTTACTCTTCTATCAAATCCTTCCATGTGTATTTCCTAAAAACAAGAATGTTCTCTTATATTACCATATTCGACTATTTCTTCACATTTAAAATCACTTTTGCAATGTTTTCAATGACTTTCTACTGTAGTAAATATTTTGTAAAAAAACAAAACAAAACAAGAAACATCAAAATGGGCAGAAGCCAGGTGTGCTGGAGCATGCCTGTAATCCCAGCGGCTCGGCAGGCTGAGGCAGGAAGACTGAGAGTTCAAAGCCAGCCTCAACAATAGCGAGGGGCTAGGCAGCTCAGTGAGACCCTGTCTCTAATAAAATACAAAACAGGACTGGGGATGTGGCTCAGTGGTCAAGTGCCCCTGAGTTCAATATCCAGTAACCCTCTCCTCAAACAACAACAGAATGGGCTGAACAGGTGCGTGTGTCCAGTTTTACCCAGTTGGAGTACTGGAGCACAAGGTAAGGTTCACAAACCTCCAAAATTGTATTAATTTTATTTCAATCTATAAGAGTAGTAATTCTCTGTAAAGTGTTGAAACATTTATGGGGCTTGAGAAAAGTTTCCCTACTTGGCTAATATCCTTTTCCCTTAATAGTTTGCTCTGATACATGACATTTCATTAATATTTTTATTATTAATTTTTTTGGTGGGGGATTGAGTCCAGGTCTTTTTTTTTAATTCTTTCTTTTTTTTCCTTTTTTTAAGTCACACATGACAGCAGAATGAATTTTGGCGTATAATACATACATGGAATGTACCTACATCAATCATATTGTCTATTCTATTCTGCTGCCCTTCCTATCCTCCTTACTCCTCCCCTCCTCTCCCATCCTTTCTCTCTATCCAATCTAATGTGACACACTTTTTTTCTTTTTCTCATTACAACATCATATATGTATTCTGTATAATAATGAGGTTCTCCTTCCATCTTCCATGCAACTCCCCTTCTCCCTATTTTCCCTCCCACCTCTCTTCCCTATTTAGTGGTAGTCTTCTTCTCATGCTCTTTTTCCCTATCCCATTTTGAGTCACCCCCCTTATATCAGAGAAGACATTCAGCATTTGTTGTTTAGGGATTGGCTAACTTCACTTAGCATAATCTGCTCTAATGCCATCCATTTCCCTGCAGCCAATTTGGAAAGCAGTATGGAGATTCCTTGGAAAGCTGGGAATGGAATCACCATTTGACCCAGCTATTCCCCTTCTTGGACTATACCCAAAAGACCTAAAAAGAGCATACTATAGGGACACAGCCACATCAATGTTTATAGCAGCACAATTCACAATAGCTAGAATGTAGAACCAACCTAGATGCCCTTCAATAGATGAATGGATTAAAAAATGTGGCATTTATACACAATGGAATAACACTCAGCACTAAAAAATAACAAGATCATAGCATTTGAATCCAGGTCTTATACATGCAGGACACGCACTCTACCCCTGAGTTACTTCCCCAGACCTTTTCATTTTATTCCAAGAAAGGGTCTCACTGAATTACCTAGGCTGACCTTGAACTTGTGATCCTCCTGCCCTAGCCTCCCGAGTCACTGGGATTACAAGCCTGTGCATTACATCTGGCTGATTTCATCAATCCTAACCATGAGAATCCTATGAAAAGATAGAGGTTAGAGTTGGAAGAAATCTTAGTGATTCTTCTAGTTCCAGTAACAGTTAAACTAACTGAAGACCACAAAGGCAGTGACTGGGACTGGAGTCAGAGATCTTTCTCTGGACTTGGAAGGTAATGAAAAATAAGAGCTCATCTTTTCTAAGGCTAGTTTCTCACACACGTCTGGCATGGGCAAGGGCAAGGGTTCTCCTCTGGAGGGATGGGCTGGCTGAGAAATAAAAGCTAAGAAAATAATACTATGAAATAACCACAGGTCACAGAAATACAGTTGCAGAGTAGGGGCAGTGGCTGGGGCCCAGGCGTCAAGAGGGGTGCAGTTTCTAACAAAGATGGAGAGAATCAGTCCAGTGTGCTTGAGGGCTCCTCAGAGCCTTCTAGGACCCAGAGGGAATGGTCAGCAAGGAGAGCAAGACCCCAGCTCCAGCCCCATTGGATTGCCCTGTTTTCTCCTCTGTTTCACATATTGAGTTTCTGTGTAAGAAGTTTTTGAAGGAAAAAATAATAACAGGGGCTGGGATTGTGGCTCAGAGGGAGAGCGTTCGTCTCACATTCTAGAGGCACTGGGTGCGATCCTCAGCACCACATAAAAATAAAATAAAGATTAATAATAATAATAATAATAATAATAAATTAGGCCTAGGAGGGCTTAATGGTGGTCCCAGTACCACTCAGCAGGTTGCTGTTAGAGCTGGGATCAGGGCCAGAGCCTTCCAGAGCTGTCTAGTTAATGTCCAGTACCTCCACCTCCATACCAGTCTCCTCTCGTTTCACATTTTCTTTTGAAGGACAAATCAGTGCCCTGGGGAACAAGGAGCAAAATTTAGGGGGGAATAAATCATCTTCCTAAAGGATGTTTTCATTTTTCCAAATCCCACCCTCCCCACCATTTATTACTCTTCTTCATGGTTCTTTACTCTTACGTGTACCAAGACTCCACGCGTAGGTCCACAGACATGCTTCCAGAGCCAGGCACTAAAATGACTACCCCCAGATGATCAGTGCTCTCGTAATTTTAATTGCAACATAATGCATTTCATTCACATGACTTATCTCCACCTTTCACCAACTAATGCGGAACCCCCCCCCCCCCCCCCCCCCCCCCCCCCCCGTGAAATGTGCGTGGCCCAGATCTGCACTGAAGCCACTGAATGGGAAGATTTGGTATCTGGGAAATCAGTTACCCCTGGTGGTGAGATGGCCCTATCTACATGAACTCCCACCCACCTCTGCCAAAGGGGATGGGTGTGACCCTCTAAGAGCCAAAGGAACTGCTTACCCCCACCTACATCTGCCCAGAGACAAGACTCCTCCCACAAGGAAACCTCATACCTACCAAGCCCCTTTGATCTGTTGGGCTATAAAGCAAGCTGGGGTTCCATCTTTGTTAGAAGCTACACCCCTCTTGTCGCCTGGGCCTCCATTGCTGCCCCTGCTCTGAAACTGTATTTCTGTGTCCTGTGGTTATTTTATAGTACTATTTTCTTAGTTTTTATTTCTCAGCCAACCCATGAGAGCCCTTTCCCTTGCCCACTCCGGACATGAAGGAGAAAGTAGCTTTAGAAAGATGAGGTCTTATTTTTCATTACCTAATTCTTCTTAATTATTGGTTAGAATTTTCTTTTTGTTGCGGGGGCAGTGGGGGATAGGATACTCAGGATTGAACTCAGGGGCACTCGACCCCTGAGCCACATCCCCAGCCTTATTTTGTATTTTATTTAAAGACAGGGTCTCACTGAGTTGCTTAGTGCCTCACTTTTGCTGATGCTGGCTTTGAACTCGAAATCCTCCTGCCTCAGCCTCCTGAGCTGCTGGGATTACAGGCATGCACTGCACCACTGCATCCGGCTAGAATTTTCTTTTTTACCCAACATAATGTTGTTCCCTTTTAAAATTGTCAGCTTTTTAAAGCCACTCTTTTCCCCCATCATTTTTATTGGTGCATTATCATTGTACATAATGGTAGGAATCATTGTTATATACTCTCTCTCTCTCACACACACACACACACAATAGAGCAAGAGAAATGGTTGATAACATTCTCTGGTATTTTCCCTTTTCCTCCCTTTTTCCTCTCTTAGTCCCTTCCTGTACTCTACTGATCTCCCTTTGATTTTTTTTTTTTTAGCTCCCCTATCCACCTTTCTTTTCCCTTTATCTTTAAGCTTCCTCAGAGGAGAGAAAATGTTCTGAATTTGAAACTTATATTGCTTAACACAATGTTCTTAAGTTCCATCCATTTTCTTGCAAATGACATAATTTCATTTTTCTTTATGGCTGGATAAAACTCCATTGTGTATATATACCATATTCTCTTTAAGCATTCATCCATTGATGGACACCTAGGCTGGTTCCACAGTTTGGCTATTGTGAATTGTGTTGCTATAAACATGAGTATGCATGCATCCCATAGTAAGATGCCTTTAATGTTCAGGGTAAATACCTAGGAGAGGTGTAGCTGGGTCATATGGTCATATGTAGCTGGTCATATGGTGGTTCCACGCTTAGTCTTTTGAGGAATAAAGGCCCTTTCTCTGAATAGTCACATTCTGAGGTAATGAGGGTTAGGGTTTCCACATATGACTTTGAAGGAGACCTATTTCAGCCTGTATCAGGCAGGGACATTATTTATCAACAGTCCTCCTCCCTAGGAACAGTGCCTCAGGGCATCTTTGGTGCACTGTGATTGTCTGGGAGCACACAATGCCCTCTCTGGTCTGTGAGCCATGAACCAACACAGGAAAGGAGGAACAGAGAAGGTTGTGGGGCTACTGTTCACCTCTCAAGAAAGTTGTGGGGAAACAGGAAAGGGGGGGAAGGGAACTGATGTCCCAGAATCTTGGGCTTCTCTTGTTTCTGTTCTGTTGTTTCTGCAACAGATCGTTTTTCTCAGATGTATCCTTTTTGTTCACTGAAGTATCACTATGTATGTTTTGCTTTTGAATTAATGAAAGGAAAACGTGGAGTAAGCCATGTTGTCTCTTCTGACATCTAGAAGAACCAACTGAGAAGCTGACCCTTCCACAGCCCACCACCTCCCCCCACAGCAAGTGGCCTCTGGTTGCTATGGTAACATTAGTGTTCTGCTAATGTGGAAATGCTGGTTCTGGCTTCACTTTGTTAAATTTAGCCCTGGGGTGTAAGGTTTCTAGGTGAGGTCTGAAATTTGGGAGGTGAAAGGAAAGAGGCTTCAGGAGCCCTAACCTACATGATCTGTAAAAGAAGTGAGGGTGGGCCTGTAGAGCAATGTAAAGTAAAGCAGGTGGATTTCCCAGAAACCACTGTCTCCATGGCAACCTCTCAGCTGATTCTGTCACTTGCTATCAAGTATTCTTCCCTTTGTGTGGACAGGATCTCAGTGTCAACTGGAAGAAGAGGGACCCTGGCTAAAACAAATTGGACCACCTTAGAAAGGAGAAGACAAGATGAGGTTAGCCCTTAGAGCCCTGGGAAGAGCCTCTCAAGTGTCAGGGGAGATGTCAAAAATTGCTGGCTCCCCTGATGTTCATGTAGGTGGTGACAACAGTGTTTAAAAGTTGGAATGGCTGTGACACCTCCCTTCCTGCCTCTAGCCTTTAAGAACCCATGGATACTTGCCAACCTTTAATTCATTCATTTGATAAATTATAGAGTAGCTAGCATCAGACTCTGACAACAGCATCTCTCATGCTGGAAAAATGCATGGCTGTCATGGTGGGCGTCGATTGTCTGCCCTTTCTATGACAGATCTGCAGCCAATGTCCAGTTGCTCCTTTTCATCCACAACCCTGTTGTTTGTGTGTGCTGTGTTCAGGGCACTTGGTTAGGTGCTAAGGTTATAAAAAGGGATGAAACCAGGTCTGGGACCTGTCCTTGGAAGGCTCACAGGCTAGTTGGGGTTATAGACAGTATGACAAGAATGAACGGCAATGCAAGGTGGCCGAGCCTCCAAATGAATGGTCCAGCCAATGGGCACCACTGGCATTCAAAGTGCAGCCTTACCAATTTGGAAAGCAGTATGGAGATTCCTGGGAAAGCTGGGAATGGAACCACCATTTGACCCAGCTATTGCACTTCTCGGACTATTCCCTGAGGACCTTAAAAGAGCGCACTATAGGGATACGGCTGCATCAACGATTATAGCGGCACAATTCACAATAGCTAGACTGTGGAACCAACCTAGATGCCCTTCAATAGATGAATGGATAAAAAAAATGTGGCATCTATACACAATGGAATATTATGCAGCACTAAGAAATGACAAAATCATAGAATTTGCAGGGAAATGGATGGCATTAGAGCAGATTATGCTAAGTGAAGCTAGCCAAGCCCTAAAAAACAAATGCCAAATGTCTGCTTTGATATAAAGAGAACAACTAAGAACAGAACAGGAAGGAAGAGCATGTGGAAAAGACTACAGTAAACAAAGACGAATGGGGGGAGAGAAACGGAGAGAGAAGGGAAAGCATATGGAAATGGTAGGAGACCTTCAAGGATACATAAAATTATAAGAGGCTATGAGGGGCAAGGGGGAGGGAAAAAAAAGGGAGAGAATTGAACAACAGCAGGGGAGATAGAGAGGGAAGATGGGAGGGGAGGGGAGGGGAGGGGGGATAGTAGGGGATAGGAAAGGTAGCAGAATACAACAGACACTAATATGGCATTATGTAAAAATGTGAATATGTAACAGATGTGATTCTGCAATCTATATTTGGGGTGAAAATGGGAGTTCAAAACACAATTTGAGTCTAATGTATGAAAGATGATATATCATGAGCTATGTAATGCTTTAAATAATCAAGAAAAAATTAAAAAAAAAAAACAAAAAAAAAAAAACAAAGTGCAGCCTTACTTCCGGGGCTGGGATGACCAGAGAGGGATTTCCAGATGGACATGGTGGGCTTGAGCTGGTCTTGACCAAAAGGCAGGGCTTGGGTAATAGGAAAGATCTAGAAAACAAGTAAGCAAGGAGGAGAGTGGCAGAGAAGAACTGAGTCAGGAGTGAGTGTGGGTGTTTGTTCAGGGGAAAGGAACAGTTGCTATAAAGCCTTGAGAAGAAGGGTTCAGGGCTTGGATATGGAAAGGAAAATTGGCAAAGGGGAGATTGGGGGCTCGGGGTGTCAGCTCTGAAGGCCACCCAGGCAGGGAGTTCAGGTTTCATCCTGTCCACAGTGGAGGACTGTTGGAGGTTTCAGAACCAGAGGAGTATTTGTGTGTTGATTTGAATAACAACACTTCGAGATGCTTAATCTGATAGCCATGCATAGGATGGATTAGGGGAGGCACTGGAGGCAGGGAGATTGGGAAACAGCTTCAGTGTGTAGGATGAAGGTCCCCAGAATGGAGGGAAAGGACGAATCCATACACGGATGGCAAAGATGAACCTCAGAGATACTGAGAAGGGAGAGATTGCTACTGATTGGCCCCAACAGAGAGGGCAGAGCAGTACAGGTCTAAGGCTTGAGTGTGGGTCAACAGGAAGGGAGATGTAACTTTAAAAGAAATGACTGGGCATGGTGGCTCATGCGTATAATTCTAGCTACTCAGGAGCCTGAGGCAGGAGAATCTAAAGTCCAGGACCAGCCAACTTAGGTAGACCCTGTCACAAAATTAAAAGGGGGCTGGGGCTGTAGCTCACATAGAACACTCCTGGGTTCAATCTCAGTACTGCAAAGAAGAAAAAGTTGAGGTTGCAGTGCTGAGATTGCCTGCTAGATATCAAGCTGAGTGTTAATCAAAAAGGTAAGAGGGAAGTTCTTGCTCTTAAGTACCTCAGAAGGCAAGCATGATGACAGTTGCTGGGATGGGAGCATTTGCTGAGCACAAAGAAGGCTCAGAGGAAGCAGTGGTCAGTTCAGGGGATGGGGGGGTTGCTGAGAAAAGGTTTGTAAGGGTGATGTGAGCTGCCTGTTGAGGGGGAGCTTGTTTGGAAGAAATGTTACCTTAAGGGTCATATTTTGCTTTTGAGATGAAGCAGAACAACTCCTTGGAAGCGCACATTGTTTCCATTTATTATTGTGACTGCTGTGGAGCTGGAATGACATGAATAAGGTTGCTTCCTGCCCCAGAGGAGCTGCCCTTCTGATCCGGGGAGATACCTACTGAGATCCAGTACTCAATGGGTGCCATGTTGGTTCTGGGAACACAAGCGGGAACAAAATGGACTAAATTCCCTCCTCATGGAGGTACATTCTAGTGAAGAACTCACTCAAATAAAAGGCAGAATCGGGATAAATGATAAAAGAGGTCGAAGGAAAGTTCTAGGTGTAGAGGGAAGCACCCAGGGGCTCCTGAGTGGGTGATTGACGAGCAGAAGTGTTGAGTGCAGTTGCAGGTGTTGGGCAGGAGCTGGGCGAAGGGCCAGGTCAGACTGCAGAAGGAATGCAGACACCCTGTGCACCTCCTGATTGTAAGGGTATGTGCTTGCTGTTTTGCCTGGAAGGCATCTCTGTAGCTGTGACAACTAAAGCCAGGCATGAGCAGCCCTGTGTGTCCCATACCCCAAGGACTCCCTCTCAGTCGGCAAGGCTGTCAGCCCTTCTTTTCTGAGCTCTGCAGGTATTCACCTGAATATAGATGGCGCCCAGCAAAGATGACCCTCCTGCTTCCAGGCCGACATTCAGAACTGGTATCCCTGGCACCCACAACCAAATCCTCTTACACTCATCTAGAGCTTATTTACTGGTGTTTCTGGTGGGCTCAGGAGAGGAAGTGAGTGTTAGGAGTTGACTTGTGTCACCCAAATTCATATGTTGAAGTCTTAACCCCTAGTACCTTAGAATGTGACCATATTTGCAGATAGAGTCTTTATGAGGCCACCCAGTTAAAATGAGGTCATTAGAGTGGGCTTTAATCCAGTATGACATGTCCTCCTTAAAGAACCTGGACACAGATTCACACATGGGAGAACACCATAGGAAGATGAATGCAGGGATCAGGGTGATACTTCTAGAAGCTAAAGAACCTCAAGGATTGCCAACACTCACCAAGGGCTGGGGGGGAGGCCTAGAACAGATTCCCTCTCAGCCTCAGCCTTTAAAGGAGTGGAACCATCACCTTGATTTTCAGCTTCTAGCCTCCAGAACTACAAAAAATAAGGTTCCGTTGTTTAAGCCCCTCATCATGTGGTACTGATGCAGTAGGTCAGCAACTCTGAAATTTTTCCCATCAGGAGCCTGGGGGACCCATTGCACTGCAGACCTCTGTCACACTGCCACTGTCCCTGACACCCCCTTCCAGGATGCTGTTGAAATCAGTGTTTCTGCTAAAAGCTGAGAGTCCCAGAGGTTTAGTAGTGATAGACTGGTCCTCCACTCCCACATCGAGGTGGCAACACAAGTGTGTGTTCAGCTTTCCCAGTTTCTCATTAGTAAAAAGTGTGGACCTTCTGGATATGTTCTCCTGGTGTCAGACTTGAAGAATTTGCTTAGAAAGGAAAAATTCATTCTGTGTGGTGGTGTTTGGCAGAGCTTGCAAGGTTACATAACATTTTAATGCAGTAAGAAGGTTTTCACTCAGATGCCTGGCATGAAGGGCAGAGAATCATTCTGGTTCCTATTGTCAGCCATGGCTCTGTTGGGGAGAGGAGCAAGGGAGTCACAGATGCAGAGATTCGTTAATCTGATTCTCTGGGTAAAGAGCAGGTCAATAACCTCATTTTTTGGGGGGGGTGGGTACTGGGAATTGAACCCAGGGGCACTCAACCACAGAGTCACATCCCCAGGCCTGTTTTATTTTTTAAATTTCAAGACAGAGTTTTGCTAAAATTACTTAGGGCCTTGCTAAGTTGCTGAGGCTGGCCTCAAACTTGTGATCCTCCTATCTCAGGCTCCTGAGTCACTGGGATGACAGGTGTGTGCCACCAAGGCTGGCCTCAAAAATTTCTTGTTATATTGAGATTCAGCAAAGCTAATTTCTGGGGAGTTGGTCTCTTCCTGTAGAGACTGGCAGGAGGGTCCTAGGGATCTGTGGCTCAGCAGCTTGCTCTGGATTCTCTTTCATCATCTCCAGAATCCTCCAAGATGTCTCAACTTGCACCTCATAGGGCTGTTCTTAGTAACCCAGTCTCTTGAGAATCGGAAGCATTACTTTTTTGAAGTCTCAGAAGCAGCCAAATGAACATCATCCCCAACATGATCTTAGTAGAGCCATTAATGGATTCTGTACTGCAAAAGGGTTTGAGGGCTGAGGTTGTGGCTCAGTGGTAGAGTGCTCGCCTAGCACACATGAGGCACTGGGTTTAAACCTCAGCACCACATTAAAAAAAATTGAAATAAAGACATTATGTCCATATACAACTAAAAAATAAATATTTTTTAAAAAGTGTTTGAAGCTGGTGGCTGTACTTTTTTAAAAAAATTTGTATCCTATTGATATTTTCCATTTGTCAGAAGTTTCTTCCCTTGAAGTTTACATATGTGCTTATGTCAAACTAAATAATTAATAATAATAATAAAACAGAGTTATTCAGTTCAGTTTAACAACTCACCCTCTGCACCTGGCCCCATCCAAAGCATTTGGGAACATACAGGTGCTTGGGAAGGACTCAGCCTCAAGATCTGGAGTTTTAGGTTCAGGATGTAGCTCAGTTGGTAGAGTGCTTGCCTCGCATGCCCAAGGCCCTGGGTTCAATCCCCAGAACCACCCCCCCCCCCAAAAAAAAAAAAGATCTAGAGTTTCAGGGAGAAAGATATTGTTTCCCTATTGCACATGCTTAGTGGGAGATGCCTGTGGACAGCCTGTCAGGGTCCTGTGCTCCTCCTCCCAGGGCCTCTCATCACTGAGACACAGGGCTTCCACAACTACACCAGCCACATCCACACATGTGGATGCTTCACATTTAGATCACAGATTGATAAGAAAAAAAATATTGGTAGTTCAGGCTTTAAACTTTCTCATGATCCAAAGTGATTCCTCTGTTTCCAGTCTACTCACCATAGGACAGATTAAAATGTGAAGGTTTGACAAAAAAATAAAAATAAAAAAAATAATGTGGCTGTGCCAGCCTTCAGTGTTCCGGGCATGAAATTAAATTTAACATTGTATCGTGCATGTGAAGACTTGTCATCATAAGGCTGGCCAGGCAGATATGATTTAGAGGGTTAGGTTTTGAGAAATGAATAAGCGAAATAAAATATGGGATAGGATAATGGCAGAGATTAGACAAATTTTTCAAAACATGGTCTGATGGTGTTCAGCTGTGCTCTCGGACGGCCATTTTCATATTGCTTCCTCTTTAGTCTCTGTGATCGAGGGGCAGGTTCTAGGGCAGAGGTCTGGAAACTCAGTGCCCCTTCTCCCCACATCCTGACCACTCCTTTCTTCCATCTCTTCCACCTCTCCTAATTTTCTCTACATTCTGTTAATTTTCCCCTTTCTTGGGCACTCATTTTTTTAAAAATAAGTATCCTATTGATATTTTTCATATCACATTTTTCTTACTAGCTGTGTGGCTTGTTCTGGCTCTGGGCTAATTTCCAAGTTCTGAAGATAAAGCTGAGATCAGACTCTTTTCCCCTAGTTTACTTGAGTGCACTCCTGGCCCAGACATTCTGGCACCTTCTGGCTTCACCACTGTCTCTGAGGATGGGGGTTTGGGGTCTCACAGCTACTGCTCGTTCATGCCAAATGTTCAAGGGCCATCTGCTTGATTATGTGTCCTGGCCCTCGAGCCTTGTCACTTCTGTCAATATGAAGTGAAATATAGGTCAGCCTCATAGATCCCAGTGTTAAAAATAAAAGCTTCATCTCCAGGCTCTGTAGGCTTGCAGATTGGCCTGGGTTCTCCCTCTTCCCATCAATCCTGCTTCTAAATCGCTTCTTGGAGCTTAATATGGATGTCACCCCCATAAAGAAGGATTCTGAAAACAGAAGAGGAGCTGAAATCATTTCCCTTGGTGGGCTTCAGTCCATTTTAAGATGTAAAGACCGTCTAAGTGGAAATTGCAAATGGCAGCCCTGAGCAGGTTTCCTCCCAGTCATGGGGAGAGGAGGGCAGACTGCTGAGAAGGAGAGGTGGGTCCCTGGGGCTAGGGGAGCCCAGGAGGGGTCCCATTCTCTCCATTGGCCAGCCAACTGGCCCCTCCTGTGACAGCCAAGTAACCAGGCAGTGAAATGGCTCAACATTTTGACACAAAGACCCGCATCTCACCTTTCTCATTCCTAGTTCTTGCATTTGAACTATCTCAGGAGATTTAGCCATTTTTCTGATAGTGAAATTCAGGAAGAGGAAAGTGGAGTCTTTTACTTTATTTTTAATAACTACACACTGCACATTCTTGTTTTTTTCCTCCCCCTTCTATTCTGACTTTCCCTTTATCCTTTCGCCTTCATTTCAATTTGCCCTTCTTTCTCCTGCAGAACGGGAAGATCAGTTTTCCTTCACACACAAAGCCACGGGCCTCTGAGAATTGTCTTTGAATAGATTCCTCACCCCTAGTCCCTTTCTGAGGTCTCATCTTTCTGGGGCGTCTGTGCTTGACAAGGAACTGCATTATCTTGTGAGAGCACCCTGAGGAGCAAGGATACTTTGACATTTGAGGCTTTTTCATAAGCTCTCTCTTCAGGGTCCTGGCAAATTTCAAAACCAACTTTTGTTTTCCTTCCACCACTGACAGACAACATGGCTCCTTCGTCAAAACTGGCAGGTCCAGCTCAGCCTCAGATATAAGCATTTTCCCAAGCAAATGGAATATATCCTTGAATCCCTCCCAGGTGGGTTTTCACAGATTTTTCTTTCTTTCTTTGTATGGGGATTGAACTCAGGGGTGCTTTACCATTGAGCTACATCCCAAATCCTTTTTATTTTTTATTTTGAGAAAGGGTCATGGGCTGGGGATGTTGCTCAAGCGGTAGCGCGTTCGCCTGGCATGCGTGCAGCCTGGGTTCCATCCTCAGCACCACATACAAACAAAGATGTTGTGTCCGCCGAAAGCTAAAAAAAATAAATATTGAAATTCTCTCTCTCTCTCTCTCTCTCTCTCAAAAAAAAAAAAAAGAGAAAGGGTCTTGCTAACTTGCTGAGGCTGACCTTGAACTTGCAGTCCTCTTGCCTTAGCCTTCCAAGTTGGTGGGACTCCTGGAGTGCATCATGTGCCTAGCCTCACAGATGTTTCTGTCAGGATGATGTACACTGGCTGCTTTCTTAATCAGCTGGAGTGAGGGAGGGGTCAGGGAACATGCCTGGGGGTAGTAAATACGAACGTATTAGATACCCGTGTGGTGGGTCAAACAGAAATTTTATTGCTTACATAGTTTTCTAAAGCTATCCTCCAGGCCAAATTAAATAATTCTCTGAGAGTGGAGAAGGGCACTGAAAGAGTAGTTTGGGTGAACATTTTAACCTGTGAACATTTTAACCTGAAAGCTTTCCCCACAGGTAACTTGGCCCAAGAAGAGACAGATTTCAAGGGGCACAGGATAGAGACACTCCTATGGATGGAGTCCATGTGGCTTCATAGGTTTGAATTCAGCCTTACCTCTGATTTCCTTTGTGACCTTGGGCAAGTCAGCCTGTCTGCAGTTCCACTTCTTCATTTGTAAAGTGGACAGGGGTGGCACTGCTCAGCCCGGGGTGTGCAACAGAAGCCCCCAGGCCGCTTGAGTTACACACCACATCCAGAGTATGTACCTAGTTGGTCTCAGTGAGGCCTGACTTGGGTGGATGTAATAGCTCTCCAGGGGATTCTTATGTGCAGCCAGGGTTAGGAAGTGCTGCCCAGATCCAAGTCTGGATGGTGCATGGAACCTCATGGGGTCTCATTAAAGTGCAGACTCTAATCCTGTGGGTTCTGGAGATTCTGCACACTGAGGCTCCTGGCAAAACTGATGGTATGCAGTGCCAGAATGCACTGAGAAGCCAGGGCCTGGGTGGCCTTGAGGCTCTTCGTAGTTCTGATATTATATGGCTCCTTAATGATGTTTTTTGGTGGGGAGAAGATCATTGATTAAGTGGGGGATATGTCGATGGTGGTGAGGAGGTGCTCCCTTGGGTCCCTGGAGCAAAGCAATGCCATTTTTGAGAACACACAATTTGATATTTAGGGGGTAGATTCAACTTGTGTCTGTTTTCAGCATTGAAGTGGTTTTTTTTTTTAATGGAGGAAAAAGAAAACAGATGTAGCAGTCGGGGGACAGGGATGAGTAAATGTGTGCATGCTCACAGGGTGAACATTCCATGTTAAACAAAATTTTAGGATTGGGTTGATCAAAAGGCAAGAAATGCACGGAGTTCTCAAATCCAGCTTTGGTAAGGAGATGAGAGGAGTGTGCAGATTCTGTTCAGCTGGGATTTTGGGGGAAGATTACTCTTCCCAGAACAGCTTAAAGGCTGGAAGTTTCCATCTCCTCCAGCCCTGTCACTTTCCTGTGCTAAACAGCCATTTGCTCCAATTATTCTAGAATTATAGTGACAGCTTTTGGTTTATGCAGCTTCAAATCATCTGAATCTAGGAGAAGTAGTGAAATGATGCCTTTCTTGGTCGGAACATTCCAGCTGGCTGCCTTCAAAAGGCTGTCTCTCCATCTATCCTCACACCCCCACTCCTCCGTCCTTGCTGGGACACCATCCTGGAGTGCCAGGATTCTGCACAAGCACTTGTGTGTGTATATATATATATATATATATATATATATATATATATTTTTTTTTTTTTTAAAGTCAAGGGCAGCCTTAGATGCTTCCGGCCGTTTGCCTTCTGCTTTTCCTAATCCCTGTAGAACTGAAAATTCCCATACATGTGCAAATTCTCCTGGTTTAAAATTATATTTCATTAATATTATGTACTTCAGGAGGTAATTTTCCTGCCCAAAGACTTATGTGGATTTCTTCTGTTTTAGAATAGGTCTCTAACAGAGCAGTATTTCTTGTTAAAATCCACAATCCAGGATTTTGTTACGGTCCTATTTTTAGGGATTACTCCAATTTATGGATGAGGGGGAAATGTTTTTCTAATAATTTCCAATCTATGGAAATTTTCCCCATGTTTTAATTTTAACTCCTTCATGGAAAAAAAAAAAAACAACCTGTTCCTCATTGCTTCCATTTGTCCTACTCTTTACTGGGTGTTCCAGTTCTGTCTCACCCACCTTGAGGATGGGGTGAGATGATGCTAAAATAAAGTGGTATTCTCATGTCGTCTCCTCCTTCCCTTCCTCTAATTTTTTTTTTTTTTTTTTTTGGTATGTGTGTGTGTGTGTGTGTGTGGGGGGGGGTGTACCGGGGATTGAACTCAGGGGCACTCGACCACTGAGCCACATCCCCAACCCTATGTTGTATCTTATTTAGAGACAGGGCATCACTGAGTTACTTAGCGCCTCACTTTTGCTGAGGCTGACTTTGAACTTGCCAAACTTCAGCCTCAGCCTCCCAAGCCACTGGGATTACAGTTGTACGCCACTGTGTCCGGCCTGAGTACTTGATTTGAGGCCAGCATTGTATGAGGCACTGAGAGAATGGAGTTGACCATCTTTGTCCTCCAGCAGGGCAGGTGAAGAGGTGGTTCAGCAAGTGGGACAATAGAAGTTAGCCCAGAGGAGGGATACCTACTAGCCTGCAGAGCGTGGGAGAAGGAGTACTGTGGAGTATACGTGGGCCAGTCAGGGAAGGCTTAAAGAGGAGACTGGTAAGTGACAATGAGCCAGACAGGGGTGACCCAGGGGTGGGAGAATATGTGGTTTCAGTAAGCTGAAAATACTTTGGGTGGTTCTTGTGGGAATCAAGCCGTCCTAATGAGATTCCTCATAGGGTAGCATAGAATTTGTTTTTTCATGAGTATTTCATGCCCATCCTGGCATATTGGCATTTTGAATTTTCTTTCAAACAAAGTAAGGAATTTTCCTCTTTTCCAATTTTGTCCATGGCCGAGACATTGTAAGATGCTGCCTTGAGGTAGCATCTTGAAACACTCAGGGCTTCAGTGGGAAATGTATCCCAATCTAGGTTCCATTTAACACACTGCTCAATCCAACTGAGAAAATTAACACAGGCTCCTGGTATTATTTGCCATAATCTTAGAATTTGCAATTTGCAAAAGTAGTTCTTTGTAGCAAAATTTTAAAACTATAGGTCACCAACCATATGTTATAGGTTATAGAATCAATAGTTTGCAAGTGGCTTTTTTTTTTTGAGAAATGAAACAGAAGAGATTAGACTACATCACATAAATAAGGCCTGGGTTATTCAGCAAAACCTTGTGTATGTGCATTTTTTTTTTTAAACTATGGATCATGGAAAAGAGAGTCTGAAATATTTTAGAGAATGTGCTCCTTTGAAATACTTCAGGGTGTATACTCCCAGGCCAAGGAGGAAAAGATATTTCATTCTGTATTTCAACTTTATTTGCTTGGTAGTGGCTAACTGGGGCACTGTATTAAAAATGATTCAGAGGTGGTGTCTAGACTTGGGGAGAAAGTGTCATCGTGGATCAGCAATGTCTAACGTGGGTTTCCAGCAGGATCTGGGGCCACAGAAAGAACTAGGCAAGTGATGCAAGCAGCTACCAGCAGGTGAATTGCAGTGCCTGGTTATAACACAATGGGCCAACAGACCCATGGTAGAAATATGTGTGGATGCACGTACACACACTGCGCACATACACACGTTCCTACTTCATTATCACTTTTTCCATTAACCAGAAGCCTCATTACAGTAGGAAGCACAAGCAATTGTTATCTGTTAGTGAAGTTAAACTGTTTTAAACTATTAATTAGGGTTTGTTGTTGTTGTTGTTGTTTTGTGGTCCTGGGGATGGAACCCAGAATGCTTGACCACTGAGTTAAGTCCCCGGCCCTCTTTATTTTATTTTATTTTTTTAAGAGAGAGTGAGAGAGGAGAGAGAGAGAGAGAATTCTTAATATTTATTTTTTAGTTCTCGGCGGACACAACATCTTTGTTTGTATGTGGTGCTGAGGATCGAACCCGGCCCACAAGCATACCAGGCGAGCGCGCTACCGCTTGAGCCACATCCCCAGCCCCCTCTTTATTTTTTTATTTTGAGGCAGAGTCTTGTTAAGTTGTTGAGGTTGGCCTTGAACTTGTGATCCTCCTGTCTTTGCCTCCTGAGTTGATAGAATTACAGGTGTGTACCACCACACTTGGCTGTCTTATGACACTTTCTTTTAAACAGACGTAATTAACTACCTCTTTTGCTGCCACTTTTGTGCCACAGGCAGCTCTCTCAAGGCTGGTGAAATAAAGCTGTCTCCTCAAGACACTTAAAGGCTCTTCATGATTTCCCTGGATCCTTAAGCACATTTTCCCTAGAGCACTTTTATTAGCCTGGATGACCACTCTGGCAGCCATTGTTCCCAGTCATTCTTCATCTGCACAAATTGTGCTTATTGGTTGCTAGCTGAGAAGTTCTTTTTATACCTTTTATTTCTTGTGTGTGTGAACAAGTACTTTTTAAACAGACAAATTGGGTGAATTGTTAGCTCATATGCTAACTCCCTGTGGAATGTGAGGTGGCTCTTGCTCATCTTTAGTCTGTTTGATTATCAGCCTATAAACACGAGGATTGGGGGTGGATCTCAAGGCTATCAGGAAGACCATGGTTGTAAAGTGGCTGTCCCTCCCACACCAACTCTGCTCTCAGCCATCTCACCTGTGAATATTATTGAAAGCAAACATTTTTTTTCCCATGGGCAGAATATGTGCCATCCATTGAATTGCATACTTTTTTTTGGACAAGGTTGTGTTATCCTCTCTCCAACTGTATGAGATAAGCCTATTAATATTCCCACTTACAGACGAGGACACCAAAGCTTAGAATGTTGAGTAAATGCCACAGAGAGCTAATAAGTGTATCTAGGATTTGAACCTATGGATTCGGATTCTAGAGTCCTTATTCTTAGCCACTATACTTATATTGCCTCTGAAATAAATATAAAATATGCTTTGTGGTTTAAAGCCTAAAGTTATTTTGGATCTCTCCCAAATCAGTGTGAGGCTAAAACTGACAACTTTATACATAATACAGAAACGCGTCCTTTAATGACATCCAGGAAAGTGATTTCTGAAACACATTGAGCATACTTAATCTGAAGAGCTGAAGTATGAAATGCTCTGATGTTTGAAACCTTTTGATTTCTGACATGACACCATAAGTGTGAACATTCAACACCTGATTACAGGTGAACCCGTCACAGTCAGAATACAGGTACATAAAAATATTGTGTAAAATGATTTTCCAGTTATGCACATAATGTATACCTGAATCTCGTGTTTACACTTGAGTCTGATTCTCCTGAGAGATCTTATTATATGTATAAAAACATTCCAAAATCTGAAAAAAAAAAACTGAAGTTCAAACCACTTCTCATCCCAAGCATTTCAGAGATACTGAATATGCCTGTTGCAATCAGAGCTCTCCTTTAAACATGAATGTGGCATAGGTGGATGATTTCAAGTAAAGTTGCGGGGCTGGGATTGTGACTCAGTGATAGAGCGCTCGCCTAGCACGAGCAGGACCCGGGTTCGATTCTCAGCACCACACAAAAATAAAGGCGTTGTGTTGTGTCCATCTACATCTAAAAATAAAAAAAAATTAAAAAAATTCAAGACTCCTTCAAATAAAGTTGCATGATGTTGACATTTGGGATTATTTCCAGTAGAGTTTTTCTGCTATCCACCTATATCCTCTCCAGAGACCAAAGTTGTGGCCAGGAGTTGGCCAGGGTTAGGGAGCAGGAAGTGGGTGCAGAGTGCTGGAAGGGGTGTCGGGTGGTTTTCGTGGAGTCCAAACTGTTATTATTTGCTTCTTTCTTTGTATGCATGTACTGGGTCCTTGAATAGACTGTTAGCTTCTTAGAACAATGTCCTTCAATGACTCACAGGGTGCCGCAGTCTTGGCTGGGCACAGAATCACGAGCCAATCAAGCAGGAACAAAACTTTATTTTGAAAAAGCCGCTAACACTCTCAGCGCCAGCAAGTCAAAAACCGGTCCTCCCACGAGGGTGTCCGACCGGAACCGCGCGTCCCGGAACCCCCGTCTCCTCCGACCTCCTCCGGAATTCCCTCCTACTATCCTTCCCCAACCAATGGAAACTCTCCAGCAGTCCCGTAAAGTCCCGTAACTTGAGTCCGGTAGCAGGCCAAGGTGAACAGCGGGAGTCCAGTTTGCATATGAATGTAAATTTTAACATAATCATCTCAGTGGCTAGCTGGCGTCACTTTACAACCAAAGGTGCCATACATCGTATATATGCTTGTGGCTCCTAGCATTTGCCCCCTTCTGTTTAATTAAGCAACAAGCAATGTGGCTAGGGACCGTGTCTGGTAGGTTGTCCAATTTAACATATGGTTCTTACCCGTCATGGGAGAACTGACCTTTAGGCGTTAGTTTTCTGTCTTAGGTTGAATCCACTGTAATCAGAGCAACCCGTCGCTGACTACCGGTCCAGCATTTAGCCATGTTTGTGGATAGGCCTATGTACCAGTGGGGGGGTGAGGTTCTTGCCTCACCTCTGTTGGCCCCCAAATTTTGTCTTGGTGTTAGTGGGGGGGTGAGGTTTTTTGTCTCACCTCTGTTGGCCCCCAAATTTTAGACCATCACTAGTAGAAGGGAGGAGGATACAGAAATGCCACGACACCAAGCCAATTGATGGCTCCTTGGAAAAATTGTGTCACTGGTGACACCATCAGCAAAGATATGCCAGTATTACCACAATAAACATGGGGTGAGCTGGCAAGGAAATTGCATCACTGGTGACACCATCAGCAAAGATATGTCAGCAGTACCACAATTCGGTGCACCAGATGATATTTTACAATGTATGTAACTGATATATAGTCCAGGCAAGTTTTGTAAGCAGTTCAAATTGGAGGAGTCTATCAATATGTCCATTTCCTCCCAAAGTAAATCAAGTCCTTGATTGAGCATTACTTGTTGAGTTATATTCATTGATGCATCAGTTTATACAGTTTATTGTGATAGCTATCATAGAAGTTGTAGTTTGGTTTTATCTCAGTCTTCACCGGAATTGGGATGGAGATGGAAATTTTGGCAATGATGCTAAAGAGACATTATCCTGAACAGAATTATTAAATATAATGAAAAGGAATGGTGAAAGTAAACAAACAGATCTGTTAACCATCTTTAACAACAATCATAAACAGCTGTTCACCTAATTTAAATTAAACTATATAAATCACGTGAATAAAGAAAAAATTCGGATCCATTTTTTCATGAGCGCTCCTCATATAAGAAATATGGACATATACACATACAGACATACAACACAAAACAGAAGTGTGTACACAACATACAACACATAAGACAATAGTAAATAAAGGCCTTGTAACTATACTTAGGTGAAATCTCCATTGTAATGTTTAAAAACTCCACAGTCAAAAAAAAAAAAAAAAAAAATAAATAAATAAATAAATAAATAAAAAATAAAACACAGTCAAAAAATAAAACTGATCAGAAAAACATTAACCTAGGTTTGTATGAGCTCAAAAATAAAATAGAACTTTATGATGTGGAAAAATGCAATAATAAAATAGATACTGAAAAAAAAAAACCTTGGTTAATCACTGTCGCAGATGTAAGAATAGCCAAGCTGGAGCTCTGGATGTCAGCTGTTATGGATTTGAGTCAAATCATCTTCTTTTTCTGTAGAAATTGTTTTAGTTAATCTCTCTGGAATCCAAATCGGTTGCTGTTCATCCTGTGGGAAAACACAGACAGTGTTTCGATTCCAGACTATCACTGGATCCGGGCCTTTCCATTGTCCTGTTAGAATATCTTTCCAAAGTACCTTAGGCTTATGTACATTTTTGGGGTACAAATGTCTTTCCGCAGCACTAAGTCCCGATGAATCTAAATTTAAAAAGTTTAGAGTAAAAAGGGTTATTTTAAGTTTATCTTTGGGGGATATATACCCCTTTTTAATTCCCTCTTTTTGTTTTAATAAGTACATTTTAATAGTTTGATGAGCTCTTTCAACTATGTCTTGTCCTTGTGGATTGTATGGAATTCCTGTTATGTGAGTAATACCAAATGATGAGCAAAATTGTTTAAAAGAGGAGGAAGTATAACCAGGACCGTTGTCCGTTTTTAACTGTTTTGGAACGCCCACAGTGGCAAAATTTTGTAAGCAATGAGCTATAACATCTTTAGTTTTTTCTCCGGCATGAAGGGAGCCCATCAAAAATCCGGAAGAGGTATCAACTGTAACATGTAAATATTTTAATTTTCCAAATTTTGGCAAGTGTGTGACGTCCATCTGCCAAATATGGTTAGGTATTAGTCCTCTAGGATTGACTCCAAGATTAACTTGTGGTAAAAATGTCACACAATTTTGACATTGTTTTATTATATGTTTGGCCTGTTTTTTAGTTATTTTAAAACGCTTTTGTAAAGTATTAGCATTGACATGGAACCTTTTATGAAAATTTATAGCTTCTTCTATTGTGGAGAAAATATGTATGTCATGTGTAGATTTATCTGCTAGTTCATTGCCCATACTAAGGGCTCCAGGCAATCCTGTATGTGCCCTGATATGACCTATGAAGAATGGATCTTTTCGGTCCCAGATTAGACTTTGTATAGCGGAAAACAAAGAGAAAACAGTAGAGGAAGGGGAAATCCTACCAGCATCTTCAAGGGAATTAATAGCATTAACTACATACTGACTATCAGAAAATAAATTAAATACAGAATCTTTAAACATCATAAAAGCTTGTAATACTGCATTAAGCTCTACCTTTTGAGCTGATTGTTTGGGTACTAAAAATGTAAAAGTTTGATCAGGAGTAACTACTGCTGCTGTACCATTGTTTGACCCATCAGTGAATATATTTGGAGCATTTATGATAGGGGTTTTTCTTGTTATTTTTGGAAAAACTACAGGATGCTTAGACCAAAAAGACAACAAAGGATTAGATGGTAAGTGATTATCAAATGAAACACTAGTTTTACACAGGATTATTGTCCAAGTATTTAACTCATTAGCTAACTCATCAATTTGATCCATAGTATATGGAGTAATAATTTTATTGGGAGAAATCCCAAACACTCCCTTAGCTGTTTTTATTCCTTTGAGTATTAATTGTCCTACAGCCTCAGGATATCTAGTAAGAATAGTGTTAGGGGAATAAGATAAATGTATCCACAATAATGGACCTTCTTGCCAAAATACTCCTGTAGGAATATTTTTTGTTGGTAGTACAATAAATAATAAAGGCAAACTTATATCAATTCTATCCAAATGCATATTTTTCATATATGTTTCAATGATTTTTAATACTTTTCTTGCTTCAGGCGTTAACATGCGGGGTGAATTTGGATCTGATGGACCTTTTAGAATATCAAATAAAGGTCCTAACTCTCCTGTTGGTATGCCTAGATAAGGCCTTATCCAATTTATGTCTCCCAATAACTTTTGAAAGTCATTAAGTGATTTGAGTTGATCTACTCGTATTTGAATTTTTGGTGGACGGACCATGGTTGAGGATAATAGAACTCCTAAATAATTAATTGGAAGATTTAATTGTACTTTATCTATTGCTATCTCTAGATTATAATTTTTCAATAAATTTGTAAGTGTGGCATAACATTCTAGTAATGTGTTTTTATCTTTATGTGCCAGTAACACATCATCCATATAGTGAAATATTTGTAGTTCAGGATTTTGGTTTTTAAGTGGCTGGATTGCTTTATTAACATAAATTTGACACATAGTTGGGCTGTTAGCCATCCCTTGAGGGAGTACTTTCCATTCATATCTCTGATCAGGACCTTCATGATTCAGTGCAGGGATAGTAAATGCAAAATGTGGACTATCCTCGGGATGAATTGGAATTGAAAAGAAACAATCTTTAATATCTATAACTAAAACATGCCAGGTTTTTGGTAAAGCAGACAATTGAGGAATCCCTGATTGAGCAGGTCCCATAATAACCATCTCATTATTAATGGCTCTTAAATCTTGTAATAATCTCCATTTACCAGATTTCTTTTTAATGACAAAAATGGGAGTATTATAGGGGGATACGGAAGGTTGTATATGTCCTTCCGCTAACTGTTGTCTGACCAAGTCATGGGCTACTTGTATCTTTTCTTTAGTCAAGGGCCACTGAGGAACCCACACTGGTCTTTCTGATTTCCAAGTAATTTTGATTGTCTCAGTGGCCCTTTCTGAAAACCCAATTCATGTCTATTTATTTCTTGATCTATTTGAATAGGTGCTGTCATACCTTGTTCTTGTTCTCTTAATCTTTTTTCTTTCCTAAAGCCTTGTTTAGCCCTAGTAGTGGGCGCGTTAGGATTGATGTTATTTGTTAATGTCAATCCTAATTGATCTAGGACATTTCGTCCCCATAAATTTACAGGAAGATGATCCAATACATAGGGCTGTATAGTTCCTTCACATCCTTCAGGATCCCTCCAATCTAATACCATAGCACTTTTATGGGGATTTGTTGCCACTCTTAGGCCTCGAAGTGTTTGAGTGGCTTGTTGTAATGGCCAATGTTTTGGCCATTCTTGACGAGATATGATGCTGAGGTTAGCTCCTGTGTCCAGCAGCCCATTAAAGTCATGTCCTTGAATTTTTAATTTTAGCATTGGGCGAGAATCTAAATTTAAAGACAGCATAGCCCAATCTACACCTGTGGAGCCTAATCTCTTGGAACCTCTTTCTACATTACAACTGGAAAATTTATCATGTAGGCTGGGTATTATTAATAATTGTGCTATTCTATCTCCTGGTGAAATTACTGATATACCTCTTGGAGAACTAGCTATAATTTTTATTTCACCTTCATAATCGGGATCAATTACCCCAGGACTTATCATAAGTCCTTTTAGTGTAGAAGAACTGCGTCCCAATAATAAGCCTACTGTTCCTTTGGGAAGAGGTCCTTTTATTCCTGTGGGAATGATTTGAATTCCCATCTCTGGGGTTAGTACTGCTCTGGCAGAGGCGCAGATGTCCAGCCCTGCGTTCCCTCTAGTTTGTCTGATGAGGGATTTAATGGATAATGCGTCCTGGGCACTACCTTGATGGGGCTGTTGGGTTCCTCCATTGCCCCATATATTTGTGGTTTGGGGCCCCGGGGCATTGGGCCCTTTAGTCCGTTTTTTGGCAATGGAGCTTGATACCTTTCTCCACGATATCGTGGGTAAACACTTGGTCCTTGTCTGTTTTTTGATAACGGAATACCCTCTATGGTGGTTTGAGAACGGCATTCATTAGCTCAATGTCTCCCTCTACGGCATCGTGGGCAAATACCTGGTATTCTATTCCTTTGATATCCAGCTTTGTTAAACCCTCCTCTTATGGGGCAACTCCTTTTAAAATGTCCTGTTTGATTACAATTATAGCATGTTCTTGGCCTGGCATCTAAAGCCTGTTGTACTGCTGCTAAGACTTGCCCCTGTTCATTAATGTCTCTACATAATTTAATATATGTGTTTAAATCCTCATGTCTCCATGGTCTAATGACCTCTCTGTAGCAACGATTTGCTTGGTCATAAGCCAGTTGTTTTATAAATGGCATTACCTGTTTTGTATTTCCAAATATCCTAGAGGCTGACTGAATAAGTCTATCTACAAATTCAGCATAAGGTTCATTAGTTCCTTGTATTACCTTAGATAATTGACCTTGTAAGTCTCCATGCCCCTGTAAAGTTTTCCATGCCCTAATTGCATCTACAGCAATTTGTGCGTACACACCAGGGTCATATTCAATTTGTTGTCTTTGACCCTCATAAGGTCCCTTCCCCAAAAGTATGTCCATATTTCTTTGAGGGTACCCAGCTTCTGCATTTCGCCTAGCTGTCTCCATGCAAAATTCCTCATTGGCAACCTTCCATAACAAATATTGTCCTCCGTTTAGCACAGATCGACACATGTTAGCCCAATCTGCTGGTGTCATGTCCAAGTTGGTAACAGATTCAACCATGTTTATTGTGAAGGGAGCTTGCGGCCCATAGGTCGTTATAGCCTCCTTTAATTGCTTTATTGTTTTGAAATCTAAAGCACGGTGAATTCGTTGCCCTCCTGCCTGCTCAAGTACAGGGCATGCTAATCTTTGGGGTCCTGCCTCAGAATTCCGTCCATCAACTACGGTAGTTGAGGGCCGCTCAGCGGTAGATGGAGCTGTTGGCTGAGTTACGCCCTCTGGTGATAGAACGGAGTTGGTAGCAACCTCCTGTTGTAATTCTCCACCTGATGGCTGCTTGTCCTCTAAGCTTGCTTTCTTTAAATTCTCCTCTGTCTGACTAGCTTGAGAGACCTTCTCTTTTGCTTGACCTAGCGTTTTTTCTACCATAGTCTGGACCTCTAACAATTTACTTAACAGTTTTTCGGTTTGTTTTTTATTGGATTCTAATCTACTATAACCTAACCCAATAAGGTAGGATAAAACAAAGCCGAAGCAGAATGAAACAAAGACGGAGCAGACAATGGTTGTATCAATTTTCTCTTTCTCAGGGCTGAATAACTTCAAACCTTGAGCCAACCATTTTTTCCAGTTCGCCTGAGAAAATTCTAGGGCTAGGGAGCTCGAAATGAAAACAAAATAAATCAAAACAAGAACACATTGTTTTCTGAGAAGGTCATCCATCCTGTCGCCTTCCCTCAGGGGCGAGCAATTTACTCACCTCTAAGCTTCAGGCGTTCCCCGCACGGGCCGCCAAATGCCGCAGTCTTGGCTGGGCACAGAATCACGAGCCAATCAAGCAGGAACAAAACTTTATTTTGAAAAAGCCGCTAACACTCTCAGCGCCAGCAAGTCAAAAACCGGTCCTCCCACGAGGGTGTCCGACCGGAACCGCGCGTCCCGGAACCCCCCGTCTCCTCCGACCTCCTCCGGAATTCCCTCCTACTATCCTTCCCCAACCAATGGAAACTCTCCAGCAGTCCCGTAAAGTCCCGTAACTTGAGTCCGGTAGCAGGCCAAGGTGAACAGCGGGAGTCCAGTTTGCATATGAATGTAAATTTTAACATAATCATCTCAGTGGCTAGCTGGCGTCACTTTACAACCAAAGGTGCCATACATCGTATATATGCTTGTGGCTCCTAGCAACAGGGTATAATGAATAATTTGTATTGCTAATAGTGGTGAAATGACAGAAGCTACTGCCACCTCCTTCCTCTGACCTTTTCCACTGAAAAATGTTGTTCACTGAGGATGTGACCTGCTGTCCCCCAACCCAGACCAATTCTGCAGTCTCAGGATCAGTTTGGCACTCTGAATTCTGTTTTCTTCCTCCTGTAACCTCTATAAATTCACTTGTACTCCTTCTTGGGCTTCAGAGTTCTTTAGAACTCTCTGCTGTTTTAATTCTTTAATTTCACTTTTCTGAAATAATAAATATCCTTTGTATCTTTTTTGCCCACCTACCCCAGGGATTGAAGCACATGTCTTAATTCCTAGGCAGACGTTAAAATTAAATGCCGTTGCCTGTTGATTACTTAACCTTGAATTTAACATCCTGATTTCATCTCACTCCAGTCAGAATGGCAATTATCAAGAATACAAGCAATAATAAATGTTGGCAAGGATGTGGGGGAAAGGTACACTCATACATTGCTGGTGGGACTGCAAACTGGTGCAACCATTATGGAAAGTAGTATGGAGACTCCTCAGAAAACTTGGAATGGAACCAATTGACCCAGCTATCCCACTCCTGGGTCTATACCCAAGGACTTAAAATCAACTACTTAAAATCAAATACTACAGTGACATGGCCACACCAATGTTTATAGCAGCTCAACTTATAATAGCTAAACTATGGAACCAATCTAGGTGTCCTTCAACAGATGAATGGATGAAGAAAATATGGTATATATACATAATGGAATATTACTCAGCCTTAAAGAAGAATGAGATTATGGCATTTGCTGGTAAATGAATGGAGCTGGAGAATATCATGCTAAGCAAAATAAACCAATCTCAAAAAACAAACAAACAAACAAAAAAACCCCAACAAACCCAAAGGCCAAATGTTTTCTCTGATATGTGGATTATAATTCACAATAAGAGGAGATGACTAGGGAAGAATAGTGTTACTTTTAATTAGGTAGAGGGGAGGGATATGGGGATAGGAAGAATAGTAGAATGAATGACATTATTACCTTATGTATATGTATATGACTACATGACCAGTGTAAATCTACACCATGTACAACCAGAAGAATGAGAAGTTATACTCCATTTATATATGATGTGTCAAAGTGCATTCTACTGTCATATATAACTAATTAGAACAAATTTAAAAAATAAAATCCTGGTATCCTTGGTTTGGCTAAATAGAAATAAACACAGCTGAATTTGTCCTCATCCAATTGATCCAAATAAAAGTTGGGTATAAACAATAGAGTTTCTCTCACCCAGCTTCTTCCTCCGTGGGCTGGGCTTGCTCAGAATCAGCCTAACCCTTGGACCAGGGCATGCCCGACTCTTCCAGGGCAAGTGTTCTCTCTCTCTCTGGTTTCGGGACACTGAGTGGGTCCTTCTCACCTGCTTTGACCCTATCTAGGTTGTGGTTCTCATTGAAGACTCTGGAAATTAAATCATTCTCTTTTAGGTTAAAATGGGCTTGAGAAGCTGATTAAATTCCTCCCAGCTCTAAATCCTTCACTCTTCTGTGGGAACACTCCTTCATACTGCTGCATGAGCAGAAGCTTCTACTCAAATCCCCAAGTAATTCATTTTTACCCCGTGGTAATCTTCCTGCCTCCCGAAATTTATTGAATTTGTTCTTTTTGAGACCAGCTCAACTGTCTCAAAGATCAGCTCTTCCTCCTGCTCCCTGTGCTGCAGTTTCTCTGTGGATGCCAGTTTTCTTGTTTACCCAGCTGCGCTGAGCCTTTGCCTGTGTCTCATGTTTCCTCCTAGTGCTGACCCGGGGATGAGGTTCTGTGGGAAATGCTTTAGAGACAAAGGCACAGAGGTGCAAAGGTGCCAGTGGCACCTTGATGGCTGGCTGGGTCCATCCATAATCTTCCACCTGCAAAGTTTGCAATTGTCTGATGCCTTTTGAGGGTGGCATCTGTTTGAACACTGATCACAATAAGTACTTCCATAAACATCTCATTTAGTGTTCACAAAATCTTGGGAGGAAGCTAAGTGAAGTTTGGAGAAGTTACAGAGCTGTTAGTGCTGGAATGCACACTCACTGGGTCCACGTGTACAACACTTGTACAGCACGTAAAAGAAAGGCAAGCCCTCTGAGTCAGGGACACATAGTAGGCACGCATCTATTTATGATATTACTATTTCTGCTTGAATACTGTTAGCTTTCCCTGTTTACTCTATCAAAACTTCTTCAAAGGTCTTGAAAACATTTTAATCTCTTGCTTCCACTTCATCTATCACCTTCTTTTGGTCCATATTTCTGTACAAAGGAAGGGTTTGTGGTGTGGAATGGAATAGTCGATTGGAGTTGTGGATACCCTTGCAGAATTTAAGATGAGAATCTGATCTGAAGAGAGGGAATTCAAGTCTCAGTTTGACTAGTGGAACAAAATAGGTCATCGTGATCTCAGAAGAAAGCCAAAGAGAAAAGAAAAAGGTGAAGAGTCATCGGAGAATGAGAGCTTTCTCTGGGAAAGAGACACTTAGAGCATTGCTTCTCAACAAAAGCACTTTTCATCTGAGTTGACTAAAAAGCACTCCTCAGAAATAAAAGCCAGAAGAAGGAGAAGATGCACTTCTCAGCCTAAGAGAGCTCTAGCCTGGTCAACTGGGATGTCCTTTTGGACATTTTCCTCTGGTTCTCATTTTTCTACAAGCTGGTTTTCCTTCCCCAGTGGAAGAAACACAAGGACAGTGGAAACCAGTAAGCTTCCCAATTTCTCTCAGGTACTATGTAGCCTGTCTGACTCCAGCTGTCACAGGATCTCACTTCTAGTATCTCAGATTGTGGATAACACTTTGACAAAACCTTATTTTAAGGATATTATTATTTTGCCAAGGATGTCCTTGAACTCATGATCCTCCTGTCCCAGCCTCTCATCATAAAGAATTCCTGAGTACTGCAAACTCACATGGCACTTCTCAGGTACTGCTCTACACCTTTTATAGACATTAAGCAGATAATTTTTACAACCCCTTAGATAGGAACCATTACCCTCATTTTGCAAACAAGGAAACTGAAGCATAAATTCAGTAGCTTGCCCAGGGTTAAATGGCTGGTATTGGTAAAGCCAGAATTCGGCTCTATCACCCTGTATTTAGAGGCTGGCCTCCTAACCACTCATGCTGCCTATATATCTGGGTTTACATGCAATACTCTGATACTTTCTATTCAACTCTACATTATATTATTTTGTTTTTACAAATGGTATCTGGGTGTGCTTCATGAAATGATTTTATAACTTTATAATTGGTGCCAACATGAAGTTTAAAAACCACTAGATTAGACCCTTGTAAGATCGACATTTCAGATTGCCTTAGCCTGGAGACCAGAACTTTCCATTTATGTCTTCCCTGATTTTGATGCCATGATTACACTGCAAATCAGTACTTAGGGTTTGGCCTCCCACGGAGGTCTGTCTGCAGGGAAGGAATGCATTGCTTATATGGACTATTGAATAACCCCGTGAATTAGTAAACTATCTTTCTGGTTAAGGTTGTGAGGTTGAATAATGTGGATCTGCTCCTAAGAAATAGATCCTTGAGAAATGGTGTCACCAGATCAGACCTTGGTGCCAGCGAGGCTGAGGGCCGTGCTTTTGACGAAATCTTCAAGGTTCACCTTGCAAGGTCTTCTGGCGGCCAGCTGCAAGGTTTTTTTCATGGGGCGGGGAATCCCAACACTGGGGAGTGACTGTGAGGACATGTTTTAAATTTCCACAGCTCTTGGCGTCACTCCCCGGTCAGAAGTAGAGCTCAGCACCCTGCTCTTCATGTAATACGTGTCCTCATCGAGTCACATCTCTTCCCACAGAAAAGAAATTGATGTTACTTTACCACTTCAGCTTTCTTACACTGAATGAGTAAATGCAACACATCACCTGCAAATAATTGTCGGAATTTCGATTCTTTCCCCTCTCATTCTGCCCAGTCTGTGTCCTCAGATGGCATCCAGCTGCGTCATGACTTCATGCATTATGCATCTCTACGATTATGCATTAAGTTATTGAGAACTAGCAAGTGATACCTAAATTCTTGAAGCATGTTTGGTTATGCTAAATACTTGATCGGATTTTTTATTTGTAAAAATGTACTTCCTGGCCTTCCGGGTACAGGTTCTGCCAACCCATCTTCTCTGTTTCAACTTCTGGGCATGAGGTTCAAAAACCCACCTCCAGATTTCAGTGTTTGAGAACCCTGAGGCAGGCAGCCAGATTGAAGCCTTGCGTTCCAGTCAGGCGAGCCTGGCCAAGGGCCACCAGACACCTGTGCTGACCTCTTCCCACGGTCAAGGGGATGGAGCTGTCAAGGTCTTCAGTGCCCAGGCAAGTTTCTGGCCTCAGTAACTGTTGTGTCCTAAGTAATGAGTCATTAGGGACTTCTCGTACCTGGGTAGATTTCATGTGATGGGTAAGTGATTAAACTTCCTGGTTAGTGTGATTGGGAGGATAGTGTGAGTGAAGAGAAAGAGGAGAAATTGTCTGTAGGAACAGACTGCACAATGAGAACAGATAATAAATATAACTAGCTTGTTTGACAAGCACAATTATTAATGTCATCAAAATAACTATTTCCCCATTGCCCTTTTTTTGTGCTGGGACCTAAAACCTAGGGCCTTGGGCATGCTGAGCATATATTCTACTGCTGAGTTCTACTCACTTTGCTCTCCATTTAATTCAATGGAGGAACTTGATATGAAAACTCGGCAGGCCTGTAACTTTCAAATTCATTTTTAGGAAACAGGCTGTGCTCTCATCACTCTATGTTGCAGACTCAGTTTAGAAATGAGAATGTTCAGCCCAAGATGAGACTCCAACACTTGAATGTGACCTCATGTCGGTTTTCCACCCCTCACATCTGAGGCTGGCCAAGGTCTGATGGTATAGGCATTGTGGGCTCTGCAGAGACCCACATCATTGGCCATCTCCTTCCCGAACTTGTCTGGACATAGGAAGATGCATCTTTATCCCAGTGGTCCCTTGGGATTTCTTTCTAGGACCCTAGCAATCCACTGCCCACCTTTAGCCTCTGGCTGCTGGAGTCTCTCTTCCCCTCTTGTTGGTCCTGAGTCGGGATCCAATCTGATCCTACACCATCTTCCTCTTCTGAGTGTTCACATTTTGTCCTAGGGCACATTTTCCCAAGAAACCCCAGAAAAGCCGTTGGGTTCCTGCATGCCGCTCCTCCTGCCGTCACTGAGGTATCACAGCACACATCTGAGATCGGTGATGTCTGCTGTTACCCAGCTGTAGTGAATTATTTTTAAAACTCTCCAAGTGATCCGTGTACGCTGCCTCCTGGACTTGATATGAAAAATATAAAACTCTTGCCACCTTTCCTTGGGGGAAGGGATGTGGTGGGGATACTAAGGCTAATTAACAGCTCTTCACCCATCTCTGCCACACCATGCTCTGACCCCTTTTCATATCCTTCATCTGGATGAGGTGTCCAAGAGTAATGAAACCAGGTTTGTCCTTTGTGAATTCTGTGGAGGGGGTTCTGTTTCACATCTGTGTGGGTATCTGATATCTATCACAGTGGTGCCTCAGTTGAGTTGGAGGCCAAAAGAGTCCCATTGTAGTATTCTGTTACACACACAATGGAAAAAGAGACAAAGTGTGTGTTTCAGTTCTCGGTTGCTGCCTATCACCCAAAACAGAGCTTTAAAACTGCTCTGAGGGAGGTTTCCCATGAATCTGGTAGCACCTCTCCTGGTTTCACCTGGGCTGCCTCTTAAGAGTTGCTATTGTTCACACAGCTGGTGGTTGGCGGGGAGCCTTGCTTCTCTTTTTTGAGACTTCTTATTCAATCAGGGAAGTGTTTCAAGAGACCAAAGCAGAAGCTCTAAGGCCTCCTGAGGACCAGGCTATGAAAGTCACACAGCATCACTTTCTTACAATCTGTAAAGTGAAATCACAAGACCAGCAGGATCAAGGGGGGATGCCTGTTCTGGCACTTAGAAGTCTTTGCTCCTCCGAACATTCCACAGTGGATTCTGCCTCTGCCAGCTTTGCTTCTGGACTTTTTCTGAGTAGGTTTGGGGTAAAGAATGAGGGGAAGAATTAAAATGAATCTGTTGGTTTGATTGGCTTATATTGGGCAGGAGTTCAGAAGTTGAGAGGAAGGAGGAGGAAAAAAACAGCCCCCTGAGGCTGACTTTGGGGGAATATCCCAGAGGGTAGCCCACAGGGTGGGCTGGAGTCAATGTTTGGAGAGCAGGATCCCAGGCCTGGAGGGTCCTTTCTTAATAAAGTTATGATCAAGTCAGTACCTCTGTGGAGTCAGGCGAATGAGACCCTCCAGAACTTACTGTGAAAAATTGACTTCTTGTAGATTGGATTTTCCTTGGGGCCTGGTTGAAGTGGATATTATGGGATGTTAACCTGTTACTGGCTCCATAATGTGCTTAAATAAAAATTGCAGGGGACCATTCTGTCAAAGAGCAAAATTACAACAATTTAGCTGAAAGATCTTAGTGGGCTTTATTTATAGAATTAGGCAACACTTTATTTCATAAAATAGAGTAAGTGTTCCAATGGGATGAGCAGAGAAGGTTGATTTTGTAGACATAAAAAGAACTGAAGAAAGCAGAAATAAAGAACAAAAAGTAGTATGGTCATCACAAAGTTATTTTCTTTGAAAGGCAGATTGATAGAAACTGCTCTGAGGGAGTTTCCTTTGAAGACAGATTGATAGAAAAATAACTGATTAACGTCAGATTACTCAGGTTGGCTTTTTGTAAGGATTAAAGTAGAGGAAACCTTCATTATGATGCAGATTGAAACTGGCCTGTTTAGGGATCTTGCTGTCATATCTGTCCTGATTTATTGGGAGAGTCAGATAACAGGTTCATTTCAGTTTGGTGGTCTGAACCTCACATGAGTGACTCCATTTGGATATTTTAGTCTAGTCTGTTAGGGGCTAGTACAGCTTAGTCCAAAACAATGGACTCTTATGATTTTAATTTACCAATGTCCAACCCCAGCCTCTGTGGCCTCTCCTTCCAACTGCCCCACCAGACACACCTTGCATTCCCATCCTTTCCCTCTGATTTTGTGCTCACGGGCAGGGTGGGCAACAAGACAAGGTTCGGGCACTGACCAAACAACCTGGTCTTGAGGGGCAAGGTTTAAGGAAGAGTCAAGTGGATATAGTAAGAGAACCAAGTGATTTTAGTTCCAATTTCCTGCTCTGCTGTGGGCTGCCAATTCAAGGCTCAGGATTTCTTATTTTTAAAACCATCACCAGTCTTCATATGTGTTTATCTTGAGTCCAAATTGAAAGGACCTATGTTTCCCATAGGATACCAGCAGGAGGAATGGAGTAGAGGCTGGTGACACTTGAAGGGCAGGTCAAATTTTGAGGGATGACTTGCCTGGGGCTTGTTTTGAGCAGGCAAAGGTGAGCAGTCCCAGATGGCAGACGGTTGGCACTGGTAAGCAAGCTTGGAGGGGAGGAGGGAGCTGAGAACCCACCCCAGGTCTACAGAGGAATTCATTTTTCACTTTCAGAGGATATACGGGTCTCTTCAAGAGAATAGTCAGTCCATGCTTTAAAAACATCAATGTTTTTCATTGTGTCTTTTCTTTATCAACAAAGCTAAGCATAAGCCTTTTTAGCTGCCCTGGATCCCCACCATCTGACTTTCTTTTCAATTGTTCTGTAATCATTTGGTTCTTCTTAAAACTTTTCCCCATCTGAATCCTAGCACATACACAAGGAAATATATACCTTAGAGCAGCGTTAGGGTAAGTTTGAAGCCTGTGGGCTGGGCCACCTCTCCAGGCGTCCAGCAGGCATAGTGCTACCAACCCTGGAAGGCAGTGCTGCGAGGCTGCAGGTAGGGGATGCTGCGCCCACATCTCCCGGCACCAGTTCGCGGCCATTACCAGGCTACAAAAGTTGTTAAATATTTAAAGCTGGATCTTAGAAACCATACCCTTCACTGATATCTGTTTGCTTGTGAGGAACCTGTGGTCCACAGAGATGAATTCACGGTAGAAGAGGGGCTAAAAGGTAGGCCTCTTGACTTCCAGGCTGGGATCCTCTCCTTTCCTGTCTTCTGCACATCTGACCGCCGTCCCTGGGGTGAGTTCAAATATCTTACCAATGCCAAAGAAAAGGACCTGTATGTGGGATGATCAGCAAAGAACAGAACAGAGGGTTTGTAAAATTTGCCTGGAAAGTCAGTTTGGAACTTTCTTGCATTTGTCCCCCCAGTAAGTAACTTGGAAGCAGTAGAGATGACATTGAACTGTCTTTTAAAAAAATTGTTATAGTTACAAACAGCACACTGTTAGAAAAAAATCACAGTTTACTATAAATCATCCCAACGTTTGTCCATCCTATGAGAGGCAATCTGTTACATGCTTATCCTCCATCCTGTTATTACTAGCTGGGTGATCTTGGCCAGTTTCTAACTTTACTTTGCCTCATCTATAAAATGGGGTAATAGTGTTGGTGAAGATTAAATGAATTAAGTTGGGCTGGGGTTGTGGCTCAGTGGTAGAGCGCTCCTCTGACATGTGTGAGGCCCTGGGTTCGATCCTCAGCACTTCATAAAAATACATAAATAAAATAAAGGCATTGTGTCCAACTACACCTAAAAAAATAAACATTTTTAAAAAATGAATTAAGTTATATAAAGTGCTTATCTTGGGTCATGGCATATTCTAAGTGCTTAAAAAATGCCAAATGTTGTAGTAGTAGTAGTAGTAGTCATAATAATAATAATAATAATAATAATAATAATAATAATAATTTAGCAACATAACTTGGAAATGCAATGTAGTTTTGTCTACTACAATGGAGATATGTCCCTTTTTACCAATTGGATATGGAGCTCTTTTTTAAAAAAAATTATTTATTCTTTTCAGATATACATGACAGTAGAATATATTTTGACATATATACAAGGAGTATAACTTCCCATTTTGTGTTCATGTATTTATATATGAGTGTAGGAAAGTTATGTCCGATTCATTTTACTGTCTTTCCTAGTCCTGCCCCTCTTCCCTTCACTCACCTTTGTCTAATCCAATAAACTTCTATTTTTACTCCCCCACCTTATCATGTGTTAGCATCCACATATCAGAGTGAACATTTGTCATTTTGTTTTTGAGGATTGGCTTATTTCACTTAGCATGAGAGTCTCCAGTTCCATCCATTCACCAGCAAATGCCATAATTTAATTCTTCTTATGGCTGAGTAATATTCCATTGTGTATACCACATTTTCTTCATTCATTCATCTGTTGAAGGACACCTAGGTTGGTTCCATAGCTTAGCTATTGTGAATTGAGCTGCTATAAACATTGATGTGGCTGCATTACTATAGTATACTGATTTTAAGTCCTTTGGGTATATATTGAAGAGTGGGATAACTGGGTCAAACGTTGGTTTCATTCCAAGTTTTCTGAGGAATCTCCATACTTCTTTCCAGAGTGGTTACATCAATTTGCCGTCCTATGAGCAATGTATGAGTGTACCTTTTCCCCCACATCCTTACCAACATTTATTGTTCCTTGTGTTCTTGATAATTGCTATTCTGACTGGAGTGAGATGGAATCTTGGTATAGTTTTAATTTTCATTTTTTCTAATAGCTAGAAATGGTGAACATTTTTTCCAGGTATATCTTGACTGTTTGTATATCTTCTGTGAAGTGCTTGTTCAGTTCCTTTGCCCATTTATTGATTTTTTTAATTAAATTTTTTGAGTTCTTTATAGGATATATAGCTCTTTGGCATAACTTTTCTACCACCTGTAATAAGGCTCTTCAGAGACCAAAGCTGTGGCCAAGAGTTGGTTTAGATGAGGGCTTCAGAGTGGGTGTGGAGTGGTGGAAGAGATGGTGAATGGCTGTATTATAGTTTAAGCTTCGAAGGAGAAAGGAAAGAAGCATGCTCGAATATGTTCTTCCCCAGCTGGGATCCTCCTCAGAGCCAGAGGAAGGCCAAGCAACAGTGATAAATTTTTTTAAAGATACAATTCTTTTGGCCATTTTTTATCATGTAACTTGTGTGATACTTTACATTTCTTGTACTGTTCTTATATTGTATAGATTTTTTTAAACAATTTTGTGGTGATGGCTACAAAAAGTATTATATGGTTTTGCACAGTAGATATTTGTTTAGCTGGTTATTGAGCTTATGCCCATTTGGTAATGCATTTCAAATAATTAAATTTGCTCTTGTCCATAATTTTTTTTCCTTCCCATCCCTCTCCTGGTGGGTCTTTGCACATGCTCAGTCTTCCTCCCTCTTGCTCTTTACTGGGCTGGCTGTCAGTTGTTCTTTCTACCCCATCATGCCCTTGCTATTGATTTTTCAGAGATTGACCCAGTAATTGTTAAATGCTTTGAGATAATAATATATAAATTCTACCTTAACCAAAAGGCACAATATACATTGAAACTATCCAGAAAGGCAAGCATAAAAATAGTATCCCTGATTTTTTTTTTAATTCAGTAGTGCATGATACAACATTGAATAATTGCTGGGTTATATTTGACAAATTGGGAATACAGTTGATTAGGGAGCTGGGGAACTTAAAAATCAGTCAGCCTTCAGGAAAATTTATGAGAGGATTACAGTGTGCAGCCACCAGAAAATAGGGCACTGGGAACCGAGCTGAATTGATGATCCTCTGCCTGAGCGGGAGCTGTGTCCACTGAGCAAAACTTTCTTTCATCAAAGTGACTTAGGAGGAAATTGTTTGTGATAAACAGAATGAATGAAAAAAATTAACACCTGGAACACCCAGGGAAGGGAGTCAAATTCACAAGGACAATACTATTTTTACAGTATTAACAGTCCAAAAAAATCTGAACATGTCATTCACACAACAAGTAATACAGAAACATACCTTTGGGAAAGGATTCAGCCCCCCTTAATAAAGAATTTGAGACCCAAGGCCATGCAATGCCAGTTAAACTGGTAGGGTCAATTGTAACTATAAAATCAAAATCTTACCAGGCTTTTGAGAAAGCCGTATTTTCATATTGATATAAATTAGTACTATATTTCCAGAAAGCAACATTGCAAAGTGTAAATGAGCCATAAAACATCACATCTTTTGGCCTGGTGAACACATTTGAGATCGTGTGTTAGAGAAATAACTCAAAAGAAGAAAAGTAGAACAAAACACCTAAAATTATTAAAACAAAAATAACAACAAAATATGCTATAAAATGAAATATGATACTATTAGGAATGATTCACTTGTGTATTATAAAAGTAAATAGAAAAGTTGACATAAAAATAATGCTAACTGAACTCAACTTGGTACAGATACCAACCATAGATTTAAAAACTAAAGGCCCGAGCAACAATAAAGCTAAGAAGAGCTTATTCATGGCAGGGTGAGAAGTTGCTTTGACATTATGTATTTATCTCTCATTACAAAATTAGTTTAACATAATTGAATAGTCTGCACCGTATATTGTCTTTGATCAAGGACAGAGAGAAGTAAATTCTTGTATCTTCAGCATGTGGTTTCTGACAGCTGTGCAGATTTTTTTTTTTAAAGTCCTGCTGGGAATGAAATCCAGTGTCTCACACATGTTAGGCAAGCTCTCTACCACTGAGCTGCTTCCCCAACCCAGCCGAGCAGATCTTAAACACTAGCTGGCGTGACACAGAAACTGCATCTCAGATCTGCACAAATTCCCTGCTGATGATACAGAGAGGGAATGTGATGTGTGATGACCAAGAGCCTCAAGTAGTTGTAGGAGAACAGGTTAGCTGGTCAGATCCTTGACACTAGAGCTTCATCTCCTTGGATCTGATCCTTAGGTTGTTTTGGTTCATTTATCTGTTTGTTTGTTTGTAAGTGAGGAAGGCCCCTATGGGATAGAGGAGGAAAGCAAAGTGTCAGCTCCCTTCCAGTATTAAGCCCCCTCTCTCCTCATTAAGCCAACGCCACATCTCAACATCATAGGCTTCCTTTTTAAATCCTTGTTGGAACCTTCTTGCTTCATAAGCTTGGCAACATTTTGAGGGGGTGGGTAACGGGGATTGAACTCAGGGACACTTGACCACTGAGCAACATCCCCAGCCCTATTTTGTATTTTATTTAGAGGCTGGGTCTCACTGAGTTCCCTAGCACCTCACTGTTTCTGAGGCTGGCTTTGAACTTGTGATACTCCATTCTTAGCCTCCAGAGCTGCTGGGATTACAGGTGTGTGCCACATATGCCTGGTGCTGGCAACCTCTGATGAGTATTTCTGCTATGTTTTCCAACCCTAATTGCAAGAACAACCTTCATAAGGCATAGTCTCACATTTCTTCCAATTTAAGTGTTTGGACACAGGCTCCATTTTACATAATAGTGTCCATTTTTCTTTTTATCCTTGCACCTGTGTAAATAGGGCACTATCTAGTAGGGACCCACCTTTACTTGCCTCTTTGCAGCCGCAAAGATACCTGAGTCTCTGTACTTTGACAGAGGATACTGTGTACGACGTCAGGCAGTTCTCAAAGTCAGAGAGTGGAGGTCTTGGGCCAACGCCATCTGCTTTAATCAGTCATGTGCCTGAGACCCAGGTTGGAGGGATCCTCATTTCCAAGTTCAGGTGTGCAATGCTTCATTAGCATGTGCTTCCTGAACAGGGGAGGGACTGGGGCTGGGATCCACATGAATTTTTACCTGAGAAATTGTACAGGGCTGGGGTTATGGCTTAGTAGTAGAGCGCTTGCCTAGCATGTGTGAGGCACTGGGTTCGAGCCTCAGCACCACATATAAATAAATGAATAAAATAAAGGCCCATCAACAACTAAGAAAATTATATTAAAAAAAAGAGGGGAGGCTCGGTTTGTGGCTCAGCGGTAGAACGCTCACCTAGCATGTGCAAGGCCCTGGGTTCAATCCTCAGCACCCATAAAAACAAAATAAAGACAGTAGTAAGCCAACTACAACTAAAAAAAATATATTTAAAAAAAGAGGGCTGGAGATATAGCTCAGTTGGTAGAGTGCTTGCCTCCTCGCATGCAAAATACAAGGCCCAGCACCACCAAAAAAAAAAAAAAAAAAAAAAAAGTCACATTATTTTCTGGTTGTTTTTAAATGCTTTCTTTCCTTTTCCTTATTTTTTTCCCCTTGAAAAAATTTCTCCACAAATTAAAGGCATCTCAATAGGAAGGTAACATTTATTGAGCCAGTGCTATGCTTGCTTATGTATAAGCAAGATTACATAAATCGTCACAACCACCCTGTGAGGTGGGTGAGTACAGTTATTATCCCCATGTGACAGCTGAGGAAACAGGCACAGCAACACAGCCCAGAGTTGGATCCATAAGTATAGGTAGCAGATGATTTTGCAAGTAACAGAGGACAGAAAAGACCCTTCCTCCCTGGAAGACAATGTCATGTGAGCAGAGATGAAGGTAACTTGTCCAAGTTCACTAAATGGTAAAGACCAAGACTCCAACCCAAGTAGTCCACCCAGCATGACAGCCCTTGGCCATCGTGCTCAATGTCTCCTAACAGCCTTACCTGTACCCTGTGAAGGGGGCTGATGTGGAAGGGATCAAAGCCAGAGTGAGGAGTGAGGTAGACGGGTGTGCGATTGTGTTTGCATGTGCTGTGTGTATTGTATGGAGCCTGGCCTGGTCTGTCATTTAATCTCTGGATACACCAAGTTACATAACCTATTTTTCAGTTTTCTCACTTGTCAAATGGAAAATTTTTAATAGTACTTAACTCCTCATAGGGTTGTGGTGATGATTAAATGTATTTAAAAAGTCCTTAAAACACTGTCTGGTGCTGAATTATTATGCTTAATAAATGTTAGCTGTTATCATCTCTGACATTCGTGCCAGTGTTTGGGAACTGCTGCTCCATCTCACCTTTCTCCTAGATTGGTGGTGACAAAATAGCATTTGCTTCCACTGGGGTAGAGGGTTAGAGGCACTCCCCTCTCTAGCAAACCAACTTCTATTTCTTTGCCTTAGCTCTTCTCCTAGGTTTTTTTCACCTCCTGTCTTTGCCTAGAGTGGGGACCCAGGGACTGTGCCAGGCTCACATGGCTGTCAGTGATCAGAAAGGGGCTGTCTCAGAGCCGAGCAAGGATCTGGGTTTGAGCAGGATCTGACAGGCAGGGAAATTTCAGCAAGGATTCTTGGTGGTGAGAAGATGGGGCTCGTTATATAGTGAGCACGTGGGTAGTCAGCACAGAGACACAGCCGAGGGGTGGATCCATAAGTAAAGGTAGCAGGTGATTTTGCAAGTAACAGAAGACAGAAAAGACCCTTCCTCCCTGGAAGACAATGTCATGTGAGCAGAGGTGAAGGTGATGAAGGAAAGCAAGAAGAGGGACAGGGACCTAATTACAACACAAAGAGTTGGGATCATGCAGTCTGTAAGAAGTAACCTCTGTAGGTGCTGTGGTCTGACTCAGGTGACAACTTGCCTTTTATAAAGGGTATACTGTATAAATGAGAAAAAAGTGGGACTTGGAGTCATTTTCTGCCTCTGGGGAGGGAAGTCCTGCTTGGGTCCTGTATTTGCATGGCTGCTGATTTCAGAGGTCTGAGTTCTGTCCAGCTCCTACTGTCTCAGCAGGTGGAAGGTGACAAGACTTCCCATCCAGGGCTGTAAATCCTAGAATCCACCCTCCAGGGAATTACACCCGGCATGCTCTGTGTAGGGTGCAAATAAACTTGGAAAATAAGGGCTCTGCTTCTTCTAGGCAACAAGGGCAGAGCCAGGATGGGTGAAGGGCCCTTTGCACCCTGGATTGGGATTATGCTCTCAATTCCTGTAACTGTGATAGAGGTTGCTTTCTGGGGTCTCACAGCCTGAGTCCTGACCTGGAGGGGCTCACAGTATCTCATTGCCCTGAGGCAGGAAGGCTGCAGAGAGAGTTACCCCTGGACTGTGATAGGAGGGGAGGAATCCAGCGCTCTCTCCAGATGGCCTGCTCTGTGCTCATGGCCCTTTAGACTCCTCAAAGCTGACCTGGCCAGGCTGGATCTGTGCCAGGCCTTGACCCAGCAGCTGTGTTCAGCACCTTGGATTCCTGACAACAGCAAAATAATTGCTGCTTCCAGCTACAACCAGCTGGCTAGCAGGAGAGTCATCAGGGATAATTCTGCGGTATGTGCCAAACCTCCCACCTCCAGCTTTCTGCTTTTAAGAATGACAGACTTTGTTGGTCCTCTGCACATCGGTCACAGTTGAAGTTAAAAATAAAGGGAATTGAAATGCACTGAAATTTCATAAGCGGGTGGTGCATCTAGTTTGGTGGTTGATGAGTCTGAGGGCTTCCTAGGCACCCCACGCAGGAAGGTTAGACTTGTTTTGATAATCAAGAGCCTTCTCTAGTAGTAGCAGCTCTTTTAAGAGGGTGAGCTCTTTGTGTTTGTAGGAGAGGAAAAATATTCTTTTCCTCTATGCTAGGAGATTCTCTGGTGGGGGTCCTGTCATTTGACTGAAAAAAAGACACTAGCAAGAGAAACAAAAACCCATTTATTAACACGGTACTTGGTGCATGCACTCAGGAGCACTGAGAGATGAGTGACTGGATGGGTTGGTTAACAATGGAGCTTATGTAGTATCTTAACAACAATACCTGAAATAATAGATAGATAGATAGATAGATAGATAGATAGATAGATAGATAGATAGATAGATAGATAATAGCAGTACATTTTTAGGAAAGTAACTTGTGGGAATGTGAGTACATGGGGGAACTAATGGAAGTTAAGGGCACATTGGTGAGGTTAATTACAAAGATTTTCTGGTGCCTTCTCTGGACTGAAAGGGATCTAGAGTTGTCTCTGATGATTAGCTTCTGTCCTTGCTGATAGTAAATTTGTTATCTACTTTTAGGCAAATAGGGGAAGGGCAGAGAGTTTTTCTTGTATCTGCTTCTTCCAATTATTTTCAGCTTAAAATGATCCTTATGTATATTACATGTTTTGGTACTAGAGATTAAAGCCAGGGTTACTTTACCACTGAGCTACATCCCCAGTCCTTTTTATTTTTTATTTTTATACAGGGTCTCACTAAGTTGCTGAGGCTGGCCTCAAACTTGGGATCTTTCTGCCTCAGCCTCCAGAGTCTCTGGAATTACAGGTGTGCAACACCATGCCCAGCAAAAGATACATTTTTGGAATGACATATTCTGCTACCTTTCATGTTCAAGATAATGATATGTTTAATTTTTTTCCTTTTTTATTGGTGCATTGCTTACACACAATGCTGGGATTGTGACATATTTGTGCATGCACATAATTTGATCAATTGCATTCCCTAGAAGCTTCCTTTGTCCTCTCCTTCTCCCTCCTCCTTATCCCCTTCCTCAACTCTACCAGGTTCCCTCTGTATGCATTAGGTCCCTTTGTGTTGTGTTGTTTGAGGTGCTAGGGAGCAAACCCAGTACCTTGTACATGGTAGGCTAGTGCTCTACCACTGAACTATATCCCCAGCCTGTGAGGTCCCTTTTTGATTCTGTCTCTCTAACTTTCACATATGAAAGAAAACTTACAACCATTGACTTTCTGAGTCACTTATTTCACTCAACACGATGCTGTCCAATTCCATCATTTTCCTGCAAGTGATGTAATTTCATACTTCTTTATGGCTGAATAAAACTCCATTGCATATATCTACCACATAAAATGATTTTTCTTAAACATGTCCTCTCACCTCCTCTCATTAATTCCCAGAATGTTTTCTATCCCATTGACAATTGCATTTTCTTAGGCCTATGGGATGCAGAATGTGTGCTGGTTGTGGTAGGGATGAGAAAAAATCCAGAGCTGGTTGCTGCTTTTTGATTTATGCCTTGTCTGGTAAGTTTACAGTTGCATTTATTAGATGAGATATAAATACAAGAAAAGGTAGCTGACTGTGTCCTAGTCTGGTGCTCAGCATTCACCTGCTAACCTCCAACCTTGGACCAGCCTCCATGCTCCCTCCGACCTCCCCCTGGAGGTCCTCACCATTGTAGGTCTAGCCTCTCATTCCTTCCAGGGCAATTCTACAGACTCCTCCACAACCACAAACCCTTGGGATACCTCCTGGTGTCTTAGTCTTTAATTGGAGTATTGCTATTTTAGCTTTTGGAGGCTCAAAGAAGGTTTTTCTCACTCATGAAATGGATTGGTGGTGAAGAGTCATGGCTACCTCAGCCACGCAGAGCTTCCATCCTACTCCAGTCATTTCCATGCTCAGTCTGGAAAATCCTCATTCCTTCTCAAAACCCCAGGTCAGAAGTCACAGCTTCTTTGCAGCCCTCCCCACTCCTCCAGGGAGCTGTGTCACTATAGCCTGTGACTCTTCATCATCCTTTTTGCTTGACATTTTAATCCTGATGTCCTGAGGGTCTGTCCATCAGAGACAAAATCCTTCCGGGGCCAGTGCTTCCAACTTTGGTACATAAGTTAGCTGTCCTTCATGTAGATGCTCAACTTGTGTTGTGCTGGGGAATATCTGGCTTTGGTTTGATTTAAACGACTGCTTCCTAAAGATATGAGTCTTGGCTCTAGAAGTGACCTTCATAAGAGACCTTCCTGGACTGTGGGGTAGGGGAAGTATCTTCACTCTGGGAGTTGGAGCCTCTGATCTGATGGTTGAAATGTCTTAAATATGGAAACATGTTGTAAATGGGAACCCAAGCCTGCTTGGATGGGCCATCTGACTACTGTCCCCTAATAACACTAGGGGACATGAATGTCAAGAAAGAATTGTGAGAACTAAAATATGTTCACTTAACAACAACAACAAAAAGAACATGTAGACAAATATCCGACCTATACATTCAGGATGTGAGTCTTTAATGGCCTCCCTGGTAGAAGAGTCTAAGACAGGAAAATAATGCAGAGAGGATGACAATTTGCTCTTGCTCATTGAGAGGTCCAGGCCAGAGAGGGGAGGCTGAGGAAAGTGAGACTGTCTAGAGCCAGGGAAACACCAATTGGTGAGGGATACAGCTACAAAGACAGAAAATAATTTTGCCTGTCCATCACTGGGGTGTCCAAGGGCAGACAGGAAAAGACCACTACTAAGAGAACCAAAAGGAAACCAAAGCATAGATCTGCACCTGCCTCCGGGGGTCACTGGTGGATCAGAATCCCAGGGGTGCAGCCTGTATACTCAAAGATGGTGAAGATCATTGCCTCCCGGAGCATTTGAAATACTTATGTTGAACTCAGTGGCTGGTAGCCAGGGGTGCAACTCAAAAGGCAATCTCACTGTGTCCCCTGAGGCTGGCATCTTTTAGTGAACTATTCCAGAGCAACACAGATGGTGCCCTCCTCCACAGTTGTGTGTTACAGTGACCTTGTCTACTGCACATCACTGTCGCCCCCCAATTCCCATGTTTTATAGTCCAATTTGGAGTTACACTTGAAGCTGAGGGTGAGAAGAAAATGAATTCAGAATCTGAGGGGCCAATCTGGTGAGGAAATCTCTCCCCATTAGTATGGGAATCCAAGAGCTTCAAGATGTGAGATGGGGTGGCCTTTTCTATGACACATCTCTATGGTATCCTATGTCGATTGTAAAGAAAAAGAGACCCTGCTCCATTAGAGATGGGACAGCCCCACTCCACAGGATGAGCTCAAGTTGCATTTGACAGGTGCTCTTCAGAAGTTAGAAAATGTAGAGGAGAAGGAAAAGGTGTTCTTTTCTCTTGACCAGTCAAGACTGTTTTGTGGCAGGAAGGAACAGGCATGAAGAGGGTGGTGTATGTGTCAGGAATGTGCCAAGAATTGTAGGTTTTGTCCCATCCAGCGAGTCTGACACTGCAGATTATGAACTCTCAGTGGGTATGAAACGTTATAGTTTTTGGATCATGACCAATATTTAAAACATAATAAAATAGAATAGAAAACAGTAGTGCATTGCATACAATAAGGATTAACTACTGTTTGATGAATGTTGAACAAGGACGCAAAGAAAAACCACCGACTCCAATTTTAAACCAAATTAAAGCGAGCTTATATTGTGTACACAAAGAGACCTGGCCAGCGGCTGTCTCGCCTGAACACAGCCCAGCTCTCAGGGAAGAAAAGGTTTTTATAGCACAAAAAGTTACAAAGTGGGTATCTTGGGAACTTACAGCTAGCAGGGTTCTGGCAAGTGTAATACAAGGGCAGATAGTAGATTAATGATCTACATGGCTTGATATTTCAAGGTAGGGAGTAAATTCAGACCCCAACATCAGAATTTACGAGGCGCTGCTGAGGTTTCAGAGAGGGTTGTTATCTGGTCATGGAGAGCCAGGATTTATTAGGCACCACTAAGATTTTAGGGAGGGTTGTTATCTGGTCAAGGAGAGCCAGGCATGGGTGAGTTCAGAGCACAGACAGGAATTCCAAACAAGTTTATAAAACTCAGTAATTTATAGTAAAACATAAATGAATTTTTCATGACTTTGTGACGAGATGGCTCCCCGTCTTAAGATGGAATTAGGCTGGGTTCATCGATGAATGTTTTATTTCAATAATAGTTGTGTGTGTTCTGGGTTGCAATGTATAATATACCTCTTAAAACAGGGCTCTATTTAAGAAAAGTAAATACTTGTGTCTTTAACAGAGTAAAAATATTCTTTCAATCTTGGGGTCTGGGTGACTCAAGTTTGCCCAGTTGGAAATGACCCTATTAGTCTTGCTATAAAAATATCTGCAGTTATTGTTTAGTAATAAACTGGAAGCACCACACAGTTCCATGAGTCTCTGTTTAAGAACCTTCTGGAAGGATGTAGTCTCTACCTTACTGGTACAGAGACTTGAGGGCCTCAGGAGTGTCAGGAGGTAACCCCAGGCAGCTTTTGCTTTTATTTTCCATGACTTTCCATGTCACTTGAATTGGTACTCCCCTTGGGTTTGAGATCAAAATCAGATGATCCTTCCCAGGGCTGAATTTTCACAAGATATCATGACTTATAATTTTCATGGATTAGCTAAAGCGGTGACAATAAGGCAAAGGAAAAATAAATAAATAAATAAATATACCCATGCCACCCCTACTGTTATTTTTGTTTTTTTGGCAAGGCAGGAGGAAGGAGCTTGTGAATAGCTGATGATGATGTGGAAATAAACTCAGGTGTGGGTCTTACCTCAGAAAGATGGTGCTGGCAGTGCTGAGAGGGAGGGCTGTGGGGGGTGGGGCTCGGGTGAAGTTCACATCCAAGGTCTTATGCTAAACATCGAAAGCCTTTGCCCTTTAGCTCCAAGGAGTGGCTAATGTCATCTACAGTTCATGAGAAATAGGTTAATTTATTTCTAAAATTCAGGAAGGTTATTTTTTAAAGCAATAAGAAATTCCAAGATCTTAACATAGATTACAAGGTGGACTGGAAAAAAATTGAGCTCCTTATTCTGTAACTTTTTTAGGGGGTAGGTGCTGGGAATGAAAGCTAGGACCTTGCATGTGCTCCACCACTGAGCTACATCCCTATCCCCTGAAACTGTTCCTACTTGATTTTTCTTTTGTGTTGTGTTTGATCCTCAGGAAACCTCTTCTCATCCTATTGGTATTGAGTGCACAATCTGAAATATAAACAAAAAGCACCCACTATTTTCTTTGCATAGGAGAAGATGAAAATTTCTTATTTTCCTTTATTGTGCTCATTAGGAAAAAAAATACAATGTGTAGTTTGCTCTTAGTGCCAGCAGCAAGTCCAGCACAGCCTGGAGGTCTGCTCTGGGTCCAGAATGTCTAACTTCTGGTTTTCTGGCACTGGAGACCTACCACTGACAGGCACAAGAGCAGTTGAAAGGATATTTATTAGGTATCTATATACACCTTGACATTCTTCAACTTGAATACTAAAAATAACCCTCCCAGGTTTGTCTTGTTCTCATTTCACAAACAAGGAAACTAAGAAGTAGGATGAGAGAAGAACGAAACATAGTCACATGCAAATATTTTTACATTATTTCTTTTCTTAAATCTGCTTTTGTCTTTCCCATTTACTTTAAGGCTTGCCAATTTGTGGGCAGGAAAGGAAGTATGTGTATATTTAACTTTAATCACTTTGGCACTAGAAAGCCTGCACAGAGTGACGGTTAACCACAACTGTACTTTCCCATGCCAATCCTCTGTGTTCTAATTCTAAAGTTCATCTGGTCGGTGTTAATGTGTGATGCAAAAAGAAAAAAAAAGACAGATGAAATACAGTATTTGTGCATTGTCTTTCAGTGACACTGTTTTTCCAAACTCTTTGTTATGCACATTTTAAACACATTGATTTTTAAAGAATGAACATCCCCATATCTATCACTGGATTCAATACTTTTACCATATTTTTAATTTTTATCACAGTTATTTGAAAGTAAGTTGCAGATGTTATGGCTCTTTATCCTAATGAATTCCATATGTATCTTCTCAAAGTAAGGACATAGTCATACTTTAGAGTCTAAAATCTGGTTTCTCCAGTTATCCTCAAAAATATCTTTTATAATTGACTTTTTTTTGAACCAGGACTCAGCCAAGTTCATCCATTCCAATTCAATTGTTGCTTGTTCTCATTGACTTTGAAATAGCCCCTTGCCTTTGATATTGACTTCCTGAGACAGTCCAGTTTTTTTGTAGAATGTTCACATTTCAGATGGTTTGATCATTTCCACTTTCCCCTTATTTTCTTTAAATGGGGAATTAGTGTACACGTGTGTTTAGATTTAAGTTAAGCATACTTGGCAAGAATGTCCAAGGATGCTGCTGTCGGCTCCATATTCACATCAGAAGGTGCCTGCTCTCAAATTGTCCTCTTTCTGATGCTATGTTTCATCTCTTGCTGAAGTGGCAGTTGTCAGATTTTCCCTTGAGAAGTTCTTTTTTTCCCTTTGCGTTTGGTAAGCAATGGGGTTGGGGTGTTGATGTTTCCCAAGAATATGTTTACTGTTGGTATGAGTTGGCTGGCCATAATAAAGTACCACAGTCTGTCTGGCTTAAACAACAGAAATTTATTGTCTTGTGTTCTGGAAGCTAGAATTACAAAAATTAAGCTTTGCCTGCAAGATTGCTTCCTTCTGAGGACCATGAGGGAAGAATATGTTTCAGAATTTTTTCCATGGCTTATAGATGGCCGTGGTCACACTGTGTCTCTTCACATTATCTTTCCTCTCTATGTGTCTGTGTCCAAATGTCCTTTTTTTTTAAAAAAAAATAAGGACACCAATCATATTAGTTAACCCTCTACTCCCCTGACCTCATTTAAACTTGATTACCTTTATAAAGATCCTATCTCCAACCAACGTCACCTTCATAGGGATTGAGGGTAGGACTTCAACCTCTGAATTTGCCAGGGAAACAGTTTAACCCAAAGCAGTATCTATTGATGATTCTTACCTGATTCCATTATTGATTCTAGGTTGGGCTCTCTGGGAAACAGATTGTGAAATACAGATTTCTATACTGATTTATCAAGGAGTGTGCTTGGTAAAACTGTGAGAGAATAAGGGAAGCAGGACTAGGCAGAGAGAGAAGTCGAATACAATGTATTTGCAACAGAGGCCTCAGTTTATATAGCAGGCAGCTGTGGAACTGGATGGTGCTTTAAGATATCCTGACTGAGTCAGAAGCCCAAGTCTCTTACCCCTTTATCAGCTAAGCGTCAGAGGCAGGCTGTCCCCAGGGAAGGAGCCCCAGTTAGGCTGGGCAGCTTCCTTCTATGGAAGGAGATTTCTGGGAAGAGACTCATCTCTGAACTATTAGGCCTCAACAATCCCAGCAGTCAGGGTAATGAGTACCTGGGTCCTACAGAGAGGGTGGGAAATGTATGTGGCCCAGCATTAGGCCCAGCAGAGGGCTGATTTCTCCTTACCAATCTACATTTATTAGCTGTCACCCTGTGAAAGAAGAGCTTCCCCATATCAACTAGAAATGATGATAGCTCTTTCTAAAAAGACACAATAAATGATAACTTCTCGAGCTGGGGTTATGGCTCAGTGGTAGAACACTCGCCTCGCATGTGCAAGGCCCTGGGTTCAGTCCTCAGCACCACAGATGAATAAATAAGTAAGATAAAAGTATTGTGTACAACTACAAAAAAATAAATATTAAAAAAAATAAATGACAGCTTCTCTCCCTTTCAAATACCAATTTTCTAAGTAAAGGAGGGGTCTAATTCAGTTACACTCTGGGTTACATTATGACTTTTACTTTGGTGGGCCCCTTCCTCCATAAAAATACATTTAAAACATTTTTTTACAACCATGTTAGTATAAAGAAGATATAATCCAGTCTGGATTCATTATTATTAATTATTTTTCTTTTGAAATAACATATCCTGGGCTTTGGACACAGTGCCCAATTGGTAAGTTTGCCCTGGTTGTGCCCCAGAGTGGAGGCCGGGCAGGTCTTACTTAGACAGAGGGTTGATGCTGAGTGCATATGTGTGTAGGGGGTGAGGAACCCTGGGAGCTGAATAAAGGAAGGGGTGTTGAGCTCTAGTAGAAAGATGCTATGTAGGAAAGTGAGGTGGCCTGTTTTTTTTCAGAAGCTACATATGGGTTTTGTTCTTTTAAAACTTGAACACTTCTCATTTTAATTGTTCCATCAATTAAAAAAAAAAATCCCTCTGCTGAGTTACCAGTTTGAGAAATTTACTAGTTGTGAGCCTCCTGAGAGAGGGATGTACCCATTCCCAACTTGGTGTCTTATAGAAAATATGGCACATGGAAGGGGCTCATATATGTTTGCCAAAAGGCAAAGGAACAATTCTATTCTGCTAAGGCAACTTATTAAAATTACTTGGAATTGTATGCGTCAAGTGAAAATCAGAAAACCAAGCCCTAAATTGTGCATTGAATAAAAAAAAAAAAAAACTGCTTTGGATTATCCATGGTGACTTAAACAGACTTTGCCGGAATGAAAATATGTGCAGAAACCTCCTGGAGCTGGAGTCTGTGCTAGGTTGGACACCTTAACGATGCCATCTCTAATGGGAAACTTGAAGGAGGTTTTTGGTGTTGTGAATGAATACTGTACTATTACATTTTTAACTTTTTCCTCCCTATTTAAGGCAGAAATATTGAGTTTGCAACAACCTTGAAAAGAATGAGTTTTGTAATTTCGGGGAAGAGAAGGCAGCAAGTACCCCTCCCTGCCAAACGTTTTTTTCATTTTAGTTCTTGGCCTGAAGTTGCTAAAGGGAGGAAGGTTTGGTTGCCACTGAGCACCATGGTGAGAGTCTTTGTCAGGTCAGACAAGAGAGGGAAGAAGGAAGAAATCCCTGAGGAGAACAGCACAGAGGAAGCAGCACCTCTCAGGAGGCTTGGTTTTTTTACTTTAATTTAATTTCCCTTGATTTTTTACTTTAATTCAGGCCTAAACCAGCAGCAGTGTCTGGGGCTTCTGTTCTTAGTGCTTTCCCCAAGAAATCCCCAAGGTGCAGCATGACCCTCTGAGGGTCTGGGCCTCCTGTTTTGTTTTGTTTATTTATTTATTTTTAAAAATTGCTGCAGAGGTATATGCTAGCTCCTCCCTTAAACCTTGGGTTGCTGAAGTTCAACCAGTAGTTGTCTTTATAGCAATAGATGAATTGCTTATTAGGGGAGAAAAAGGTGATAGTGATCTCTATTCAGATAATTCAGATAATGAGAGCAAACATTATTTTTTTTCTACTTCCTCAATATTGACCAGTTTGGGTCCTGTTTTTAATTTTTGTCTTCCTTTAGAGGGACCAACACTTTTGATCTTACAGTTTCTCATTTAGAAGCAGAGACATTAATGAGCATGCACATATTTATAGCAATATACAATGTATGCACACCTCTCTCCCACACAAAACTTTGCTCAAATGGAAATCACAACTGAATAATTAATAAGCAGGATGTTCAATCTACCCATAGTGCAGTGAATTATCCATTTTGATCAATTTTCCCTAATTCTAACCTAAATTCTAGTTTCAATACTCGTGTAAGATGGGAGCAACATGGACAGATAACGGGAATTATCCTGAATTAGAAATTGCAAGTATGTTTGCTGTTCTCAAGTGCACCTTAGAGAAGCTGAGGGGGCACTGAGGGCCAGGGTAAGGAAAAAGACCTGGGACCTCCTTTGCCCCTGGAGCTTCTGCCTCCTGGTTAACCCGGCCTTAGCCTTGCAATGGCTGCATTTTCATTTGGGTCTCACGGTGATGCTTGGGTATAGTTGTTTTTTTTTTTTTTTTAAAGAGAGAGAGAGAGAGAGAGAGAGAGAGAGAGAGAGAGAGAATTTTCTTTTAATATTTATTTTTAGTTTTCGGCGGACACAACATCTTTGTTTGTATGTGGTGCTGAGGATCGAACCTGGGCCACACGCATGCCAGGCGAGCACGCTACCGCTTGAGCCACATCCCCAGCCACCGCTTGAGCCACATCCTTAGCCCCTTGGGTATAGTTTTTGTTTGTTTGTTTTACAGGTAAGAGAACTGAGACTCTGAATGAATAAGTTGTTGTCTCCCCTTAAGCCGTACTAGGAAATATAAGGGTGGCTATTGATTCCAAACTACCTGCGAGCCCCCTCATATTTCTGCGACAGAGGCTGGCTGACATTCTCCCTGTGTTGTGCCAGGGAACTGATTCCTGTACTTAATAAACGCTTCTCACCCCTCCTCCCAGAGACCAGTTTTGTGTTATTTGAAGAGGCTTTGAAGAAGGAAGTAAGATAGCACAGAAGGGACCAGCAAGCCAGCAAGGGGTGGAGGACAGGGGAGAGATCCCAGTCTAAACTAGTATATGCTATCAAACAGTTATCTGTCACCCAGCATGGAGGCACACATCTGTAATCCCAGCAGCTGGGGAGGCCAAGGCAAGAGGATTACAAGTTTGAGGCTGGTCTAAGCAATTTTGCGAGGTCCTAAGCAACTCAGCAAGGCTCCGTCTTAAAGTAAAAAAATAAAAAAGGGCTGGGAAGGGCTGGGGATGTGGCTCAAGCGGTAGCGCACTCGCCTGGCATGCGTGGGACCCGGGTTCGATCCTCAGCACCACATACAAACAAAGATGTTGTGTCCGCCGAGAACTAAAAAATAAATATTAAAAAAGTTCTTTCTCTCTCTCTCTCCCCTCTCTCACTCTCTCTTAAAAAAAAAAGGGGGGGGGGCTGCAAATGTGGCTCAGTGGTAAAGTATCTCTAGGTTCAATCCCAGTTCCTCCCACCCCCTGCTCCTCAAAAAAGTTATCTGTGAAGGGCATCACATATATGGGCTCTCTCACTGAGCTATACTGCCTACCCCCTGATTTATTTTTTTGTTTTGGGTAAAATGCCAAGTAATTGGCAGCTCAATCTCATACAGGCCAAGTATTCTTTATTGGAAATTCTTGGGAGTTGAAGTCTTTTAGATTTGGAATTCTTTTCAGATCTTGTAATATTTGCATATACATCATGAGATATCTGGGGAAGGGACCCAAGTCTCAATTTGAAATTTATCCATTTATCATATACACCTGCACACATGGTCTGAAAGTCATTTTGTACCACATTTTTAATATGCAGTATTTGAGGTGTGACCCATCACATGAAGGCAGGTGTGGAATTTTCCACTTGTAGTGTCATGTTGTCACTCAAAGATTTCAGGTTTGGGAGGATTCAGAGTTTGGATTTTCCCATTAGGGATGGTTAACCTGCGTGTGTGCGGCCACTTCACTAGTTGCCATGCATTTTCAGGAGCAGACTGGAGGCAGAACAGTATTGGTCTGACAATTTCTTAAAACCAAAATAAAACCATTCTTATCTTTTCCCCTAATCATTTAATTTGGTCAACTAGTCTTGCATGCTATTGGTCAAGGCTGACACCAACATCCTGTGACAACTTAACTGGTTTTGGGGGGGTTAGGGTTGGGGTTGGGGATTGAACCCAGGGGCTATCAACCACTGAGCTATATCCCCAGCCATTTTATATATATATATATATTTTTTTTACAGACAGGGTATCAGTGAATCATTTAGGGCCTTGCTGTTGAGGCTGGCTTTGAACTTCAGATCCTCCTCAGCTCCTGCCTCAGCTGGGATTACAGGTGTGTACCACCATGCGCCCGGCACACAACTTAACTTTTAACACAAATTCTGTTTAAGAAATTCATTTTCATATCAAGGGATCTTTTTTCTTTAATGAGAACTTGTATTCCCACACCAGGACATGAAGCTATGAATCAGAGTTAGGAAATCCTATCTTGTCAGTATTAAAATTCCAGACGTGCACATATTTTAAGGCTCCTCAACTAATTCCACTACAAGCAGCTCAGTACCAGACTGTAGAATGGTATTCAAGACACCCTTGTTATTTCTATTAACAAGAAAATTGTGACCCACAGTGGATAAGAAACTTGCCAGTTGTCTTCTAATTCCAATCTAGACTCTGGGTACTGGAAATAACCCAAACAAAAGCCAGAGGAGGCCCAAGGGATACAGCCTATCCCAGCCATCCTCCTGGGGCACAGGGCATTGTGAGAAGGGAGGGAGCATGTGTGTCTGTGGGCCCATGGAGCACACCCAACCTGTCTCCAGGTTCAGCCCACTGTGTAATTCTAGCTCCTCTTCCCCAAGGCTTTCCTATCATTCTAAATGTATTTATTTATTTATTTTTTTTTGCTGGGGGAACGTGTACCAGGGATTGAACTCAGGGCACTGGACCACTGAGCCACATCCCCTATTTTGTATTTTATTTAGAGACAGGGTCTCACTGAATTGCTTAGGGCCTCGCTTTCACTGAGGCTGGCTTTGAACTCGTGATCCTCCTTTCTCAGCCTCCTGAGCCCCTGGGATTACAGGCATGTGCCACTGCACCTGGCTCTGTCATTCTAAATGTGATCCTCTGGAATTCTTTAGAGGCACCCTATTGTCCTTAATATCAAATACATCACTTCAGCATCACATGAGTCCCTTCCTGGTCTGACCCCTGCCTATCTCCCGCTTTATTTTACATCGCTTTCCCTCTCAGGAGCCAGACCAGGCCACTCCCGACTGCTGGAGCATTAGCCTTTGCTCCTCCGTGCCTGGCCTATGTGGTTCCCTCTACCCTCCCAGGAGCTCCTCCTGCAGAGGCTGGAGGCACTTGTGCCTCTCCTTTGTTGTCCCCATCACCCAGGTAATGATTGGTTCGGTGCTCTCTAGAGATTGCCCATGAGTAAGGAGGCCGCACCTGTCTTTTCTGGACTTGGCTAAGAGCAGTTCGACTGGGAGCAGGGATGAGAGGAGAAGGACAGAAACCTGCCTGAGTGGGGTTAAGAGAGAGTGGAAGAGCGGAGCTGTCATCAGTGATGAGAGGCAGTCCAATCCATCGGAAGGTGTTGCTGCAAAGGGGAGCAGGGAAGTGGAGTGGGATATGGGTGGGGAAGTGGCATCAGAGAGGTCTCGAGATTTTACTTTTTAACATGAGAGAAATAATAGTATGGTTGTCAGCCATGGGGATGTGCTAGTGTGTAGGGTGGGCAACGTGTGAGTAAGGTGAGTGGCTGGGATGTGCAGGGCAGGGCCGGTCTTAAAGGCAGTGTGGGCAGCCATCTGGAGTGACAGAGATCTCGGGGTACCCAGGCTCAGATGCTGGAGGTGGGCAGAGGTGGTGGGGCCTGAGGGAGTTCTGATATGCTCAGTGAAGTTGGAAACTCAGCTATCAAAGGGGGAAAGTTTGGGGCGGGATGACAGGAGCAGGCGTGAGAGAGATGTGAAGGGAGGGAGACCACACATGGACCAGGGACATGCACTGTGGTTGCTGGGAAATACGGAAGCCCAGCTGAGGTTGGTGTCCTGACTTTAAAGCAAGGCCAGTCAGCATGATTGGGTATTTTTCTCTAGCTGAGTTAGTTGCATAGGTACCTGCTGAGAATACAGGGAAAGACAGATGTAATCCCTGCCTCCTGGAGATTGTTTTAGAAGGGAAGATGGGCTGAGACCAATAGCTCCTTCTTTAATTTAACTGCAATGGGTAAACACAGCAGACAAGAGAGATGTTCTGTTGTCCCTATGTTTACCCACTGGTAAGATGTTGGATGTAACTGGGGGCCTGTCTGAAGTGAGTCATGTGTATACTGAATGAGGTCCTATAAAGACCCCCAACTCTTGCCTCCTTTTTCATTTGAATTGCGCAGTCTGGTGTAATAGCTGAGTGGTCACAAGATGTGATATAGTGTTGTCTTTCTTAGTGATCTGCTATGATTTTCGTGCTCATTGTCATATTAGTTTTTAAGGCAATTAGGAAAAGTAGCATCTTCCCAAGACATCAGAACTGTCTAAATGGACCTACCCAAAGATGAAAGCAACACCAAGGAAAACAGGTAGCATGTTTGAAACGTTTGCAACACACTGTCCCTCATCTGTCCCATTCCTTTACCTTTGAATCTTCCTGGAAGATGTGGGCAGTTGCTTAATGGTTCCCGTGGTGGGCTGAGAGAATGCACACACCTGCCATGCAGTGTGGCACCATGAGCAGTGGCTTAGTGGAAAGAGATGGAGGGCAAAGAAGGACTGCTGGTTATTTTAAGTATAATAGAATTTAAAGGTTTTAATGATAAAAAGAAACGCTTTGCTCTTGAATCCACAGGCTCCAAGACCCTGTGACATGTTCTGACTTTGAGAGAATTGTTCAAATAGCACTAGGAGGAAATGACCTCATTCTTGAACCTTGACATAAGGTCTAATTGAGGTTCTTTGCCTCACCATCCAACAAGGGGACTAGCCATGGAATTCCTCGCCTGACACTGGGAGCCTTTTCAGGTTTTTTCTTTCTGATTTTGTTGGTCAACTGGTCTTTCTGGGACCTGGGTCAGCAGCATGAAGTTGGTCAGGAGTGGTCGTGCCAGCCTGTAATAACTCTGTGGTAGAGCCCCATTGCCTTCAATCTTTAGTAACACACACACACACACACACACACACACACACACACACACAGGCAGATTGGTAAGTACTGTCTCAAGCCAGCTGAATAAGAATTGCTGGGTATGTTAGTCTGCTTTCTGTTGCTGTGACAAAATGCTTGAGAAAATCAACTTAGAGGAGAAAAGATTTATTTTAGCTCACAGTTTCAGAGGTTTTGGTTCGTGTTCACTTGGCTCCATTGATCCTGGGCCTGAGGTGAGGCAGAGAACATCATGAGGAGGGTGCAGACCAGAGCAAGGCTGCTCACCTCACAGCAGCCAGGAAGGAGAAAGAGAGAAGGAGGAGAAGCGAGGACGGGGCAGGAACAAAATATGCCTCCAGCCCCAGTGACATACTTCCTCCAATGAGGCTCTGCCTCCCAAAGCTTACACCACCTTCTAATAGTACCACAGGCTGGTGACAAAGCCTTTAGAGCAGAACTGTGGGGGAATATTTCAGATTCAAACCACAACACTGGGTGTGAGACCAGCATCTGGATTTTACCAAGATGCTTATTGAAGTTTGAGTATTGTGACCTAAAACACTACTAATCTTTCATTTTAGTCCTGTGTTTTCAACTTATTTATTAAATTATAGGAAATAAATCGCTCCTGCCACTCCCATGAAGCCAGAGAGGTGTGCAGAAGCAAGGGCGGGTGCTGTCATGTTAGGAGAATGAACCAGGGCCGGTTCCAAGGAGAGCTTTCCTGAGAAACGAGAACAGGATTCCCTCCCTGGAACTATTGTCATGTTGAGCTGGATAATGTGCTGTTGCAGGGAGCTTCTGCACTGTGGAGGGTGCTTGCAGCATCCCTGACCATTACCCACTTGATGCCAGTAGCACCCTTCAAGTTTTGGTTGTGGCAGCCAATGATGTCTCAAGACATTGCTAAATGTAGGCGCAGGTGGAGTGACAGGGAGGCAAAATCTGCCACCCACCCCAAGAACCACAAGTTGAGAGTGACAAAGAGCCTGGGTGTCTTCAGAGGGGGTTACCTTGGAACAGGATATTTGACAGAGACAATGGAGTATGTTCGTAGTTGAGGCAATAATATGTATCAGTGCTTATCAATTGCCAGGTATAGTTCAAATTGCACACATTACCTCTTTTTAATATTTGCAACACCTTTTTCCCCCACTTTATAGCTAAATCAAGCTTTAGAGAAATTGTTACACAGAGAAGTTACTTAACAGGGATTCGGTTCTAAGTCCATGTGAAGCATCATGCCATCTGGCTGAGCAGATAGACACATCTCTACTAGTATTCTCTCTCTCTCTCCTATACTCATCTTTGGGTCTGGATGCCTTTCCCTGTCTCTTCAAAATCCAGTGAGAACTGGAGAGGAGAAACAGTCTTTTATTGGCAGAAGTGCAGAATTGACTTTCCAGACACTTGAGCTGGCTGGAAAAGCAGACATCAAAGCACCAGGTCTTCTTCCTTGCTCCTCAGGTGTGGCCCTGTCGCCTGGAGCCTGCCCCCTTGGCTTGCTTCCCCCACCTCTACCCACTTGCTTGGTGGAAGACAGATCCCTGGTGCACACGGCCTGGGCCCTGTGCCTGGAATCAAAGGCTCTTCTGTGGAGGCCTGGGGGAGGGGAAGGGAGCACAGGACCTGGATGCCATTCACATGAAAGAGTCACTTAGCATTTTCCCTGGGCTGGTATCCAGTGGTGGGTTACAGAGTGCAGCAGAGAACTCTCTGGATCTCTGATTTCCATGTTTGCAAATCAAGTGGGCAGACACAGGGGGTCTGAGAGTGTATATTACAGAGCAGGGGCTCCTCAACACTGGGTGTGCATCAGAATCACCCACGGCCAGCCCCGTCTCTGATCACCACAGGCCCTGTTTAAGATCCTAGGTGACTACAAGTGTGATCCTCTACACTAGACTGAGAGGGCTGGGACTGGATTGATATGATGTTTGAGTCCCTGCTCTTTCACCTGGAGATCACAAGGTGCTCATAATGTCTCTGGTCCTCAGTTTACTCATAAAACAAGAAAATTAAGAGCCTTGGTTAACTGAAAGTCTTCGGCAGGCCTTCAGCAAGTCTCGGCCTCCTCTGCAGCCTCCTGTCTGATGTTCTCTTGCCTGTGCTATGCCTTGTACATTGGTGGACATTTGGGGTTGTCTCCACCTTTGACTATGCTGCTGTGAATGTGAATGTCCCAGCTTCTGTTGAGTCCCTGCTTTCAGTTCTTTTGAGTATAAACCTAGAAGTGGAGTTGCTGGATCAAATGGTAGTTCTGTGTTTAGCTTTTTGAGGAACATCAAACACTCCTGCATCTGCTGCATCATTTCACGTTCCACCTGCAGTGTGCCAGGGTTCCTATCTCTCCACATCCATGCCAACACTGGTTATTTTCTGTTAATTTTTTTTTTTTTAACAATAGGCATCTGTGTTAGCTAGCTTTTCGTCACTGTGACCAAGACACTCGACAAGAACAATTCAGTGGAGGAAAAGTTTATTTGGGGCTCAGAGGTTTTAGATCATGGTCATCCAGCTCCATTCTCTGGGCCCGAGGTGAGGCAGAGGAGCATCATGCTGAAGGGAGTGGCAGAGGCAAGCTGCTCAGGACATGGCAGCCAGGAAGCAGAGAGAAGGAGGGAGCCAGGGGACAAGTTGTATGATCCCCACAGTGTGTTCCCATCGACCCACCTCCTCCAGTTGTGTCCCACCTGCATACTGTTACCACCCAATTAGCCTTTTCAAATTATTAATCCTAATCCTCTGAGTAGGTTACAGTTCTTATAATCTAATCATTTCACCCCTGAACATTCCCACATCAACACAGGAGCTTTTGAGGGCCATCTCATATCCAAACTGTAACTCCATGCTAGTTGGCAGGGGAAGTGGTCAGATGCAAGTTTTTGGGGGTGGGGCGAGTACTGGGGATTGAGGGGCACTCAACCACTATTTTGTATTTCATTTAGAGACAGAGTCTCCCTAAGTTGCTTAGCACCTTGCCATTGCTGAGGCTAGGTTTGAGCTTGTGATCCTTCTGCCTCAGCCTCTCAAGCCTCTGGGATTACAGGTGTAATGAAGCTTTTAAAAAACAGATCCCTGTTTCTAGTCTCAGAGTTTTGTAGCTGCTGGTTCCTCTGTCTGAATCTTGCTTCCTCCCATCTTGCTTGGGTAATTCCTCATCCTGAGGGTGTGGGAACTGCCTCTGCAAAGCCTTCTCTGGTCCTCAAACTGACTTATCCCCCTTTTAATCTCTTGCCTATTATTTTGTTCATTTCTTTCTTTTTTTAAGTTTTATAACTTTATTTGTCAATCAGCAGTTAGTTTTCATCCACATTGACTGTGTGTAGATTTTTGAATGTGGTAACAAGGATGCAGGTTACCCAAAATGGAGTTTGTTTGGTGAATCTTCATCTTCACCTTTTCTGGACAATAGCACACGAATACAATATGGGACATTCCTTGTTCCTTTGGCCCAGACAGCTGTTGAGCCTGGTATCAATTCGCACATCTGGAGTTCCCATCTCCTTCATGGCAAATTTCCGGATTGCTTTGAGTGTCCAAAGAGCACATCTCTTGAAGCCCACTCCACAGATGCGCTTGTGATGTTGATGGTGTATAGCTGGGTCTGGACCTTGTTGATGGCAGAACAGCCCTTCTTCTCATCACCCTGCTGTGCAGGAGCCATTATGCCAGGCCCAAGTTGGAAAGGAAGGGTGCGAAGGATTGTATTCTGTTCATTTTCTCTGCAGCTCTTGCCATAATTTCTATTACATAGCAGTTAATTCACTTTTCAAACTGCCATTAACTCCAGGAGGGAAAGGACCCTTTTGGTATAGCCTTAGGCAAACCTGGCTCTGAGCCAAGGGACTGGTACATATTAGGAGCTCTGTCAACTGTGCCATGAAATCCTGGGTTGCCTGGTGCTCATGTTTATGTCCAACTGAGGCTGAACCAAGTGCAGAATCATGGTGAAGGTGTTGTTGGTGGGAGAGAAAACATGTGAGCTGGTAAAGGCAGAAGGTAAAACAAGGGCTTTGACCTTCAGCTTATGTTCTGAGCTGACTGAAAGGAAATGATACATTCATGCTCCTCCTGCTAGAATGCAGGCCGCCTCCAGGGGTCAGCAATCAACAGGTTTGTTCAGAGCAGGCCTCTTCCTGAGATTGTGTCCTGCCTCTATCACTTTCAGTATAGTTTCTTTCATCTGCATAATAGAGATCATGATGTTACCTACTCTTTCGACCTGAGGTGAGTATTAAATGAGTTACTATATATAACTTCTAGCAGGGCCAGGCACATCAAAAGCTCTCAATCGATGGTAGCTATAATTTATTAATTCTCACTCTCACGCTAGAGAGACGTGGATTTTAAGTGAGGATTAGAGAACACTGATAATTGCTTCCTTCTGTCTAATACCTGGCTCTTGAAGGGGCTGTCTTATCTCTCCTTCTTTACAGGTCCAGAATTTAGAGAGCTCTAATTTTTGGTTTCTATTACCTCTCTAGGAATATTTTCTGCTATATGGTATGGCGGCAGGGGTGGGGGTGGGGTCACTAACAATAATTTTACCAATATCTCACCAAACAGGAGAATCTGGATAGATGGGAGACTCTGGCTTCCACTGTGGAAGCCCGAGAAACGGTGGGTTCTCCTTCTTGACGTTGGATGCTAGAGCTTGGGTTTATGACCCAACTGTGGGTATTGGGGTGTTTCTGCCTCAGAATCTTGGATCTTGGTGGATTCAGGCATAGGCCTAGGATCAAACAGATCTTCTTGGCAATGGTGGGAGATTTCAGGGTCCATGCATGAGTGTCAGGGGTGTTGATGATCATGGTGGCATCCTAGGCAGTCTGTCAGGTTTTGTCTGTTTTGTTTTATCTATTTAATTTCACATTGAAAAATAATATGCATAATAAAAACTACTAGTAATTCAGTAATAATTTGCTTTTTTAAATAATAGTTTTATTGGGCTGGGGTTGTAATTCAGTGGTAGAGCACTTGAGTCTTGCATGTGTGAAGGCACTGGGTTTGATCCTCAGCACCACATAAAAATAAATAAAGATATTATGTCCATTTACAACTAGAATTTTTTTTAAATAATGGTTTCATTGAGTTATATAACTCACATGCTGTATAATTTACCCATTTGAAATGTACAGTTCTTTGGATTTTAATCTGTTCACATAATTGGGCATGTATCATCAAATCAGTTTTAAAATACTTTTGTCCCCTCTCACTGATCAAACCCTCTAGCTGTCACTCCCATCTCTTCTTACTTCCCCCCCACTAGCACCATGCAATACCAGTCTGCTTTCTGTCTATAGATGACAAACTCTTCTCCAACTAGAATTTAAAGATGCACTTTCCTTACCTGAAGGCAAGGTTCCTGCTTAAGTCATATTAATTCTTGTTGCAAAACAGATTACCTCCACATTTAGCAGTTTGCTCTAAGTTTTGTTTTAAAAACAAAAACACATCTCCTTTATCATAGCTTTTTTGGGGCAGGAATTCAGGCCTGGCTTAACAGAGGCCATTGCCTCAGGGTGTTGCAAGAGACTGCAGTGTGTTGGCCAGGGCTGCAGTCTCATTTGAAGACTCAATGCAGGAGGGATCTGCTTCTAAGCTCACTCACTTTGTTGTAGGCAGGATCTGGTTCCTTGTGACTATGAGACTGAGGGTCTCATGGTATAGTTTAGATATGATGTGTCCCCCAAAAGCTCATGTGTGAGACAATGCAAGAAGGTTCAGAGGTGAAATGATTAGATGATGAGAGTTATAACCCAGTCCCCTAATAGGGATTATCTGGTGGTAATGGTAGGCAGGTAGGGTGGTGGGTATGATTTTGGAGTATATATTTTGTCATGTCCTGAGCTGATTTTTTCTACCACACATTTCTGCCACGATATTCTGCCTCACCTTGGGCCCATAGCAACAGAGTCAGCCTTCTATGAACTGAGACCTCTGAAACCATGAGCCCCAAATAAACTTTTCTTCCTCTGAAATAGTTCTTGTCAGGTCTTTGGATAACAGCAGCAAAAAAGCTGACTGAAACACCTCATTTCCTTGCTGGTGATTGGTTGGAGGAACCCCCAATTTCTTGCTGTGTGGGCCTTGCTTCATCACAAACAGCTTGAGAGAATCTGCTAGCAAGTGTTTTGTAACCTAATCATGGAACTGGCATTCGCTCAGTGTTGCTATATTCCTTTGGTAAGAAGCAGGTTACTTACGGGGAAGAGATAGCACAAGGCCAGGAGGTGGAAAATGGTAGGGCCGTGTTGGAGGCTGCAGGCAAAGGCCTGTCCTGCAGACCTCCCTGGAGTTCTCCAGCTACCTGACATCTTTTTAATGCATTTCTTTTTTCTTTTTTCTTTTTGTTTTGTTTGAGCTAACCACAGTCTGTAACTCGTTTGCATCCAGGACATTATACTTGTTTGTTGGTGTTTGGTCATCTTGGGATTCTGGTTTTTATTGACCTTTCTGTGAGAGGCATAGCTAGATGGTAAAGGTTTCAGTGTTGCTCATTACACCTTTTTGTTTTCAAAGTTATCAATTCTGTGTCGATTTTATCACCTGAGAGCCAGCTAGCCAGCCCCTACCAGAAATTTTGTTTGAATATTAATCGGCATAAAGACCACAGCAGAGAAGAACAGAGACTTGGCCCCATCAAAACAGGAACACTGAGTCCTGTTAAAGGGACAGTTTATAAATCCTCAGATCAGCTTGGGGTTTTTGTGGTTTATCCTCATTTGAATCAATCAGAGGGTTGCTTTCCTCCCAAGAGGGTTTGTAGGATTTAAGCCTCAGAAATCCAAACTAGTTTAAATAAGAAAAAAGGATTTGTGGACTATCGTAGCTCAGAAATATACTAGGGAGGCCCATAGGATCAAAGAGGAACTGCAGAGCTCCTGAGCCTTCAATCAGTAGCTCAAGGCCAATAGTTCTCCCTGTGGCTCTCATGGATACCTCTGTCATCTTTGTGTCTTCCCTTCTTGGCCTCATTCTTTATTATTGCAAACAGCACATCTTATCTTGGTGATATGTGACCTTGGTTAACCCTGGATTGGGCTTTGAACCAGAAGAAAGAGAAAGGTTGGGTCAAATGTTTATTCTCATTATCAGGAAGATGGGGTACTGTTCCAGGTCAGGCCTGGATTTCAGGAAGGACCATGGAAAACCAACTTCCACTACTGCCCAGTTCAGTCTTCAGTTTGAGCTCTTTGTTAGTGTCTTGGACATGGACACACCGTTCATGTACATAACTCCTAAATTTTTGGAGTTTCCCCAAAGGATAAGACAAAGCCACAGTCTGTGGTAGTGGTCTGACTGGGAAATGTAGGTTGGAGTGATTCATTTGGGGGCCGTGCTTTTCATGGAGTCTTCAAATTAATTTGATTGCATCTAAGGTCTAGTGTCAGCCCACTGGCAAAGTAGAGTCACATTAAATTTTTCCATTCTAGATTTTACTTGTCTCCTAACTACTTGACAGCTGAAAAAAGTTATTAGTAGAGACAAGAAGGCATTAGATGACAAGGAAAATAACTATCCATTTCATGGACTCCTGACTAAGGTTGAATTATAATAACAAAGATCAGAGCTTTTTATTTGCTGCACTTTCTGTGATTTGTGGGCAGATTGTTGTTTGTTTTTTGCTTTTTAACCTTTCAAGTAAGGGATGATTTGTGAATGTTTCATTTCAGAAAACAACGTATATTCAGGGACTCACTCATTCATCTCAGGGCTAAGACTAAATCTTGTTTTCAGAACCGTCAAACACTTAACTTTTGGAAGATGTAATATTGGGCTCCTTTTAAATATGTATATTTATATATTTGTGTATATTGATCTAAGTTGCCATAGAATTCTTCCAGAGAAGTGCTATGGTGGGCTCTCTACATATGCATTTTGGCCTGGGACTATTTACAGCTGCTTTCACAGTTCAAGGCTTTTTTTTTTTTTTTTTTTTGCAAATCACAGCTCACGGCTAACAGCCTGACACTTTCTCTTTGGCAGTTCTTTATGGAGGGCCCTGTCTATGTTAAGTGCTTGAAGGAATTTTGTAGAGCCCACATTCCTATGGTCTGGGTTAGGGCTCTCCCTCCAATAAGGAAGCAGCTCACTTTTACATTACATTGAGATCCAATATCCAAGATGACGGTAGGGGGTGGGGAAGAGAAGATAAAACTTACTTGATGTCTCCTGGAGGCAAAGACTAGTATAGTGGTCAGGAACTCTCATTTTACAAACCCCATAGAGTTGTAAGATAATCAGGTAAAATATTTAGCATTATATGGGCACATTGCTTTGCCACTACTATAGTAGTTACAATTATCTCAATAGTCATCATTTTTGGGTCCCCGTGCTTCTATTTTCTACCATGGACTTATTCCACTCCAGGCCTCCAGGCAAAGAGCAAATCACGACTAACACCATCTCCACCACCATCGCCACTACCACCTTTATCTCCACCACCTACACCTACACCTCCATCACCACCATCACTACATCCTCTACCATCACCGCTATCACATTGACCACCATCACCTCCATCACCACTACATTTATCACCACTGACATCTCCACCACCACCTCCACCACCATCACCACCATCACTTCTACCTTTATCACCAACACATCCACTACCATCGCCACTACCACTCCTACCTCCAACAATACCACTACCTCCACCTCCATCACCATTATGACCATCACCACCATCACCATTATGACCATCACCACCACCATCTTCACCACCACCTCCACCACCATTGCCACTACCATCTCTAACTCCACCACCATTGCCACCACCAACCACCTCCACCTCCATCACCATCACCACCATCACCAACAGTAGCAGTGGTGGTATGGGGGTCTCTGGGAACAAGACTGACTTGAGTTGAGATGTAGAACTTGCCAACCAACTTCTTAGAGATGCTGCTCCTCAACTATAAAATGAGTACAACAACACTTGTGATGAGTGTGAGAGATGGACATATGTTTAAGTGTGTGACACCCAGAAAGCCCCACTGTAGAAAAATGTCCCCAGTTGGCCATCTTCCTACCTCAGGCCCTCATGATGGTATAAGTGAGGATCTCTAGAAGACAAGTCTTGCTGTCCCTCTGGTCAGCCTTATCCCTATTCTCACTGGCCTTGAGTCAGACTTCATTGCTGTTAAGTCTGGCCCAATTTCCTTCAAACCAATGCCTGTGGTCCCATGATAATAGGCACAGCCACTCAGAAGTATGCTGTTCACATAACACTCACCCTGGCATGGGAGCCAATGAGGAGGCAGAACAGAGATCAATCTCACTGCAGAAGTGAGAGGCAGGCCTAGATCACATATGCCTGCTCATATATTTGTGACTTTGCATCAAGGTCAGCAAGAAACAATAGCAAATTAAAGATCTGTTTGATATAGAGGGGGAAATGACACTTAAAACCTCTTGAAGTCAGGTTGAAATTTCTCTCTGCTTCTGTCTGGTACTGGAAAGCTACCAATCAATAAAAAGACTTCTCAAGTTACTAATTCTTCACGTTGCAGATTCTTCCTCTGATGTCATTTCACATGGGTTGCTATTCAGGAAGGGAAGACACATGGGGATATTGAAGGGCTCAGTGACAATTATTGACATTCTCTCTTCTATGTCTTACAGCCTACTTCTGCTTCCTCCTGACTGCTCTGGGTGTGACAGCTGGTGCCCATCGCTTGTGGAGCCACAGGTCCTACAAGGCCAAGCTGCCCCTGAGGATATTTTTGGCTGCTGCCAACTCCATGGCTTTCCAGGTGGGAAAGGAGGGTTTCTGCTGAGGGGACCCAGTGTAGAAGGCAGTGTGGGAGGAGGAGAGGGGTGGGCTGACACTCTCCACCCTGGTCCTAGTCAGTGCTCAGGCCCCAAGCATTCTCCGTCCCCATTTTTTCTAGCATTTATGCTAGAAACATGCCCTAAGCCCTCAACACTTGTCCAGCTTAACCAGGGGCCAAGTTCTGTGCTGAGCATGTGCTATATATATCACATTTGATTCTCACAAGAGCCTCATGAGCCAGATGAGGAAATAGAAGTTTGATGAAGTTAGAAAACTTGCCCAAGTTATAGGGCTAAAATCCAAGGTGGGCAAACACAGGTCAATCTGACTCCATAGTCATTGTTCTTACAAATCAGTGTCCTGAGTTTACCCTACAAGGCCTTGGTGGAAAGGCTTTTTGACCCAGTGTTGGAAGACTCAGGGATTCTGCTCTGAGGGTTGCTGGTTGTGAATCAGTCCTCATCTCCACTTTATTCATTTGTAAAAATAAAGAGTATGATTTCATTTGCAGGGTTGTTATGTAATCATTGAAAGTTCCAGGGACCTATCACAGTGTAAGAGGTCACCAGTGTACCATGATTGGGCCCTATCCTTTAGGACAATTCCAGTCCTAGACCATTTCCTACCACCTTGGGCACTTTCTGAGCTATTTGGATTTTGATTTGACCACAGATTTCCCCCCACTGCCCCTAATTCTTCACCTAATAATTCAGGCAGCACAAGTGGGAACAACTTGTTTCAAAGTTTCTGCCCTTATATGTGGGCAGATCAATCCAGGCTCCATTTATTTCCACCAATAGGAAGGAATGGTGATTCCTGAAGCTGCCTTTGGTTCCAGGGGAAGCAGACATCTCACAGCTGGCATGTCCACCCGCTTCCCTAGAACAGAGCCTGACCCTGAGCGTTTCTCTTGTGGCTATGAATTCATGTCCCTGGCTTTAGGATTCCCTCTACAGTTTCAGCTTTCACAGAGCAAACAGGACTTAACACGTAGATCAGTTTGGGAAACACAGTTGGTGATATGGATATGTAGTGGTTAGAGAATTCAGGCACAGTCAGAAATTAGTCCAGGGTCCTAGGAAAGACCCTACTACACACAAAGGAGAGCTTGGCTACTTCTTGGTTCCATGTTCTTGGTTCCCTGTTGGCAAAGGGAACTATGCTGCACTTTATTTTGAGTTTAACCATGTTCTTATTTCAATGTTGTATTCTGTTTATCATCACTTAGAAACTCATTGACTTAGTTCTGTGATGCCATTCAGGGCTGAACTCAATATTTTCATTTATTTTGTTCAAGCAGTTTATTATTTTTAACCTCCAGTTGCACATTCAAGTAGTTATAAAACATCCCTATTCTTGGATTTTTTTTTCCAAGATAAATAACTCGTGACTGAGAGCCTAAAACTCTGATTCTTATTTTCCCAGTGAAATTATTTGTTTGTAACTCAATATTTGAAAAACAAATTGTCCTTAACAAAACATCACATAACAGAATATTGGGCTGTGATTTTAACTTACTTGGGGAAGAAAATACATGGTACAGGGAAGTACCAAGATCCTTGGCTCTACTGTTTGCTAGATGTGCTGTTTGGTCTGCTTTTATGCAAATCCCAGGTTCTTTGTCTGCAAAAGGAGCATAATAATAATTGATAGGAGGATGAAATTAATGGGGGGAAAAAGCATTAAGCTTCTAATAGCATTCTATTAGTATTATTCTTCCTCTTGTGTTTTATGAGAATCCACATACTATCTCATTTCTATATTCTGGTAGCTATCATATAGAAAACGCTCACTAATTGTTAAATAAATTTAAAAAATGAATAGCTTTGAAAAACATTTTTAGAAATCATCATATTCGACTATGCACACTTCCTTCAAGACCCACATTTGTGGTGAATTTTTTTATTCATTCAACAAATATTTATTAAGCACTTAGTATAGGCACTGGGTCTAACAATGAACAGCACTCAAAATCCTTGCCCTCAAGGGGGCTTTTTCATCTAGTGATATATTAGAATTCCCAGAATATCTCAGTGGAAATTTCAGTGCTTTGTGGGTCTGGTGTTACATGACAATGTCACTAAGCAAAGGGTGTCTTTAAGGTAAGCATAGGGCTGGCTTCTATAACTATGTATATTGGTATCAGTGGGAAAGAACAGTCAGTCCAGATCACTTAATCTCCAGAGGAGAACAACCTGGAAGAGTGAAAAAATATGTGGTGATCTGCCCATGTAGGGTATTGACCCCCAACCCCAACTTAATGCAGCTATTGACTTAGTTCCCTTTGATGTTCTCCTGGATTTTTAAAGTGTCTCAAAGGTTCTCCCCACTTTCCCTCCATCAGAATGTCCATATCTTTAGCCAAAATGGTCAAGGCATGCCATAGTTATTTCTGAGGCTAGATGCTGCAAACAAGATCCTGATCATTAAGAACAATCTTAAAATTGGAACTTAAACATTTGAAGGTCTCTTTTCTGTTTCTTCTGTAGAGAAGATATGCATGAGTCAGGAAAAGTGGGGGCACTTTTAGTTTGAAAAGATGACGATGGAACAGGATTTCTGACAGGAACTGTAAAAACCCTCTAGCCCCTTTACTCCCTTGCATTCTGCAACGACCCCCAGAGTTCTGTCCTGTCCTTCTCCCTTTTTAATAGGATGTAAGTCAACCTAAAGATGGCTTGCAACTTCCTTATAATTTTGTCCTAGTCACTTGTGGACCCAGGTGAGGGATTCCTGCTGTTCAGTTGCCTCCAGTTTTCAGGAACAGTCATCAGGACTGCTTTGTGCTCTTGTGTTTGCACACTCACATCTGCTGGCTGCACTGACTGTCTTGTGAACCCAGTCCAATTAACAGCACCTGCTAGATGCTTCATCCTTCTCAACGATGGCCCATTTCCTCATCGGGTCATGAGACATAAGATTTAAAGATGGAAGTGACCTTAGGGAATTCAGTCTAAATCCTCTTATCTTTATAAACAGGTGAACATGTAACTCAGAGAACATTAGTGACTTGTCAGTGGTGGATAGACTCAGACAGAAACTCAGGTCTCCTGAGCTTCCAGCTGGGGATCTTTTGGCTCACACATGGAAGTTCCTATGTGGTGTCCTACAGTGTGATTTGCACACAGCATATGGTTGGGTCAGTTTTTTTTTAATCCACTCTGAATAGCCTCTGTCTTTTTGGAGGGTGGATATGATCCCAGGCCCTGATGCATGCTAAGCACATGCTCATTTGTGGAGCTACATCCCCAGCCCAAGTCTCTATCTTCTAACTTAGACCATCACATTTAAAGTGACTATTGATACAGTTGGATTAATATCTACCACGTTCCTGTCTTCTATTTATTACCCTTGTTCTCATTTCCTATTTCTGTCTTCTGTTCTTTTCTGTCCTTTGTGATTTTTACTGATTTTTGCATGATTCTATTTTCTCTCTTCTCTTAGCATATCAATGACACTTTAAAAAAATTAGTGGTTTCCTAGAATTTGCAATATATCTTTACAATTAATCCCAGTACACTTTCAAGTCATACTATACCATAGAGCACTTAACCTAGCATGCTTGAGACCCTGGGTTCAGTTACCAGCACCTCAAAAAAAATACTATACCACTTTGCAGTGTTGCAAATACCCAATTCATTTATCCCTCCTGACCCTTATACCATTGTTGCCATTCATTTTTATTTATTCTAGGCTAAAATCACCAGATGCATTTTTGCTAGTATTATTTTTGAGCAAACTGTTATGTTTTAGACTAGTTAAGAATTAAAAATATGTTTTTATTTTATCTTCATTTGTCCCTGATGCTCTTTCTTTATGTTGGCCTGATTTTTCTGACCTAAGTAATTTTCCTTCTGTTACCTTCATTGTCTTTGGTTTTCCTAGAAACTTCTTCTTGGGCTTTCAATTCTTTCCACTGCAACCTCTGGTAATGACCCCTAATGATGTGGTAATAAGGTGGAGGAAAGGGAAGCATTCTATAGGGATCTTGAACATCCCATGCAAGCCCATGAGCCCTAGCTATGGCACTGCTGGCAGGTAGTAGAACCTTTAGGAGTTGAGACCTAGTGGAAGAAGTTAGGCCATTGGGGATGTGCCCTTAAAAGAGATATTAGGACCCTGGCCCCTCATCTCATTTTTTCTTCCTGGTTGCCATGAGGTGAACAGGCCTCCTCTGCCACATGCTCCCGCCATGTTGTAATGTGCTGCCATGGTCCCAATGCCAATGTCCATGGATGGGAGCCTCTGAAACAGAGAGTCAAAATAAACATCTTCCCCTTATTACATTGATTCTCTCAAGTATTTTGTCACGGTCACAGAATGATGATTAACACAGGAAGCATTCTATGATTAGGTCTCAGTCTTTTAGTGTTCCTGAGTTGGGTATTTTCCTTCCCCTAAGTAATTAGGCTTTGGTAAGACTCCAGCTGGTTAGGCTCTGGTGAAGTAGTTTCTCTGAGTACAGGCCTTGTTAGGGAAAATGAAGAGTTCTGGCCATAATTCAAAATGGTTGATTTTCTCCTCCTCCTGCAGGAAACCCAGGGACATTTTTCAGAAATCAGAGTGAGAACAATTCATGGTAGGGTTGGGGTCCCCTAGGACTGGGCACCCTCAGGGGTTTTAGCTCTTAGGTTGACCACAATGAGCCTCCAGCAATCTATCAGTTATGGTTTCAAGTGCTCCAACCGGCACTGGCTCTAGTTCTGGGCTTTGCTCCTGGGTGTCTGCTCCCCTGATCCTCTGTGCTGCCTCTATCTAGTTTAGGGGGCAGCCATATGTCTTATGAGCTTGATCTCCAATAGATGTAAGAAGAGTTGTCTGCTTTCAGTTTGTCCAGCTTTTATCTCACTGTGAATGTGGAGGCAATGGCTTGCAGCTTGTTCTGGGTTACAGTGTGATTTGTGAATGGAACAAACTTTACACATAAATATGTTAAGTGAATCATGAAACCATGGGTCATAGACTTTGGCAAGAATATACAAGAACAACAACAGAATAGAGGAAGATGATTATTGAATGCTAGCCACATACCAGAACTTCATCAGGTACTTTATATAGTCATCTGAGAACATGCTACAAATTAGGTTTTCCTCATTTGACAGGTGAGAAAACAGAAAGAAAAGATGCTATGTGACCTGTCTAAGGATATATGGGTTTAAGTGACAGAGAGGACTTCCAATGCAGGTGGCGTACTCCAGAGGCCACCTGCTTCCTGCCCTGCCCTAATGCTTCTCAGAGCATCTGAATATATATTTATCCAGGCACCGGAGAACAAGACAGACAAGGTCCCTGTCCTCAGGATGTGCGTGTTACAGAGGGAGAAAGAGCAAATGAACACAAGCAAAGGAATAAACAAATATGCCCAGAGCAAGAAGAAGGCTATCAAGAGCTAAAATGCAGCTCTATGATATACAACACCAGGGAGGTGGTGCTCTAAGAAATTAGAGAATGTATTTTCAGTCACCTTTTTCATCACTGTGACCAAAAGACCTGACAAGAACAATTTTAGAGGAGGAAAACTTTATTTGGAGGCTCATGGTTGCAGAGGTCTCAGTCCATAGGCTCCATTGCTCTGGGTCCTTGGTGAGGCAGAACATCACAATTATGGCAGAAGAGAGCGGTAGAGGAAAGCTGCTCAGGAGATGGCACAAGGAAGCAGAGAGAGAGAGAGAGAGAGAGCTCCACTCTCCAGGGACAAAATATATACCCCTAAGGCACACCCGCACTGACCCACCTCCTCTAGCCACACCCTACCTGCCTCAGTTACCACCCAGTTAATCCCCATCAGGGGATCCATGCACTGATTAGGTTAAGACTGTTATAGCTTCATCATTTCACCTCTGAACCTCCTTCCATTGTCTCACACATGAACTTTTGGGGACACCTCATGTCTTAAACCATAACAAACGTGGTCAAAGAAGACCTTGCTGAGGTCTTAGAGCTGAGACCAAAAGGACAGAACAGTAGGGTAAGAGCATTCCAGATAGAGGGAGGAGCGAAAGGAAGTCTGGGACAGGTATAATGTGTTCAAGGAGCAGAAAGATGGGCAGTGTGACTGGTCCATGTTTGGGAGAAGATAATCATAGAAGAGGCCAGAGAGGGGGACAGGGGCTTTTTAGTCCAGCATGGAGTTTGGATATTGGACTAAATGCCATCATAAGGCACTGCAGGGTATTAGGCAGGGGAATAGCATGGCTTCGTTCATTTCATTGGTACAGGTAAGCCTCAGACCACAGTCATGAGACCTTGGAGTTTTCCTGCAAGATTCAGGATCATAGACCATCCCCAAAGGCTGGGTCTCTGTGGGTCATGCAAATCAAAGAGGGAGACTTAACCTCCTTGCTTTCAAGGAGGCCAGTGCCCTCCAGTATGTCCTGGGTGTTAGCAGCAGCACGTAGTGGCAGTTGGGCAGAAGAGAACAAAACACTGGAGCACTATTGCAGGTTCAAGAATCCTTGACCCCAAGTGGTTCTCTGTGCAGGATTTAGCTGTCCCTTCACAGATTCTGTTTCAGCGTTTGCCACCTGCCCTAACTATAAGCCCAAGCCTCACGTGTGCAGCTTTTCATCCACATAGCAGAAATGGTTTGTTTTCCTCCTTTCAAGATGGGTGGATGTGGCGAGTCGTAGTGTTTCCTTCTCCTGTGTAAACAGGCAGCCCCAGAAATGGTCCTGATCCAGATGCCCTGAGAAGCCTTCCTGGTTTGGTTTTGGAAGGCATTTGCCCCTCATGCCTCACTTTGTCTTTTTCCACAGCGTTTTGCCCTCTGGGGTTTATTTGGAAGTCAAGTGGAAAGAGCAAATGCTTGTCTCTGAGCAGCTTCTCTCATCCTTCACTTGTGATGAGGGGCCCTTATCGGTTCATCACAGAGGTGTTGCTGTATACCTGCTGCTTCGTGACTCCATCAATCAGGGCAGGAGCCTCTGACAGATGAAATGGTGCGAGCAGGAGGTGGGAGAGAGACCAAGGAAACTCTCCTGAGCCTGATATGGGAGGCACGGCATTTATTTTTTCTGTCCTTACCTGCAAGGATTGACTACACTTCCCACCGATAAAAAGTGTACCTTTTAAGGTAGAGAACAAAATCGCTCCTCCCCCCAAGATACCTCCCTTCCATCTTTGCTAGGAATCTAGGTCAGGGAAAATAGGTGAGATGAGAGAAATCACCTAAGGAAATGCACCTCAAGGGAAAGAAAGCGTGACAGCCTCACAGAGCCAGAGCACAGAAGGCAGTTCCAGATTCGCACGCACTAAGCAACAGGGATGGTCTCTTGTATCCCCCTCCCCTCCCCAGGTAGAGTGGAGCCTCTTTAGTGCAGATCATACTTGCTTTATACAATGCTTGCATTTCTGTTTCTAGGTAATTAAATTTTTGTAAAACAAACAAAATATTATTTACTTTAAAGGCACATAGAGAGTTTGCATTGGACAGAAATTCTTGGCAAAGTAGAGGGTACTTTTGCAAATAAATAATCACCAGATTTTATATGTTAATTTAGCTCCACTTGTATATTGCAAGAAAAATATGCTTGTTTAATAAGAGTTCACAGATAGTGCTGTCAGTTTGGAATCTTTTTGGTAATACTTTTAAGCTCACCCATTCATTCTGCCTATGATCATAAAGAAGGTCTTTAGAAGGTTATGAACAGGGAACTCCTTTGCTATGTGCTTTCTCTCCTGCCCATGCCCTCTTCTTCTAAAATCATGGACAGTTAGAGCTGGGGATCCTTAGAAGCCATGAGTCTAATGCCTTTTCTGATCATTGAAGAAACTAAAGCCTAAATGTCTGAGTTTAGTTGAGTTTTCCCCCAGTGTCTCCAGAAATGTTCCTGGGTGCTGAAGGAGGTGGTCACAGGGCAGTTCCTTGACAAACTACTTCTCCGGTACCTGCCACCAACCACTGGGCTGAGATGACACTTCGGTCACTGCTTATTCTCTCTTCCACTGCTTTCCTGCCAGACACTGTTATGTTGCTGCTTCTTTCGAGGTTTCCCAACCTCCTGATTATTTTGCATTTTGGATGATTTCTTCCCCAGCTGCCTTCATTTGCATTTCTCCTAAGCCAAATCTCATTGTGATAATTTCTATTCATATTTCTTTTTTTTAAAAGAGAGAGTGAGAGAGGAGAGAGAGAGTGAGAGAGAGAGAGAGAGAATTTTCATATTTATTTTTTAGTTCTCGGCGGACACAACATCTTTGTTGGTATGTGGTGCTGAGGATCGAACCCGGGCCGCACGCATGCCTGGCGAGCGTGCTACCGCTTGAGCCACATCCCCAGCCCCTCTATTCATATTTCTAATCTCTTTAGATCCATCTGTGTTATTTCTCTGGCCTCAATGATGTCTGCTGAACCTCCTAATTTAGTACCAGCCAAAAATGTTATTAACAAAATGCATAAGGCTTGTTTCCAGTCATTAATGAAGATGCTAAATAAACTAGATCTCACAGACACAGTGGGGCCTTCTGCTAGCTGCCTCTGTCCCTCCTGCTTGTTAGTTATTGAGCAGTTTTTCACCATGGATCCTGTTCACCCTGGTTCAGGCTCTTCAATCATCCTGTCCCAGTTCCTTCTAATGCTAACCAGAGCATTTGTTATGGGAATGTTTCAGGGACGGTTGTTTCAATGCCTTTATCAAGTTCCTAAGATAGAATATCTATAGGAGTCATTGAATCAACAGTTTTAATTAATGATAAAATTTATTGAATTTCGTATGCCAAATGGAAACTTTTAAGCTCGATTTTTTACAACTCTTTTAGAAAGCAAAAACATTTGATTATTTTTATCTTCTTCCTGTTGGATCTTTCCTTGTTTTGGATGTAAATCTGCTAGTTAATTCCTTTTGAATTTAAGGGTGCATAAAGCACTGTAAGCTGATGAGGAACACAAGAGCTATATAAGAAATAGTCCTTATTTTGAGACTTTACAATCTAATTGAGCCAGCTAGGCTTGTGTGCAATAAAGACAGATCCTTACAAGATGGTGCCAAGTTATTTTGCCCAAAGCCTCATGCTGAGCCTTAGTGCTGCAGAACTGACTATGGGCTGAGCAGTTGGAGAAATCCTAATGCAAAAGTGAGTTTTGAGTTGAACTTGGAAGGTGAAAAGGATTTGTCTAAGAAAGAAGGAGTAGATGGGGAAACATTTGTGAAAAGGTGGAGAGAAAGAAATGATTGTCACATTTCATCTAGAGCCACAGTGTAGTTGTGGCCTCTGTCTGATTCAGGAAGTAAACTGATGGTGTTTTGCAGATCTACACCCTGCATGACATCTCTTTTTGGATCTCAAACTCAGTATGCCAAAAACTGAAGTCACTCTACCTTCTCTTCCCAGATTATTCCTCTCCTAGGTTTCCCAACCAGGAAACTGGATGTTACACATGTTTTTTTCCAGTCAATCTTTTAGCCTGTTAGTCTCCCTTCAGTTCTGCTGTGAATTCATATCTTGGATCTTTAAGCCTCTTGTCCCTACCACCTCTAACTCAAGCCATGAGCCTCTCTTGGCTAGGCTACTAAACAAGCCTTCCAAACTGGAATTCTAGCTTCAGTGCTCGCCTTTCTTCATTCCACGGCCAGAGGGAATTTATTGAAAATTAAACAACTCTCTAGCAAACAAACCTGTCAGTGGGTTAGCGTTGCATTTGGAATGAAATCCAACCTCATTATCATGGTCTAGAAGGCCCTGCACGATCAGGCTGTTGCCTGCTGATTCTGTTTTCACCCAGTTTAGTGGCCTTCAGTACAGTTCTGATACTAACCACTCAGAGTCATCATCAGACCCCACAAGTTAAAGTGGAACCTTCTACACGACTGCCCCCATCTCAGACACCAGCTTCAAGGATGGTAGAATAGTAGTGAGTCCCTACTCTATTGATACTTCTGATTAACCAGATATAAAATTGGGGTTCCTATAATCTCCCAGGTTCAGTAATTCACTAGAATGACTCATGGGACTCTGGGCAGTACTATAGTTAGGACTGCAGTTTTAGTATGAAGGATGCAGCTCCTGAACAGCCAAATGGTATTGCTGCATGAGGCATAGTCTGGAAGGGTCCCTGCCTCAAAGTCCATCATGCCCTCTCCCCATGGAGTCAGGGCATGTCATCCTCCCTGCTCATCAATGTGTTAAGCTCTACTGAGCCTCGATGTCCAGAATTTTCATCAGGATTTCTTTGCAAAGGTGCGATTGATCAAATCATTTGCTATGTGATCAAACTCAATCTCCAGTCACTCTCTCATCTCAAAGTACGCACTCAAATCCTGTGACTGGTCTTTCTGGTGATCTGCTCCATCCTAAGGTTGTCTAGAGGCTCACCTAAGATGCTTCATTAGCATAACAAAGCTCTCCTATCTCTCAAGAAATTCCAAGGTTTCAAGCTCTGTGTCAAGAATCAGGAACAAAGACCAGATATACTCGTGATTATTCTATAACACTTCTCATGCCACTCACCCTAGCACCATGCTACTAACCCAGCGTCCTTCTCTGAGTTCCTAGACTGCTCCCAATGCTTCCCAGGGCCTCAGATGTTTCTCCATTCCCTCCCTCACTGCCACTCCCAAAGGTTTTCAATCTCGAAATTGTTCCATTAGGGAAGACTTGCCTATATCAATGTCTCCTCTTTGTTATTTATTCCCTGGAAGTCTTATTGATGTATTTCATAGCTCTAATCTCAGTCTGAAACTATTTTATTTTTAATTCATTTACTTTGTGTTTAGTGTTGACTCCTCTGTATAATGCAAACTCTGTACAGACATAAATAACTTTGCTTGTCCTGTCCTTCTTTATCTCTTGGCCCATAACCAGTCAGCAAATATTTGTCAAAAGATCAAATGGGAAAGCTAAGAATGCTGAGGCCAGCTGAAGATTTCTGATTTCCCCAGAAGGAGAAAATTTGGATTATTGAGAAAAGCTTTATGCAGAGTCTTTCAAGTCATGAGCAAGAGAAGGATAGGTGTTTGGGGAATATGAACATTGGGGTATGTTAGTAGCATCCGAAGATATTGTGGAAATGAAAAGACGAGGGACAGAGGTTATTACAGGAACCCAAGAAAACTGATGAAAACTTAAATCAGGGTGGAGGGAAAGGGAAAACTCAGATTTTAAATAAGGACATCTTAGAAAGTTTTCTTTTAGTTTTAGCTTTTATTTTGAAATAATATCTATTTAATTTTTTTTACAGAAAAGTTGCAAAAATAGTAGGAAGAATTCCTGTGTTCTCTTCACCCACTTCCACTGAATATTAGCGTATTGCCTCATTTGCTTTATTATTCTCTCCATATGTGTATGTATGTGCATTCATGTTTTTTTTTCTGAATCATTGGAGAGTAAATTACAGATACCATGCTCCTTTGTTCTTAAGTACCTCTGTGTGTATTTCCTAATAACAAAGACACTTTCACATAGAGCTAGTATACTTACCGAAGTTGGGAAATTTAATGTTGATATAATACTATATCTAGGGCCCTGGTCTGGGATCCAGCTCAGGATCATGCATTACAATGAGTTGTAACATATCTCTAGATTCCTTTCATCTGGAATGCTTCCTTGCTCTTTCTTTGATCTTATGACATGTATTGGCCCATTACTTTATAGAATGTCCCTCAGTTGGGTTTGCTCATATTTCTTCATATTGGTTTCTGTGAGTTTTTGCATGGACACTACATTAGTATTGTGTGCTTGTATGAATTTTTCCATTGTGTATGATCATAATGCACCAATAAAAAATATGGGAAACCCTCCCTACATTAGTGATCTTGTGTACTTCTTAGCATCATACTAGAGGGATATGAGAGCTAGGGATATAGCCCAATTGGTAGAGTGCTTGCCTCGCATACACAAGGCCCTGGGTTCAATCCCCAGAACCACACACACAAAAAAAGAGGTGCATGATATTACTGTGTCATACTACTGGTGATAAGAACTTCAAATTCTTGGGTGATATCCATCAGGTTTCTCCACTGTAAGATTGCTACTTTTCCTTTTGTAATTAATGAATAATTTATGTAGAAATATTATTAGCCTATGAAAATATTTTCTCTTTATCAAACTTTTACTCAATAATTTTAACATACATTGGTGATTCTTCCCAGATCACTTATTCCTATGACATTTGTTTGTTGGCATCATACAGTAAGGACATATGTAAAATTCTTCCTGTTTATTTATTATGAGCCCATGATTTTTTAATTAAGTGGATTATAATCCATTACTGTCATTATTTATTTCAATGCACAAATTATACTGCTTTTCCAGTGAGAGACCCTATGAATGGACTCCTATATCCCCTTTTGATAAAACCCATCCTTTTTAAAGTACTTTCTTTCTGGCACAATGGCACACACCAAGCCATCATGTACTTTTCCTACCCTAGTATGAAAGAGACATTTTTCAAGGGCTCTGGTTCCTTTTAGTGGGGAATAGCATTTAAAAAATTGAGATCTGGGATCTAAGTGTATTCATTGCTATGGTGGTGTCACTGTTTTCTACGCTGCTCAGGAGACTAGAATATGGTCACACCACTGACCAACAATCCCTCAAAAACTCAAATTGGAAATATTCATATGAGGACTGGCCAAGACATTTTAAAAATGTTTATTAAAAAAGCCAGATGTAGGGGCTGAGGCTGTAGCTCAGTGGTAAAGTGCTTGCCTCGCATGTGTGAGGCACTGGGTTCGATCCTCAGCACCACATAAAAATAAATAAAGACACTGTGTGTTCATTTACAACTAAATAAATATTTAAAAAAAAAAGCCTGATGCAGTGGTGCATGTAGGTAATCCCCACAACTCAGGAAGCTGAGGCAGGAGGATTGCAAGTTCAAGGCCAGCCTTGCTAAACAACTTAGAAACCTGTCTCAAAAAAAAAAAAAAAAATTAAAAGCACTGGGGATGTATCTTAGTGGTAGAACCCCCCCCCCATTCAATCCCATTATAAAAAGTATATCTATCTTTAAAAAGTGTAAAAATCTTATTTGAATACATTCTCATTATAAGAGATTTAAATGAAGAGTATGGGAGAAAATATGAACATCCATTTACTTTTTTGCAGTCTTTACAGTTCATCAGCAAAAACTTTTGAAACCACTTAGACTGGCTTTTCAACTCTCGCTCAGCTTTTAAAACTTAAGCAGGCCAAGAGCCACAGGAAGGCAAGGCAGCAGGTGGCAGCTTGCCCTCAGACAGCCACAATTTGCCAGGTGGTGCAGACCAGTGCCAGGCCCCTTCAGGGGACTTTCTGGACTATTCTTACAGATTGTCAGCATTATGTAGAAGGAAATCAGTGCTGACTCAGTATCAACCATGGGGAAAGCACTGAATCTTCATCACGGTTTGAATGGTCCTCTGTCCAGGCATCTGACCTGGAGGGGATTCAGTTCAGACCCCAGGGACAGTGGATTTCCAAAGAATCTTACAGATCCTAAGCAATGGAAGCAGCAGTGTCTCCCCTGATTTGACCCTTGATTAAATGTCTCTGTTTGTCTGTCTCTTTCTCATACACACACTTTCTATTTTAAAACCTTCCTATTCAAGCTGACATGTTGGACTTAGTTTCTATTTCACTACTGACTTGAAATAAAGATGTGTTATGAATAAAAGTGGAATTCCCTTTGGCTATGTTTTGAGGCCACCTGGTTAAGTTCTCCTTTTGGAACTTTAAGCAGCCACAAAATTGAATTAGGGGACACAACAACTGTATTAGTGTCTGGTCAGAAGCAAATATGTTAGGCCAGGGGAAAACCAAGCAATGATTCTGGTTTCAGATCTGTCCTGTGGAACAAGCCACACACTGTTCACTGAGCCTTCATCTTGCCCACTAGTGGAAATTCTGCGAGCCTTAAAAGACAGTTTTCCCTACTCCAGTTTAGATGACTAGAGTCAAGAATTTATTTTGAACTTAAAAGGAAAGTTGGGGAGATGTAGTTTTATAACAGACTTTGCTGGAGATTTTGAGATGAGTTGCCTTTGCTTATGTCCCAGGTGACACTCCAGGGCTTTGTGGATGGAGGATCAGTTTCAATGTCTTCAGTCTCAGCAGGTACCCCATATGGGGATGTTATCAGTCTTATCACTACTGGATGCATAGATACAGGGTGGGTTCAAGCAAGGTTGTTGCCACATCAGTCGAGGTGGGATTGGTTGATCAGTGCCTATGAGAACCCAGATGGAAGAAGGTGGACCTAAGGATACAGTAACTGACTGGATTGCTAGAATCTTACTGCTTCACAGAGTTTTTCTAAGATAGGACAGATGGAAGAAGCTGGGACATTTTCATCCAGGAATACAGAAACTTTTTTCAAAAAATAATGTCTTTTCCCCATATTATAAATGAAAAACCCACTTATAAAAATTTAGAAAATGCAAACTAATAGAAAAAATTCAAAATCACTCACAGTCTCATATCCCATAGAGAACCACTGTAAACAGGTTGAATTATACACTGCCTTTATTTTTTTCTGTTTAAACACATGTTTTTATGAAAAATCCACAGTGTACATATTATTTTGAAAACTATTTTCCTTTTTTACTGCAGATAGATAAGATGTTAATACTATACTATGAAGCTGTAAAATACTATATACTAGAATATTAATTTCATACAGTTTAGTTACATTATTATTTAAACTAGTTATATACAATATATACTACTTACATACAAAACTCTACTGTATCCTGCATAGTATATACACACAAATATATGCATATACATACACTATATATAATAGTCAATATCATACTATATATTATAGCAATGTATACAAGTCTCTTTGGCTATAGATAGAAAAGTTTTCCTCAAAATATAAGAAAACTAAAACTATGAATAGAAAAAGTCTTACACTCCAAGATGAGAGATTTGACCCAGAAAAGGAAGTGTTTTCACATCTCAATGTCAATGTAATACATGTGCCTCTCCAGCATGCATTATCATATACCTTGGACTATATATAAGAAAAAGGCACGGGGCTGGGGTTGTAGCTCAGTGGTAGAGTGCCTGCTTAGCATGTGTGAGGTTTAATCCTCAGCACCACATAAAAATAAATAAATAAAACAAAGGTGTTGTGTCCATCTACAATGGAAAAAAAATTAAAAAGAAAAGAAAAGGAAAAGGCAGACACCCCTGCTTTCCATGCACTTACAGTGTCTTCTCAAAAATGAGTTCTTCTACGTCTTTCAAGGACCTGGGAATGACTGCAGGCCTCACCACATTCTCTATATCTGTAAGGCTTGAAAACTACTTTCTACAGAACCACTTTCTCCTTCATCATTCTATGTCAGTTCATAACATGCTTTTTTGTTAATTTTTTTTCACTACAAAACTAATTGATGCTCTTTTTTAATAATTTCAGAGTATAAGAAAAAGCATATGGGGCTGAGATTGTGGTTCAGCAGTAGAGCACTCGCCTAGCACATGAGAGGCCCTGGGTTCAATCCTCAGCACCACATAAAAATAAATAAATAAAATAAAGGTATTGTGTCCAACTACAACGAAAAAAATATTTTAAAAAAAGAAAGAAAAAGCATAAAGTAATTTGTTCTCATCCTTACCCCTCAATTTCTCTCCACTGAAGCAACTCTAAGACTTTTTTTTATTTCTTTGTAGAAATTTTCTACATACAGATAAACTTTTTATGTATACTCTCTCATGCACACATAAACACAAGTAGCATTTAATTAATTACTATATCACAAGATATTCAACAAAATCCTATTATGTGGAAATTTGGGGTTTTCCCAAATGTTCACCACAGTGAGTATCTCTGTGGTTAAATCTTTGCACACAACCATGATTATTTCCCTAAGATAACTTCCATAGAATGACTTGCTAGATTAAAAGTATGCACAATTCAAGCCTTCTGATGTGTGCTGCCCATTTGCTCTTCATAAGGTTTGGGCCAATTTCCCATTCTCAACAGTAGGCAAGACTGAATTCTTAAAAACTAAAGTATAAGACACTTTAAGCCATGAGTTCCAGTGTGCTGGCTACTAGCTCTATGTGGCTACTGAATACTTGAAATTCGGCCAGTCCAAACTGAGGCATGCTACAAGTGAAAAATGCCTTCCTGCCTGTGCCTCTGCTATGCCCAGGACTCTTAGAACTAATGTAGGTCCCTTCAGCCTCCAATTATTTCTCAGGAATGATCGACAAACAAATGGCAAGTGTCTGCTTTCGAAGGCAATGGGATTGCTTAGTGAAGACTGTTATCTACCAGAACCTGTCATTAAGTATAAACTCTAAGTTGCAAATTTAATAATTTGTTAGAATGTGAGGCATCTGGAATTGCTGCAGGGTTAAACCCCATGCCCCTATGACACTGTGCACACAGGTCAGGCATGGATGGAATACGGATGGACTGACAGTGCTTTGTCAGCTCTCTGTGCTGGATTCTTTTTCACTTTTCTGTGAAGCAAGGGTGACAGGGTGACACACAAGAGTCTTAGACCAACATGATCAGCACTATGTAAACACAGAGAGGGAGAGAGATGATCCGGAGATGGCTGGGCCTAGACCTTGGCTTCCAGTACAGGGCTCTCCCCGTTTCCCAAGGTTGTTTGCCCCCCTCTTCCTCCTTTGTACTCTGCTTTCCCTTTTCCTTGTCTCAAAAGCACACAGTGACTGTACCAGGCACCATAGGTACACACAGCTGCTCACAGGCAGGCTCCTCCTCCACCCACGCGCTCACTCCCTGTCACTCCAGAGCAGAAGCAAAATGCAGATAAATTGGAAGAAAAAGGTCCGTGGGTCCAATGTATGAATCCTGCTATATTTCTGTCCTGTTGTTGACTCACATCTTGTTCTTTGAATCATTTTCTTCCACTGGATGCAGCTTTATAGTTTAAAACAAAACAATAACAAAGGACTACAAAAATATACCTTTAAGTATTTGGGGCTCAGTTGTGTGCTTGATTCTTTGGACTAGGGCCACAGCTCTGGCTTCCTTCCACATTCCAGTCAAGTGGCTTCTGACAGGAAGCTATCCAGGCAAAAGGAATTAAAATAAATACCTCTGTTTCAACTTGTCATCCTCATGCTTTTTTGTTTGTTTGTTTAGTTTTGTTTCTGCATAATGTTTAATTTTGTGAGAATAATGCCTCTTGGAACTCCTCACTTACAGTTTCTATAAACTTGCATGGAATGAAATTAAAGAGCTGATATAACCTTTTAACAAGAAAAATGAGAGTGCTCTTGAAAAGACTTTGCCCCTACACTAGAAGTATAAGGGCAAGGTCTTATTGACAGGAAGCTGAACTGAGAACTGGACAAGTGATAACTTTGCTCCATTGTTGTTTTGACTTACTAGATGAAAACCTTAGCTTTTCCATCTGTGAAGGGGAACAGAGTGTTCTCCTTTCTTCCTTTGTCATTTTCAGATGGGCACTGCAATAAAAGCCATAAGCTAATGCAAAAGGAATAAATTATGTTAGGTTGTAGTAATTGGATTGGCATTTGAAATTATTTCTCAAATAATAAAGTGCTCTCACTTTTCCCAACTACTGTGTTTAAATACACTGGCAAAAATCTAAAGACCTCTTTATATATTACAGTATGCCAGGCCATGATTTTTGCATAACACAGACTTCTAGGCATTCCTTTTCTTTCTTCATATTCAAAGCTGAGCATATACTTCCTACGGATTCTCTACTGCCTGTCCCTGTCTCTGTCTCTGTCTGTCTCTCCCTTACTCAAGGGATAAGCAACTTTGAAACGTTTTCATTGATGCTGTGGGATGAGTGAGTTGAGTAGCCGTCTAGTAACACTGGGTGAGCCTGAGACACCAAACACTCAGGAACCTCCTTTGGATTAAAAGAGATGTTGGAACTTTGAAAATGAAGCAATTCCTTCCCTTTTTATCAACAGCATGAAGCCAATAATCTATGAAATGGAAGAGTCCTACTAAGAACATTACCAAGTATTGAATATTATGGTATAAGATATTTCTACCATTTTCATAAGAAGAAAAGGCTAATATACTATATAAATTTTTATTTTCAGATTGATTTCCTTTCAAAGATAGTACTTCGATCACATTGCCTTTCAAATTTTTAAAGCATTATAGATTTTGTTTTTGGTCAGAGAGAAAGGGCAGTATTCGGGGTTGAACCCACGGATGCTTAACCACTGAGCCACATCCCCAGCCTTTTAAAATATTTTATTTAGAGACAGAGTTTTGCTAAGTTTCTTAGGGCCTCGCTAAGTTGCTGAGGCTGGCTTTGAACTCTCGATCCTCCTGCCTCAGCCTCCTGAGCTGTCGGGATTATAGGTGTACACTACCATGCCTGGCTAAAGCTTTGTAGACTTTTAAAAATTGGAAAAACTGGGGCTGTGGTTGTGGCTCAGTGGTAGAGCACTCACCTAGCACGTGTGAAGCACTGGGTTCGATCCTCAGCACCACATAAAAATAAATAAATAAAATAAAGGTTTTGTGTCCAACTACAACTAAAAAAACTATGTAAAAAAAATGGAAAAACTGAGTTTAAGTTGAAAGCCTGTAGCTCTCACAGACCCATGACTATAGATAAGGTCTCTTTAATTAGAACAGCCTAAATGCATCCATTCTTACCCTTGATGACTCACCCAGGACCTCCAGCCACCTAACAGCCTCCCAGAGTCTCCTAGCACAAGAGGGTCAGTAGGGTGATGCCCACCCCAGCTCTGGCGCCTCTCCTTTCTTGGGTTCCGTGAGTTTAAGTGAGGGCTGTCCTGTCCTTGCCAAGTAGAGAAGCACTGGTGAGTACTGCCTCACAGAGCCAAAGTCGCGTCCCCTCTCTTTCTGTTACACTGTGTTAGAATAGTCCTAAAGCAAAGTCATTTGTGCCTTGGGGTTTGGAGAAGTACCTCTTGGGGGTTTTTACTTACTGGCATCTCACTAGAAGCCCATTGAAGTGGGGGAGGCAGGCAGAGAGTTCTGTGTAAGAACCAACACCCCTTTCACACTCAAGGTCAACCCTCTCCTCTGACAACCTCATCTGAAGATGGGATCTCTCTTTCTTTACATAGGTTATCTCTTAGGAGGCTTCAGTAGCTCCCAGAACTTTTTTTCCAGGTCTCCCCTCTAGTTCACCCAACAAACCTGAACCCTTCTGCAATGGGCACATCTCACACACAAGCTGAGGATTCCCTCTAAGTGAGGATTTACTCTTGTTCTGATGAAACCCACCCAGACCTCCCTGCAGGATTGAACTTGAGGTGGAGGGACTGTGGGGAGAAGACGGGAGGAGAGTGGAAATGAGCCTCAGGACCAGGAGGCCGAGCAGCTTCCCAGGAAGCACCTGGGCATTCAGTCCCTTCACTCGGCCTCTGCATTCTCTCTGCAGAATGACATCTTCGAGTGGGCCAGGGACCACCGAGCCCACCACAAGTACTCGGAGACAGATGCTGACCCTCACAATGCCCGCAGAGGCTTCTTCTTCTCCCATGTCGGGTGGCTGTTGGTTCGCAAGCATCCAGATGTCATTGAGAAGGGGAGAAAGCTTGACGTCTCTGACCTGCTTGCTGATCCTGTGGTCCAGTTCCAGAGAAAGTAAGTGAATGCCCATCACAGAGGTGTCCCTCAGGGGCCAGGCAAAGAGAGCACAATAATACCTGGATAGCATTCTTCTCAAGCATTTTCCTAATGATTGGGTCTTATTTTCAGGATTTACCTCTATTTATTAATTTCCTTTTGCTCATTAAGTTCTCCCTGTTAGAAAGTTTATTTGGAATTATGAATTTCATTTATAATGGATTTATATGAAGCCCCAGGGATCTCTTCCTCCAGGCTAATCTTGCAGGGCTGATTTTCTTTTTTTTTCTTTTTTTATTATTTTTTTATTGGTTATTCAAAACATTACAAAGATTGCAGAATCACATTGGTTACACATCCACATTTTTACATAATGCCATAATAATAACTGTTGTATTCTGCTACCTTTCCTATCCTCTACTATCTCTCCTCCCCTCCCATCTTCTCTCTCTACCCCATCTACTGTAATTCATTTCTCTCCTTTTTTTTCCCATTCCCCTCACAACCTCTTAAATGTAATTTTGTATAACAATGAGGGTCTCCCTCCATTTCCATGCAATTTCCCTTTTCTCTCCCTTTCCCTCCCACCTCATGACTCTATTTAATGTTAATCTTTTGCAGGGCTGATTTTCTGAAACCTGTTTCTGTTTTCCTCTCTTCCCCATTGAAAGATTCCAGGGAGGGATGAAGGCAGAGTTTACTTCATTTTACTGACAATCTTGACTCCAACAGGACAGATTCTCTCCAGGTGTCCTGCTCTGTTCTCCTGAAGTTTTCTCCCCTTCCCTCCACTCACAAAGACTTTTCACTAGTAGGTTTCTGTGCTGAGAAAATAAGACTTCATAACAGGAAGCCTCAAAGCAGCTGTGTGCCACAATGGTGTGAGCCAAGTGTATTCAGTTGGTTAGTATTTGTAGGGTGATTACTTTCAACAAGCACATGACTATAATTGCTCTGGCAAGTACAGAGGCACCTGTTGTTCACCTCTCAGCTGGAAAGTTGGAATGTACTCTATCCATGTTGGTCTGGGTCTGCAAGGTTGGCTATGCTGAGACTATTTAATAAATGGGCCTATATGGCCTCTAAAGCAATGCATTTATGTATAAAAAAAGAGGACGACTTTTGGACCATGCTCTGCTCAGAGCTTTGTGATAAGATGGTAAGTGTTTACAGAGACCATCTCCACTGAGAGATCGGTGTCTTCTGAGGACTCATCTGTATGGAATTTGTTCAGGCTGAAAATGGAAATAGAGGCTGTGCCTTTGTCTGACACAAGTATCCTTGCATGAAAGTAAGAGTGGCCCAGAATGTGCTTGTTTTCCAGCACTCTCTCCTCTTGTGCTGGAGGGAGGGTAGAGAGAAAATGGCAGACGGTGGAGGTGGACTGGCTTGGATCAAACTGTACTCCCCACTTCCCAGCAAATGTATTAATACTGAGTCTCAAGTTCATCTATAAAATGGGAGTAACAGCTGGACATTGTGGTACACTTCTGTAATCTCAGAGATCCTGAGGCTTAGGCAGGAGGATCACAAGTTCAAGGCCCACCTCAGCAATTTAGCGAGGCCTTGTCACAAAATAAAAACTAAAAAGGGCTGGGAATGTGACTCAGTCATAAAGTGTCCCTGGTTCAATCCCAGTAACCATCCTCACTATCACCAAATGGGAGTAACAGGCATACTTAATCTCCTGCAACTTTTATGAAGATTTACAAAAATAAAACACAGACAGTGTCTGGCCCATCACAAGAGCTCCTGCATGTCACCGGTGATGGTTCCTGCATGTCACCGATGATGGTTCCTGCACAGGCACCTGCTGCTCTGGAGGGTCCCTCAGGTTTCCATCTCTGCTTCTGTTGGTTTCACCGGGGGTCTTCCCTGTGCATCAACACAGCTCTTTTTCAAGCAGACACACCCAGGATCAACAGCCAAAAGATTTAGAGCAGTTTCATTCAGTAATTAAATGATTTGTTGATTTTGGTTTTTCACCATGAGAGTAAAATCTTAAAGGTCATTAGAGAAAAAGCTAAAAAATTCAGAGAAATAGAAAAAATTGTCCAGAGTCCATAAACACAGCCACTCTTAATATTCTGTAGCGTCTCCTTTAATTTTTTACACATATATTTGATATATTTGGCATGATGGAAGTCACACTGCATATGATTTTATGTCTCACTTTTAACTTCAGATTATATTGTGGACACTGTTGTCAAAGCCTGCAGGAGAATCCATCAGTCAAGCATGTCATAGTTTATTCAACCGTCACTGTGTTGGATATGTATGTCATTTCCAATTCTGTGAAATAAATGATGTTGCTATACAATTAGTAATGCTTTGGGACAATCAGATTAATCTGAAGAGCTCAAATGAGAAGGCAAGGCTCTCTTGTTTTATTAACGGGAACTGAGCCGGATATAATAGTCTGGGTTTCCTAGATCATACAAATAGAATTTTTTTTCCTTCGTCTTTTCCCTTAAAAAAAAATGCTGACATCTGATTCATTATGTGTGGACTGGTGGTACATATATCCAAAGACTGTTTCTAAATGCAGGCTGAAGAACAAAGGCTATTTCAGCAAGTTCCCTAAATAGTTACCCGAGAACATCTTCCATTGCCAGTCAGGTGACCAAAGGGAGGTGCACCCATCAGAAATGATCCATTCACATCTTTGTTTCGCAGAGGCCCTGGAGCTCCCTGCTGGGCATTGATGCTGAGGATACAGCTCTAAAGATTGGCTTCTGTTGGGCTGGGATATAGTTCAGTGGTGGAGCACTTGCCTCACATGTATGAGACACTGGGTTTGATCCTCAGCAACGCATAAAAAAATAAACAAAATAATAAAAGGTATCCATCTACAACTAAATATATATATATATATATTTTTCTTTTACAAGAAGATTGGCCTCTGTCCTCCCAGAATTCGCAGAGGAGCAGGGAATCCACAGATTAATTATAATTATACCCTAGTAAGAGGAAGCCTGCAGAATAGTACAGGACACCCTGGGAACATAACTGCAGGGGACAGGAGGGGAGGGACAGCCTTGTGGGAGCAAGTAGCCTCTGAGCTAGTTGGAAGATGAGGAGATGGTCAGGGGAAGATGGGGCAAAGGCTGTTTAACACACTTGCCATTTCATAGAGCTATACTGAACCACTGGACCTGAGCACCAGAAGGGAGCTCATAAATCATTAACCCATGCCCTCTCTTTTTCCTGTTTTGTGTATTTTTTATATGATGATCAGTCAGGTACAAAATCAAAAGGAGACACAGGAGAGGCCCAGTAAAACAAATCACATTACATTTACTGGTACTTGGAAAAAGAAGCTTGGCATAGTACACTGGGGTGACATGGGGAGGCCTCAGTGTGGTCAGAAAGCAGCAAGCAGAAGCCGGGTGAAAGAGTTAAGCTTTTATTGTGGTTTCCTGGGGAAAGAAAAGGAACAGTTCAAGATAGGGTGGTCTGAGTAACTTCCACAGGCTCTGAGCTGTGTGAATGGTCCCTGGTTGCCTGAAATCATTAAGGTGGAGGAAGACCGACTCCTTGAGTTCCTGGGTCAGACTGAGGAGGCCTGGCTCTGATTTGTACATTGAAGGGACCAGCTCCAGGCTGGGACCATAGTTGTCCCTTAGGATTTAGGATTGGCTAGCCTCAGGAAAGGCAGTCTCTCCCCAACTAGAAAGATTTTTAACATGTCAAAACATCATAATACATAGAAAATTTTATATATATATATATATATATATACACACACACACACACACACACACACACACACACATACACACACACACAACAACAACAACAACAACATCCTATGAGAATACTAATAAAATGTAGATAGAAAGCTGGGGCTAGACATACCTGCATCTCAGATCATTTGTTCGATGTTCTTTCGATCGCGTCTCACTGCTTGAAAGGCATACAGCAGTTTTTAGATATACTTAGAAGCACTCATGGCCTTTGGTACTTATCCAACATAGAGATCCATGATCCAAAATAAGGCGTAGAATCGCTGAACTCAATGAAGAAAGCTTCCAAGAAGCACAAAGCACTGCAATTGTTTGTTTTTTTCCTGTTCACAAAGCCAGTTTTACTGGTTCTGTCAGTCAGGCCACGTGGAAGAGACAGGTTCTTTGCAGGAACTGAAGTCATTGTGTGATGGGTGGGAGCTGAAGGGGAGCATCTTCTTGTTAGCATCATTGTCACATCAGATCTCAGTCCTTGTTCCCCTGGGCTGAGTGGAGGGCTTCCTAAGTAACAGAGAAAGGTGCCCACCTGCATTTGAGGCACGGTCCAGGGTGACTTCAGCGAGGCACCTTATAGAGTTCTCTCCGGCCAAATTCCCACCTGCTCCTATCTGGTTCTTGGAGGGCAGCTGTCCCTTTTTGAGGTTGGGTGTTCAGACTTTGTAGCGGACTCTCTGCCCTCACAGGGCGCAAACAGATCCAGCTAAGTGCCTCTTGGAGAGTCTCCTCATCCACAGGACTGCACAAATGATCGAGACCCAGGACTCAGAGGGGCTCCTCAAGTCCACTCAGCACACAAGCACAGACATTGCAGTTGATTGATAAACTTGTGCTTAGCCATCCTAATGACAACTTGCCACAGACAGAAGTGGCAGAAAGCCAGGCTTAATTGACTTTCCATTATATGGTCTAATGAAAGAAAATAGTCCCAGCATTAAGAGTAACAGGAAAATAACACAGTTTAAGCTGTAGTCCCAGACTTTTCCCCTAAAAGACGATTTTCCCAGATATAACAAGCTGCTAAGGAGGCTACTTCCCGATTTGCTGTATTATCAAGTTGTGAACGACGAGCATCAGGAGGTAAAAGGGAGAGAAGCAAATAGCATCACCTTTAGACCTTGGTAACTAGGGCCCCTGCCCTGGGTCTTGTGCCTTAAATGGATGAGCTTCTTCTCATAGGTTGTGAAGATCACAGGACTAAAGGAGCATGCACCTGGAACATTCTCTGATTTGTAGACCATGGCTGGGTTCCTAGGATCTTAGAGTTCCTTGCCCAGGTGGTCCTGAGCTCACTTCTGGAACCTACACCAGTCTCTCCCTGGGTTCTGTCTTCTTGGTAGGAGGTATGTGTGCACTCTAGGCCTGACAGGTGGCCAGAGGACAGGATTAGCCTGGAGAATCAAGTTCAAAAACGTGAGCTTAGATATCCACAAGAGTGGACAGAGATAGAGGTGGCAAGAGAAGGAGGCAGGCCAGGCTGGGAGCCTCCACCTGTACCTTGGCCTAAGGTGGGCCAATGTTGGGATGAACTTGGAAATGAGACACCCTTAAGGTGGAGAGTAGGTCTAGCAGTCAGGAGGTGTGTTTGGCTTCAGCAAGATAGAAGTTTATTTCTATAACAATAAAAAGAATTCTGGAGGGGAGCGCTACCAGGTCAGTAGAGAGCTGGGTTCTTTTATCTTTCTGCACATCTTTAGCATGTGGCATTCATCTCAGTGCCATGTCATGGTCCAAGTGGACTACTAAGGTCCAACCAGAAGGAAGCCGGAGAGGCCAAGAGGCACACTGTGGAGTCACCTTTAAGGAGCCTTTCCAGAAGATGTGCTCAGCTTCTCCAATTACCTCTCACTGTTCATATTTGTGCTTAAGGGAGATGGGGAAATGGATTCTCATGGTTAATATGTTTGAATAAAATTCTGATTTTTTTCCTAAGGTAGAAAAGGTGAATAGATATGGGGTGAGCACTTAGCAATAGTTATTTAGTTGTTCTGCCTTAACACAGTAATTACTCACTCTTATACATTTTGTGTGTGTGTGTGTGTGTGTGTGTGTGTGAAGCAAGAGGGTAGCCTTCCTGTCTCCATTTAGTGAGCAGAAACTAGAATCTTAAATGATTTTATTGAGATGTCAGAATGAAGATAAAACCCAGAGACTGTTTTTCCTAATGCTTTGCTCATTCCATTGATTCTCACTTTAGGAAAGAAATTCTTTTCAAGATAATAAGCAGACACAGTCCTATGCATTTTGAAGTATCCAGGAAGGAAGCTAATCCAGACACATAAAACAAGGTCCTTGTCTCGTCACCATGGTGATGGGATGAACAAGAGAAGGTGGATAGAATGATTCAGAAGAGGGAAAACGCTTCTGTTCTGGTGCACTAGGAAGATAAGAAAATGTAGAAATACTGCCATTCCAGGAAGAAAGGCAATTGAGTTCGAGTTGTCCCCTAGTCTGTGATTATGAGTCCTTTATCCCCTTTAAGAATGAGAATCACTTCTCTCAGGGACACTTTCATTTTTTTTTATTAAAAAAACCTTCATTTTTTAAGAGAAAATTTAAATTTACAGCACAATTGAGAAGGTTCACTGAATTCCCATATACCTCTGTCCCCACCTGTCCCCCATCGTCAACATCTCTCACAGAGCAGGCTTTTGCTACAACTGATGAGTGTACATTGACACATTTGGAGTCACTCTAGGAGGTGTACAGTCTATGGGTTTGGACAAATTTATAATGGATTAAATAGCCACGGTTTTTGAGTCCTGCAGAGTCTTTTCACTACTGTAAAAGTACTTTGTACTCTTTCTTTATTCCTCCTGCTCCCACAACCCCTGGGCAACTACTTATCTTATTTTCTTCATGGTGTGGCCTTTTCCAGAATATCATATAATTAGAATCCTTTAGTGTGAAGTTTGATTTCTTTCACTTAGTAATATGCATATAAACATCCATGCGCAGGCTTTTATATGAACATCAGTTTTCACTTCCTTTGGGTAAATACCGTGGAAAGTGACTGCGGGATTGTATGGTAAGAATATGTTCAGTTTTGTAAATAATAGCTGAACAGTCTTCTAAAGTGTCATTATTATTTTGTATTCCTCTTAGCAATGAGTTTCTGTTGCTCTGTATCCTTACCAGTTCTTGGTGTTGTCAATATTCTGGATTTTAGTCATTCTAATGGATGTATAGGTATCTCATTATTGTTTTAATTTTCATTTCCCCTATGACATATAAAGTAGAACCTCTTTTCATATACTTCTTTTCCATCTTTGTATCTCTTTTTATGAGGTATCTGTTAAGATCCTCGGCCCATTTTAAAATTGGGTTATTTGTTTTCTCATTGTTGAGTTTTCAGAGTTCTTTGTATATTATGAATAATAGTCCTTAATCGGATAAGTCTTATAAAAACATTTTCCCTCAGCCTGTGGCTTCTTTTCATTCTCTTGACAGTTTCTTTTGCAGAAAACTTTTACATTTCAATGATGTCCAGTTTATCCATCATTTTTTTTTCTTGTGGACTGCGTCTTTAGTGTTGTATCTAAAAAGTTATTTTCCAAATCTAAATTCATTTAGATTTTCTCCAGTGTTACCATCTAGTAGTTTTGTTTTTACATTTAGTTTTTTGATTTACTTATCTGTGCAGGGTGTAAGGTCTGAGTCTATATTCATATATATATATATATATTTGCACGTGAATGTCCAGCTTTTTCAGCACTATTTGTTGAAAAGATTGTCTTTTCTCCATTGTATTGATTTTGTTCCTTTATTAAAGATCATTTGGCTATATTTTTGTGGGTTTATTTTGGGGCTCTCTATTCTGTTCCATTGGTCTATTAATTTATTCTTACAGCAATACTCCACTGTTTTGATATTTATAATAAGTCAAATAATGTTTGTCTTCCAACTTTGTTCATACTTTTCAATATTGTGTTGACTATTCTGGGTCTTTTGCCTCCACATGTAAACTATAGAATCACTTTGTTAGTATCTACGGAAGAATTTTAGTTTTGATTGGAATTGCAGTGGATCTGTGGATCAGGTTAGGAAGAACAGACATATAGGCAATATTAAGTCTTCCTCTCCATAAGTATGGGATAAGTCTCATTTATATAGGTCTTCTTTGATTTTTTTCATCAGAATTTTATAGTTTTCCTCATATAGATCTATACATATTTTATTAGATTTATATCTAAGGGTTTCATTTTGGGGGGTCCTAATGTAAATAGTACTGTGTTTAAAATTCCACTTCTTTATTGCTGGTATATAGAAAGCCAATTGACTTTTTGATATGAACCTTGTAGTGAGTGGCAACCTTGTTATAATTGTATATTGATTCTTTTGTGATTTTTTCAGATTTTCTACAAAATAGGTCATGTCGTCTGTGAACAAATATAGTTTTATTTCTTCTTTTCTAATGAAATACCATTTATTTCACTTTCTTTGTGTGGTTTTGGTTTTATTATGATACTAGCTTCATACAATTAGTTAGGAAGTATTTCCTCTGCTTCTGTTTTATAAAAGAGACTGGTATATAGAGAGAACCAATATCTCACTTAAATATGTGAACTAGTAAACTCATCTGGGTTTGGTCCTTTCTGCTTGGGAAGGTTATTAATTATTGATTTAATTTCTTAGTAGACATAGGTCTGTTCAGGTTATCTTTTTTTTTCTTGTGTGAGTTTTGGCAGATTGTACCTTTTAATGAATTGGTCCATTTCATCTAGGTTATCAAATTTGCAGGCATATGCCTGTTTGTAGTCTTCCTGTGTTATTCTATATTAATGCTCATGGAATCTTTAGATATCATTTGTTCATTTCTGATATTAGTAATTTGTGTCCTCTTTGAGCCTAGCTAGAGGCTTATATTTCATTGATATTTTCAAAGAACTAGCTTTTGGTTTTGCTGATTCTATTGATTTCCTGTTTGCAATTTAATTGATTTCTGCTCTAATTTTTATTATTCCTTTACTTCTTCTTACTTTGGATTTAATCTGAACTTCTTTTGCTAAGGTGGAAGCTTAGATAATCTATTTTAGATCTTTCTCTTCTAATATTCATGCTATGAATTTCCCTCTAAGCACTGTTTTTACTGCACCCTACAAATTTTGATAAGTCGTGTTCTAATTTTCAGTTAATACAAAGAATTGTTTAATGTCTTTTGAGATTTCTTTTTTTTTTTTTGCCCCATATGTTATTTAGAAATGTATTGTATTTCTTTGTATTTGGGGATGTTCCAGTTGTCTTCCTGTTATTGACTTCTAGTTTCATTCTACTGTGGTCTAGGAACAGACATTGTATCATTTTTATTATTTTAAATTTTCTAAGGAGTGTTTTATGGCCCAAATGTGGTCTATCTGGGTGAATGTTCTATGTGAACTTGAGAAAAATATAATAGGTATTCTGCTATTGTTGGACCAAGTAGTTGATAGTTGTCAGTTACTTCCCACGGATAGATGGTGTTGAATTCAACTTTGTCCTTACAAATTTTCTGATAGATCTGTCCATTCCTGGTAGAGGGCTGTTGAAGTCTTCAGCTGTACTGGTGGATTCATCTATTACTCCTCACCATTCTATCAGTTTTTTGGTTTTCCCCTCTGGTTTCTTTCAGATTTTTTCCTTATCTTTGATTTTCTGTAGTTTGAAAATTTTATGACTAGGTATAGGATTGTTTCTTTCCTTCCTTTTTGTTTTACATCTATCCTGCTTGGCATTTTCTGTGTTTCCTGGATATGTGGTTGAGTTTCTGACATTAATTTTGGGGAATTCATAGTCATTATTGTTTTAAATATTTCTTGTGATCTTTTCTCTGTTTCTGCTTATTCTGGCATTCCTATTACAAGTGTGTTATGACTTCTGTAGTTGTCCCACAGTTCTTGGGTATTTTGTATTGTTTTCTCAGTCTTTTTAAATCTTTGCTTTTCAGTTTTCAACGTTTATATTCATATTTCTTCAATCTCAGAGATTTCTTTCTTCCACTGAGTTCAGATCACTTATAAGCCCATCAAAGGCATTCTTCATTTCTGTTATGGTATTTTCAATCTCTAATATTTCTTTTTGGTTCTTTCTTGGTATTTCTGTCTCTGCATATACTGCCTGTGTGTTCTTTTATGCTGTATATTTTATCCATTAGAACCTCTAGTTATTAATCATAGTTGTTTTAAATTCCCTGTGTGGTAATTCCAAAATCCCTACCATACTTGTTCTATTTCTTCAAACTGTGTTTTTTTTATTTTTGCCTTTTAGTATGCCTCATAATTTTTTCTTTATATCTGGACATGATGTACTGCTATATATAGGCCTTAGCAGAGTGGAAGTAAAGAATGGGGGGACAAGAAGCATTCTATAGCCCTATGACTAAATCTCAGTCTTTGGTGAACTTATGCCTCTGGACTGTAAACTTCATGTACATTTCTCAGTTGTTGTTTTTTTCCCCTCTCCCCCTTTAAGTAGGGCAGAATGGCTAGAATAAACTGGAGTTTGATATGTACTTTCTCCCATATGGGAGACTAGAGACTAGAGCTACCTGCAGTTGGATATTTTCCTTCAGTTGACTAGTTAATCCTAAATGTAGACCTTACCAAGAAGAACAGAATGCTCTGGAATATTTAAAAATGTTCCTTTTCTTTTCCTCCTGCTATAAGCATGAAGGGATTTTTCTGTGATATTTACTGTGAAAACTTGATTAAGTTTTCCTAAAGATAAAGCATATAAAGCATAGGGGACCCCTCTCCTCCAGACTAGGTCCCCTGGATTTTCAACCCTGTCCACACCTATCCTCTAGCAATTCATCAACCAAATTCAGTGTTTTGTTTTGTTTTGCTTGCACTGGTGCTTGCCCTAATGTGTTGTGATTTTCTCTGTTTCTGTATCTGTCTCTCCAATTTAGGGAGCAGCAGATTGCCCTATGACTTCATTTCTCTTAATGATCTAAGAATTGTTAGTTTTTCAGTTTGTTCTCCTTTTTACTTATTATTTTTTAGGTGGAGTGGCATCTTCCAAGCTTCTTATGCCCACCCAGAATACAGAGGTCAATATCCTCCTTTCTTTTTTCCTTTTAAGCTCTGTGTAACCATATCAGTCTAAACCCTAAACCTATTTCTATTTTTGTGAGTATCATATAGCCACAGTTGTCAGACAAGTCTGCAATGGACTCACCTCTGCTTCTCTACCTTACCAACCTTATGTTTCACTTTGGAGATTCGCAGTGGAGTGAGAAGAATCATCTGTGGATATACAACCAACCTGACCCCATCTCCCTTCACTGAACCCATTGTCTTTGTATGTAGGGCTTTTGGGAAATCTCCTGTCCTGGGCCTATTTGCCCTGGGACCCTTCCTACTGGTTGTTAGGTTAGCAGAAAAATTCTTGTCTAGATATTAGTGTTTTTGAATAGCTGAGCATATTCAGGGCTTTGGTTGGTTTTTTGTATTTTGGGAAAACTCAATAGAAATAATCTTCAAAGGAGAGAGGCTAGATGATCAGGTCTTTTGGGGAGAGATGTGTGGACAGGAATTTCTAAGCTTGACCACCCTCCACCACCCCTTTGCCTCTCAGTCAGTCTTGGTGTGACAACTGCCTGTTTCATTTGGGTCCTTGACTGGTTTTACATCAGGGAAACCAAACTTGGCCCCAAGGTGAGCATCCTTTGGCCATGCTATAAACAGAGCCTAGCTCTTTGGTGTCTTTTCTGCCAACTGAATGATAAATGTCCTGAGGCATGTAGCATTTTCTCAGGTCATTCAGCTTTCTGTTTTCTATATATATCACTTATTCATTCAATAACAATGAAGTGAGCATTCACTATACACCTGGCACCATTCAAGGTGTTGGAGATTATCAGTGAACAAGACAACAAGATTCTGGAAGGTACTTGTTCTTTCTTTCTAGAGCTCTCCATTTTGGAAATGAGAACTAGGCATTCTGCCCCTGCCTGCTCCTCTTTGAGCTTCTTCCTATTCAGTCTCCTCTGTCTGTTCTGTCATCTGTTAATCTGTTTTTGGTTCACTCGCACTTGTCTGTTTGCCTTTCTGTCCCTGCAGGCTTTATCTTGTCACCTGCCAGAGCTTTGTTCCTCCTTTTCTGCCCTTCTCTGCACAGGAGTGTTTTTTCCCCTTGTCCCTCGGGCTGTGTTCCCAATACCATGATATTTTTCCTCTCTCCAATCTCAATTAGACAACAAAAACCATTTAGCCTACTGCTCAGCCAGCTCTTCTTTGATTTGTTTTTGGTGGGGAGATGAGAGTTTTGGGTCCTCTTATATTCTTTTCTCACTTCTCTGTCTTGCTTTGATTTATTCTTTCCAAACAACCCTTGTGAATATAAATATATTCTCTCCTTTAATCTTACTCTCATTTTTGAGGGGGCAGTCTCAGGTTAGCAGCCTGAGCCCCATAGTCTTTCCAATTCTGCCTTCTCCTCAAACCACAGCATCTTATTCCTGATTCTGAAAAAAAAGGGAATGAAATAATTTTGTTACTTTGAATAATTTCCCCTTCATCTAGCTATAGTTGTCAAAAATTAAAATTCTAAAACTTTCAGGTCCATGAACTTGATAAAAAAAAATCAACTAAGTAGGTATGAAGTATGTTTCATTAGATCCCTTTTGTTAAAAGTAAATGAAAGAGGTAAAACATTGTTCAATGTTTTTATTAAGCTTTTGGCCTTTTAAGGAGGTTTTGACTACTGTAGTCAAATAGCTGAATTATACTCTGGATGCAGGACAGAGATCATTTAGTATTGAGGTTGCAGCACTGACACCAAAATTTCCCTTTTAGTGGTTAAAAATTTGGGTGGGGGAGAAATCAGGATGGCAAATAATTCAACAGTTGTTTTAGCTTTTAAAAAATTTCCAAGTCAAACTGTTACTTGTTTGCCTCTGTGGAAGGTACTTTTCCTACTGGAACATTAGGAGAACTTCTCTGTGTGTGGGTGGGAAGATATATCAACTGCATTAGCAGTCATTTTTCTTTCTCCACATGGGCCATCCATTTCTTTGGGCAAGAAATTTCCCTGGCAAAATGAGAAGACAACTTCTCAAATTTCTGGAACCCAAGTACTTCTCAGAAGTATGGAAAACATAAATCAACAGGGCCCGGGAATTCTGGAACTGCTGTTTGTAAAGTATTATCTTAGCTTCATTGTTGGTGGCGGTAAAGGTATCTTCATGCATCCTGGGTGCACTCCAGTAGCCAAGAATAACTGTCATTTATTAACTGCTTACTGTGTACTCATGTTTTGTCTTTGCACACATTATCTCTGATCCTTGCAATAATCCTTGCAGATGGTACCTGGATTCTGGACTTGAATTTCTAATATTCTAGCTCCTCATTGCCTTCATTAAATAAATCAAAAGAAGACTAGCATATGTTTGCTGTAATTTTTTTCCTTTCTTCCATGTTTGTTTGCTATAAATTATTCTTTTACAATCAAAGCTGGAAAGAATACATAGCTAGTTTTAATGTAAAATGTAAATATTTATATAAAAGTTAAAACAAGGTTAATTTTGCAAAAGATATTTTGGTACAAATAGATACCATTCTCACTAATATTTAGCTATCAAGTCTTGACTCTCTTTCTAGACCTAAGGAATAGTATTCTAATTTATCCTGAATATTTTCTTGGCATAAACATGGCTTTAGCTTCAGGCCTTCAGTTAGTAGAATGTAAACAGCATCTATGAGGCTTTAATTTAATCATTATTTATTGCCTAAGTTAGATATATTGTCATTGACATATGAGTCAGAAAAAAAGCCTCTCTTTTTGCCCTATTATTCTTATTTTTTATAATATATTGGGGGGTAAGTAAGGCAGTCTTTTATAAGCTTTATGTAAGCTTAGAACTCTTGAAAATCTGAACATAATAAATGTTACTTAAGAATAAAATACTATTTTAGCACAAAATGTAATATAGATTCACTGCAGACAATTTAGAAATGCAAATAAGTATCAAGATTAAAATAAAATAATTTGCAATCTTTCCACTTAAAAAAAATTAGTTAAATTTTTATTGTGTACTCAGAAGTTTTTAAAATGTATCATGGTAGTTTTTTAACAATAATATTCATACTCTATATACTATTGAAAATTGATTAAAAAAGAAAAATATATTTAGTATTTACCTTCCTTTAATTTGTGTGTGTGTATGTTCTAATTTTCATTTGAGATCTTTCTCTTCCCAAGAAACTTCCTTTATCATTTCTTTTTTTTATTGTTGTTCACAACTTTACAAAGCTCTTGACATATCATACTTCATACATTAGATTGAAGTGGGTTATGAACCCCCAATTTTACCCCAAATGCAGATTGCAGAATCATGTCGCTTACACATCCACAATTTTACATAATGCCCTATTAGTAATTGTTGTATTCTGCTACCTTTCCTATCCCCTACTATCCCCCCTCCCCTCCCCTCCCTTCTTCTCTCTCTACCCCATCTACTGTAATTCATTTCTCTCCTTGTTTATTTTCCCATTCCCCTCCCAACCTCTTATATGTAATTTTGTATAGCAATGAGGGTCTCCCTTCATTTCCATGCAATTTTCCTCATCTCTCCCTTTCCCTCCCATCTCATGTCACTGATTAATGTTACTCTTTTCTTCCTACTCTTCCTCCCTGCTCTGTTCATATTTGCTCTCATTATATCAAAGAAGACATTTGGCATTTTTTTTTTTAGGGATTGGCTAGCTTCACTAAGCATAATCTGCTCTAGTGCCATCCATTTCCCTGCAAATTCTATGATTTTGTCATTTTTTATTGCTGCATAGTACTCCATTGTGTATAGATGCCACATTTTTTTTATCCATTCATCTACTGAGGGGCATCTGGGTTGGTTCCACAGTCTAGCAATTGTGAATTGTGCTGCTATGAACATCGATGTGGCAGTATCCCTGTAGCATGCTCTTTTAAGGTCTTCAGGGAATAGTCCAAGAAGGGCAATAGCAGGGTCAAATGGTGGTTCCATTCCCATCTTTCCCAGGAATCTCCAAACTGCTTTCCAAATTGGCCGCACCAATTTGCAGTCCCACCAGCAATGTACAAGTGTACCCTTTTCTCCACATCCTCGCCAGCACTTGTTGTTGTTTGACTTCATAGTGGCTGCCAATCTTACTGGAGTGAAATGGTATCTTAGGGTGGTTTTGATTTGCATTTCTCTGACTGCTAGAGATGGTGAGCATTTTTTCATGTACTTGTTGATTGATTGTATGTCCTCCTCTGAGAAGTGTCTGTTCAGGTCCTTGGCCCATTTGTTGATTGGGTTATTTGTTATCTTATTGTCTAATTTTTTGAGTTCTTTGTATACTCTGGATATTAGGGCTCTATCTGAAGTGTGAGGAGTAAAGATTTGTTCCCAGGATGTAGGCTCCCTATTTACCTCTCTTATTGTTTCTCTTGCTGAGAAAAAACTTTTAAGTTTAATTAAGTCCCATTTGTTGATTCTTGTTGTTAACTCTTGTGCTATGGGTGTCCTATTAAGGAATTTGGAGCCCAACCCCACAATCTGTAGATCGGAGCCAACTTTTTCTTCTATCAGACGCAGAGTCTCTGGTTTGATATCAAGTTCCTTGATCCATTTTGAGTTAACTTTTGTGCATGGCGAGAGAAAGGGATTCAGTTTCATTTTGTTGCATATGGATTTCCAGTTTTCCCAACACCATTTGTTGAAGATGCTATCCTTCCTCCATTGCATGCTTTTAGCCCCTTTATCAAATATAAGATAGTTGTAACTTTGTGGATTAGTCTCTATGTCCTCTATTCTAAACCATTGGTCCGCCCGCCTGTTTTGGTACCAGTACCATGCTGTTTTTGTCACTATTGCTTTGTAATATAGTTTGAAATCTGGTATCGCTATACCACCTGATTCACACTTCCTGTTTAGAATTGCTTTTGCTATTCTGGGTCTTTTATTTTTCCATATGAATTTCATGATTCCTTTGTCAATTTCTACAAGATATGCCATTGGGATTTTGATTGGCACTGCATTAAACCTATAGAGAACTTTTGGTAATATTGCCATTTTGATGATGTTAGTTCTGCCTATCCATGAACAGGGTATGTTTTTCCATCTTCTAAGATCTTCATCAACTTCTCTCTTTAGGGTTCTGTAGTTTTCATTATATAAATCTTTCACCTCTTTTGTTAGGTTAATTCCCAAGTATTTTATTTTTTTTGAGGATATCGTGAATGGAGTGTTTTTCCTCATTTCCGTTTCAGAAGTTTTGTCGCTGATATACAGAAATGCCTTTGATTTATGCGTGTTGATTTTATATCCTGCCACTTTGCTGAATTCATTTATTAGTTCTAGTAGTTTCTTTGTAGACCCTTTTGGGTCTTCTAGGTATAGGATCATGTCATCTGCAAATAGTGATAATTTAAGTTCTTCTTTTCCAATTTTTATGCCTTTAATTTCTTTCATCTGTCTAATTGCTCTGGCCAGTGTTTTGAGAACTATATTGAATAGAAGTGGAGATAGAGGGCATCCCTGTCTTGTTCCGGATTTTAGAGGGAATGCCTTCAACTTTTGTCCATTCAGAATGATGCTAGCCTGAGGTTTAGCATAGATAGCTTTTACAATGTCAAGGTAAGTTCCTGTTATCCCTAATTTTTCTAATGTTTTGAACATAAAGGGATGCTGTACTTTGTCGAATGCTTTCTCTGCATCTATCGAGATGATCATATGGTTCTTATCTTTAAGTCTATTGATGTGGTGAATAACATTTATTGATTTCTGTATATTGAACCATCCTTGCATCCCAGGGATGAATCCTACTTGATCATGGTGCACAATTTTTTTGATGTGTTTTTGTATTCGATTCGCCAGAATTTTATTGAGGATTTTTGCATCTAGGTTCATTAGAGATATTGGTCTGTAGTTTTCTTTCTTTGAGGTGTCTTTGTCTGGTTTCGGAATCAGGGTGATGTTGGCCTCGTAGAATGAATTTGGAAGAGCTCCCTCTTTTTCTATTTCCTGAAATAACTTGAAAAGTATTGGTTTTAATTCTTCTTTAAAGGTTTTGTAAAACTCCGCTGTATACCCATCCGGTCCTGGGCTTTTCTTGGTTGGTAGTCTTTTGATGGCTTCTTCAATTTCATCCATTGATATTGGTCTGTTCAAATTGTGTGTATCTTCCTGACTCAGTCTGGGTAAATCATATGACTTAAGAAATTTATCGATGTCTTCACTATCTTCTATTTTGTTGGAATATAGGTTTTCAAAATAATTTCTAATTGTCTTCTGTATTTCTGTAGCATCTGTTGTGATATTGCCTTTTTCATCCCATATGTTAGTAATTTGAGTTCTCTCTCTTCTTCTCTTCGTTAGCATGGCTAAAGGTCTGTCGATCTTATTTATTTTTTTGAAGAACCAACTTTTAGTTTTGTTAATTTTTTCAATAGTTTCTTTTGTTTCAATTTCATTGATTTCCGCTCTGGTTTTAATTATTTCTAGCCTTCTGCTACATTTGCTGTTGTTTTGCTCTTCCTTTTCTAGGGCTTTGAGATGAAGTGTGAGCTCATTTATTTGTTGGTTTTTTCTTTTTTTGAGGAATGACCGCCAGGCGATGAATTTTCCTCTTAAAACTGCTTTCATTGTGTCCCATAGATTCCGATATGTTGTGTCTGTATTTTCATTTATCTCTAAGAATTTTTTGATTTCCTCCTTTATGTCTTCTGTAACCCATTGATCATTCAGTAACATATTGTTCATTTTCCATGTGATGTAGGATTTTTCCTTCCTTCTTTTATCATTGATTTCCAGTTTCATTCCATTATGATCAGATAAAATGCATGGTATTATCTCCACCCCTTTATATTTACTGAGGGTTGCCCTATGGCATAATATATGGTCTATTTTTGAGAAGGATCCATGTGCTGCTGAGAAAAAAGTATATCCATTTGATGATGGTTGATTTATTCTATATATGTCAGTTAAGTCTAGGTTATTGATTGTGATATTGAGTTCTATAGTTTCTTTATTCAATTTTTGTTTGGAGGATCTGTCCAATGGTGAAAGAGGTGTGTTGAAGTCATCCATAATTATTGTGTTGTGGTCTATTTGATTCTTGAACTTGAGGAGAATTTGTTTTATGAATGTCGCAGCACCATTGTTTGGTGCATAAATATTGATAATTGTTATGTCTTGTTGGTGAATGGTTCCTTTTAACAGTATATAATGACCTTCTTTATCCCTTTTGATTAACTTAGTCTTGAAATCGATTTTATTCGATATGAGGATGGCCACTCCTGCTTGCTTACGAGAACTGTGTGCGTGGTATATTTTTTCCCATCCTTTCACCTTCAGCCTGTGTATGTCTTTGCCAATCAGATGTGTCTCCTGGAGGCAGCATATTGTTGGATTTGTTTTTTTAATCCATGATACCAGCCTATGTCGCTTTATTGGAGAGTTTAGGCCATTCAGAGTTACTATTGATATATGGTTTGAACTTCCATCCATGTTTGATTGTTTATCCTTTTTTTTTTTAAATTTAGTTTGTTTCTCCATGATTATCTTTCCCCTCGCCCTCTGTATTTACTGAGGCACTTCCCACTGATGGTTTTGGTTATTGTTTTTCATTTCTTCCTCGTGTAGTGTTTTGCTCAAAATGCTTTGCAATGCTGGTTTTCTGGCTGCAAATTCTTTTAACTTTTGTTTATCATGAAAGATCTTTATTTCGTTGTCATACCTGAAGCTTAATTTTGCTGGATACAGAATTCTTGGTTGGCATCCATTGTCTTTCAGTGTTTGAAATACATTGTTCCATGACCTTCTTGCTTTCAGTGTCTGTGATGAAAAGTCCGTTGTTAACCGTATTGGTTTACCCGTAAATGTAATCTGTCTCCTTTCTCTTGTAGCTTTTAATATTTTCTCTTTGTTCTGTATATTGGATATCTTCATAACAATGTGTCTTGGCATTGGTCTACTGTGATTTTGTGTGCTCGGTGTCCTGTATGCATCTTCAATTTGTATATCTGTTTCCTTTTTTATTTCTGGAAAGTTTTCTGTAATTATTTCATTCAGCAGGTTTCTCATTCCCTTGGTTTGAATCTCTGTACCTTCTTCTATCCCGATGACTCGTAAGTTTGGTTTCTTCATGTTATCCCATAGCTCTTGGATATTTTTCTCGTTATTTTTTACCAGCCTTTCTGAGTTGGCTAGACTCTTTTCAAGATGGTATATTTTGTCTTCATTATCTGACGTTCTAGTTTCTACTTGCTCCACTCTGTTAGTGATACTCTCAATTGAGTTTTTAATTTGGTTTATCGTTTCCTTCATTTCTAGAATTATTGTTTGATTCTTTTTTATAATCTCTATCTCCTGATATAGATGCTTAACTTCTTCTTTTAGCTGTTTATGTAATTCATTCTCAATGTGTTCTTTCGCTGCTTGAATTTGCTGTCTTGTATCCTCTTTAAGGTTCCATTCCATCTGTCTAAGATGTTCCTTGAGGTCTTTATATGACCATTTTTCTGATGACTCTAGGTCCTCCTGAATATTTAGGCTGTCCTGCATTGTTTGTACTCCTTTTCTTCCTTGTTTCTTGAAGCTGCTCATGTTGCTTCTTGTTCTGTTTGACTGCTGAGTTACTGTTTATTCCTATAAATTTATTTGATGTTTGGGAGGAAAGGTATTAGAAGGGAAGGGAAGAAGTCACTACGGAGAATGAGAGTAGGCAGGTAGAATTCAAGGAAGGGGGGATAAGAAAAATGAAAAGACAAAAGAAGAAAGAAATAGGAACTAAAAAAGAACAAAAATTTTAAAAAATAATAATAATAATTAAAAAAATTAAAATTAAAGTTAGAAGAGAAAGAAGAAGAAAAAAACAAGATAGAAAAATGAAGATGAAAGAAAAACCCCAATCAAAAACATAAACAAAAACAAAGACAAAGACAAAAACAAAAACAAAAAACAAACAAACAAAAAAAAACACACACACACACAAAAACTAATAAATGCCGTCTTAGAGTTTGATTAACTTCTCTTCCACTAGGTGGCGCTGTGCCCACCAGGTCAAGTCTTTCCCGTCAGTACGCGGGAACCAATCAGTGTGCAGCAGCTCCTCCCAGACTGGGCGAGTCTCCAAACCTGAGTGCCTAGGGCCTCCTCTTGTGTCCAATCACTTCCACTTTTCCTCTAGCCATGCCCCTCTCACCACAATACTGGCTACAGACCAGGTCTGCTGCTCCTGTTTTCATGAACGACTGGGCTCACTCCTCCAGATTGCCATTCCCTCAGACCCTAATTTTGTAGAGCTTGGGGCTGAGAATCCTCAGCGAATTTTACTTGCCCTCCGGTAGCCACACTCCCATAGCTGGTGCAAGAGACCTCAGCAGTCAGCCCTGGCGGGAGCGGCAGTCCCACACCACCTCTGACTCCCTTGGGCTGGCTGTGGCACTCACAGGAGAGCTGGGAGGGGCCCTTAAGGTTTCCCCAATGCGTGGAGAGGGAAAGCCAGGGGTCCACACACCTGTAGCAGCAGGCTTCAATGAAGTTATCTCCTCGCAGCCCTGCGACACCAGCCCTCCGCCACAGTGGTGTCCCCCGCAAACGGCGACAGTTCGCCTCCCCCTGCCGGGCGACCAATGCCACGGGGGTCCCCACTGTTTCTCCCAAGCCCCGCCTGGACCCTGCGGCCACTACCCACGAAGGCCCAGCAGGCATCCACCTCCGTAGGATGAGAAGGGCTGACCAGCCGCCTCAGCCGGATGGCTTAATGCTGAGTCGCAGCTGTCTGTCTCAGCTTTTCAGACGCGGCAGTGCGGGGCGCGGGGCACGGAGAGGCTTACTCACTTCCTGCCGCCATCTTCCTCTTCTCGCTATTTCGGGATCCTTTATCATTTCTTAAAGCAAAGTTTCATCAGTAATAAATTTTCAGCTTTTGTTCGTCTGAAGGTCTTTATTAAACTTCATTTTCTTCAAACATTTTTTTTAGTTGTTGATGGGCCTTTGTTTTATTTATTTATTTATATGCAGTGCTGGGGATCAAACTCTGGGCCTCACACATGCCAGGCAAGCACTCTACCACTGAGCTACAACCCAGATGCTTACCTTAAATTTTGAGAAGTATTTTTACCAGAGATAAAATTCTGGGTTGGCAGGGGTTTTTTTCTTTCAGCATCCTAAAAGTGTCAAGACCTTATCTTTTGCTTTGCATAGCTTCTGGCAAATCTGTTGTGATTCTTATGATTATCCCATTACATGTAATGTTTCTTTTTTCTCACTCTTTTCAAAATATTTCCTTTATCTTCGTTTTTTCAGTAATTTGATTGTGTTTATGTTCATTTTGGGGGCTGATGGTGAGGGAGTTTTCCTAGTTGGGATTAATCAAGATGGTTAGATCTGCAGCTTATCTTTTACTAATTTTGGAAAAGTCTTAGCTATTTTCTTTTTCATCTTTTGCCTTATTTTCTCTCCTCTAGGACACTAATTACATACACATTATACCATCTGATATTGTCCCACATATATATTGTTTTATTCACTCCCTTCTATCTTTATGTTTTGGTTCACATAATTTCCATTACATATCTTCAAGTTCATCAATTCTTTCTCCAGCTATGTCTGGTCTGTCAGTGAGTTCATCTCTGATATTGTTTTTTATTCATAAGGTTTACATTTAACACTGTAATAAAATCTATCTGCTTATATATGTTATTCACTTTTACCATTAAATCCTTTTAATATGTTAATAATAGTTATTTTAAAGTCCTATCTGATACTTGTAATATCTGAGCCATCTCTGAATCTGGTGCTATTGATTGTTTTATCTCTTGACAATTGTTTTTGAAGTCCCCCCCCCACCTGCATTTTCATGTGAATGATTACTTTTTATCAAATTCTGGACATTATATCTAGAAGAAGAAAGAGACTAAGGTAAATAACATTTATGCTTGAGAATGGGCACCTTTCTTTTTTTCAGGCCATTAGTGTGGGGGAAGATGGCAGGGAATGAGGGTGGAATCAATTTATTAGAAGTTTAGTTGAGTTTATATTCGGCATTTGTTCTTTTGGGATTGGCTACCTTCACTTAGCATTATCTTCTCCAATGCCATCCATTTACCTGCAAATGCCATGATTTTGTTCCCTTTTATTGCTGAGTAAAATTCCATTGTGTATACATGCCATATTTTTTTATCTGTTCATTTTTTTTCTGATATAAGGAGGCTGACTCACAGTGGGATAGGGAGGGAGAACATGAGACAAATAGATAAATTCTAGATAGGGAAGAGGGAAGGGAGGGAAAGGGAGGAGACAGGGGATTAGCAAGGATGGTGGAATGTGATGGACATCATTATCCAAAGTACAGGTATGAAAACACGAATTGGGTGTCAACCTACTTTATATACAAACAGAGATATGAAAGATTGTGGTATATATGTGTAATAAGAATTGTAATGCAAAAAACACACACACACAAATACATATACAAAGACATGAATTGGCATGAATATACTGTATACAAAGATATGAAAAACTGTGCTCTATATGTGTAATAAGAATTATAATACATTCCACTGTCATGTATTTAAAAAAATTTAAAAAAATAAGTTTAGTTGAGTTTAGATTTAGTTGTTGCTCTTGTTACCTTTAGTGCATCAGAGACTTTAGTAGATGAGTACTTTTTAAAATTTTTTTTAGTTGTAAATGGACATAATGCCTTCATTTTATTTATGTATTTTTATGTGGTGCTGAGGATTGAACCCATGCTAGGCAAATGCTCTACCACTGAGCCACAGCCCCAGCCCTAAATAAATGCTCTTACCATGTGCTTAGAGCTTGGGGTACCAGAAAAATTTTCTAAGGATTCAACCTTCAGCTTTCAGCTATCCCTGCACACCTGCACCACAAAGTAACTCTCTATGCTCTCGCTCCTACACCCAAGATGAATTCTGCATCTTGTTTCTTTGTATGTGGCTTATTATGAGTCTGAGGTGTCTTTGTTGTCCTGGTCCAGCAGTAGTCTTAGGCAAGCTTCATGTGTGTTCCCAGCCTTCCTGTCTCTCCCCAGCAGTAGCAGAACTCTGTTTTGGGTCAGTGCAGGATCCCAGGCGCAAACGTATTTCCTAAGAAAGGTTTTTGCTTCTAATCCTTCTTTAACCACAGTGGCTCTTTGCCTGTCTGGGGTACAAGAATTTTCTGTCCTTTATTCCACACTTGGCTTACTTCTATTCCTTTTTCAGATACAGTAGACTTTTGCCTTGTCCTAGGGCCCAGATGTTTTGCCCTCCCCCCAAAGCTTACAACTTTTGCATTTCGAAAGATGGTCCACAGAAGAAGGCCAAGCTTTGTGCTGGTCCTCCAGCAGCTGATCATCTCCTTCAGGTCTAGGCAGCAGAGGAAGTCCTGGTCTTCCTCTGGGCCCAACCTTTCTTACAGTATCCAATGGGACTCCACAGAAAAGAGCCTGAGAGTAAGTACAAACTCTGCTGGTCTAGATAGTTGAGGGATTTTGTGGATTTCTTATTTTTACTTTCTCCAGTGCTCTGAGCTGGAATATATTCCCTCATAGACAATAATAGCCACTCTGATGCTTTTTTGCTCCGTGAAAGACCCCTTTTCTAAAGAACCCAGCTGATACTAAGTTGGAAAGAGAGTAGTAAAGGAAGAAGTTAAAAAAGAGGCATTTGTAGCCACAAATGTATATATCTAAAGTAAGAAATGGGCTGGCTCACCAGAAGCAAATCCATCATTTTGCTGCCCAACTTGTAGTTCTTGCCAAGAAATGATTTATGAGGTTTATGTCCTTGTGACAGCAATTTTATAAAAATATTAAATGACTCTGGGTCTCTTTTTAAAATTGAAAGAGTGGGATTCATACATATTTGTGAAATTTATGTACATTTACTCTCTTACTGATGCAAACTGCTGACAGCCATGTATTGTGGAGACCCTTTGTCAGTTGCAGTTGAAGTGAAAATATTGTCTTAGGTAATGAATTCGTTGATAGCTGTTCCATTACCCAAAACAAATGTTTAGATGAGTTCTGTGCATGCTGTCCTGTCAGAGCTATCAGGAGCTTTTCCTCTGACATAATTTATTCTAATTCCTCAGTCTCCATCTTTGCATGTTATATCCAATTGAATGTGTCAAGGGATGATTAGATGGAGAGATATGAAATTTTGTTATTGGCACAATTTCCACAGGAGCACTGGAGAAATTTAACCCTGGGTGGAACTCTCAGCCATGTCCTTTATTCTTTATTGGTACAAAAAATGTCCAGAGACAAGAAAGGGCCTCAATGGAGAAGCCACACTAGGAGATGCTTTGTGATTTGCAGCAGGATGCGTGTTGAAAAGCCGCCTTCTGGGAGGGCACGGTTTGGCTTTGTTATATATTCATTGAAACCACTTTAGAAAGTGCTGCTTGATGCCATGTGGCCCTTCTGTGTCCCTGGAGGTATTCTGAAGATCAGAAGAAAGATATATAGTGAGACTTTGTGAGAACATTTTATAACAGATATGGACTCAAAAACCAAGCCATATATTTTTTTAAGTGTGAGAAGTACGGGCAGAATCATAACCTAGGTTAGCGCTGGATTATTGCTTTATGCAGTTGATCAACACACAGAGGCAGCTATGCAGAGATAAAACATGGTTGTGGAATCAAAAGATCCCATTCTTGCTCTTCTCTCTCAGAGAGAAGCAACAACAATAAAATGGTGATGTCAAGTGATAATATTTACCTTACAAAATGACTGGGAGAATAAGTTAGTTAATATATATGAAAATACCAAGGAGATGTATATTAAAAGGATCTCCACCCTCCTGGTGGCAAATTCCTATCTCCTAATAGGAGCTGTTCCACTCATGAAGAGTTTAGATTCTCCAAGGCTATTTATAGGCTCCTTTAAAAAAAATTAGTCCAAAGTGACAAGATAAGTTTAAACTATCAGTTTCTAGATGCATTTCCATAAGTTAAAACTGAATGATCCCATCAAAGTTTTAAGACTAGAAGTACTTTTCTTTCCATTCTGTTGGATATTTCCCTGCCTGGTGACCTCTGATTCCTAGAGTACCCTAACTGCCACCTCACCAAGCATTTGATGCTCTGCTGATGTGGATGAGCCCTGAATCCAGCAACTCTGAGCCTATAGAATTGTCCTTGGCCTATAGCAAATGTGTCACCACAGCCCTTTCACCATGCTTACTTAGTCTTAAGTTCCCTACTAAACTGGTGGCCTTCACCAGAATCAACAAAGTTTAAGCCAACAGATATCATTCATTGCTCCTAACATTTAGCTGCAACCTCAAAAGGTTGCCCTTTCATTTGGTCAATCCCTGTTCCTTCCCTTTTGATCATTACTTGCTCTCTGACCTTCAGAATTCTTCCTGCTGTGCACCCTGGAACACTTGGCATTCCTTCATGCCTTTCAATTTTGGAAAACTATTTCTCCTTTTCTTTCCATCTTCATCATGCCCCTCTTTTTAGCAGTGTTACAGACACTTGCTATTTTTATACTTTTTGAACTGATGATGTGGCTGATGTTCATAGGACATCTTTGTCTTCATGTAAGCCCAGCTATCAAGCCCTGACTAACCAGCAGTGTGTGGCTGGATAACTCTTATGGCTACTCATTCCATCTGCTGTTCCAGGGCAGCATGGATGCCTCTGTCTACCTTGGTTTTTCATACCTGTGAACTTCTTTATATGTAAAGCTTAAAAGTAGAGGCATTTCTGTACTAAGGAGTATGGAAGGTACAAAGTGGAAAAAAAGAGATAGTCCCTGCCTTTACGAATCTTATAATTTAATTGGGAAGAAGAGGTACACACTTAGGAAATAGCCAGAGACCTCCAAGTCTACATATGAAAGTGATAATGTGGGGGATGATTCTATTAGGAGCGAAGGGAACTCACCACCAGGAGATGAAGTTGGAGGTCCTTGAAGAAGGTCTGCATTGGAAGTTGGTCCTTTGTAACTGGCAGGAGAAGACCCTCTCATTATTTTCCTTTAGGAAAAAGTCCATCCCTCTGTCAAGACCTCTTTTATCTATTTTACTAAATGTTTACAGTCCTCTAGGTCTTACATGTTTCTTGTTTGGTTTATTTCTTTTCAACCTATCATTTTTATTGTCCTTGTCAACAGGAATCATTGAACTTTTATCATCAGTGGTGAGAGGGACAGTGAGTAGATGCCCAGACACCTGGCCTGATGGCCCTAGATAGCCTAGGTTGATAGCAGGAACTGTTGAGCTGCCCAGACAAGTTGCAGGATGCCACTGGGTGTGACCAACCTGCAGAGAATGTCCAAAGTCATGCTGGCAGGAGGCAGATGGCTCCCAATGGAAGACCACTGTCTAGATGTTTGATGTGATTCAGACTTGAGAATGGAAAGTTCACCTTCTTCCCTCCCTGCTTTTCTTAAAGAAATGCTTTCACAGTTCAGAAATTTTTTAAAAAATTAACTGTCATGTATAACTAAGAAGAACCAATAAAACAAATTTTTTTTTTAAAAAAAATCAAAGGGAACTTAGGTGAATTCCCTTCCTGGAGAAAGATCACCTCATTGCAAAAGATGCTCTAAGAGTCAAATCCTTAGTCTAAAATACTAAAATTACAAAGATTGAAAGGGACAAATTCCCAGTGAACAAGAAATCAAAGAAATCGCTGTCAACTTACCAGCTAAGGATAATCCTTGTCAGAAATTGGCTTTGGATTGGCTCCCTGTACAAGTGACTTACTTTGCACATTGCCTATTTTCCTATAAAACAATAACAAATCTGTCACACAGATAACAGGAATCCATGCTGAAATAATGTGATTTGTCAGAATATGCTCATGGACTCAACTGATGTGTATAGTTCATGGCTTTCTCTTTTAAGCCTACTCTGGTCTGTCTTCCATGTCAAATAAGACAAAAATAATTACTATCAAGAGATTTAGAGAAAAAATATAGTTCTTAGTTGGACAGAATTTGAAAGCCTATTTATTTATATCTCTCTCCCCCCATCTCTCCCTCTCTCCCTCTCTCTCTCCCTCCCTCCTTCTCCCATGCACACATGTGCATACACACACACACACACACTTTCAAATTCTGCCCAACTAAGAAGTTGGATTTTTGTGATAATGAAAAATTTCACTTACCTCCAATCAATATATTTGCTCTAATGGGTTGAGAGCAACACATCACATGTAACTGTAATAACCAAACTTAAGGGCAAGAACAGGGTGTTAAAGAGTCAGAATCCCAAGTGGTGGTGAAGGGATTTTTGGATTCTAAAGGTCAAGTATTCCCAGAGCAAAAGGAACAGAAATAGGAAATGCCTCCTAATTCATGTGCCCAGGCAGGGAATGATTTTTAAAACTGTAAAGAGCTCTATTTAATATGTAAATATGCATTTGTATCTTGTGCCCTGTGTGCCTTTCCTCATTATTACCTGCACCTACTTACTACCAGCTGTATTGAAACTGTAGGTTCAGGTTGTTAGAAGAAGGGCTGATTACTGGAGGCCTCTTTCTATTGTCACCAGAATCTGCCTGTGTCCCTACCTCCTGTATTACCCTGGGTAACTATGAGCTGACACTGCCTTGCATATAAATAGGCAAAACATTTGCTCACAGGTGATTTCCTTCAGGTGCTCATTGAGAATCTTTTTGCTCTTGAAAATACAAAAGTCTAAAAAGCTAAGTGTAAGTCTACATCTTATTTTAGAATAACAATATTCTAAATTCTAATATTCCAGTTGTTATTTTTTATGATTCCTATAACACTATCATTTTAGTTTCTGTGTATCGAGAACTTACTATGCACCAGATGCTGTTCTTTATGCATGTACAATTCAGCACATAAATGTAGGGTACAGTGTGATATTTCAGTACATACAATATACTGATCAAGTTAATTGACTTTTCCATCTCTTTATCATTACTTTGTGTTTAAGCCTTCCATCTCCTATCTTCTAGTTCTTCATAAAATATGCATATTTTCTGAACAATTTTATGAATATATATTGTGAGCTATAGTCCCTCCACTCTTATGTAGAACACTAGAACTTACTCTCTCTGGTTGTATTGGGATACCTGATATCCAACCTGCTATTCCCTGTCCCCCACATTTCCTTGTCCGCAGTAGTCTGAGTCAAATAGGACTTAGTTGAGACCAAGCACTCTTCATACCTCATTAGATGGTATAAAATACAGGGCACATTCCCATGTTTCTGAAAGTCACTCTCACTGTATGAGACACCTGTTAGGCACCTCTGTAGATCCTTCTGACCTCTTCTGTCCTGAGCTTTTGGCCCTTTGTTTTGAACCACTCTCTGTGCTTCCAGTAGGCTCACTTCTATGGCACCTGCGCCACGTATGCCTCCTGCCCTGGGACTTCTGTGGGTCCTGGAGCCCCAAACACTGCATAACACCTCCATTTGCAACCTAGAAGTTTGTGTGGGGGAGTGTTGGCAGTGGAGATGGGAAGTGGCAGCTGGTATCTAGAAGGAAAATTCTGACACATAGTTGCCCATGTTGACTCACGGAAAATGGTTCTGCCAGACTGAGATGTCAATAACATCCTCTCCTGTCCTTGCCTTCCCTGCCTCCCACTTCTGTTTCTCTGGGACTGAGCTCCTTTGATAGAATAGTAGCACATAACCTTTTGCCTCATGCCTTACCTTCTGAGGAACCCAACCTAAGACTCTCGTCACCATCAGGTCAAGTTCTGTTTCATAAACTCTGATTAGGAAGGCAGAAAAATGGGCAATGATTTATTTACACACACACACACACACACACACACACACACACACACAAACTTTAAGTAATTGTACATGTACACCCTTGTAACCAAAAGCTCCATCCCTGTCCCCAGTGCCAATCAATGCCAATTTAATAATGAGGACACAGTTTTGAGAAAAGGGAAAAAGAAGTTTTATTGCTTTGATAGTAAAGGAGAAACACAGGGCACTCCTGTCTCAGATCTGTGACTCTCCCAATCTGGAGGGACAGGGAGGTTTTAAAGAAATTCTTCAAGGGTTACATTCTAGTAGGGGGTCCCAGGGCACCCTGATGCCATGTTAGGATACCCTTGTTAATTTGGGAAATATTCACTTCCCAGATCCTCAGCAGGCATTTCATTCCTGTAGTGGGTTGTTCAAGGGCAATTAACTAGGGGAAGAAAAGATAACACTGTCTCCCTAATCTTGTTAGGGAGGGGGAGAGGGGAGAAGAGAGAAAAAAAATTTTTTAAATAAACCTTAGAGCAATGAGGAATATATTCAGAAGGTGAAGGGTCCACTGTTACACCCTCAACTAACAGGAAAACTCAGCTGTCTAAAATAATTGTCTTTTTGAGTTTTTACAACATAGTTGTACTGAAGGGATGTTGAATAATGCAGTAATCACAGCTGAGAGCAGATCTATCAGAGTAGGCTTTCTGGAAGAAATCAATTTGAACTTGAGGTGATTTTTAAAGGCCTGGAGAGCTTTGGAAGGACAATGCAGCCTGAACACAGACAGGAATGGAAACTGTGTGATCTTTAGAAGCATGTGTTGTACGCGAGGGTCGTGTCTTTTACATGTGAAATGTAACAGTTGTGTTTTATCAACCAGCCTGTTCGCCCTTGCCATCGACAAAAACAATGACCCACCTACCTAATCAATTCAGCCTCCCTCGGCAGTGGATATTGATCAAGAAGGTAGTTCAAATGACTTCATTGGCTCTTTTCCCTCAAAGCACCTGGTTGGCTGCAGATAGGGTTTTGGAATTCAGATTGCTTCTTTGCATGGGGGTGGAGGGTTGTACTCTGTCAGCTGGCAACAATCCTGTCCAACTGAGGTCTGTAGGTGAAATTGGTTAGAGGAGCACATACATACACACTGCTAACTAGTGTCACTGTCATTCTTTTTAAAATTTTACTACCAAAAGAATTAGAAATGACCATTTCAGTTTTTTAAAGGACCATTCTTCAAACTGAATTAAATTTTCTTACTTAAATCCAAGGCCAGATTCTGAAGTAAAATGAAGAAAATCACAGTTAAACAACATACCAATTTTTTTTTTAAAAGTAGTTACCCTACTATGCACGTGTTAGGCTTTCATCCCCTTTTTTAAAAAATTTTTTTATTGGTTGTTCAAAACATGGGAGATTGAATATCTCTGAGAATCCAACAAAAGCTGTGGGTTTTGTGCTCCCCGAATGTGGAAATGCATTGTATTCAGTTTCATAGGTCCCAGATTAAGAAACGTGGTTCTGTTTTCTCCTGCAGTGATCTGTTCATTCAGAGAGGGAAGGTGAAAGTAGAATGAAGTTTTAAGCAGCAAAAAGTGAAAATGCAACCACTTTGAAAAAAAAAAAAAGTAATAATAATTTTGCAAATGATTTTGTCATTTTAGTTGTGTATGCTACATATCATCAGGAGTTGGTCTGTTTGTTGAGAATAACGAATGTTGTGAGGAAGGGAAGGAGGAGCATGAAAGAGAGGGAGGATAGAGAAAAAGAAAGAGAGAGAGAGAGACTAGAATCTTACAGAGACTCATAATGACACCCTATCTCATCAACTTTGATTTCTACTTTGAGAACTAGAGAAGCTCTAGCAAGGAAGGAGGATTTACCTGACTGCTTTTGCTGAATACAAATGATCCTTACCCTCATTCCTTTTGGTGCATATCAAGAGTTTGGCTGCTCATGGGGCACCTACTCTGTGGGTGATCATTTTGCATACAAGTAACTATGGAAAAGCCCTACCTTCAAAGAATTTGTTGTCTACCCTTCTTCACACCAGTCTTGATAATTAGCATGCTTGGGTATTTTCTTCAAGCCCTTCTTTGTTAATGAGGTAGAAATAATGCTTTTTGTGTTAAAATTCTAAAATAATTGTGTTTACTTTTGGATTCACTGCTTAGTGAATTAGTGCAAATTGTTTGCGCAAAGATAAACTCAGATAGGTGGATGCAAATAACCTCTGCATTCAGACCTCAAAAGCTTATAAATAAAGCCAAAGGCAGACAGAAAATAAAACTATGTCATTTCCCCATTGCATTGCAAGGGACCAAAGAAGATGCTTTTGTGAAGCAGTGGTTTACCACTTTGCCTTCCTGCACTGGAAAGAAGATGCATCTAGAAGATGCAGGTTTTGCATCAGCTAGTCCCATTAAAAGGTTTTCTTCTACAGGGATGCCTATCATGGAGCAGGAAGAAGTGATGTCAGGACTAATTGAGGTCAGAGCTGTGTCTGGAGTAGTCTGATCACAACTTTCAGAACATAGCCATCATGAATGCTTTCACTTAAAGACACCTGCACAGGGCTAGAGTTGTGGCTCAGTGGTAGAGCATTTGCCTGGCATGTGTGAGGCTCTGGGTTCAATCCTCAGCACCACATATAAATAAATAAATAAATAAATAAATAAATAAACCATTGACAACTAAAACAGTTTTTAAAAAACCTCAAAAATAAAACAAAACAAAAGATACTTGCACACAGGAAGAGACAAAGCCATTTTTCAATTTAAGCAATTCAAAGAGTCTAGAAGATTTTCTGCAAAACTCCAGGGAGCTTCTCCATAAATGGGCTTCCATTTTCACCTCTGCATCTAAACGCATCACGTATTCCACCTCCCTGTGGGTGATGCTGGGGGGCGGGGCAGTGGAGGGGAGAGAATGTTCCATCCATTTATAAACTGCCAGGCCATATCATTTATCCTCTAAATAAATGTTTAGTAAGCATCCACATTATTTTTCCTTGTCCCCTACAAGATGCAGAAATTGAAGGGAGATGAATTTCTGGTGAGGTTTTAAGTGAAATCACAAAACTTAAGCATGTTTAATCAAGATGCAAGTGACAGCTCATTGCTCATCATTATAACACACTTATGGGGCCGCAGCATCTTTCTCACCCATTGAGGTGTTTGCTGCTTTTCACATTTCCTCAGGCTGCCCCCTGCCCAGAGTCGCTCCCCTTCCTGCATGCTCTGATAGATTTTGCTCTCAAGGTCTCACACACCACCAGCTCAGGACTGCTGTGCTTAGGATCAGCCAAGCAGTAGGAAAATGCTTGAAGACCAAGAACAGCAATTTCTTTTTCATCTAAAGAGAAATGAGAGTTTTGAGGTGCTTATCACATCTGATTTGGGAAAAAAAGATGAAGAAAGAAGTTCCCAATTTTTTCTTCCATATGGAACGATTTTTTGGTTTCAACCTCTTTTCAAGATTTCCGTTCTTTTTGTTGTGACCCAGTTTATTGGAATGAGGATAGTCCTCAAAGAGTTGGAGAAGTTGAAAGGTTAGGACCCACATCTGTGTTTGCCTAGGAGAGCTTGGGTTGGGCATTGTTGAGTGAGATGGCCTTTGTGTAAAAATGGACTCCTTGTCCTGACCTAAATGCTGAGAAACATCTTCCCAGTTGTGTTATTGGTGTGATGAGGGACTGTGAGGAGGTGGGAGTGGAGAGGTTTCAACATGTAGTATATGCCTGTCCTAAAATGGTGTCACCTTGGGCTGGGGATGTGGCTCAAGCGGTAGCGCGCTCGCCTGGCATGCATGCGGCCCGGGTTCGATCCTCAGCACCACATACCAACAAAGATGTTGTGTCCGCCAAGAACTGAAACATAAATATTAAAAAATTCCCTCCCCCCCCCCTCTCTCTCTCCCCTCTCTCTCTGGAAAAAAAAAAATGGTGTCACCTTCCAGCCATAGAAAGCTGCTCTTGAATTACCTGGAAGGTGGTTTTAGTGCTTTTGCTTTTGTGTTTCTAGCTAAGACATGTGGGTCTCTGGTTTCAAACCCGACTCAATGGTTAATTCCTTGATCCATATCCACCACCCCTTGCTCTTGTCCTTATCCCTTTCTTTCTCTTCCTTAATAATCTTAATATTCTTTACCTGTCCCAGAGTCTCAGAAAGACAGAGGGGGAGCTTCTCACATTCTAAACCAAACCTTTTAGAGTTACCATATTTGGCAGGATGGAGAATGACCTAGCTCATGATCAGAAATTGTTCCTTTAAACGAGGAGTAGGAAGTCTCATAATGAAATCTGGGGGTCGGGTCCTGAGAATACCTTTAATCAGATTGTTGGCTTTATTTTGTGTACCTAATCCTACTTTGGAACCAACCTAAGAGATAAGCATCTCATACAGAATCCAAAAGTAGTTTATACATTTATTATGTGGTTCTCCCTCTCTCTCTTTCCCTCTCAATCTCTCTTTCTCTTTCTCTCTCTTTTTGAAATCTTGACATTTTCTCTCTTTGCCTTACTGAAATCATTGTGGTGTTTTTATTTTCCTGAAAAGCTGAGAAGTCATCATTTATTAACCAAGTATCATTTACTTAGTTATTCCACAAAGGGTCAGGAGCTCCTTCTGCGTGGGAGTCTCTCTGCTAGAATCTGGAGTCTGGCTTCCAGAGGAACTTGGCTGGTGCAGTGGGGTATCCATATCACAGGGCTGGCCACCCCACAAGCTGGCTCTGAGGTGGATATTAGATTGTAGGAAGCTAACTGAGGAGGGTTCTTAGGGCCAACACCTGTGGAAGAAGGGGTGCAAGCAGGAACAGGCGAGGGAAGAAGCTGGGTTCTCATCAGTCTCCATGGAGGCATCAGCCAACTCTTTGGAGGCTAGGCCCAGGCAGTGGACTGCACCCCTCAACTGTCAGTCACTGGATGCTGTCACTGGGGGAGAGTCAGGACCTGGGACACAGTGGCTCTTTCTCTATGAGAGGTTACACTACCAGGAACTGGAAGATGAAGATCTTCCATCCTAACAGAGGATCTGGGTGACCCACCACAGTATCCACTCTAGTGTACTACAATGGTTTTGGCTACTCCTCAGAAAATCTTGATTCAACTGTCTTGAACAGGGAAAATGCTCTGCATTGCAAGGTAAGGCATGCAGATAAAGCAACCTCAAGACTGGCCATGCAGTGTGGGGTCTTATCAGCATATTCAAGGATCTTTCTGTCCTCTGCTCCATCCGCCTAAAGGATCAACTTGGTTACTCAGGCTTCTTCCCAACAAAGCCACAAATATTGTAACAAGACAGGGTATCATTGGAGGAAAAAGAAACCATCTTTGCCCTTATGCTCTTTTTATTATTGAGGAAAATATTTCTTCATAATTTTATTTTTATTGTGCTAAAATAAACATAACGATATTTATCACTGTAACCATTCATGAGTGTGCTGTTCTGTGGCATTAAGTACTTCCATGATAACCATCTGTACTCTACATGAAACTTTAATTATTCTTATAAAAATTCTGTATCCATTAAACAATAATTTCCCCTCTCATCCCTCCTACCAATTGCCCTAACTTCTGTTCTCATTTCTGTCTCCGAATTTGCCTATTCTAGTTACCTCCTGTAAATGGAACCATATAGTGTTTGTCCTTGTGTGTCTGATTTATATTACTAATAATAATGTTTTCAAAGTCCATCCACGTTATGGTGCACATTAAAATTTCATTCCTAATGGCTGAATAATATTCTATTATATACATAGACAACATTTTGTTTACCATGCATTTATTGGTGGACCCTTGAGTTGTTCCACTTTTTGGCAATCTTAAATAATATTGGGTAAATTTACATCTCTCTTGTGACCTGTTCCGGGTTGGCCAGATGTGTCAACCAGGTTTTACTTACAGGCAGCAGATAATCAGAGATTAAGAACTCATTCTGAGGCTTAGCAGTGCTCTGTACTGGTCTGGCCATGGGAAAGTCTCAGTCCTTTTCTGGTCCTCTCCAAAGTTCCTACAAAAGAGAGGTGATAAAAATCACTTCTTGGGGCTGTTGTGGAACTCAAATGAGAAAATGTGTGAGAGTGGCTATTCCTGTCACCTCTAAACTCCAGCTCTGTATATGAACATCCCTTCCTTGGCATTCCTGTTTTGAAGGGGCAGCAAGCATCTCCCCCTTACCATACCTGAGGCTGAGCTCTCCTATGCCACTTCAAACCACCTCCTTCTCCATTCGCCCCAAATCAGCCAATGGCATCTCCATCCCTGGTGTCCTCCTCAACTCCACCCCTTGTCTCCAATATCAAGCCTATTAACAAGTACTGTCATTCTCTTTTTGAAATACATCCAGAATCTGACCATGCCCCTCCCCTTTACTCTCTTGGTTCAGGCCACCATACTCCCTTCCCTAGATTATTGCCTGGCCTCCTATACAGCTTTCCACACTTGGTCCCCCCATTCATTATTCCTGTCACTTAATCTTTTGCAACTCTCCTACCAATTCAACTGCTCTGGCCCCAGCCGTCCTGCTGTTCCACTGAATATCTTCAGGGCCTTTGTATTTGTGGTTTCCCCTGTCTTAGCCACATGGCTAACTTTTCACTTCCTTCAAGCCTTTACCAAAAAACAGAGTGTCTGTGAGGCCTTCCCTAGATGTCCTATTTCAAATTACAGTACCTGCCCTTGATATATCATATTCTCCTTTTCTACTTTCTCTTCTTAGTACTTACCATGAATATGCTCTTGGTCTTGTTTATTTGTAATGTTTATTGTGTCTTTCCTATCGGAATGTCAGATTAACAGCTCTCTGCCAGAACACCCCTCTTCCATAAGGGGAGAGATTCTTGTGTTGAGTTCACTTCGTACCTCCGTGGTAAGGAAGAGCCTGGCACATGGTGACCACTTAATAAATTTGTTAGTACAGCATTTTATGGAAGAGAAATCTGAGGCTCAGCACAATTAAATAATCCGCTCAAGGTCACACAGCTAGGAAATGGCCTAATGGGTAGTTAAATGTCCTGCCATGCTTTACAACATAAAAAAAAAAAAAAAAAAGAAAAGAAAAAATCGCAAAAAGGCAAGAGAATACCAGCAGGCCCCTCTCTAGCCCTGCTCCCTTCCACCAGTTTAAGAAAGGAAGGGTTTTAAATGAGGAAGGATTGGGTGCTGGAAGACTTTGTGGAGTCTGGCAAAGGCGTACAGATTTGAGTGTTATTGAGCAAGGAAACTGGGGAGTCACCCTAGGGCTTGTTCAGAGGCACAGAGGCTGTGACCATGATTAAATAGAGACCAGCTGCTGGAGAATCTTGGTGTATGGGAGGAAGGGCTACTCGGCTACATGGGAAAGATTTGCAGAGTCTGTTGGAAATGGTCAGGGAGAAGTTATGAACCGTTTTCTCTGGAAGAGCCATCACACTGGTTGTAGCCATCACACTACTCAGACTCACCTGCCTCTAAACATTCCTTCCTCCTTCCATTCTCCTGAACCTACAGGAGTAATCTCAGCCAACTACCAGGAAGAACAATTGGAGAACAGTTCTGTAATTTGACCTGCTGCAGCTTTGTTGGAAGGAAGACAGTGCTTTTTTGTTCTTTCTGTTTTGTTTTGTTTTTTAAGAACATCTTTTTTAGGGAAGTGGTTATGTAGCAGTTGAAGCCCATGATTTTTTTTTTTTTTCCCTCTCACACTTAGGAAGCCAGGCTCTCTCCCTCCACTGGGACCCACTGGAGTTGAGCTTCTAGAACCAGAGCCAAGGCCTGCAGGTGGCTCCTTAAATATTTCAGGGGGAGAAGGCAGGGGCAGGGCCTGCGTCCTATGGGGCAGCTGCAGTCAGACAGAGAAGGCCTGGGGCAGGGCAGGGAGCCAGAGGAGGCCTGGCCTCTCGCTGGGGAAGCTGTGGTACCTCCACAAGCCTCAGGGTCTTGATGGCTGGAGGGTGTCTGTCTCTAGTTTGCTATGAGGATTCAGTGAGAGGGCCCATGACACTCTTAGCCCACTGCCCCACACAGAGCAAGCCCTCAGGGCATGTGCTTTCTTTTGCCTTCTTCTCAAGGTGAGAATAGGACCAGGAAGAGGCTCCTTTAAAAGCTCTGGGTTGTAACCAAGAGAGTGGAGGGAGAGGAAGAAGCTGCTGGGGTAGCAAAATGCCTTCTGTTGGCTGCACTCAGCTGTTCTCTCTCCTCCCCAGAGGTATAAAGAAGGAGGAGAAGCACTGCCTGGCTCTGGTACCTCTTCCGTGTTCCCTTCAGACCCCTGCCTCTTCACCTGCTGGTGCCCAGTTCCCAGGCTCTTGGCCAGTGCGGGGTCTCATGCCCGCCCCCTGCTCTCATCCATGCCCACTGCAGCTCATGCGCCCACCTGCCTCTGCAGTCCTCTCTGGAAATCGCTCTTGCCCAAGAGCTCTCCCACCCAGGGCCACCCGGAGGCCAATGACTGAATGCTGTGGGGACATCTTCATTTTGACACAACTCCCTAGGTGACCCATCCCAGAGTGCCCCATCAGATCCTTAGAAACTCATCGTGAGCGAGCTTCTCCCTGAGCCTTATGCTGCTCTGCCCCCTTCTTTACAGATATGCCTGAAGAGTGCTCCCCAAAACCTTCTGCATGTGGCTCCAGGGAGCCCACTCTAGGACAAGTCGTTTTGTTGTCTTGGCTCCTCTAACTATAGCTCACCCCTCTGACTTCCTGGGTGCCCACTTGCCACTAAAATGCAGCCATCCTATATCCTACGTGATTGAAAAATGGGTGCTGATGAATTAATATGTTGCCCAATAAGCATAATTATCATGGGAACCAACACCCAGGTACAGCTAGCAATCTCCAAAGCGCAGGTATGGATGTCACTTCATTTGCCAGAAGGGCATGATCGTCTCTGTCATGATTCTGCCTGGACTTGAATTTTAGTTCTACTGTCATTAGTCTTGTGACTTAAAGCCAGGTGTATAAGCTTTCTCTTTCTCAGTTGCCTCATCTGTAAAATGGGAATGATGATGATCCCTTCCTCAAAGAGTTTTTATTGCAATTGAATGAATCAATAACGTAGTAGGTTCTTAGTAATTGTTTGCTAGATACTCAGGCCAAAAATCTAAAGAACAAAGGTTAGCTTTGAAATGCCTAGAAATTATTCAAGAAAACCTGACTATCAGGTTGTTGACTGATGAAAGAAATCTCTAGGAGCTGTCTCAAACTGGTGGCTTGTAGGATTACTGGACCTCCAAGATATATGGTCTGGCAAGTACAATGTTTCAGTGTTTTACTCAACATTGAAATTCTTCAGAAGTACACTATAAGACTGATCACTTGCTATAGCATTCAACCATTCAAAACTCTGTTATCTGCCTAGCCGTTGTGTGTATTTGGGTTTGTGACCTTGCAGAGAGGGTGACACACAACAAGGTTCTCCTTATCAGAAAGAGCTGAAGGTGCTGACTGGCAGAGGTCCTTTGTGTGTTTTTCCCCCCTAGGAACTTGTTCAGCCTATTCCCACCTCCGTCAATCTCCGTGGGTGCCTAATAATAACTTGGTGTCCTCCCTCATAGGTACTATAAGATCACCGTGGTGCTCATGTGCTTTGTGTTCCCCACGGTGGTGCCCTGGTACATCTGGGGAGAGAGTCTGTGGAATTCCTATTTCTTGGCCACCATCCTCCGTTACACCATCTCCCTCAATGGCACCTGGCTGGTCAACAGTGCTGCCCACATGTATGGAAACCGGCCCTATGACAAGCACGTCAGCCCTCGACAGAACCCACTTGTCACTCTGGGCGCCATTGGTGAGTAGGGGAATTGAAAGTCCACGGGGAGAATGACATTTCAGTTATTTTATGGGATCTGTAAAAAGAAGGAGTGGAGTGGAGTGAACTTGAGCTTTGACCTTAGAATCCCGGCTCTTGCAAACTCATGTGATTTCTCTGATTTGCAGGAATACATAAATTGCTTGGTGCAGTGCCTGCTACATAATAGGTGATCAATAAATAGTAGTTATTTATTTTTACTACAGAAGTTTTCCTAAAGAAGAAGCAGCAGTTGACTTTTCTCTCAAACTTCCCTGGCCACTCTAGCCTTGACTGTCAAATCATGTGGCAGGAAAAGGGGGCTTCAAACAGAGAGATGGGAAGAAAGGAGACATGGACTCTCCAGGGACGACAAAATGCTTAAGAGCTAGGCTAATGGAGTCATGTGAGTTTGGTCAAGTCCTGGATCCTCCACTTTTTCTCTGGGCAAGTGATCTGGCTCCCCTACATTTGATGTCCTTATCTGTAAAGTAAGGATAATAGTAGCCCTTACCTCCTCCTGGGTTCGTTGGAGAGTCAGATGAGTTAATACTTAGTGTTTAGAATGGTGCTTAGCAGCTTAGCATGAAATCAGCCTTCTGTGCTGTGGCTTTTATTGTTAGCCTTATGGGCTTAGGTGCATTACTTGTCCCTTCTGTTCATTTGCATTTTAAAATGGGGATGCTCATAGCAGTTAGCTCAGAGGTGTGAGGATAATAGGAGTTGATACCTGGTAAGACACACGTGGCCCTGTGCCTGGCACACAGTAAGTGATTCATAAATATTAACTACTTCTTTACAGAAGCAACTCAGACTCCTTGGTAAGCTGAGTCCTGAACACAGAGATCAATTCAGGAAGGGAGATTCCTACTGCTAGACAGGAACCGTCTCTGTGCCACTCAGCGATGAGTTTCCGCCACTATTTCATTCTATTAGTCATCTATTTGTGAAGACCTCAGGGATCCTAAAGATTTTGTCAACTTGGGCTAGCAGCTGGATGAGAAGGTAGAAATGGGTCTTGGAATTAAAAGAGGAGGTGTTTCCTGCCCCTCCCCCCCGCCTTCTTTTTCTCTCACCCCTTATCTTCTGAGGACCACAATGAGGGGCGCCACATCCAGAAGTGGGGATAAGATGAACCATCACATCTTATATAGGAATAGATGGGCCGGGAACCTGCAGAGCTGGACATTGGTGTTAAGTCTGTCCAGGCCAATGCTGTACTCCCAGGAGGTTTGCTTCATAAAGGCTTGGAAGGCTTGTGTTGCATTTCATAGTCCAGCAGAGCGGGGAGTGTATACGTAGTGCCTGTCTGAAAACAGGAAGAAACTCCTCCATACTGTACTCCACGAAAAACACCAAAAATGATACAAGTGAAGGGCAGAGAAGGAAAGAGCTAAAGTAAAAAAGAAAACTGCAGACCACAGATGAGTCCATGTGATGGACTGATTGTAAAGTGGAGTCCCTTCTTCCAGTATGATCAGAGGAGAACCAGTACCCACTCGAGAAGTAAGGGGAGAGTCTGTTTTCAGTCCTCAAACAGCTGAAAACAGCACCTGGCGACTCCACTCCCCGATTTTATACCCAAGAGAAATGAAAACGTGCCTGCACAAAAATTTGTATATGAATGCTGACAATATTATTTATAGTAGCTAAAAAGTGGAAAGGAACCCAAATGTCCACCAGCTGATGAACAGATAAATGCAATGCAGTGTATCCATACAATGAAATACTACTCAGCAATGAGATCATGTTAAGAACAGGCTAAGTGAAAGAAGCCAGTCACAAAGGACTACATGTTGAATGACTTCATTTACATAAAATGTCCAGTACAGGCAAATTATGCAGACAGAAAGTAAGCTGGGAGGGATTGGGAAGAGGTTGAGGAGATGGCAAGGAAGTGTGGGCATATCTCTGGGAATAATAAAAATGTTATAAAATTCACTGTGGTGATGGATGCACAGCTCTGTGAATATTCTAAAAGCCTTCCAATGGGATAGTTTTAAAGGGTGGATTGTATGCTATGTGAACTATATCTTAATAAAATCATATTATAAAATTAAGGTAATTTTACAAAATTAATTAATCTTCAGAGAAGTGCAAATGTAAATCAGAATGAGATATCACTTCCACTGTTAGAGTGACTATTAGCAAAAAGACAAAAGATCACCAGCACTGGGGAAGATGTGGAGAAAAGGAAACCCTTGCCCACTGTTGGCGGGACTGTAAGTTAGTGCAGCCATTATAGAAAACAGTATAGAGGTTCCTCAAAAAATTGAAAATCAAACTCCCATCTGATCTGACTCAGGAATCCCACAGCTCGGTATGTATCCAAAGGAAATGAAACGACAATGTTGAAAGAGAGATTTCTGTACTGATTGAAACATTGTTCACAATAGCCAAGATATAAAATCAACCTCAGTGTTCATCCATGGATGAATGGATAAAGAACATGCATTATGTAAATGTGGAATATATCCACAATGGAATATTCTTTAGTCTCAGAAAAGGAAATCCTGTCATATGTGACAGTCTGGATGACCCTGGAGGACAGTGTGCTAAGCAATCAAAGCCAGGCACAGAAAGATAAATACTGCATGTTCTCAAATGTGGAATCTAAATGGAATGGTGGTGACCAGGGTGGGGTGACAGGGAGGCTGGGAGTATTGGTTAAAATATACAAAATTCGGGGCTGGGGATGTGGCTCAAGCGGTAGCGCGCTCGCCTGGCATGCGTGCGGCCCAGGTTCGATCCTCAGCACCACATACAAACGAAGATGTTGTGTCCGCCGAGAACTAAAAAATAAATATTAAAAAAATTCTCTCTCTCTCTCTCTCTCTCTCTCTCTCTCTCTCTCCTCTCTCACTCTCTCTTTAAAAAAAAATATACAAAATTCCAGTTAGATGCAAGAAATAATTGATCTATTGTACAATATGGTGACCATAGTTAATAACAATATATTGTGTCTTAAAAATTGCTGAAAATAGGGCTGGGATTGTAGCTCAGCGGTAGAGCAATCGTCTAGCACGTGCAAGGCCCTGGGTTCGATCCTTAGCACCATAAAAAAAAAAAAAAAGTATAAAAAAATTGCTGAAAATAGTGTTCTTACCATAAAAAATAAGTATGAGAGGTAACATGTTAATTAGCTCAATTTAGTGATTCCACAGTAAATATACATATTTCAAAACATGTTTGTATGATACATATATATTTTGTCAATTTAAAAAGTAAACAAAAGAAACACAAAAAAATCAATTTGGAGAAGCCCTCATACCTTTCATGAACATATTTTTGAAAAAATGGTAAGGGAGGAGAGCAACTCATTGGGAGAGGGAAAATAATATATGGATAGGTTTGAGATTTATTTTTTCTTTTTGGTACCAGGGTTTGAACCCAGGGACGCTTAACCACTGAGCAACCTCCCCACCCCATTTTATTTTTTATTTTGAGACAGGATCTCATGGAGTTGCTTAAGGCCTTGCTAAGTTGCTGAGTCTGGTTTTGAACTTGCAATCCTCCTGCCTCAGTCTCCAGAGATTACAGGCATGTGCCACCACCCAGCTGATTTTGGATATTTAAAGATCTAACTCCTTAATTTACTTATCTGAATAATTCTGATTCCCCTCCTACAGGCTCTCCCAAGAAGTCTTGCTGTCATCACTCCAGTCCTCAAAGACTCTTTTTCTTTTATAAACATGTCAAAATGATGATCTGCTATCAGCCACTTAGCACTTAGCTTGAGAAGTCCAGCTTGAAGTCTTTACTATTCACACAGGAAATTAATCTTGTGATTTTTATGCTGATAACTAACAGCATTATTTTTCTGTCCACACTGAATCTAACCAACTGAGAAAATGTTCTTGAGGGCTGAAACCAAGTCTTTTGCTCCCCACAGAGCCTGACATAATGTCTTATACATGATAGACCCTCAGAAAAATGGGTGATAGCCTGGCACAGTGGCATATCTTGTCATCCTGATGACTTAGGAGGCTAAGGCAGGAGGACTGCAAGTTCAAGGCCAGCCTCAACAGTTAAGCAAGACCCTCAGCAACTTAGGAAGACCCTATCTGAAAAAAAACAAGAAATAAAAATAAGAAATTAAAGGACTGGATAGCTAAGTCACCGTTGGGTTCAATCTTTAGTACCACCCTCACAAAAAAGGGGTGATACAAAAATCTATGCAAGTAGGTGCCCATAACTGAGGAGTGTTATATATACACAAATGTGGTATTATATACAATGGAGTTTTATTCAGTCATAAAGAATGAAAAATATCATTTGCTGGGGATGTGGCTCAGTGGCAGAGAGCTTGCCTGGCATTCCTGAGGCCCTGGGTTTGATTCCTAGCACTGCAAAAAAGAAAAAGAAAAGAAATTATGTTAGTCACTGGTCAGTGGATAGAACTGGAGAACATTGTGCTAAATGAATAATCCAGACTCAGAAAGTCAAGGGTTGAATATTTTCTCTCATATCCAGAAGCTAGAGAGAGAATTTTTTTAAAAAGGGGATCTCATGAAATAAGGGAGGGAGATGGAGAGGGAGGGAGGAGGGGAAGACATGAGGGAAATACTGGGTAATATAATCTACCCAATTATGCTATGTGCTTGTTTGAATATCCACAATCAATCCCACTGATATAATTATAATGTTATTAATTAAATACACTAAATAATAATAATAATAATAATAATAATAATAATAATAATAATAGAATCAGTAAAATAGTCAAACAGATCAGGGAGAGAAAGAAAATGAAGGAAAGGAAAGGTCCTGAGATTGATTAAATTTTGTCATGTGCATGTACAAATATGACACTATTAGTGTATACACTATTGGGGTATCGGTAATACACCACCAACAGAGAAATCAGTACAGAGAGGAGGTGGTGGAGTTATGTCAAAGGCTCTCTTTGTCTTCCAGGTGAAGGTTTCCACAATTACCATCACACCTTTCCCTTTGATTACTCTGCGAGTGAATTTGGCTTAAATTTCAACCCAACCACCTGGTTCATTGACTTCATGTGCTTGCTGGGGCTGGCCACTGACCGAAAACAGGCCACCCAGGCCATGATCGAGGCTCGCAAAGCCAAGACTGGAGATGGCAGCGGCTGAATCTGGAACAGCGTCCCCACCTCTGCCTCGGCTCATGGCTCTTATCACTGCGGTTCCCTTGTTCGTGGGTCGTAGGAGGGGGTGGAGGATGGGGAAGGAATGGGATCTATGTGATGTGGGATTTTCTTGTTTTCTCAAAATGATGTCAACTCTAACTATTGATAAAAAAAAATTTTAGTCAATATTAGGATCATGATTTAACATTAGAATGTGGACATGTGATTTCTTCACTGTAGCTACAATGTGTCATATATACATTGTTATGTGCTTGTACATGATGTTAACCCTGGCAGGATAGATATTTAACTCTTTCAGTGTGATCCGAGAGAATATTTGTTTTATTTTCTACCAATTAACCCAGTATTGCTTTTAAACATACCATCTAAAGGAGCAGAGAGGTGGGGTAGAAGACAAAAGAGGGGTCTTCACAGTAACAGAAGAGTGTTCCTGTTTTGTAATTACTGTGTCTGTGTGCTTTTTATTTTTGGGTTTTTTTTTTTTTGGATTGTTAATGTAAGAGATTCAAAAACTTTAAAAAATGAGGATAATGGAAATGACTCTTCTCCCCCCGCCCCCTGTTTACAGCTAGCTAATGCTCCACTGCCTTTGCTTTAAATGAGATTGGTTCACTACTAAGCTAGTTTTGTGCTCTAGCCATATGCTCAGCCCAACCTATAAATCAATGCCTGTTTAGATGTTTGATTTTGTTCTCTTTGCTATTGTCATTTTAAAGGTGTATAACTCACACATGCCAGACATCAAATTAAGCTCAAATGAAGCTCTCATTTAAATGTTTAGACACATAATTTGTATTCTAATGGATCCTAGCCACTGATGCATGTACGTTAGCTACTCCTGCTAAATAAGTGTAATAATTTTTCACACCAGGTCATCAGATCTTAATAACTGAGAGTTGTCTAGAACTCTTTGTCTATTAACGTTTCATTTGCATGCTCCGTCATTGATTTTGCAGCAAAATATAAAGTGATCATTATGTAGTTTCTGGACTAAAGCAATTTTTGTTTGTCCAGTTATCTTGTAAAGAGCATGTCAGATTAATGGAAAATCGTGCCCTTTGTGTTAGATGTGTGTATACAAAGGAAGGCTCTATAGCGATGTTGTTATAAGAGTACTTTGAAGATAGATATTTTCAGGAACAATGTAGGACTTAAAATGTAAGTTTTAGAAAGAGAAATGATGCCAATCAGAAATTATCATAATGAGGTTCTTTATCCAGCAGGTGTTTAACCATGTTATTTTGCCATTAATAATGTATAAACTACAAGTGATTTACAATAAATAGTTATGAATTCATTGGTATTGTCATCCAGATGCTTACATGTTGTTTTTTGTTTTTTATTTTTTGGTGGTGTGAGGGATTGAACCTAGGGCCTTGTGCATGCAAGGAAAGCACTCTACCAACTGAGCTATATCCCTAGCCTCCAGTGTTCTAGAGAGAACGTTATTTTGAAAGCACTTGATGCTTCTTGATGACCACATTTGACTTGGGCTCTGGACACCAACAACCCTGAGACCAGATCTCTCTCGTTCCACCTGCCTAAGGTCAGAGGGAAAGCCAGCTAGTTCTGTGCAGAATACAAACCCCCAATGTTATTGTTCCCCATTTCTCACATACCAACACTCTCACTTCTCTGCTTCTAGCTGATAAATAGGAACCTCTACTCCTACATGTCACCCAGAAGAGCATGAAGGACCTCCTTCTCCACGCTCCATCAGTTGTGATCAGAGGTGGATGAGATGGGCTCATACTCCCACTCCAGTCTTGAGTCTCTCAGTTTTGCCTCTGTTCCATCAAAGTCTCTATCTTTTATCCCAAAACAGCTGTGCTGTTGCATCAGACATAGACTTCTTAGCCCATAGCTTAGTGATTCCAGCCATTGATGGCTGCCAGACCAGATCTCATTGTGTAAGGACCCTTTGGATACACCTGTGGCATTTCTCAGCCGCTTCATATTCCAGTCACTTATTGCTAAGACCTCATATGGAGTGTTGGTGGTTGCATTCCAAGATGAGTTTGTACCAGCATGACCTAAAATGATCCTGACTGGGAATGTTTTATGTGAACTTTTGACCCCTGAAAGTGATAAACTTACTTGCCCATTGATAGAAAAAGTTACATTTGGGGTAGCTATTTGAAATCTTTTCACAAAAAGAGGATATTTCCCAGTTAGTACAGATAAATTCAGAGTCCCACTCCTCTGAACTTGAGTGCCACCGTCTCTGTCTACAGCAACACCTATGATAAACAGGAAGAGGTAGACAAAGTTTGGATCTCTCTAGGCTCCTCCATATGAACCCTCCCTGCAGGTCTCAGCAGCATCTAAAGGAAGAGAGTTACCCTAAGCCCATTCAAGGAGGCCCTGAAGAGGTTGAGACTAGTTTTGGAAAATTCAGTTTAAGCTAAGGGAATGATCTCCCCGTGTCCTGTGTCCTCGGTCCTACAAGGTTTACCTGAGAAACACCAACCTCTGCATATAGTCAAGGGGAGCCAAAGGGAAGCAATTCCATTAGTGCATATCCCAAGGTGTCATGGCAGCTGTGTGGAGCTGGCCTGGAATTAGGGTGCCAACTCAAGTGCAGCTCAAGTCCCCAGCTGTGCTACTGGGAAGCTGGGTGACCTTTAGAAAACCAATCTTCCTGGATTCAGTTTTCTTATCTGCAAAAAGAGAGAATTAAATCAGACCCTATCTAAGATCCACTCAGCCCTAATGTAAAATGGCAGCAACAGGGTCCTGACTATGTCTGACCTCAGATTTGAGACACCTCTTAAGTCAGTACCTGTCCTTTCTGGGACCTGGAGGATAAAATTAAGGAGAACTAATTGAGTCTGAATGGGAGAACAAAGACAGAGGCTAAAAGGATAGAATGTTCCTCATTCAAAAAAAAAGAAAAAGAAAAAAAAGTCACACATATTTCACTTATTCACAAAATGTGATGAAGCAATAAAATATAATCCACCATGATTAATGACAGAATATATTGGAAAAAGCTCTACAACTTTGGGGTAGTAGAAATAGCACTAGGCTCAGAGTCTTAAGACCTGAATTTGAACTCTAACACTTGCCCTCACATGCTGTGTTCTATAGAGCATGTTTCTAGGCTCCACCATATTGAAAGTGCCCTTTGCTAACCTATTAAGACTCTCTGGGCCCCAGTTGTCCTCATCCACAAAGTGGGAACAGTTGCACTTTGGTGCATCCAATGATTCTGGAAGCTTCAGCTTCATGCAGTGCCTACTGCATCTTAGAGTCCCAGGCTACTCAGTTTAGGGTGAGTGGCAAGTCCCAGACACAAGCTGAAAATTGGGAGTGTGCCCAAGGCCACAGACTGAAAGTGGGGAGGGCCAGCGTGTGGGCCTGATTTTGCTGCCCTAAATTATAGAGCTTCAGCTTCACCTTCCATATGGAAGTTGACTGGATTGATTTGTCGTGTTCAGCTCTGCCCTTTGGGGGGTCTTCACTGTTCTGTTTGAAGACGTGAATGTGCCTCACTCAATGTATGGTCTTTTTTCCTGTCCCTCTGAAGCTCAGGCCTCCTCACTGTGCCTCACAACTTCATTAGGGGACAAGTCAGGCCTGCAGTGTGTTCAAGCTTCAGTTGGCGGCTCACTGAAGCTGAGACAGAAGATTTGCAAAGGAAAGAGATTGAAGCTCGTGAATAAGAAAGAGCATTACCAGGGAGGTTCATTTCTCTATTTCATTCCTGTCCCCAATTACAAAAGAGACTGAAAATGAGTTGCGTTCTCAGTGGCGGCTCATGTGGGGCGTAAAGGAAAAGGAAGGAAAGAAATATCCTAACTTTTATAATCTTCCTTTTTGACTCCCCCATTTTTAGCTCAGGGTGTTAGTCAAAATCCTTTCCTTCCTCTTCCTCTGCGTCAAGGAAATGCTATAAATGAGCTGGAAACTCCTCTGCTTGTTCTCTCTCTGCTGTTCCCGTGTGGACCTTAGAGTTAATAGCCCTCCCCCCGACCCCCAGGAATGTTCCTGACTTCTAAATTTGCAACATCAGAAGGAGAGGAAGGAAAGCCCTGGTCTTAGGGCACCTGTGACACAACAAGCTGACAGTCTGTGTAGCCATTCTGGCTCGGACACAGCCTTTTTCTTTCCCTCTTCCTCTCAGCCTCCACAATATCTCTGAGTCCCCATCTGGACAAGTAGTCAGGCGGCATCCTGTCCATCACTACCACCCAGGACTCCAGAGGAAAACACAGCTCTCAGCCTGAGTTAGCTGGGGGCTGTGAAGGCTTTGCCCTGAGAGAACCCTTGGTTACAGTGCCTGACCTATTTTACTATGGAGAAAAATGACTTTGCCTTCCACCTGTCTACATCCCTCACAACTCCCATGTGTTACCTAGGTGTCCCCTGTTTTCAGTCCTCTAGCAGGCGACCTTTTATGTTGTCACTGAGAACATTTTCAAAACTTGCTCTTATATCAGAAGCACTAATGACTGGGCAGAGCGAGCAACCCTTGTACTATCGATGGACAAGGTGATGGGCCACGCCAGGGTGGAGTGTGATTATATTTTCACAACTGGATTTTAGGTTCACAGCATATGGATTGCAAAACACGGGTGCATAGAGGGTGCTTCGTTATCCTGGGCTGTGCGACAAGATTGCTAGTGGAGTGGGTTTGGGAGAGATGGGCAGGGCCTTCCAGGTACGTGTTGGGATCATTAGTGGAGGGTAAATGAGGCTAACTGAATAGCCAGTGTCTCAAAGCAAGACTGAATGGCCATGCAGGTGGTGACTCTCCAGTTCCAGTAAACAAGCTCCTCCCACCTGAGGTGGTGGGAAGGGCAGACCTGCTTTGGTTCCTTCCTGGCCCTGCAGTGGCTGCCTGTGAATAAAGAATGGCTGTTACAGCTGACAGAGCTCCTTAGACTTCCTCCTCAGAACTCAAGGACACAGGTTTCTAGTATCGTAAAGTGCTTATGCCAGATGTGCCAACCAGTGTGTGCAACTATTTGCACCATTCTCTGCAGCTCCTGCTGAATCGAGCTATTTGTAACACACAGGGTCAAAATTCTCAGCATCAGCTTTTGAGGATGTGTACATGGTCCACCACGACCAACTGGGGAAAGAAGATCTCAACACAGAAACTTTAGCCTGGATGGTTTCAAATTGCTATTTTAAAACACCTAAGGAATTGGTTCCCCACGTCCAGCTGACAAGGCACTCATGTTCAAAATAAGCAATGATATATTGGACCCTTTTTAACCACTTTTTTAGTCCAATTTGAAACCAGGGGCCTAGGTCAGTCTTAAGATACTGAAAAGGGCAGGCCGGTTGGGTGAGTTTGGTTTATGGTACATTACCTGATTCTTTGGCTCGCATCAACACAACTGAAGGATATTTACATGGGTACTTTTTTGGGTTCAAACAGCTTAGGAAAAATAGGCAAAAGCTCTGCTTCTTCATTTGTAATGTGTAAGAGGTATAATCACTGATTGCTTACATTTTTTAGATCAGAAACTACAGGAATCCATTACTATAACAGATACCTGAGATAATCAACTTATAAAGAAAAAAGGTTTATTGTGGCTCACAGTTGTGTTGTTTCAGTCCATGACTGGTTGGCCCTGTTGCTTTGGGCCTGTAAAAACACATCATGGAGGATATGTAAGACAGAGCAAAGCCACTCACCTCATGGCCAGCATGCAAAAGAGTTAGAGGAAGGGACTAGTGTTCCACTGTACCTTTCAAGGGCATGTCTCCAACTTCCTGAAGACCTCCCACTAAGTCCCACCCTCTAAATGTTTCAGTATCTCCCAATAGCACCAGAGGCTGGGCTCAAAGCCTTTAATACATAGGTCTTTAGGGGACAGTCCAGATCCAAACTTCAGCATTCTATCTTTGACTCCCAAAGGTTCATGTCTCTCTCACAATGCAGAATGCATTCAGTCCGTCTCCAAGAGTCCCCTGAGCCTCCTAACTATTCCAGGATTGCTCAAAAGTCCAAAGTCTCCTTTAAAGGTAAACTCTTAGCTGTTGTGATCTCCTATAAAAAACTTAAAACCACAAATTATATTCTTCCAAGACACAATGGTGGCCCAGGTAGAAGGCAAACATTCATATTTCAAAAGGCAGGAACAGGAAAATAGCAAGAAAGGATCAGACTGAAGCAAGACAGAAACCCAGCAGGGCAAACATTCAACTCTACAGCTCTGTATCTGGCATCTGGTGCACACTGCAGGGGGGATATGGGCTCCCCAGGGCTTGGGCTGCCCCGCCCCTGTGGCTTTGCTGGTTATAGTCCACATGGCCACTCTCTCAGGCTGGCTCTGCATGCTGCCTGCCGCTCCCCTTGGCAGGTGTCCATATTTCTGGAATCTCTATCTTCCTGGGGTCTCCATTACAGCTTCAATGTTACTTTCACGGTTCCCTGTATTGTCCTGTGGGGGGCTGTTTGCAGGGATTCCAACCCTACCACAACTGTGTCATAAGGTGATATGTCATTAACATGGATGGAACATGTTTGTGTCTTTCTAAAATGTCAGAATTTATTGAATGACAACAAATTCTCAGGCTACACCCTTTTCATCAGCAGCAGTTCACTGAGTACTTGTGGGTTACCTGGTAGTCATAAGCCTGGCAAACACAAGCTCTTTTATTTCAATCTTAATTTTTGATATCTATAACCCTTGAGGCACTCATACTTCACACAATGGATACATAAGAAGTCACAGGAAGACCAAGAAAGGGTTAAGGCGGCTACAGAGTCACAGAATACTGTGCCAGGAGCACGGGCAAAGAGACACATGAAGGCCGAGTCAAAGAGTCACTGTGGGTGGTCGGATAAGGATTTTAACAAACCAGTTCCACAGAGTTGTCAAAGCAGAAGGTCTGGACAGATGGCAGTTTCAGTCTCAGAGTGTCAGCTTGAGCTTTCAGCTTAGAGTGGGTTGTGTGTGGTCATAACAGGCATGAGAACCCACACTATGATGAAGCTCTATAGGGACAGGAAATCAGAGGTTTGTTCCTGGGCAAGGACTGTGATGAGTGACCGGGTGATGGGGTCAAGGTGTTACCATGACCAGACTCCTTTTATTGAGTCTGTCATCCTTCCTTTTATATGTCTCGAGTGTAGGGTTCTCATCTGGCGAGTTTGATAGGTTTCCATGTCTGGTGTTCTTGACATGATTTGGGATGTCCACGTGTCCAGATACTCCTTGATTCAGTTTGAAAAGTTGGCACATACAAGTGGTTTATCAATTTGTGCCTTATGATGGTGCCAGGCAGATGGTGGCTGTTTCCTTGTGCAAAGTGTGGAGTCATTCTACCTTGGCACTTGGACTCAAAATGGAGTAGCTCATGGCAAATTACTGCTTTCAAAATGGAGTAACTCAGGCTTAGGCACAGCCTTAAAACTGCTGTTCTATACATCAAAGAGTAATTCAGAACAGGGCACAGCCTGGCCTCCTGGGCTCTCCTTTGAAATCTTGATAGAAGCCTCCACGATCCCATAACTCTTGACTTCTGCATGCCTGCAAAACCAGCACTATAAGTGTCAGCTGGACATGGGGAAATAATTCCTTGTGTGCTTTCAGATTAACAGGATGTCTGTCCTGAGCTAGTTTCTCAAAAGAATTAGCCTTGGAAAATCTCTGAAACAAATTTACATTCTACAGCTCTGAGTCTGTGATGGCTATAGTCTTGTCCATACTTGAGATGCCCTCGAAGCATCTTTCTATTGTTCTTGTGCGAAGAACTTCACTTTTTAACCACACCCTCCTGGATCAAAAATTCATATGTACTTTTTTTCTGAAATATATATATTTCAGAAAAAAAGTACATATATATATTTGTATATATAAACCTTATATGTACTTCTTTTCTTCTGTCCTGCAAAATATTTCTAATACATCTGTTCTGCTCCTTTTTCTTTCTGCTTCTCACTGTAACTCTGACTAAAGCAGCCTGTAATACTCATGTCACAGCCTGAATGCTGTGCTGCTTTGAAATTTCCTTCTGCTGAATAAATTATTCTGTCACCTTTAAGCTAAGCTTTCCATAAAATCTTAGGGCATGGACAAAATGTGAGAAAATTCCTCGCCACAGTTCATCAATGTTGGCCTCTAGTCCAATTTCCAACAGAATTCTCATTTTCAACTGAAACCTCATCAGCACGACCTTTACTGTCCACATTCCCATCAGCCTTCTGGACTTATTATCAGTCTTAAGCTTGTCCACTCACTGCCCAAAAGCCAATACTCAGAAGACAAGAGTTGATGGGAAGGAAATCTAGTTGATTCAAAGGCTGAAATCTTGAGACAATGAGGGAGCTATCATTCCTCCAGAAAAGACCATTTTGGGGAACTCAGGTACACAAAAGGACTTTCATATAGGGAGGTAATGGAGGTTCAGTGGGGCAATGGGCAGGAAGGCTGCACACTGAATGGGGTCTTCTCCAAACTTCTCCGAAATTCTTCTGTAACTCAATTCCAAAACCTCTTCCACATTGTCAGTTATAGGATAACAGCAGACCACTCCACTTCTCGGTACCTCAATTTTTCCTCAATCTGGTCAGGTTGACAACCAAACAACCATCACAGCAAGCAAGCTTAGATTCTCCTTTATCCAAGCAAAAGACTTGGCCAGAAACTAGCCTAGCTTTGTATCCCTATACAACTAGCCTAGTTTCGTATCCCTATAAAATAAAAAACAAACAAACAAAAAAAGAAAGACTTGAAGTCAGAGCACTGTTCCACAAACTGGCCCTATTTTGAAGTCTGACTTTACTTAATGATCTGTTGGTAGAGATATCATCATGAAGCTGCTTAGCTGCTTGATATTTCCAGCATGTCATTTGATGGCTAGATACTTATAAACACTGTAGCTTTTTTTTTTTTTTTTGCTTCCTATTGTTTTAAAATTGTTTTTTACATTTTCATCTAAAAGATGTCCTTAATAATGAGCATTTCTGTGTCCAGGAAGTTGCAACATTATAATGCTGGGAAATAATAACTTGCATCATCAGTCACCACCACGTGCTATAATGATTTGGCTACCAAAGTTCTACCCTCTATGTTAGAAATCGCCTGAGGGCCCACACAGCTCAGAGATAATTAAAACCTCCATAACAAACTTGCCTTGGTTAATCTGATTGATACAATGTCTTCTGTTGTAACCTCACTTATTTCCCCATGTGCTTTAAATTTAGTAATGCCAAACAGAAAGGAGAAAGAGAAATTAGCATATCTTAAATAGGTGCAAAAATGCAATTACTCTTTTGAACATATGCATATTTATCCTTTTTTTTTTTTTTTTTTTTTGCTACCTCCTATCTCACTTGGCTTTCAGCTCTAAATAGACAAATGCTGGTGGCTTATGGATATACCACAATTAGGGTTATTTCTAAATGAGAAAAACATCCTTTGTTACGACTTCTAGGCCACTAATTGCAGCACATTTTGAGCATTTCTTTTGCATCAAAAAGGAAACCAAATGTACTGTAGAACCCTAGCAAACCAGTCTGTAAACAACACCACAAATTTCTGAAATTTTGCTTAGCACACTACTTTGAGACAAAATAATTACAAAGGAAGGAAGGAAAGAAGACAGGAAGAAAGGAGGGAAGGAGAAAATTATATCAGAAAGATATTTTTCTTAACTATAGCTAGTTTTGGCTGCATCTGTGAAACAATATGCTGTGAATTCACACCTCACTTTTTGTGTAGGGTGACTCGGGGCAGTGCTGGGCCTTGTGCATGCTAGGCAAGCATTCTGTCATACAATCACATTTAAGAGCCATGTGGACCATTAGGGTCTCACTAGTGTTTTCTCAGCCCACACCATGGGACCTTGGAAGAGGGAGTATTCACTAAATATGTTCTGGGCAGACGCAGCGTGCCTGGATGCAACTCAGAGATGCAGAAGGACACTCAATTCAGCGATTTATCATTGCTGTGTCTAATCTTTTGTTTCCTGATTTGATGCAAAACCCCAGGCAGGCAGGGCCCCATGCTTGTCTTATGTACAGTTGTATCCTGAATTTTCAGGAGACAGACAACCACACAGCAGGACCTTGAAACGTTTTTGTTGAGGTTTTACTGTTTATGAGAACAAGTAGGCCCTGCTTTTAGAAAATTGTTGCCCTAGATATCCAAACTTACAAAAGTCAATAAATTAGAAGATATTCTTGATCGTACAGAAGTGGTTATTGCAAATTTGCTTTCATGATAAAAGCATGCCTCAACTTATAAATGTCTTCACACAACTTTTAAGAAGCACAAGTGCTGGAGAATTCAGGGCACACCTAACTCTCGGGCCTGTGCATCACAGGGCCACGTGGAGATGATCAGGATAAAAAGGCTGCTCTTCACCCCAGACAGGTGACCCACTAAGCCTCAAGAATGCGACTATGCTAAAGTGAAACAGGCAAGGACAGTATTATAGGTTGAATTTTGTTCCCCCAAATTCTTGTGCTGAAATCCTAACCCCTAGTCCTTCAATGTGACTTGATTGGGAGACAAGGCCTTTAAAAAGGTAATGAGGTCATGAGAGCAGCTCTAATCCAAACTGACTATTGTCCTTTTATAAGAAGGGAAGATTGAGACCCAGACAAGGAGGGAAGCCTGGGTGAATTCACAGGGAGAAGATGCCATCTGTAAGCCAACAAGAGCGGCCTCAGAAACCAGCTCTGATCTCCAGCCTCTGGAATCAAAAAAAAGCTAAATTCCTGCTGTTTTAGTCTCCCAGTCTGTGGTATATGTTACCGCAGCTGTTAGCAAATGCATACAGGCCTAGAAATGAGAAGGTCTTTTTTGGACTTTCCTGTACTGTTTCATAGACTAAAATTACAATATAGAAATGTCCAAATGCCAGACAACGCTATGGGAGAACAAAAGCAAACAATGCACCCCAACTTGTTCCACCCTTTGAAGTGACAGCTCAGCTTGGTCTTTCTCTGCATCTTGTGCTATATTACTTCTCCCCAGATGTGAGGTAGTGACTCCCTGGAGAGGGCTGCCTTGCAGAACAAGCACCATGTCAACTTCCCCACAAAAAACAATACTAGGGAACACCTTGTCTTTCTTCTTAACCATCAACAAGAATTTACTTAGCTCCTCTCGTGGCAGAGGCATAGAACTAAGGGTGTCAGGGAAATGGGTGTCAACCTAACCCTTAAGAAGAAAGCAAATTTACATGAAAATGAATTAAACTTCCCCATCTCCCACCTTACTGTCTGAATACAATCACATTATTTGCACATTTTTTCACAATAATTTGTACAAGTGTTGTAGAAAAATCAGTGACTTTATAAGTCCTAAGGCTTCACTTAAGAAATTGGCCCTGGACTTATAAAATAGGTGGTGGGATAGAGATATGGTCAATGTTACAGACAAAAAGAGTTACATTCTCTCACTGAAAATAGGCCAAGCATCAACACAACAATTTAATACATTATTCCCCTTAATAGAAGCCCAAATCAAATGTCTCACTCAATCAAATTAAGTTAAGAAACCCTCTGTGAGCTCCAGGTTCAGCTCGAGCAGGCCTGTTCTGCACACCACAGGCCGAGGTCTGTTTGTATCATTAAAAAATTATCTTAACTGCTGCCAGAAGTAATTGGCCCAGCGCTGTCCACTCTTCCGCAGTAGAACTAATGTTTCCTGTGGCTCTGGATGCCTGTGAAATAGCATCACAAGATAAACGCCTCCAGAAGCTGGAGAAAGCGAGCTGAGAGGGAGGGGAACCCTCTGAAAGAAGTGATATGCCCCAGGGTGAGGGGGCAGCGTGCAGATGGCTTCAGGGGACAGCGACCAGACCAAGATCTCCGAAAGACAGGCAGATGAGGAACACCTAGACTGCACAGACAGGTACATGGCTCATCTGGTGAGAGTCACTGGCTTCAGAGTCTAGTCCCCTTATCACCTCTCACCCTCTGATACAGGAAAGTAAAACCAAGCATGGTGCCTGGGCAGTTCTGAGTGAGCCCTGTTTCTGGGTGTCTCCATTCTCTCTTCCGCTCCCCCTCTCCCCTCTCCACTTCCTCCTCTTAATTCTGTCTCCCTTGCCCCTTTCCTATCTCACTTCCTCCCCTGCTCTCTTCCCGTAGTCACCTCCAATATTCTATGTTGCTTGTTCCTGAGCCCCTTCCTGAGCAAGAGGAGCTGCTCAGTGGGTGGAGAGCAATCTCTAAAAGCCCGGCCATGACTCTGGGATGCTGACATCTGGGGAAGCCCAGCAGGGCAAAGAAACATCCTTTCCTGCCTCGTGCCTTCTCCCAGCTGCATGTCTCTCCCTTAGTGGCTGCCCTGCCTGATGGCAGTGTTTGGTTTCCCTCTACTTGGCTCACTGCCCAGAAAGGCTGAGCACCGTGCATGGTACCAATGGGCTGGTGGGAACAAAGGTGGGTGGAGGGAGGAAAGTAAGGTGTGGGGGTTTGTGCCCTCTTCCCTCCCCAAAGCTGGCCTGTCCCTCAACAGTCACTTGCTATCCTGCCTCTCTGTCCCTTGGGCTACTGGGGAGATGGCCTTTCTCTGACCAGCTGGGGTTGCTTTCCACCCTACCCAAGTGCCTGTGAGTAGCCCCAGGCACAACTGCACAGGGATACCTCATGATTCTTCTTTCAAAAAGAAGCCTGTCATTCATCTGTAAGGCTGCAGTTCACTCACCACCTTCAACCTTCAAGATCAGTTTTATGATTTTTGTTGCTGTGTTTTGTCCACTCTTGCCTGGCCATTGTGAGGACTCCTCTAATTGGCAGTTTTTAGTTTCATCTCCCCACGGTGCAGGCTAAGACTCTATTGGGTCTGAGCTCTTGTTCTCAATCCTGCTTCCTCTCCTCTTTTCTTTCACAGGTATCAGATCTTCACAAGAGACTGAAGGCTTTCCTGCCTCCTCTCCATTTTTTACTCTCCTCAAGCCTTCCCCAGGTAAATCAGTCATGTTTCTAACTCCAATTCTGGCATCTGCTTCCCGGTGACACCAATTAGCACCTGGCCTTACTAAACTCCACTCACTGTCTCTCTCTGTCAGGCCCATGACTGATGCACTTTGATATTCATTTAATAAAATTTTACAAGAGAGGGGCTGGGGATGTGGCTCAAGAGGTAGCGCGCTCGCCTGGCATGCGTGCGGCCCGGGTTCGATCCTCAGCACCACATACTAACAAAGATGTTGTGTCCGCCGAGAACTAAAAAATAAATATTTAAAAAAAAATTCTCTCTCACTCTCTCTCTCACTCTCCTCTCTCACTCTCTCTTTAAAAAAAAAAAAAATTTTACAAGAGATAACATATTGACTTGGGGAGGAAACAGTCCCTGGATCCCTCCAGAGCTGCCCTGCCCATGATCATACCCAACAAAGAAATGGAACTCAGAGTCCACAGTTCCTGTGGCATCATCCAGTACTCATGCCCTGGCCCACCCGGGCCTGTGGAAGGGATTCTAGGAAAACAGGTAAAGGTTGGCGAGAGTTGAGAAGCTGCTGGACTGTGGGGGACAAGAAATGACAGTAACAAGAAGCCCAAGGCTCTGGATTTTTTCAATAGGACCTTAGGAAAACACATTTAATCCTAATCGATGGGAAGAAAACGTCCAAAGTCATTAAAGACAAAAATAGTACCAGAAAAGTTCGAAGTCTATTCATTAATTCTAGAGTTCAGATTTGTTAGCTGCAAGTGGGGCTATTCAGCCTCCCCAACCTGATCTGTGTAATGAAGAGGAGAAGATGAAGAAGTGGAGGATGATTCTCAGTTGCTTAGGTTGAGACATGGGATGTCATTTAATGCACTTTTGGGAAATATCTTTCTTAATTCTTTCTTTAACTTCTGCAACACTCCACATGTTTTCTCACTCTTCCAAAATGGAATGACTGCCACAAAAATCCTAAAAGCAAAATTAATTTAGTTTACAAAAAGAATATGTCACAGGGAATCCAAATATGTAGACTGTATTTTCTTGGGTCATTCTAATCTCAAGGATTCCGGCCTGTTACGAGAAATAGACAGATAATTAATAGGATCACTTATCTTCTTTGTGGTTCAGAATATTTGATCCTGTTTTTCACCAAAGATTTTCAGGACAGGAAAGGAGATGGGGAAGGAGAAGTATGGCTGGAATAATCTCGAATTTCAAAAACCGTGTTTCATTCCTATCATATCAGTTCTTGATTCTTTCTGCAATAAATGAAATTCAGTGTTTCTCACTCGGTATCCCCCTTGCTCCAATTCCAGATGCATAATTTGTGTTGACTTTTTGATTATTTGTGTGTGTGTGTGTGGGGGGGTATCATAAGGAAATGCCAAAGAAGGCAGAAAAATCTCCAATTCCCACACAGTAAAGCAAATGCTATTTATCAGACACTCCAACCTCAGGCAGCTTTCAGGTTCTGTGGTTCTTCATCTTGGAACCTGCTTCCCACATCTGATGGAGCAGTCATATGGATTCACATATTCAAGTCAGGATCAAATTTGTCACTAGAGCTCATTCTTGCTACCTTGCACAAATTTATCTCTGAACAGCAGAAAGATTCTAGGAAATCTTCCTATCTAGCCCAAGTGGCCCTGCTACTCTCTCCCCACTCCCCTCTGCCTTCCACAGGTCCTGGGTCTGACTCTCCAGGAGGCTCGGTTAAGGTGGCTCTCCATCACAGTGGCATCCAAGCCTTCTGTCCAGTCTTCCCATCTCTGCACAGGCAACCCTGCAGTCCTGGCTGCAGCCTCTTCCCTCTTCTCACTTCAATATTCTTTTTTTATTATTAAATTACTTATTTATTCTAATTTGTTATACATGATGGCAGAATGCAATTCATTTCAAATTACATATAGAGAGCACAATTTTTCAAGCCACTGGTTGTACACAAAGTATTTTCACACCATTCGTTTCTTCATACATGCACTTAGGGTAATGATGTCTAACTCATATCACCATCTTTCCTACTCCCTTGCCTCCTCCCTTCCCCTCTCTTCCCTTTGTTCTATCCAAAGTTCATCTATTCCTCCCATGCTCCCCACCCCCATCACCATTATAAGTCAGCATCCTCATATCAAAGAAAACATTCAGCCTTTGTTTTGGGGGGATTGGTTTACTTCACTTAGCATAATATTCTCTAACTCCACCAATTTACCTACAAATGCCATGATTTTATTCTCTTTTTATGCTGAGTAGTATTCCATTGTGTGTGTATATATAAAAGTTTCTCTATCTATTCATCTACTGAAGGGCATCTGGGTTGGTTCCACAATTTAGCTATTATGAATTGTGCTGCTATAAACATTGATGTGGCTGTGTCCCTGCAGTATGCTGTTTTTAAGTCCTTTGGGTATAGACCGAGGAGAGGGATAGCTGGGTCAAATGGTGGTTCCATTCCAAGTTTTCCAAGGAATCTCCATACTGCATTCCATATTGGCTGCACCAATTTGCAGTCCCGCCAGCAATGTATGAGTGTGCCTTTTCCCCCATATCCTTGCCAACACTTATTGTTATTTGTATTCTTGGTAGCTGCCATTCTGACTGGAGTGACATGAAATCTCAGAGTAGTTGTTATTTGCGTTTCTCTAATTACTAGAGATGTCGAACATTTTTTCATACATTTGTACTTCAATATTCTTTTATACTCTATTCCCTCTGATGCTCCCTTTCACTTGACAGAGCTCCTCTGTCCATTCCAATTGTTTTCCAAGATTCCCATTGGAAACAAACACTTCTATTTCAGCCTTCAAGGGTAGAGGAATCTCATCTTCAATGCTCCACAGTCATTGGGGCCAGAGAGAAGAGGTAAGTATATCTTCTGGCATTTCCCATTGATGCTTCCAATGGCCCCATCACTTCTCCACTCTCATTCAAAACCCTCTTCTCTCTTGACTGGCCTCCCCTAACGTACACATCCACATAACTCCTCTCTCCTTCTTGTTATTCTCATCCATAGCGTACAGAACATTCCCCCTTATGCTAAACACTTTGCCATCTTACTTACACACTTTCTCTCCACTCTGACCTCTAGAAGATGTTTGTGTCCGTGCAAACAACTTATCTCTCTCTGTTAGAATTGGTTTGACTATACATGAACTATACAGGTAAGTAGTTTTAATAATTTAGGGATCTCTTATATAAGTATAGAAGCTAAGGCAGATCAGGGCTAAAATGGTGACTTCATGTTATTAGGAACTCCTGTCTTTCTGCTCCACCATCCTGGCCTTGGATTCCATCCTTAAAATAGTTCATGGTCTAAATTTGCAGAAAGGAGAATAAATGGCAGATGAGCACAACTTCCTGGTGATTTTCACTTCAATTTTTTTCCTTAACTCCCACCCCCCCACACCCAATGAATTTTACTTACACATTTTTATTCATCTCTAACTGCAAAGAAAGCTAATTATATTCTCTTAGCAGGCTGCATTGCTATTCTGAATAAAAGCAGGGTTCTATCCATAATGAGTAAGCAACTAGCATTCTTGCCATGTAGTTCCTGTCCAATATCACTGACCTTCATTTCCTTTCCCTTCAGCAATTATGGCCATTCTCTGGACTCTCTCACCCAAAGCGCTCAATTCCGGATCTATTAAGTTCTAATATCCTATTCTCCAGCTCTCAGCATCTAGCCTTGCAGGTCCCATGCTCATTCCTGCTACGTCTGTCACATGGTGCCTCACATGGAATCCTTCCATCCTTCCATTCCCCGTAAGATGTATCCATTTGGGGAGACACCAAGGTGGAATTAGATAAACAAAGGGTTTATCTAGGGAAATGCCAGTGAGGATCAAGGGCAGGGGAGCAGGAATAATCAGGAAGAGCTTTGGAGCCATGGTGCAGGCCTGACTGGGATGGAAGAAGGAACTGAGTAGGAAGAGCCTGGTTGCAGTTGAGTTCTCATTCAGGTCACTGGGAAGTCCTAGGCCAAAATTGCCCATTAGAGGCGCATTGTGTTGGGCACAAATGACCCCCTTCCAATGATCCTCTGTGCTCAACTTCCAGTTCCCGCTACTATTAACATGTTTATCTACATCCCTGATGATCCACACCCCTCTCCTAAAATCTCACCAGGGTCTCTTGCCTTCTTTTTTGTGTCCTTGTTATCTGTCTCCTCAAGATGCTCGCTTCAGTAATTAGCCCAATTGCTCTTACTTCTTCAGCTCTCTCAGGGAGAGGTCACAGCAAGAGCTGAATCAGCACAGTGGGATCTGGGGAAACAGTCCCAGGTTTTAGATGGCTGGTACATAATAAATTTTCAGTAAATATGTAGTAGAGGAATATGTGCATATTTTGCCTTTTCCAGCTGATGGTAAGCTTTCTGAGGGTGGGGACTATGTCGTATTTATCTCCATAACCTATCTAATAACCCACAGACATAAATACAAAGTTGTCAAGCTAGTAAAGTTAATCTACTAATTTTGTGCTATATTAGAAACAAATTATTTCTCTAAATTCTTCATTTAATGCCTAATATGAAACCTGTCATACGATAGGTGTTTAATAAGTAAATGTTTGTTTTAATTAAAGAGAAATTAAAAATAAACTTTCACTCCCTGAATGTCACGTGCATATTAAAGGCATTGAACTAAGGGAAATAAGAAGGAGCTTATGATTTATCTACCTAAATCATTTCACTGCCTGTGGCGTATCTACTTTTGGATACTTCGTGGGCTTGAACAGAGCAATCTTATCTATCCCACGAGTACATTATGCCATGCTTGGGATCAATTGTAGCCATCAGTATATTATAGAAGTGCATGTTGTTTGATCATAAATGCTTATCTCTTTGGCTGGTGATTTTAAGGGCTCTGGGTGTCAACTAGAAGAAGCTGCAGGAAGTGGAACAGATCCAGAGTATGGACAGATTTAGATTTCTGCTGAAAATAGAAACTCAAAGCATCATCTTGAAAACAACCAAGAAGTCTCAAACTCTAGTGCGCACCTGCAATCCCAGGGGGTCAGGAGGCTGAGGCAGGAGGATTGAGAGTTCAAAGCCTGCCTCAGCAATTTAGTGAGGCCCTAAGCAACTCAGCAAGACCCTGTCTCTAAATAAAATACAAAAAGGACTGGGGATGTGGCTCAGTGATTGAGTGTCCCTGGGTTCAATCCCTGGTACCAAAAAACAACAACAACAACAACAAAAAAACCCAACAACAAAAACAACCAATAAGACCTGAAGGGTGAATACTAAACAGAAGCCGTAGTCAGGGAAATCCTTTTCCTCAAACTAAAAATATGGAATACTTCTTAGAATAAAACTGTAGATATGCATCCTGTAAAATGCTGGGGAGTGATTTTGGCCAAATTATATTATCCTATTATTATATTGTGTGTATGAATATGTAACAAAAAATCTCACCATTTTGTATGGCTATAATGCATCAATTTAAACTTGTAGAAAAAAATGGAAAAAGAAAGAAATACATTTTGTAAGGATGGAACCAACAGTAACTATCAATCAAACTAATCAGGGTATCGCCTCTGGTGAAATCAGGTTGTTTATGTGTAAAGTAGTTATAACTTTATCAGGTATTGGTGTACCTAGGGGATAAGGGATAAAGGAGAGAATGTAGACATTGTAGACTGCAGGGCCATCCCTGAGGATCTGTGGGGTATGCACAGGCAGTGTGTATCTGGCCCATGGTTGCCTGTGCAGTCCCAGGTACCACATATTTCTACCATAGACTTAGATGATCAGACTCTCAGAATCTAATGCCAATAGATACAGAGACTCAAATTTCCTTTGCTCTGGTTCATGCTCAGCACACACTTTTCGAATTATAATTTGATTTCTCTTGTAGGATAAGAACCCACCAAGTATTATAGCAGATGTGTCAGTTGCATTTTTTTCATTGTAATTAATACCCCAGCCTTTTGATTTACTTTTCAGTCTCTTGGGAACAAAGCTACAGTGAGTCTCTCTTCAAGGAAAACTGACAAGAGGCATGCTTCTGAGCCTTCAGAGCTGAGGGCAAAGTCTGCAATAGTGATGTCAAAATGCCAACCAGTGAAGAAACCTTTGGTGGACAGGCACACAATCAGCCCTCTCTTATGACATCCTACTATCTCCATACAGTAGATGTCACCATGAGATGAGCTGTGTTAACACAGAGTGCATAGCCACTAACAAAAGGTGCAGAAAGAAACTGTGTGTGTGTACCCACACGCGTGTGTGTCCAGAGAAAGGCACTTTCTTAACAACACTAGAAAGCTCAAAGAAAGTAGTTAATTCAATCAGATGTGCCATAGGGTCTTTCATTTTTATTACTGAGGCTTCCTCAAAGTGAGTGCTGCAGAGATGAACAGGATGGATAGAGTATGGATTGATGGGTGAATGGATGGATGAGTGAAGCTAAAACAAAGCTATTTAATTTAGACTTTGAACTTAATAGCTCACAGGTATCAGAAGTTACTGGGCTAGAAAAGTTGATCTGCTACTTTCTTACTGTATTGGAAACACAATTTTTCCAAGTTCCTCATTTCATTTAAAATATGCCTTAAGGGAATAGTTAAATTCAGAATAGGGTCAATAATAAACTTTTATGGATTTTTGCCAAACTAAACGAATAAGAAATGATATGTTTGGAACTCTTACACTAGAAGTTATGGGGTAAGCCCAGGAAAAATCTGAAGGTTATGCCAAACAATTTAGAGATTCACACTGACAGGGTGAGGAGTCTCTCAATCCATGAGTTTTATATTAATATCTGTAGGGAAATGTGGCCTATGAATAATATTTAGACCACAGTTTTCATCTTCACAGAGTTAAAAATCTGGGTAGTTTTCATGACTTGAAATCTGGGCAGTTTTCATGACTCATACTTTTTTTTTCTTTCTTTGTAGATGGACACAACACAATGCCTTTATTTTTATGTGGTGCTGAGAATCGAACCCAGGTCCCGCGCCCATGCTAGGCGAGCGCTCTACCGCTGAGCCACAATCCCAGTCCATGACTCATACTTTTGTTAGGTCATTATTTTAAAGGCATTCATAAAAGTCTTTGAGGGTGGTGATTTGTACACAATACTAGTGAATTTTGTTAGAAGGCACATCAATTTAAACCCAGCTGCTAAACAAAATGACAGCCTCACTTTTTTCAATGCCTCCTCACAAGATATATGTATGTGTATGTGTATGGTGTATGTGTATGTGTGTGTGTGTGTGTGTGTATAGTGTATATATATGTGTGTGTGTGTGTGTGTGTGTGTGTGTGTGTGTATAATATGTACATGTAAAAATGTACAAGTCACCAAGTAACTCTGATGATTATTCATATTAATCAAGATAAAACTCTAATAAGCTATAAAAAAAAAAAAAAACCCACGACACAGCCATGCTGCAGAGTCAGGGACCCGCTGAGTGAACTCGTAGAAGAGCCGCAACATACGGGTTTCCTTGACAACTGTTCCCATAGAACCAGTGTTCAAAGATAGGCACAGACAAAGCAACCAGAGAGATTAATCAATGATCATGCTCCAGTATCTAAAATGGCATTGAGATTTGTTGATATTGTAGTACCTACTTCTAAATTTTGATGAGTGTGTTTCAAACTCACTTTTCTCCTTTGACTACTTTTTTTTTTTTTAGTGGAATTCCCCTTTTTTCTTTCTCTTTCCCAAATAAGAAAGTCCCTTTAAGGAAGGATAACAACCACAGTTAAACTGCTACTTTGGAAAATCTACCCTAAAAAAAATAATTATTTCTCATTTAAAACCAATAATTCCACCAAAAGGACAGCAAGTGAGTCACACAGAGGGGATCCCCGAAAGAGGGGTAGTTTTTTGAGATTTAATCACAGCTTTGTGGAAACCTCTACATGTGGTATGGTGTGTACCTCCACAGTTCTGGTGTACTGCAAGATACCCAGAAATTAATTTATAACTCAAGCTGTCGCCAAGTTCACTCAGACCCAGAGAAGACTCAGTTCCACCGAGCCAGCCTCTTTCCCATTTGCTTGCAGAACAGAGACATCTCAGCAAACAATTCCCAGTGTGGAAAGAAAACTGTGTGCAAACAGCAGACAATTTGAAAAAGGGTGGGGACAAAGAGCTTACAGAAGGGCAGTAGGGATGAACAACACAAAGAAACCCAACGTGGCAGAATAAAATAATCCTTTGAGGTATTAAAATAGTTCCACTAAGCCAATTCTGGCCACCCATATGAGAGAAATCAGAAATGCAATTACTCCAACCCTGAGGAGTAAATACAGAAAACAAGGAGCCCCAGGGAAAGTATTCCAGAATACAGACGTAAATTAATAGAAGGACCCTAAGGAATTGCCTTTCTCTTTTCTTGTTTTCTTGCTGGTGTTTTAGATGCCCTTCCCCAAATGTGCAATTATCTCAGCAGAACGAAGAAAGAAGTGAAACTGCAGTGTGCATGCACTACTGTGGATAAAGGTAGGCAGACAAATTGAGGGCTAGAGGGCAGTTGCAAGGTGCAAGCTTTGTCAGGCCCCTGTGTGGCCTCCTTGGTATCTCTGTGGCCTCTAGTGGGGAAAATTCAACAGGTCTTTCAAACACTGAGACTAAAATCAGCACTTATCAATCGTTTCATCTTAGCTGCAACAAATGACTCAATTGTTCCTCAGTCTCAACAACAAAGCAACAATAGCAAATCCCCCAGAAGATGCCCTCCTTCCATTCCTAGGAACCACTGGCGTGTCCGGTGTGGCAGCCACTCCAGCTTTGTGAGTGAGTTGACCTTGTCACTCATCTAATATGGTTTGGGAGATCCAAGATGTGTGTATGTGCAATGACCACAGTCAGCCTGGCTGTGTAGCCATCCCATGTGTTCTCGTCCCAGCGGAACACGGCCTCCTCCTCTGAATAGAAACAGATTACAGCTCACACCTTGGCCTTCTAAAAGGGACTGTCAACTCCAAGCCATGTCTTGTAATTCAGTCACTTCAAGAAATTACTGATTCCCTTGAAAGATAAATAATTAGAATAAACTTTTGTTTTTAACTAGGTGACTATGTAGTATAGCTTCATCCATATGGTTTACACCATTTTGTTAACTTTGTGCTTTGACTTGTGTGCTCTTGTTGATTGCTTTTGTTCATTGTAAAACTTAAGCCCAAAGCATATGTGTACCCAGATGAGAGTGAGTCTTCATTTCCCTTGGTCAGGAATTCAGTCAACAAACATTTCCAGATGATTCCTTTGTGATGGAAGCTACAGAGACAGCTTTAGGCGAGCTAGATACTTGCCCTAAAGCATCGTGAAGACTGATGAGACCTCAGAGCCTGGACTATTATGAAAAGTGGAGCAGGATCTAACCACTGCGTTCCCCGAGGTGGGGGCGAGGGTCAAAAGAAACCTCACTAAGGAAGTAGGATTTTATTTGAGCTTCTTTGGCAAAGGCAGTGGGGAAGGGAGGGCTTTTGAAGAGGGAACAGCAAGTGCAGGAAAGGCCCTGAAGTGTCAGAAAGGATGGAATGTACCAGAAGCACAAAGAAAGCCCACAGAACCGGGAAGGTGGGCAGGGTCTCCGCATCTGTGAGGACATCTGGACTTGAGCCTCAGGGGAATGGAAGGGGATGAGGTTTCTAAGTCAGGCATCCTTGATTTGTGCACCGTGTCAGTCTGTCTCTGCAGGCTTTTGATTTTCTGACCGTGACCCTGCCTAATGGTTGACCAGTTATACTCGAGCAATTCCACCCTCACTTCCTAGGAATGTAGGGGAGCCCTTTAAACTTCCTTTACTCTTTATCACATTTATTTGTAGGATATAATGTAGATTTTAAATAAACACCTAAAAAATTAATGAAAAAGTTACACTTCATATTTATATGAACTTTTCCATATTCTCCTATTGGGGCAGGGCAGGACGGTACAGGATCTTTAGGGGTATGGAGTTTGAAGGCTGGGTTCAAATCCCTGCACTGGATCTTTTGGGCAAGTTCTTGATTTTTCTGTGCCTTTGTTTCTTCATTTGTAAAATAGGGAGTAACAGGACCTCATAGGCAGGTTTACCACTTCATGGATCATCCCAAGTGGGCATTTTGGAGCTGTAGGAGGTTCCTAGCACAGGTCAACATAAGCAGCACACTTGAAAGAGGGCTAGGTGCATAGTAAGGGCTGCTTGATGCCATTATCAAGATGCTTTTATTTATTCCTAAGGAGACGAGATCCACCAACTGTTTTTCAACATTGGCATGGTTGAAAGGGAGAACTGAGAAATATTCAGAACCCCCATGGAACCGAGGCAAACTTGAAAGTATTTTAACTTGGTGAGGATTATCTTTTAACAGAAAACTAAGCAAAGATATTAAAAAACTAAAGACAAATACTTTTGGTGGGCAATACAGGTTAAATACACATAGAAGTACTTTTTCAAATGGGAATGAAAGCCATGGGATTCACAGGTTTGGGTATTGATCTGTCAGAAGCATCGATTAGGTGAACGCTTAATTTGGATCTGATTATTAAAGTAACAATTGCTCATTAGAAAAATTTGGAAGAAACAAAAGAACGCTATTCAATAGCCTACCTACCATTAAAAATAAGCACCATTGGGCTGGGGTTGTGGCTCAGTGGTAGAGCACTTGCCTAGCATACACGAGGCACTGGGTTCGAGCCTCAGTACCACATAAATGTAAAATAAGGATACTGTGTCCCTTTAAAACTTAAGAATAAATATTAAAAAAATAAGCACCATTAACATTTTATACATGTTCCTGTAGTAAATGTAATATGCCACTTTTCTGCAAATTCTCTCCAGTGAATAAACATGTATGTGTGAGCATGTATCTATCTACATATT